>NC_134402.1:367121350-367762739 GCF_038048845.1 Mixophyes fleayi | reverse complement strand
TTCAAACTTTTTTTTAAACAACTTAAAAAATTAAGTTTGATTTTTATATATAAACTTGAAACCCCCCAAAACTATTACATTCATTTTGCAAACAATTTATAAAATCCATGCTCCTGCCCATTGTGGACTAGCAAGCACCCATCTGGCAATTGATGCCCTCCATGTATGCTTGCCAGTTCCATGCGCGCAACCAATCAAGGTATATTCATTTGAGAAAGAGGAAAATAATTACCGTAGCAATATTACATTTTGTTAAAGACAAATTAAAGCATGCCTTAAAAATTTAATTAATCCAAAACTCTTAATAATTGGGGTTTGGACATAGCTTTTCTATTTCCTATTATTTTGGTATTACATTTAAATAATATATGGAATATAGGCTTTTGGATAATGCATTCTTAATTTATAATGTATGCACAAAAACAACAATTAGGCATACTCTATATAGCAGAATGCCTCATGTCTGTCCCTATGGCCAGAACCCTGATATTACGGTAATATATGGAGTGCAAGCAAAAATCAACGTTACTTCTGTAAAAAAAATAGGTGTGAGATGCACTTTGCGCAGTTTTTTATTAATTGAATCTGCCCCTATATATCTTGCAGAATGCCATCGTTTTGAACATTACATTTATGGCTGACTTGTTTCTGAAAGCAAATACATACATATTTTGTGCAAGAGCAGTGCCTCTTTGCTATCTAATATTCCCATCTCTGAATGTCTGAGTTGTGTCATGAGGGCTGTCCTTGTCAATGTTATGATGACGCAATCTCAAATTCCCTTTAAAGAAAATGGTTTCTAAGCCAAAACACCACTGCAACACCTTACTGGGAAACGGTGCCCAAAAGACAGCAAAAATAATAATGCTTTATAATAAGCTACATAAAAATGCAATAAATGAAACCCATTCCATTTTCATCAAACAGACAGAAAATAAATTCCCAAAATACTGATGATCAGCAGCCAGACCCCAACCCTCTCCCCATAAAGAAGAGACAGCCCAACTTCTACTACCAATGGGATGGAGAAGATGCTCAAAAATACCAGACAGATGAAGCTGAGGATTAAGGAGTAGATTACTGAGCATTTCAACATGTTGGCACCTATTATCACCAAGCTTATTAAGAGGTAGCAAGACCTGAAGAGGCAATTGAAGACAAACGTTAGGAACCACCACTGTAATGTCATGGGTGGTGAGCCCACTGCCTCTTTGGCAAGTCACTTTTAGAGTGGACTGCTTTGACCTGTATAAACACCCAATAGGTAGAGAGAGTCGGTGGGGTGGATACTGAAAACATTCCAGTTGTGCAATAAACACACAATGGCAATGAGATTTATCCTTTAAAAAAAAATATGTGTACTCTAACAATTCTAATCTTGTGAATACTCCTCTCTTGGATTGTTCAATTTCACCTCAACCCCATATTTTTAATTAATCTTATGAATTTCTAGATATCTATAGAAAGAGAAATACAATTTTTAAGTAACTGCTCATTGTAATTTTGGTTTAGGCATCTCTATTAAAAGTAATTTTATAAAATGTATTTTCCCAAATTAAATTGGTGGTTATTATTTATATTTGTTGATCTGACTTATTCCTTCTTAGTAACAAATAAGCTGGATAGATTGGTAATGTTTCTGGTCAAAAAAAAAAAATTAATTCTTCCCTAGTAGTACCAGTGCTACATGTGTTGCATCTACTGCCCCTATGACATGCAAAAATTGAGCAATGGAGGAAAATTGCTGCTTTATCTGCAAAAGGGGTTCCTCATCCAATGACAAATGAATAAACCATTTGACGCACATTGAGAATTCCTGCAGTACCTGCTTCACTAGCCGACTAAAATCAATTTAGGATATTCCTACCGCCACATTTACTGTGATCTGGAATGACCCAGTTACACAAAAATGTAACTATCTACTAAACTGTGGTAATGCTGTGCGAAAGCCGATCATAGACTCAAGGTCACTCTGCACAATCTTCAGAGTTTCCATAGAGACTTGCATATGACCTTTATACATGTCTCCTGTGCCTTCATTGTTGTTGCTACTGCTGCTGCTGCTTCTGGCAGAGACACAAAGTAAAATCATCAATATATATATATACTGTATATCAGGAGAAGGAAAAAAAATATTTTATGTACAGATGTTCCAAACATAATGTTCCAACCATTGTTTCTTTTTTTAAAAAATAAAAAAAAATAGGCAATTGTCATCTTTAATCTTATTTATTTTTTGAGTAAAAATATATATTTTTAAAATTACATACATATGTCATCCCACAAGCAATAATATTGTAAAAATAATTGCAATATATATAATTGATAAGCTTTACATTGCAATTATACTATGATAAAAAATAAATTATTGTCTTTATTCTGACATTCTTGATTTTTCAAACCCCAATGTATAAGATGCAATGAACAGAACAATAAGTGTAGTGTGTTTACAGTGTTATTTGTAAAAGTGTCAATTGCAGTACACTAATCATACACAAATGTATTAGCCTATGCAAACATAATTTTAATATAAATGTCATAAGTGCAAGAAAAGTTTGTTTACATTTGTGGAGGATGTGAAACCCACATTCACTATTAGGTTTGATTTGCAAAAAAAATACTTCTATAGAACAGTAGTGCTAATTTCCTTTCTTGCGTTCATATTATTATTATTATTATTATTATTATTATTATCATTTATTTGTTAGGCGCCACAAGATTTCCGCAGCGCCGTACACAGTACAAACAGTAGACTATACAGGGTGAAACAGTACAGAACAATAAACAAAAATACCAATACTTCAGAACTCCAGGCAGGCTGCTGCAATAAGCACGGAGCAGAAAAACAGGTTAGGAGACAGGAGGGAAGAGGGCCCTGCTCATATGAGCTTACATCCTAATACAAAAATATAATACAAATATCAGCTGCATGTTAGTGTGACTTATTTACTAACTCATATAACAGAGGCAATGTGATGGAATCAGCTGAAGAGGTGATTCTGTAATCATCCAAGTACAAGATATAGCTAGTTCTGCTGTTCAGTCAGTCAGTGCATATTATTGCACCAGCGCTCCCGCACCTGCAAGAGGTGCACCTCCAGTCAGGCGTATTTGCATTTCTGTGCAGCTTGGCCTTAGCCACATTTATGTGAACATGTCCTTACTGTACTTGGTCTATGCTTGTCCGCCCCTTCCCTTCCCCATTCCACATCTCCAGTTGTAAAGGGGTGAAGATTTAACATAATAATAATCTATTACATAATACTTGGCACTACACATTGAGGAAATAGTGATACAAAGAAATAAAAACAATGCCATGAAACGGAAGGTAACGATTTAACCAACTGGATGAATGTGTATGCTTTTTTGTGGACATGCACAGTAAAATTTTTTTGCATGTAATGCTAAAAAGACAGGCGTAAGTCCAACTCAGCATCAAGCCAAAGGTGGTTATGTAATGACACATGGTTATTTACTAGCACTGGAACCTTGTGACTATACTTTGATTCCAAGTAGAATTCTAGATTTTATAATAATGGTTTTAAATTGGATTAATAAAGAGCAATGGATTTTATGAGCTGAAAGTGTGCACCAGCACACCAGTGTGCACACTTTTTCTATTCTGTACAAAAGTGTTAGTAAGCATTACTTTAAAGTGCTGTTTCAGGCCCAAATGATGCTTAGAAATAGCGCCTGCTACCTCCCTTTATTCACTGCGGAGGCTCCCATCCCTAATAAATTTGTTTGGGTCCAGAGCTGGTGGGGCCTCACTCTGCTGTTGGGTCCCATACTGCTGTACTCCCTGTATCCACCTGATGGTGAGAGATGAGGAGAGGATAGATAAATTTGGGTATCATCCACTTAGAGATGACATTGAAATTCAAAGGAGTTTACTAGATTCCCTAGAGAAGTGGTATAGATATAGAACCACAGAGGACCTAGTACTGAGCCTTGTGGGACTCCAACTGATAAACAAAGCGTTGCAGAGATGGATCTAGAGAAATGAACACTTCAAGATCGATTAGAAAGGTAGGATGAGAACCAGGATAGGACAGTGTACTGCAGACCTAGGATTGTATTTGTATGAGAAGAGAGTGATCAATAGTGTCAAATGCATCAGAGAGATCCAGAAGAATTAGAAGAGAGTAATGGTCTTTAGCTGTGATCAATTCATTGACAACCTTAGTCAACGCAGTATCTGTAGAGTGTAGAGAATGAAAGTCTGACTGAAGAGGAGCCAATAGGTTGTTTGCGGAAAGGAAGCATGTGAAGCAAGTGTAGGCAAGTTTCTCTAGAAGCTTGGAGGGGCATGGGAGCTAAGATATTGGACTGTAATTTGAGAGAGAGTTTGGGTCAGAATTTTGTTTTTTCAGAATAGGAGTAATCACTGCATGCTCGAATGATGATGAGAAGATACCAGTAGAGGGAGAGAGAGATTATTGATTTTAGTTAGAGGTGGAATGAGCAATGGAGACACAGATCTACCAACTTGTAAGGGTTTAGGACCAAGAGGACAGGAGGTAGAGTAGGAAGATAAAAAGAGAGTACATACTTCATCTTTATTTGTGGGATCAAATGAAGAGAGGATGTCAGAAGGTGCTGGGAAGGAATTGAGCTGTTTGCTTGATAAGAAGATGATACTATCTCTAGTCTGATCTTCTCAATCTTGTCCCTGAATTAGGAACTAAGCTGTGATAGTAGTCAGAGGGTTTGGGGTGTGAGGGTTGAAAAGAGATTTAAGAGTGCTAAAAAGGCATTTGGGTTTAGAAGCCTGAACAGAGATGAGCGATTGTAAGTATGTTTGTTTTGCAGTGTGCAGAGCATTTCAATAGGCGTGATAAATAGAAGTATATGTGAAGAAATCATTAGAGGAACATTTTTGAAGATTTTGTGTTTCTTTGGTGTGCCACGGCAGACTTCAAAGTCGACGTGAAGTATGAAGAGTCGATGGAGCCACATGATCGTGAGCTGTTGCTAGGGTTTGGTGAAAATGAGGTACTGCCTTATCAGGGGAGGCGACTGTAGAGATTGGGGAGATATGGTGTTGGAGAGAGGTGGAAATCCAGCCTACATACGGCATTTTAGGTGTGGTATACAAACCACCTTTGCTGCATGGCAGCCTCCATGTTTGTGAGGTGAGTGCATTTGATTTTAACTGCATTTAAGTGTTATTTGGAGCATTATATCAGTTTAGGAAATGCAGGAACTCAGGACCTGTGAATTGAGCTGCAAGCTTTATTGTTTTGATCAAAATATCATCATCATCATCATCAACAACATCATCATCACCAGTTATTTATATAGTGCCCCATTGGAGCTTACAGTCTAAATTCCCTAACATAAACATACACGCTGACCGTGAGAGACTAAGGTCAAATTAATAGCAGCCAATTAACCTACTAGTATGTTTTTGGATTAGGAAAGGAAACCATCAACTAATACCTCATACTTTCATTCTGCTAGATATATACAGATTTGTAGTAGTAAGGAAAAGCTCTGACAACAACTGTGGTTTTTGTTTGACTACACATTGTTATGCTGTACCGTAAGGATTTAACTGAATGTGGGCATTTTCTTCATAGCATTACTGCTCAATGTGCAAGAGGGGAGCATATGAAGAGAAGGATGAACAAGCACTGAGGGAGAAAGAAATGAGCACTGGGGTGAGTGTGAAGGAAAGATATGCTGCCAGAGAGGCATCAAGAAAAAGGCACAAAGAACTGATGGGGAAAGGGAGAAATAAATATGGTTAAAGGGAAGAGGGTGAAAAGAGGAAGAGTGAGTAGCAGGGTTCAAAGAGAGAACTATTAGAAGATATAGATAAAAAAAGAGAGGAAAATGGGGAAAGGAGAAAGAGGATATTGGGCATAGTGAGAAAGAAACAAGAATTAGGGGATTCATAAATAGGAGCAAGGAGCGTAAAGGAACCAGGTGGACAGAGGAGAGCAATGGGAGGAGCGAAAGAGAGCGCATCAGAAGGGAAATTAGTGAAGAGGACAATGATAGACAGGAGGAGATAATACCATCTAGCCATCCATAGAGTGCCTGGTCTGGCCAATATGCCTCCTCTTTCATCTCAGGTAATTCTCACCCATTGGTACTATTGATCAGATGGATCAAATATAAAATACTGCTGGATTTTTTAAGAAAGAGCTGGACTAAGGCTTAAGTACCAGCCCAGAAGAGCTAGGCCTGAGTTTCGGGCGACTTCATTTGACAGCACCTGGATAGCAGTCCCACAAAGTCAACCCCAAACTATAGAATAGATTATGCTCTTTAAAAACACTTCCGGTGAAAGTTTCATGGAAGTTCTTCAGAGAACTACAATATCATTTATCTAGTATCATTTGGGCTGGAAGGAAGCCCAAAATTGAAATGAACACCATTTATAAACAACTGGTTGAGCGTGGTTTTGGCGTTCCTGATTTACTGAAACATTATTATGCTTCCTAGGGGGCTTGGTGCATTGACATCCATGTTGATCGAGATTTCAAACTGTGGATTGAGTTTGAAGCAGCCTTAAAGATCTGAATGTTTCTCCCCACACAACTGAGGATCCCTTTTTTTCCATGACCCCCAAGGTATAGAGAAGTTTTTTTTGTACTGCAGAGCTCTGCTTTCTTCTACCCCACAAGTCATTCCTCTCTGAATCAACCAAGCTTTCTTCAAGGTATGCATCATGAGAACTTTAAAGCTTGGATCAATAACAATATTCATATCCTCTCAGACATTACTCTACTTGGAATCTTCCAAAGCTTCCCACAGATCTGTTCGCATTTCCAACCATCTAACCCTAAATTCTTTCAGTATAATATATGTCTGGGTCTCCTCTCTGCCCCAAATCATTACTAGAATCTTTCTGCCTTGTACATCATACTTCCAAGAGTCTAATAGCCATTATGGACAATACTCTAGTATCCCCTGTGGCACAGGAGGAGGAACCTCAGAAGATCAAATAAGAACTTGAAATGGGAGTGACCCTGGTCAAGAAGGATTGGCCAAGATTGGATGTGGTCTATATAAGTAATCAATCTCTGTTCGCATCAAAGACAATGCTCACAAAAAGTATTTCTGCCCATATTTAGTCCCCTCCAGGCTGCACACCATTTATCCTTCCACATCTAAACTCTTTTAGAAAAACTGTTGCCAATGGGGTACTTTTAAACACTTTTAGGTGGAGCTGTCTTAAATTATGTGCTTTTTGGTTAGATATTAGAGATTTAAACTTAGCTTTGCTGAATATCCAACTTCCAGACACACTCAAATATTATTTGCATTCCCTATTAAAGAAGTCTCAAAATATGCTTGAGATACATATCTGTCAATAAGTTGATAAAACATATCTGTTCATCGTTCCTTTGCCTGACAGCTTCAAAATGGAAGACACCTGACACCCCTGAGCTTTTATCATCTGTTAATATTTTAATGATTACAGTATTAGTATCTGCTTGTGGCTTAGGCTTGATTGATGTCACAGGACCAAATGGTGTTTTACTGAAAAGTTCCTAGATTTCTTGTAAAATCAAACTTTTATGCCCAAAACTTGTATCCCAATTCACAAAGTACACATTTCATATAAGGGAAAGACAGTTGGAGCTTGTATCCTAAAAGCAATTAGATGTCTAAAATTTTTTCTCAAAGCAACAAAAAATATGTATGATAAAAGCTACTCACATATTATATCAAACTGGATCCTGTTAATTCACAACTATACGGCACAAATGTGCCACATAGTTGTGAATGGCCGCAAAATTGTGATCTTACATGTATTTTGAGTGGCACATATTTCAATACACGTCCATTTAAAAATACAACAGTATTTCTATGTCAGATGTAGAAATGTGCCTGGCGTATACTTACGCCAAAATCGAAATATGGAATAAAGATGCAGTTACATTCCAGGTGGTTAAAGTTAATCTTAAACCACATTTCTCACAAAGACCTCTATTTTGCATCTGACACTTCCTTACATTATATTACATTACAAACAACTAGAGTGATGCAACTTTTTCATTTCTAACTAAACATTTGCATATACGCTATCCTATTTTATGTATTAGCGTATTACATTATATTATTAAGTAGGGTAATTGAGTGTTTGTATTTATAGCTAAACATTTGTATGTTTATTTTTGTATGTTATACTTTTTTGTGTATTATTTCAGGGCATTATGCTAAAGCAATCTAATATAAGTGAAAGAAACCAGTCGGATATATGAAACAATAGAACTTTAATAAAACCATACAGTACAATATTAAACTTAAAAATACATATTTTATTGACATTATATTATTATGGCATTTCTTTTGCAATACACTAACAATTAATATGGGTTTTATTCAAACAATTTTATTAAGAACAGGGGATCAGCAACAGCACATTAAAAATTAAACTATTTTCTATGTACCGAACATACTTATTCTCCTCATGTGCCTAGACGCCTACCACTGACACCGATTGAGAATTCTGCAGATTTGGCAGATGTAGTGATCAATTCCTTGGGTTGTTATTGTTCCTCTGAACAACCACATACGCCCTTTGCTTCATTGGGTTTGTGACAGGTATCTATCACAAACACAATGAGGCCACATTTTTTAAATGATTGTAGGTGCTCATACTACCCTCCTACACCCTATGTAATACCCCATTCATACTGCACCAAAATCCTGGGTTTTTGCCGGGGCGAGCTCAAATGACCCGGGTCTTGGTGCAGTATGAATGGTACAAGTCAAAAATCCCGGGTCTAAAAACCCGGGTCTTCAACCCGGGATTTATCGAGGGGTAATTCCCGGGTCGGACCCGGGTTGCCTGCACTATGAATGGTGCAACCCGGGTTTTTCAACCCGGGTTGCACAGAAAACAAGCTCATTGGCTGTCTGCCTGTCTCTGGAGGATGATGTCATCGGTGGGAGCCCGTGGAAGAAAAAAAAACCAGTCACCTTTCAATGACATCACCATTTTTCAGCCAATGAAAACTGCTCTGGTGATGACTCCCACAAATTTCCAGGGCACAGACTTGTGCAGTATGAATGGGGTCAACCCGGAAAATTCCCGGGTCCGAGGTGCAGTATGAATGGTGTTTCTGAGCTGGGACGCTCCGAGCCCCGGCAAAAACCCGGCTTGAAAAACCCGGGATATTGCCGGGGTGGCAGTATGAAAGCGGTATAACTGAAAAATGCTGTGCATAGACATGGTTAGTGGCAGCGGAAGCACAAATATTGAGGGAGCTCAAGCACCCAAAGCACTCAAAAAGCTGGTGCCTATGGAGCAAGGTAACTGACTATATTTCAAACTAGGTTGAGGAGCACTTTCTTATTTAAGTTTGTAGGTCTCATGCCTGCAACTAACTGAGGATTTTCAAAAAAAAAACCATGACATAATAAAACAGATAAGCCATCGCAGAACCTCAAAATGTCTTAACCAAAAACTTCCTACAAAATCTAAGTTCAGAGAAATTGCCCAAAGAAACTAACTACTGTGGAGGCTAAGTCAGACAAAAAAAATTTAAAAAGTTGCTTCTAAAATGCAGCTCCTCCTATATAAGGTAGATTGCTCTGCACATTGCCTTAAATCCAGCAATTACTCCATTAGCTGTATCAACAACATGGACAGCCAGGCTTCACCAGGACCCAGCACCAAGCCATAACCAAGTTCCCAGGTAGGACCCTGAAGGGTGGGGAAAATGGGGCATGCGGTGCAATATTTGTACCTGATCGTAACATATTGTGCTGAAGGGGGGAACATGATTAATTTGCATCTTTACTTTACTAATATTGTTCATGTGGGTTGTTATATAAAAGTGCAAAATATATGTATTTATGTGCAGCATACATTATTTGATTTAAGTATTTGATTGTTAGTTTGCATAAGCCAAGTACACAGTGAAAATGTGTAACTGTAACTAAGCAATTTACCATTATTTTAGCAGCAAAAAATGTCCAGGTTGTGTTTTACTAAACATCTCAAGGAGCCTGGAGCATGCATGAAACTGGGAGTTCAGTTAGAGCTCCCAGTTCTTTTATTTAACTGAAATAATAAAGTAAATTAAATACAAATAAACAAATCTTTTATATAGAAAATAAGATATAATATATTATATCTATCTTATTATAGTCATACTATGTATTCCACCCACCCTCCTTCTAGGGGTGGAATAATAGCCTCATATTTTTTAAAATCTTATAGCCTGAAAAATAAAAATGTATTGCAGTAATAAATATTTTTTTCAGCTCCTCTATCTGTTAGCAAAGCAGGTACCAAAGTTGTACAAAATACTGCTTTAATGCTTGACAAATAGGTTACTTGGAAATAACATTATTTTAAGTGTCATAATTTTGCACAATTTTCAGTAAATCAAAATGTCATTGGTTTGGAAAAGCTAAAAAAAAAAAACAAGAAAAAGCAAATCAATAAAATGAATTGTAGCGGAACTACTTCCACTGTAGGGGATGTGGCTGCTACAGGGACGAGAGTCCCTGTTGTGTGACCCCCTACCTCCAAAACTATAAAACCACAAGGCCAATACCTCTCCAGAGCATGCGCAGGTCCAGTGCATGTAGAGTGAAGCTCCAGTCAGGTCTTTAATGTACATGTGCCAGACCCACGCATGTCCAGACGGGGCCCTCTACTCTGCTCTTTCAGAGTGAGGGCCCCGGGGATTAGAGTGGCATCATCAAGCCCTTAGATAAATTTTATCTGGGGCCCAGCGATACACTGTTCCACCCCTGCTTGTACACTCAGGGGTATAACTAGAAACTTGTGCATTCTCTAGCAAAAACTTGATGGGCCCCCAAAGTTTCTATTGAGCGATGAGGGATACTCCTACCCTTCCCTCCTTCCACCTCATTTACCTTATGTCACGAAACTTACCCGCTTCACACACCAGTGCTGCGGATTTCCTCTGTCTCTGTGTAGAGGTCAGCACTTCCTGGTTTGGGCGGTCACATGATTGTGGCTGGGAGGCAACATTATCAAACCTGCAGAGTATACAGTCAAGTCCATAAATATTGGGACATCGACACAATTCTCATATTTTGGGCTCTATACACCACCACAATGGATTTGAAATGAAACTAACAAGATGTGCTTTAACTGCAGACTTTCAGCTTCAATTTGAGGGTATTTACATCCAAATCAGGTGAACAGTGTAGGAAGTACAACGGTTTCTATATGTGCCTCCCACTTTATAAGGGACCATAAGTAATGGGACAAACTAAACAATCCTACATCAAATTTTCACTTTTTAATACATTGTTGCAAATCCTTTGCAGTCAATTAAAGCCTGAAGTCTGGAAAGCATAGATATCACCAAACGCTGGGTTTCATCCCTGGTGATGCTCTGCCAGGCCTCTACTGCAAATGTCTTCAGTTCCTGCCTGTTCTTGGGGCATTTTCCCTTCAGTTTTGCCTTCATCAAGTGAAATGCATGCTCAATCGGATTCAGGTCAGGTGATTGACTTGGCCATTGCATAACATTCCACTTGTTAGCCTTAAAAAACTCTTTGGTTGCTTTTTCAGTATGCTTCGGGTCATTGTCCATCTGCACTGTGAAGTGCCGTCCAATGAGTTCTGAATCATTTGACTGAATATGACCAGATAATATTGCCCAAAAGACTTCAGAATTCATCCTGCTGCTTTTGTCAGCAGTCACATCATCATTAAATACAAGGGAACCAGTTCCATTGGCAGCCATACATGCCCACGCCATGACACTACCACCATCATGCTTCACTGATGAGGTGGTATGTTTTGGATCATGAGCAGTTCCCTTTCCTTCTCCATACTCTTCTCTTCCCATCATTCTGGTACAAGTTGATCTTTGTTTCATCTGTCCATAGGATGTTGTTCCAGAACTGTAATGGCTTTTTTAGATGTTGTCTGGCAAACTCTTCCTGTTTTTGTGGCTCACAAATACTTTACATCTTGTGGTAAACCCTCTATATTCACTCTTGTGAAGTCTTATCTTAATTGTTGACTTTAACACATATACATCTACCTCCTGGAGAGTGTTCTTGATTTGGTCAACTGTTGTGAAGGGGTTTCTCTTCACCAGGGAAAAAATTATTTTGTCATCCACCACAGTTGTTTTCTGTGGTCTTCCGGGTCTTTTGGTGTTGCTGAGCTCTCCGGTGTGTTCTTTCTTTTTAAGGATGTTCCAAACAGTTGATTTGGTCACACCTAATGTTTTTGCTATCTGTCTGATGGGTTTGTTTTGATTTTTCAGCCTAATGATGGCTTGTTTCCCTGATAGTGACAGCTCTTTGGATCTCATATTGAGAGTCGACAGCAACAGATTCCAAATGCAAATGTCACACCTAGAGTCAACTCCAGACCTTTTACCTGCTTAATTGATGATGAAATAACGAGGGAATAGCCCACACATGTCCATGAAATAGCTTTTGAGTCGATTGTCCCATTACTTTGGGTCCCTTAAAAAGTGGGAAGCACATATAGAAACCGTTGTAATTGCTACACCGTTCACCTGATTTGGATGTAAATACCCTCAAATTAAAGCTGCAGTTAAAGTGCATCTTGTTAGTTTCATTTCAAATCCATTGTGGTGGTGTATAGAGCCCAAAATATGAGAATTGTGTCGATGTCCCAATATTTATGGACTTGACTGTTTAAGGTCACTTTGACATTACAGCTGTGTCAGAGCAACAGGTATTCATTCCCAGACCGACTCACTGTTATGCTGTATTGCTACTGACCTTAGCTTTCCTTGTGATTCCTTCTTGGGTATTGTTTCTGCCCGTTAACCCCACATGTACCAGTCCTAGCTTGTTTTCACCACTCTCTCTCTAATCCTGATTTTGCACTGCACTATTGCCTATATACAAGATCTCGACCTGTAATTGGACTTCCCTTCTGCTTACTGATTTTGTATCTCTTTACCGACAGTGTACCAGTCCTCGGCTTGCTGAACTGCTTTCAGATTTCACTTTCTCTCCACTGTGTTACAGCTAGTGGCTGATCTGAGGGTCGTGATCTGCGTCTACCCAGCTGCAAAAGTCCACCTGTCTTGCGGCGGTTCTTGGTGAAGAATGGGATACCCGTTGTAACACCTGTATCCATCACCCCAGGGCTCTTTTTATTACAGACAACAAGACAATCATTACATCTTAACTGCTGATCACCTCCTATTCCTCTCCACTGAGTGCCGATCTGCATTTCCCTTCCTGCTCAGAGAAGAAGGGAACATCAGAGCTCCCTTGCCTTCTAGTAAACAAAAGAGAAAGGTATACAGCACTGAAATCTCTAATTATAAATGCAATAAAAAATGACAATTGTTAGCATATTTGACTATGGCAGAATAGTATAAAAAATGCTCATAACGTACAGTTTAACAAAATAAAAAACATTTAATGAATACTTAGCATACATCTATCACTAAGATATACTGTATATCAATAAACATATAAAAAACATATAATAATTAATAACAATGACCGGGGAGTAAGGATTTTAAAAAACAGATAGGGAGACTGTTTTGATGCTTTTAGGTAGGTGTGGATCCCAGTTCTATATATATAAACATCAATAAAAACCTTTTTGCGTAATAATAAAGCCCATGGAGTTTTTATGTTCTCCTGTGAAAAACTGTGTTTGTAGTGGGTTTCAGTATTAGCTCATTCGCTCACTTTTAACAACAACCGACTAGAGAAGATGAGGTTCCAAAGTAACACTACTTACAGTTATAGAAGCTTCCAACTAATCATGTAATAGAATATCAGTGGTTATAATTACCAGATGATGACTACCCTAAAGTAGGGATCAAAAGGCATTTTTTCAGTCATTCAGTATCTGTATGAATAAAAATCTTCTGCCCATAACAAACAGTTACTGACGCATTTTGTCTAACTCAGTTAAACTTTCTCTCCTTTGCCTTCTAAGCAGAATTAAATTATGGATCCCCAGAATGCCAACTTGTGTGAAGAAATTCCTTGAGGAGTTGGTGGTCACATAGCATGAGGCTCATTAAGCTACCTGCTGACCGTAAACACCAAAGAGGAGAACAGGGCTCCCTCAGTTATATCCATCCATGGAATAAGCACAATATTGCATTCGATTTTGTTAGAGTGCAAAACCCACAGCATTTTTAAACAGAAATACTATCCTTAGATTTTCATACACATCCATACAAATTAACTTCAATTTAACTAGATGTAAATGAGTAACTATAATTAACAAATAAAGAAATCTAAGCTTGTTACTAACTGAAAAGTTCTTGGTAATGGCTCAATTAAAACGAGGGAAGTCAACCATGCAAACCAACTGTTGCCCCCACTTCACCACCCAGGTCGGCATATAAATGGTTCCTTCTAAAGATGTGCGCTGACCCGCGTGTCTCTGTTTCATAACAGGTGTCGGTTCTAAACCGCATTCAGTTTTCGGCTTTTCTACCTGTTTTGCAAAAAAAGCATGAAAGGTTTTGGTTTTGGATCTGACTTTAATTAAACATTGTGAAAAATAGGTAAAATAATGTAATTTTGACATTATTACATTATTGCTATTTATAGCATTAACATTCATTTCTAGTCATTTCCAGTATATTTTCTAATGATCCCTTCACAACTGTCCCAATTTTCAACAATTTTGGCCAAAGTCTGCAGGGAGCTGTCTTAATGAAGAATTTAGTAACTTTGACATCATTGCATTTACTGATTCAATTAAAAAAAAAATAAACAAACAGCATAGTGTTGATATCTCCCTTTCATTGCACCCAAGGCTCCTTTGCATGTTCAGACTTACTATTACTGTAATTCAATAAATAAATAACCACATGGACACTAATGTAAAATTGGCAAAGGGTCACAGCAAAAATGGTGATGGAGAGAACAATGTGAGTCAGCTAACTAATAGCAAAACCAAACAGTATACCATTGGTCCCAGGGTATAATCCATTACGATGTTACAGCTTCCCAGTAACTGTCATACGTTTATAGAACTAACAGGAGTGGTCTTCACCTATTGCAGCCACCTTTCCCATAAATTTAGGCACACTCACAGGTACACTGATGCCCCAGGACTTAACTTAATGTAGTAAAGCTTATGAGCAGGAATTTTTGTAGTATGGGTGCAAGCCACCTTCATCTATTTACTTTCCAAAATGTCTAACTCTATTCATTCATACCACTGTCCATCCAATGACCTCTGCCTGGATGCAGTGACAGTGTGAGGCATCACGGATGCCCTGCCATCAGAGTGAGTACACCCCTTCTTGGGGACCTCCTCTGCTGAAATTCTCCGGCAGTCTCCTTTACTCCAGGGTTGGATAAAGCTTCCCTGGGGGAATTATTTTTCAGCCCTACCTCCCCATAAATATATACAAGTTCCCTGCCTTGATTCAGAAGGGCAGCATTAGTGCACAGAGGATATAAGTAAAACAAGTTAAGGAAAGCCCTGCTCTTGGCTACCAATGATAACTCTGGCAATGTATTGTATTATGTGCATAGTCTTTCAAGGCTTTTAGTATGGCTGCAGGTCACCTTAATCTCTCAGCATCCTTGTTTATTTATATAGTGGCAAGGTAAGGAAAGCCCTGTTCTTGGCAACTGATAAAAGATTTGGCAATGTATTGTGTGCCTAATCTTTGAATTTTTGTAGTATGGGTACAGGCCACTTTAATCTCTCAGCATCTTCATGTATTTATATAACAACTGCAAATTAGGTAGCTCTTTACAATTGGGTATCTAATTGTCTAAATATCTACTGATGCCTCTGTCAATCAAATGACATCTGATTGTTACTGCCTCTTTACTCTTCATGATGCATGTTGTGTAATGTTCCAAATTTAGTGCGTGCGTAGAGCTTCACCATTTTTAGCTCTTGCACCTTAACTAAATTTTGCTGTTTAATTTATCTAATGGGCTTGCTTTAGTTGGTGTATCTTGCAAAATGAAGACATGAGGTATTAGTTAATATTTTGATCAAATCATTTAAGCTTGCACCTCATTGCATGAAGTTCCTACACTGACATATATGATTTAGATACTATTAAAATATAGTTAAAATCAAATGCACTCACCTCCTAAGTATAGGGGCTTACATCTAGCAATGGCTGGCTTGTAAGACACCCAAATGAGCCTTAAATATGTTTGTTGGACAGCTGCCAAGACAACATAAGGTAATATTTTGAAACAAAACCAGAAAAAAAATAATCCTGCGGTCAGTATATCCCATATTGTATATGGAACCAGCTGCAATGCAATATAAAGGCCCATATATGTATGCAAAAAACAGGTGTTGTCATCCTTAGCACTGCATATCTGTGTGTATCTAGTAAAATGAAAACATGAAGTATTAGTTCATATTTTGATCAAAACATTTAAGCCAGCATCCCAGCATCAAGAGCACCCCATTGTTTGCAGGTTCCACACTGACCTATAAGCTTTAGACACCATTAAAATGCAGTTAAAATCAGATGCACTCACCTCCCAGGTATACAGGTTTACATCTGGCAACAGCTGGCTTGTGAGCCAGACCCAAGCGAGTCTTAAATAGGCTTGAAGGACATCTACCAAGACAACATAATGCAATATTTTGAAAAGCATATAGGTCAGTGTTTTAGTTTCGAATACATATATGGGCATTTATATTGCCATGCATCTAGTTCTATATATAATATGGGATATACAGAGCGTGGGCTTACTGCCATGCAGCTGGTACCATATGCAATGTGTATACCAGCACTCTTTGACCACTTATCAGGGTATAACTCTTCCAAAGCCAACAAAAATAAATTTGTGTAACAAAAATGTGCAGAAATAAGATGCAGCCATGTAAGTAGAGGCTGTGTCCATGTGTCCTGACACAGTGTGCGACTAAGTTGGCAGTCAGCACCTTTATATGTTCAGTCCTAGTACCTTTTAGCCATCTACTATAGTTTTTGCATATGGTTGTGTTGCTGCTCTGTGATTACAGTTGAGCCTCACTATCCGTTACTCAATTGTTGCCTGCTTTCGATCCCTGTCTTTTTTACCTAGCTTTGGCCTTGCTTATCTGTCTTAATTTTTTTTGATAGTATATGTTATTGGTTAGCAACAAAGCCTGTGGACCACTGAGTATTGGTGAAGGCAGTGAAACTCATTTACGAAGTACACTGGATACACAGGACAAAATGCTTTGCGTATTTGAAATGGTGCACAGAAATTGTCTCCCCAGCACATACAGTAACCGCCCATTGGTGATCAATAAGTCCTAATCTTAATTGATGGTATAGAGCGTGGCAGTGTGAGATAAAATTATACAAGTGCCTTTATGAGAATTGTGTTCAGAGTGCATAATAAAGTCCCAATAAAGCAGGTAGGAGAACTTACAGCACCCCATGGGATATTTTATTATATCATCATCATTAATTTATATAGCGCCAATATATTCTGTAGCGCTTTACAATTGGGGACAAACATAGTAAAATAATAAACAAACTGGGTAAAACAGACAAAGAGGTGAGAAGGCCCTGCTCGCAAGCTTACAATCTATGGGACAATATGAGTTTGACACATGAGGCTAAGGCTAAGTCTACATTTTGCATTTCGGCCCAGCTAGGCTGTAAAGGTAAAAGTGACTCACAAGCTAAATGATCCTGTCTCACAACAATGTTGGTCAGGGGGTAGTTGTCTTGTGTGAAAATATGTAACGGGTAATAGGGTAAGGTAGTGAGGTTAAGAGGGTGGTTGAGGAATATTATAAGCTTGTCTGAAGAGGTGGGTTTTCAGAGAATGCTTGAAAGTTTGTAGACCAGAGGAGAGTCTTATTGTGTGAGGGAGAGAATTCCATAGAGTGGGTGCAGCCCGAAAAAAGTCCTGTAACCAGGAATGGGAGGATGAAATGAGGGTGGATGAGAGACGCATATCTTGTGCAGAACGGAGTTGCCAAGTTCGGAGATATTTTGAGACAAGAGAGGAGACGTATGTTGGTGCAGCTTTGTTGATGGCCTTGTATGTTAGTAAAAGTATTTTATATTGGATTCGGTAGAAAATAGGCAGCCAGTGTAGAGACATACAGAGTGATTCAACAGAGGAATAACGATTTGCAAGGAAAATCAATCTTGCAGCAGCGTGCAAAATAGATTGTAGGGATGCGAGTCTGTTTTGGGGAAGACCAGCAAGGAGGGAATTGCAATAGTCAATGCGGGAAATGATAAGTGCATGAATTAAGGTTTTAGCAGTGTCTTGCGTGAGATATGTGCGAATTCTGGAAATGTTCTTTAGATGTATGTAACATGATTTAGATATAGAGTCAATGTGGGGAACAAAGGATAGGTGTGAGTCAAGGATTACACCTAGGCAGCGAGTTTGTGGGGTGGGATTTATGGTCATGTTATCAACAGAGATAGAAATGTCAGGTATGCTCTTGTTGGTGGGTGGGAATATTATTAACTCTGTTTTGGAAAGATTAAGTTTGAGTTGGCGAGAGGTCATCCAGGATGATATGGCAGAAAGACAGTCAGTTACACGGGACAACACAGATGTTGAGAGATTAGGAGAGGATAGATAAATTTGGGTATCATCCGCATAAAGATGATACTGAAATCCAAAGGAACTTATTAGATTTCCAAGAGAAGCAGTATAGATAGAGAACAGCAGAGGACCTAGCACTGAGCCTTGCGGTACTCCAACTGATAAAGGAAGTGGAGCAGAAGTGGCCCCAGTGAAAGAGCGATTAGAAAGGTAGGATGAGAACCAGGATAGAACAGTGTCTTGAAGACGTAGGGATTGCAGCGTTTGTATGAGAAGAGTGTGGTCAACGGGGTCAAATGCAGCCGAGAGATCCAGGAAAACTAGGAGAGAGTAATGGTGTTTAGTTTTAGCAGTGATCAGATCATTGACAACCTTAGTCAACGCAGTCTCTGTGGAGTGTTGAGAACGAAAGCCAGACTGAAGAGGATCCAACAGGTTGTTTGTGGAAAGGAAGCGTGTGAGGCGAGTGTAGGCAAGTCTCTCTAGAAGCTTGGAGGGGCACGGCAGCTGAGAGATGGGACGGTAATTTGAGAGAGTTTGGGTTGGAATCTTGTTTTTTTAGAATAGGAGTAATCACTGCGTGCTTGTATAATGGAAAGATGCCAGTAGAGAGCGAGATATTACAGATTTTAGTTAAAAGTGAAATGAGCACAGGAGACAGGGATCTACCAATTTGTGAGGGAATAGGATCAAGAGGACAGGAGGTAGAGTAGGAAGATAAGAAGAGAGTAGAAATTTCCTCTTCATTTGTGGGGTCAAATGAAGAGAGGGTGTCAGAAGGTAGTGGGAAGGAATTGAGCTGATTTGCTTGTCGAGAAAGAGGATACCATTTCTAGTCTGATCTTATCAATCTTGTCCTTGAAGTAGGAAGCAAGATCCTGGGCACTGATAGGGAGGGTTGGGGGTGGGAGGATTGAGAAGAGATTTAAATGTATTGAAAAGGCGTTTGGGGTTAGAAATCTGAGCATAGATAAGAGATTGGAAGTATGTTTGTTTTGCAGTGTCCAGAGCATTTCAATAGCATTTCAATAGGAGCGGTAGACAGAAGTATATGTGAAGAAGTCATTAGAGATGCGAGATTTACGCCAGTGACGTTCTGCTTTGCGGGAAAGTTTTTGAAGATTTTGCGTCGCTGTAGTGTGCCACGGTTGACATCGAAGTCGATGATTAGTATGTAGTGTCGCTGGAGCCACTTGATCAAAGGCTGTTGCTAAGGTTTGGTGAAAATGAGGTACTGCCATCTCAGGGGAGGAGAATGTAGAGATAGGGGAGAGAAGGTGTTGGAGAGAGGTGGATCCTGATGAGGAGATGATTCAATTCACTGGGAGAGGTCAAGTGAGGAGGTTAGAGAGAGTAGTTTGGAAGTAGCTTTGGAAGGTGGGTTATCAATGGGGATGTTGAAATCACCCATGATGATGGTGGGGATGTCTGAAGATAAGAAGTGAGGGAGCCATGCAGAGAAATCTTCGAAAATTTTTTGGTGTGCTCCAGGCGAACGATATATCACAGCAACACGTAGAGAGAATGGATTAAAAATGCGAATAGCATGTACTTCAAAAGATGTGAACGTGAGTGATGGGACATTTAATTCTAATTCTAATTGTTCTGTAAGTGCTAAATAAAAAAGCCAATATTGTTACAAGCCCGTGGCTTGCTTTTTCTTCTCACATCCTGGCTGTAATGGCAACGGCCGGGACGCTCTACATTCACCGCCATGCCCTGGCCAGCTGGGCATGTGCATGTAGTACTTTAATTAATAAATTACCTGCTGAGGCTGATTTGGGTCAAATGAATTGCACCTCTCTGATTGGTGCATCATCATCACCATTTATTTATATAGAGCCACTGATTCCGCAGCGCTGTACAGAGAACTCATTCACATCAGTCCCTGCCCCATTGGAGCTTACAGTCTAAATTCCCTAACATACACAGACAGACAGACAGACAGACAGAGACTAGGACCAGGGTCAATTTTGATAGCAGCCAATTAACCTACTAGTATGTTTTTGGAGTGTGGCAGGAAACTGGATCACCCGGAGGAAACCCACGCAAACACACTCCACACAGATAAGGCCATGGTCGGGAACTGAACTCATGACCCCAGTGCTGTGAGGCAGAAGTGCTAACCACTTCGCCACCGTGCTGGTGCATGTCAGTATTTAAGACATGGGGGGGGCTTAGCCTCTCTGCCGGTTATAGCGCTCTCAGTGCCTGCACACATTGCTGGTCAGCTCACCTGTTTCTGGGTGTCTTCTTCTACCTTGTATTGATTCCCTGTGCATTAATCTGGACTCTGCTTGAACTCCTGTGCCCCTTGACCTCAGCCTGTTTCTGGATTTGTTACTTGCTCTGAACCTTTGACTGTTCCTTTTCTATCCTGCTCACATCTGGCCCACGACCATTGGACTCTGGTATCCACCTCCTCCTTCAAGCTTATCTCTACCTGGCAGTATGGTTTGTTCTGATAAGCTTCTACTACTATAGAGCTTAATCCTGGGGGCGCCCGAGTACCTCCGAACATACCAGTTTTATGAGAAAGACGGCTGCTACCAGTCTGGTTCTAGAAGCTTATCAAACAGCCGTGGCTCAAAACATTTGTGTTTTATTCTCCTGAGTACATATGGATAAAGATAATCTTGTGACAAACTCCTTCACAAGAATCCACAGGACATTCTCAGTACTTTCAAGAGTCCATCAACACTAAAGGGAGAGAAAGAAGAAATTTAAAAAAGAAGATGTCAATGCCACCAAAAGAATAAGATGAAAACATATACAGCTATTGTCAATGTGAGGACACCGGGGTTATAACCAAAGTTCACTAGATACCCAGTCCTCTAGGTTCACAGGTCACATAGGTAAGGAGACAGGAAAGAAATAATAATCCCTTTTATTAAACAAAGTGCACACACTTAGTAAAATACAACAGTGCTCCCCAAGGAGAAACTTGTTCCTCCACCAATTATATCAAGTGTCAGAAAATCACCAGTGCAAGTAAAAACTCCCCAACAAAGTCCCCAGCAGGTTACCTCCAAGCACAGAGTCCTAGCAGGCCCAAACTCCTGGTAATAAAATCCACAATTGACAATCCAAGCGGGCCAGGGTTTCTGATACTTAAGGTGGCTCTGTGTTTCTTGCTGATCCCAGCTACTCGGTATTAGTCTCCCTACTGATGTAGGCTCACCAATTCTCCAGAATCTGCGAGTGTCTCCCGATGGAGTGGTAACAGAATCAGTCCTAGAGGTACACTGTCCGATCTCTGTCAAGAAGCTCCTGCTTCAAGCATTCCTTTAAGGCCCTGCGAGAATACGGTTACTCTCAAACAGTCCAAGTTCTCGCTGTCTCAAGATTCTCCAACAACAACCCCCTCCGCCAGACAGCTCCTTTTTGTCCCTTCTCACAAGACATCTGATCCTGGCCACCTCCCTGGATTAACCCCCCGGCTCATTGTCCTCTTGTGATTGGTGGTGTGAAGAGTTTGGGTGGTAACAGGGGTGGAAATAGAGCATGACATCAGTGGTCTTCCCCCTGCGGTGATGGTGCCATTCGGACTGTGTTGCAGAGTTGCTAGAACAATAGTTAGCAAACAGGGAGAGACCCCCTCCTGATTTTAGATAAGGTCCTGACCCTCCTCTTTCTAACCCCTTCCACTCCTTTTTGATGTCACAGGGTCCACAGCTGATTCACACTTCCTGTGAGCTGCCTTCCCCCTCCCTCTCTGGACACCACAGCAATAACAGATCTGACCACCGGGTGGCATTTAATAACAGAGTGGGCCATGGTTGTTCAATTGGCCCACTTAGGACAGACCGGGTTGGCACGATATTCTCAATATAAGGCCCGGGTCTGTCACACTCAAGTAAGTGTGGACTCAAAGGGGAGAGCTATAACACGGATCCTTATAAAAGGACATTATATTTGATAATTATGGTAATACATGATAAATATATTGGCAAATTTAGGAACGTGGTAAATATCTTCAAATAGCACCAATACATTATATCCTATTTATTTGTCCTAAATATATATTTTGAGGGCCTGATTCATCAAGGAACGTAAATGCACATTACGTATTTTGCACCAAATTGCTCTGCGCATGCCCAAAAGCAAACTATATGCCAGAGAACACAAATGTATCCAATTCATCTTCGTGCACAAAGAACCCTTTCTATAGCCTATGATTTCAGATGACTGGGCATAATCAATGTACAGTAAGAGCGTGCCAAGTTAGAGTGAACGCACCAGATTCTGATTGAAGCTTTGGGCATCTCAAAGGTATGTGTTTTTTTTTGTTGTATCACTAGCACCAAATACAGGTCGGGTGTAAGTGCTGATTACTAGTTATGATGGTCACGCATGCATGCTAGAACATTGGATAGTTTGCTATTAGAAGCAATTATAAAAATACATTTTATGTACAGTAGATATTTAAAACATCCTAATAATATTTTATGGGGAGGGGGGCAAGTAAATAAAGAAAAACTTTTATTTTTTATGTTTTATCATATAACAGATTATAGTAATACTATTTCTTTTTTTTTTTTTCCTGTGCATTGTTTTGGGACTTTATATTCTATATATTCAGTATATGGGACATATTCTGCCTGTTAGAGCAGAACACACCTAGACCAGTATTCAACAACGAATGTATCTTTACATCCGCTCTGTTTGTATACGGATGTGCGTATGCCTGATTTATGTGAATTTTCAAAGAAATACACAATGAGCCTGATTCATTCATTAAGGAAAGTAGGGCAAAAAAGGTGTAAATTTTTCTGCTGGACAAACCATGTTACAATATAAGGGGTTTAAATTAGTTTATCATTTTGCACATAAGTTAAATACTGGCTGCTTTTCAATGTAGCACACAAATACCAGTGAAACGTACATCAGGGTAGACATCATTGTGCCGTCTATACCCGGAAGTGGGAGCTCCGGCGGCGGCTGAGCCGCGTTTGCTGGCAGTCATATTGTGGGCTCTATCTGTACATTTAGAAGGGTGGTGATCTTACATAAAATATTAATTACAGACCGCTGAATCTCATACACAAGTGAATATTCAATTGCGGTATCATATCACCACGCTATCAATGTGCTGGCAGTAACATCATTCAGGTGCCGGCTGCCTGTCTGTACAACATATCACTAGGGAGACTAGTACTGAACAATTTGATCAATAGTAATAAGAGCGTTGGAGAGATTTATGCTCAGGTTGCTGAACAAGTGATCAATATAGGCTTCAATTCTAATTGGTTAGTCTCCAGTTCATACGTCAGGAATTAGATACAAGACTGTGGGGAAGTGAGATAAACCCCATAGTCAATACATGGTGTATGATCATGGAATAACTAAACAGACAGGCAACATAAAGGTGCATCAGATATAGGACAGCGGGACTATATATGTATGAATATAACAATATATGTAAAATTATTGAGGTTTTAGGGTGTGAATTTATTATGTTTGATTCTAAGGAGAAAGCAGTCTCTACTAATGATCTATAAGTGTTAAACACAACAATTACTATACAGCCATATATACCTCAAGTGTATCTTTATTTATTTTTTTTATCATGTGCCCTTACTATTTTTTAGTGCCATCTATTTTTACCTCCTTGCCCATGAAGTAATAGACAGCCATGCTGATATATTTACTATATTAATACCTGCAGATACTCTAATATAATATAATCTCAGATCTGAATCACCTCCATACATATGATATAAAATTTTTGAATGCAGGTACTGATGAATAATATGAGAAGCTCCCACCGAAGGGTATAGTCATTTTTAATTCACACATGTCCTTGTGTATATGTGATTTTTCATTAAATATGTTTATACGTTTTTTATATTTCACCATCTTTACGTCCTGGTTGAATATTCTATTTTTGAGATATAAATAAAGGTTAAGTTTCATAACCGTTGTGAATTTGTTGACCGGAGTGTTCTATATATTTTCTCTTTGAACCGTGTTCAAATTTTTTTCTCTATTTTTGCACTGAAATTTAAAGTTGATCGAGGACATGCTCTACCCCAACTATAAATCTGTCCCCACATTTTAAATTGACCTCCCCTTCAATATAACATGGTTTTGCCAGGTTGCAATATGTTCATGTTGCATGCCTTAATGAATCAGGTCCTAAGTGCGGATATATGTTTGGCGGTTGTTGTTTGGCAGTTGGTGATATTCTGAAGTGCCAGTGAAGTCTATTTTTTAAAAGTAAATGAGTACTTTTTTTCTCAGGGCGTGATCTTTCTTCTCCCGACTGCTGAATTTCTTGTTTCTAGTTAGTCACGAGAAGATATATACCATGCATCCCACCATCGTAGAGTAACAGTAGTCATCCCAAGTTTATAAGAGTGCGAGCGAGACACAAGACACCGCAAAAACATTAATTCATGCACTCATCATCTCCCACATTGACTATTGCAATTCCCTCCTTACTGGTCTTCCCAAAGTCAGACTTGAACCCCTACAATCTATTTTGCACGCAGCAGCTAGATTGATTTTCCTTACTAACTGTTTTTCCTCTGCTGAGCCACTCTGTCAGTCTCTACATTGGCTGCCTGTATTTCAACGTATCCAATATAAAATTCTTCTACTAACATACAAGGCCATCAACAAAATTGCACCGACATACATCTCCTCACTGGTCTCAAAATACCTCCCTACTCGACACCTACGTTCTGCACAAGATCTACGTCTCTCTTCCACTCTCATCACATCCTCCCATTCTCGGTTACAGGATTTTTTCCGGCCTGCACCCACTTTGTGGAATTCCCTTCCACCCACAATAAGACTTTCCTCTAGTCTTCAAACCTACAAGCGTTCACTTAAAACCCACCTCTTTAGACAAGGTTATGATATTCCTCAACCACCATCTTAATTTCCTTGATTACCCTATTACCATCCTCTACACTACTAACGCAAGACAACAACCCTCTGACCAACATTGCAACACACACAGCCCACTCAATACTTTTACCTTTGCGTTCTAGCTGGTCCATTGTGCAATATGATGTAGCACATGCCCTTGTGTTTCTAACTCCCATTGTCCTATAGATTGCAAGCTTGCGAGCAGGGTTCTCTTACCTCTCTGTCTCTATGTATTACCCAGTATTATCTTATCAATGTTTGTTCCCAATTGTAAAGCGCTACGGAATCTGCTGGCGCTATATAAATAAATGTTGATGATGATGAGTACTAATTAGTCACATAAGTAAAAACATTGAATTCTAAGTTGTGAGCTTAAATGTATTTTTGAAAATAAATTAATTAAGAGTGTATGTAGTTTAACCCACAAAATATTGCTAAGATTTATTATATGTACAATAAAAATAAATTTCCTTATGTCAGCAAATAAATAATTAAAGTGCCTAACCTGTTATTAATTACCAACACGTAATATACATATGGCTATAACAATTGTATCTTTAGCTAAGAAAGTTAATCTATGAAATATAATTTTATATATTATGGTATAAACACTAGATGTAATTTATATAATAAATAATCCATTTCACTAAATTAAAGTCATGTATTAATATATGCTCTAGAACAATTTTCAGCAGTGGACGCACCATTGGAGCTTATTTAATATTAAATTTAATTTGTAATCCAATCTTCTTTAAATAAAGTCTTACATTTGTTTTATGATCCTATAGAACTTTACTGAACATTCTAATAGTCTTCTACTCCTGCAAAAGTTCTCTTATGATTATCTGCCTAAAATTTGTCAAAGAATATACAAGGTCTTTTGAAGTCTCCCTGTTATATTTACATTACATTTACAATTTAAATTAATTATGAGAGTGTTTAGCACTGTATTTCTTACATGTGACACTTTTTTATTTTTGCAGCTTTTTTTTTACATTGAGCAGAGTGTGCCTAAAAATACAATTCTGTGCTTAAGTGCAACTGAAATGCACAAAATGCATCTCATTAAAAGACTTAAGGGGTATATTTACTAAACTGCGGGTTTGAAAAAGTGGAGATTTTGCCTATAGCAACCAATCAGATTCTGTTGGTTTATACCTTTTGATGTTATTAAAGATGTCAGTGAATGTTAAGTGGATGTGAAGCCTCAAATGCTTGTAACTTAAACAGGTTGCTGTTTATTGAACTTGTCAACAGATGCGAATATATTAGAGATGCTCAGGCTCTGTTCCCCTAGAACCGAACACACCCGAAATTAGCAGATCCGAGTACCGAGCCGAGCCAGCTCGGTACTTTCGCACGGAATTGAAAACGAGGCAAAACGCCATAGTTACGTTGTCAGATCTCGCGAGTTTTGGATTCAATAAGTACCACCCTCAACGGCGTTCCAGCGCAATTTCACAGAGGGACACAGAAGGGGTAGTACCGTTCTTGGAAGTTTCTAGTGCAGTTGGGCAGCGTCATAGGTAGAAAAGAAAGAGGAGGGGTAGCAGTGTTCGTCAAAGTCTCCAGTGACATTCAGGAGAGCTCCATTGCTCCATTGCTAATTGTCATTGCTGAAATAGAAATAATAGGGCTGGCAGTCTTTGTCTAAATCTGCAGTTACATTGTACTGTGTTATATAGTTAACATGCAAAGAGGAGAGCTCCATTGCTAATTGTCATTGATGAAATAGAAATAATAGGGTTGGCACTCTTGGTCTAAATCTGCTGTCACATTGTACTGTGTTATATTGGTAACATACAAAGAAGAGATCTCCATTGCTCCATTGCTAAGAGTCATTGCTGATATAGAAATAATAGTGCTGGCAGTCTTGGTCTACATCTGCAGTCACATTGTACTGTGTTATATAGGTAATATACAAAGAAGAAAGCTCTATTGCTCCATTGCTAATTGTCATTGCTGAAATAGAAATAATACAGCTAGCAGTGTTCTTCAATATCTGCAGTTACATTTTACAGCGCCATAGCTCACTCAGAAACAGGAGAGGTGGCAGGGTTCAGTGCTGAAACAGAAATTGTAATAATAGGGCTGTCAGTGTTCTTAAAGTCTCCAGTGACATTTTACTGTGCCATAGCTTATAAAGAAACAGGAGGGGTGGCATTGTTCTTGTCACTCTTCAGTCTCAGTCATGATGATACTAACCCCTCTACCTCATGTGCTAAAGCCTATGTTCAAGTGCATAGTGGTTTAGAGTCATGGAAACAAAAATGTAAATGAAAAGCTTGTACCTTTTTAAAGAAATAAACACGTCTCTAATAAAGGTGAAACTTTACTGGAAAAAAACTAAATAGGCAACATGCCATTCTACCCAAAATATTACCAAGCATACCAGCATCAGCTAGCTCCCTTCTCTCAGCTAGATCTCAGCACCTACAATCTACACTGCAATCATATTCACCCTCATCAGTGTGTACATCATCCTCAAACAATACTAATTCATCACCGCTGGAGTCCACCATCACAGAAGTCTGTGTACTTTTATGTAATTGCTGGTAATGGCCTTCTTCATTGAATTTGTAGTTCATTTTACAGAAGAGCTGCCACGATTTTTGGGCAATTCTTTTAGACCAGACCAAATGTCAAAATGTTGTGCAGATTCATCTGCATCACCACTGGGTGTCTTGGGAAAGCTAAGTTTTTTCCTAGCAGCAATTTCCAGAGAAACTGAAGGAGGAGATGTCATTGTGTCATGTACCACTTGAGCTGTCAGCTTGCTGATCAGGAGCTCGTTGCATCTCTTGAGATCTTGGTCAGTTGGAAAGGAAAAGAAGCAATAGCTCTTAAACCTAGGATCAAATACAGTTCCCAAAATGTAATGATCCGATTTCAAGATGTTGATAACTCTTGGATCATGGCAAAGTGAATAAAGTACTTAATCAACAAGTCCAACATGATTAGCGGAATTGCTTTGTTACATTTCCTCCTTCAATTTCTCTTGGTGCTTTCAAAAAGTCTAATTAGGGGAATCACTTGACTCAAGCTAACAGTGTCTGCACTCTCTTCACAGGTGACTACTTTGAGTGGTTTCAGCACCTTGCACAACACGGAAAGTATTCTCCACTGCGCTGAACTAAAGTACATTCCTCCTAAATTCTATTCTTCTTGCAGCTGTCTCATTCTCCTATATGTTTTTGCAGAATCCTGAAAATGACCCTAAATATTTCGGGACACAAACAGCATCACCTGCATGTCATTGTCATTTTTTAAAAAGTTCTGTACCACCAAGTTGATTGTGTTAGCAAAACAGGGAATGTGATGGAATTCACCCCGCTGTAATGCTCTAACAATATTGGTGGTGTTTTTAGAAATCACATATCCTCAGGAGAGTCCAAGCAGGATAAGCCATATTGCAATGACATCCCTTTGTTTTTCAAACAGGTTGTCAGCGGTATTACCTCTGGCCTGTGCCTTGTCTCGTCTCTGATAACCACCTCTCTTTCCCGTCTTCAAGACTTCTCCTGTGCTGCTCCCCACTTATGGAATTTCCTACCATGCTCAATCAGACTTTCCCACAACCTTCAAATCTTTATATGATCTTTGAAAACCCATCTCTGTTTTAGAGGTGACCTTATCCTCGATAACACTATTCACACTAATGCACCCTCACAACTATTCCAATCTCAACTCTGAGCCACACTCGCTCCTCTTGTTTCAGCTGTGCCCTCTTCCCTTTAGAATGTAAGCTCTCTAATGAGCAGGGTCCTCCATACCCTTTATTTTCATGTCTCCATTCATTTTGTCTGCCTTGTCTGTTCTTGTTTTACGTATGTCCTGTTTTAAGTATGTCCTTGTCTTCCCTACTGTACAGCACTGTGGAGCACTGTGGTGCCTTACAAATCTACGATAATAATAATATTAATAATAATAATAATAATAATAATAATTTGTCTCTTAGTGAAGCAGATGACACACAGAGTAGCCTGTCTCTGAAAAATGTGGCGTTCTTGGGTAGAGAGTATAGGAAGCATACATACATATTTTCTGGATGGAGCCTCACAGAAGTGTATATCAATTGATATAAATAACAATTGATAAATCCTTCATAGATATCCAAGGCAATGATACAAAATTCACTTTTTAAAAAAAAAAAAAAACGCATAAAAAACCCCAAATGACAATTATCATATCCAAATGATGAAATATAAAATAGTCAAATGAATATCGACTAGTTGATAAATTCAAAACACTACTGCAGTATTGATCGAAAAATTGTTAATGTATATAACTTAAACACCACATCCGCTAAGTG
Organism: Mixophyes fleayi; assembly: GCF_038048845.1. Lineage (NCBI taxonomy): Eukaryota > Metazoa > Chordata > Amphibia > Anura > Limnodynastidae > Mixophyes > Mixophyes fleayi. Next base: position 367,733,089 of record NC_134402.1, on the reverse strand, counting down.
TCACACATAGCATCATACTGATAACTTTGAGAAATAAGCCGTGTGACAGTCAGTGGTACATGGAAATAGCCAAATAAACGGAGTAAAGGAAATTTCTCAGGACCTTTTGTTACATAAAGGAGGTTTAGCGTAGATGACTCGCACTTGCAATCTCCCCGCTGGGTCCGCTTTATTGAATCAAGTCCCGATTTCACTCCAACATAAGAGACAGGTGCGCACCTATTTAGGATTCGTACAGTCCTTCCGCAGGAAAGTTCCTGATACGTCCGTCTATAGGTGTTGAGTCACATCAGTAGCATAGGTAACAATCCAAAAATCTGCTGATAAGTGTAGGTGTGATAGTAGCGCCTTTCGTCCACTGTTGTGTGGACCTTCTCAAGCCTCAATCCCTCTGTCTGATTGATGATCTTTATATAGCCCTTACAGTGTGGGCTTAATTGATTCTTTCACATCTGTTGCTCAATTCAATTTAATTGCATCGCTCTCCAATATCAGAATGACCATATAAAACAATTTAGAGTCTAATCATATGAATAGTTTAAACACCCAACAAGACTTATAACAATTAATGGCCTTGGAAATATACAAATAACAAAAATTATACCAAATAATAGTTAATTGTTTAATAATAATTAATTGTTTTTTTTTTTGTGTAATTTGTTTTTTATTAAATCTTCAAAATGACTACAAACATGAAGTACATGTAACAAGTAAGGCATGTTTCAAACTTAGTGTCACAGATAAGATTCATAATCTAAGCCACAGTAAAATAACCTAGTTTTTAACGAATATACAATACAGAACAATTATATAAAGATGTAATGACTCAGACATAAAAGAAGATAAAGAAAAGTTAAAGAGAAGGGAGGTAAGATAGGGGAGGGGGGTAACTCCACAAGGTGTGTAAAGCCCAGATAAAAGAGATAGTGTCCACAGGGTTTACATGTACCGTGACCTCTCACATAAGCATCTATCAACATTCAGATCTCAACTGAGAATAGTTAACCCGAGTCGATAAGAGAGCGGTAAGACGTGGATTCTTTAAATTCAAGCCATTGTAGCCATATTGCCGCATATTCAGTGACCTTCTTTTGGCTGGAGAAGTATATGTCCTCCATAAGTCAATAAAGATCAATCCGTCTAAACCCCTCCCGTATGTCAGGGGGCACAGGAGACCGCCAGTGGACTGGGACAACTGCTAAGGCGGCATTACATAGATGCCGAAGTAAGGATTTTTTCTATTGAGAAATTGGTATATTTGAGTTATTAAATAACCAGAAGTCTGGTCCATCTGGGGCTGAGGTGCCTAAAATCTTCTCTGTAACAGTTTTCACCTTTCTCCAAAATGTCGCTATTATTTGCTATAATTATGAAAAAAGTTAAAAAACAATGGCTGCAGTAACATTTATGACTAATAAAGCCTCTGCTTTACAGTAGCCACATACTAACCACCAACATCTACAATCGTTATTCTGCTGCATAATGTATCTATTGCCCCCACACATCTTTGATTGTAATTTTGTCAGGATCAGCTTTACTTTTTCTTTCTTATCACTATGGGGGGAATTCCATTGACCGTGGTAATTTTTTTTTTCTTGCAGTGTTAAAAAATTAAGTTATCCGCGCCGGTTTTTACCTACAGGCGCAACCATTTTTAGGTTCCGCAGCTTAAAAAAATTGTGCTCTTCAATTTAAAAACAGGTAATGTCGCCCCCACGTGTTAACCATTGGTGCTTGCGAATTTTTAGGGGAGTGGAGGGAAGGGTTTAACATGGTCATCTATAATAAAGCAAATGCATTGGCATACATTTGTATTGCATTACACAACTTTTCATTTTATATTATCTACATACTTTTTTTTACTATACTTTTTTAGCTTTTTTTTACTATACAATTATCTATACCATGACAAAACACATTAGTGCATACATATTAGTACATACATACATATATTAATTAGTGAGTATTGTGTTTATAAGTTTTATTAATTTATTTTTTTTACATGCTTTTTGCAAAAAAAAATCACCTCTTCCATGTTACACATTACTGAGAAACATAATTTTTCTTTTTTTTACATCATTACATGGTTTCAATAATTTTCTTATGTTTTTAATTTTTTGCACAGCCATGAGAAGTGCGAGATAAAACTGGCGATTTGACAGTTTACCACGCCGCGTTAAAAAGGAATTGATTAGCTTTTAACGCTTCTCCTTCCCTCCCTAGCTATATTTTCAATAGACCATCTACTTTGCTGCGATGTTTTAAAAAAAGATTTGAATAATGGGTAAAGTTAATGTGCTCCAGAGTGAGTGAAAACCGCTTTAAAATCATTTACCGCTGTGTTAAATAAATTACAGCTGAAAATTGAATTCCCCCCTATATGTAGTTTATTTGCATCATGATTCCCTTAATGTACAACTCTGCATAATATGTTAGCACTTTATAAATAAAGAATAATAATTATGTATTTATGTGTGTGTGTGTGTGTGTGTGGTGTGTATGGGTCTGTGTGTAATGATAAACATTGATCCTAACCACACTGGCAGGCTAAAGCCGCTGTTTGATTGACTTTACCTTCATTCAGCAAGAAATGTAGAGTGATTTATAGCTCTGCCATGCTACAAGATGACTATAGCTATAGAATGTGTGAGTGAAGGGTAAATTAATTTTAACTGCCACGATGATCCAAGGTTTCTTGCCCAGCAATTTTTCTCTTTCTGTGCTGCAGAAATAAAAGTATTTTGGTCAGGACATACCTGAACTTCTGCTGGTTTTGTATTTATCTGTTATTAAACTGACATGACCAAAACCATAGGACACATTAATTATTTAGTATATTTTGGTGTCTGGTTACCAAGAAGCAGTAATAACTATATAGTTATTGTAATGCATTAAAACACTGCATCCAAATGTCATGGATAATACCTAGTTTCTTTCTAATACTGTGCTTCCTCCAAACTGTAATGTGCAGTGGAATCTACTGGTACTACATAAAGATGATAAGAGATAATAACGCTAACTAAAAATAGATAAAGGACAAGAAATCCACACAACATTATACTGTGGTATTTTAATCTGGCTCTATGATCAAGCAAGACAAGATATTAGCCATTTGCTGTGTTTTGCTGGTTTTGCAACTTCTAATGAGGCATATGTAATAAATAAACTAGTCACTGGGAATTTGAGAAAGAGTGAAACTTTTACGATCAATGACATCATAAAGCCCCCAATGTATTTCTCAGAACTCATTGCATGGTAAAGAGCTAAGGAAGAGGTTGGGAGCTTCTTCTAGTGAGGAAGGTCAAAGTGCTATAGATAGCAATGCCTTGAGATGGTATCAGTTATGGAATCAGTGCTAATGAACAGGTCTACAGAATATTCTATAGGCTTCTTTTGTATATTTAATTGGTACCAACTCAATGCAGTGAGTGGGACATACCTCCCAACAGCACCAGTGTTGGGACAACAGGACAGTTCCCCTAGAATCAGGACTGTCCTGTCTAAATATGGACCATTGAGAGGTCTTAAAGGCAAAGCAAATTTTGGGCCTGAGACATTAAGGAGAGTAAAGCATAAAAAAGGAGTAACTTTGCACCCAGGCAAAACCATGTTGCATTGGAGGGGGAGGCAAATTTTAAATGTGGGGACTGGTTTATAGTTGGTGTAGGGGATGTCCTTGAACAACTTTAAATTTCAATGTAAAAATATAACTATCAAGTATTTGTGTGCTACATGAAAAAACAGCCACTGCTTTCCTTACGTGCCAAATAATAATCTAATTTGCACCCCTTGCATTGTAACATGGTTTGTCCTGAAGAACAATTACTCCTTTTTTGCCTTATTTTCCTGAATGACTCAGACCCTATGACTGGATAAGAACGTCAAGCCTGGGTTGGAAACGTCGACCCAATGCTATTAAGCTATTCAGCCTGGTTACTACAAGGCCAACCAGATTTCCCCATATGTAAACTCGGCAGTAAGCTGGTTCGGCCACTGGGGTCAACTAGAAAATGAGCATCATTTAAACGCCACACTAATTCTCCCTTATAGATAAAAGCATTGCTTGTCAGATGAAGATAACACGGGAAGTTCTAGCCCTCCGTGGGGCAGATGTCTATTGAAGCTGATGCAAGATATAAAAGACTGCCAGCCAAGTGGTGCACAACTTATCGCCTCTAAATCGAAGACTCTCGTCAGACATGTAATGGACTACTGAACACTGTCCTCCAACCTTGCGTCTGTGTGCTTAGTGAGGTTTGCTGTTATCTAGCCAAGATAGGTGAACGTGTAACAGCCTCATCTGAGTATGCGGATCCTTGACCGCAGCCAGAGAACAGGATATGTACTATCATGCCTGTCATGATATGCAAAGAAAATGCAATGTGTGCATCATACTCATAGGAGACACGTAGGTGGTCCTGCATTCATGGGGTCCCTTTGCTCCACAAGTCGCTCTTTGGCTCTGCTCCACGTTATCCGGTGCGCCGCCAGAAAATTTTCCTCACCCTGTAGCATCTGCAGTACTGAAATAGGAAATATGTTGGAATGGCAATGTGTGCTCCTGTAATCTGTGGGTGCCTAATCACAGAGGCTGGACAACCCGGTGCATATAGGGCAGTGCGCACAGGTCAAAAAACTGAATGGCAGGGGCAGGAAACACAAGAAATCTGGGGGAGGAGATGGAGAAGGGGAAACTTGCTAAAGGGACTTCAATTTATGATGAGAGGAGGGCTAAAAGGGAGGGGGTGCAGCAATTGGCAGCATTGGGGATTGATGATGAGGGGCTTGAGGTCATTAACAGATATATGTGTGTCAAGGAGGGATGGCCCTTTTCCAGTTGCTTAGGAACAACTGGGGGGACAGGGGGGTGCCCCCCTGACTATGAAGGCATCATGCAGTACTAAGGTCAGTGAGGGCAGGGGCATATACATGAGTAAGGGGAGTATGGCTGCGGGGGGGTAACAGAGGAGGTGAGGTGAGCTGCTAAAAATGGGTCCGGGAGGTGTTAGCAGCAGCACACCCCTGATGTATCAATGTTCAGTCTTTTGTTAATTTAATTTTTCTTATTAAATATATTTTTATTCATATATTTCATTTTGTTATTTTTTTTTTATTAAATAATTCAGGGAGGGGGGGAGGCTGCGTTTGCTCCAGGTAATGGGGGACCTGGTGGGGGCTCAGAGGGGCCCGTGTGCTTGTAACAGGTAGGGGCCTGAGCCAGACAAACAATTGACCTTCCCCACAGCCCTGAGAGCTGAGCAGCTTTGCTTCTTGCTCCAGAGCTCCAGTCTGGTGCTTAGAAACCATCCGACCGCTCGCACTGCACTATGCAGCGGGGCATTGTGGGCAGGGAGCCTGCCTGCCAAAATAGTGGGACTCGTGGCCAATGCCTGACTTTAGGAGAAAAGGCAGAAAGGGACCTAGGGGGATATGTTACTTTGCAGCATGACCGTGGGGGTTTGTATGGGAGTAAGGGTAGGCGCTACAGGGAGGGTGGATAGCAGTGAAGGGGCACTACAGAGGAGAGCACAGAGGTGGAGGAGTATGGAAGAAGAAGGGGGATTGTGGAGGAGGGGAGATAACTTAGGAGAAGCATTGGGCAAGATGAACTGGATAGGAAGGAAAGAGGGAGGGGTTTGGGGGAAAATAGAAGGAAAGGAAAATCAGAGGAGAAGAGGGAAGGCAAAAAACAACAGGGTAAGGAAGAAGGCTGGAGGAACAGAAGAAGAAAGATAAAGTGCAGATATAAAACAAATTTAAACAGGAAGATCACTGCAGTGACTAATACTGAGCCTTCTCTCCATAGGTCCCAGGATTCAGTATAGCAAACAAAGAGACAGGGGGGGAAATATATAGAGAAGCCTAAGACCTTCCCTGGGGATATTATTGGCTGGGGAATGCAGGAGACTTAACCCCGAATGCGTAAAGCTAGGTACACACTGCAGGAAAATTCTAACGTTTAGCGATTTACCAACGACTGGAAAAAAATAAATCCTTATAAGCATGCCAATTCATGTGTACACACTGTACACGATTACCTTCAGATCTGTGCTCTACTTCTGTCAAAACCATCGGCTGCAAGTGACAGTTGTCCTGGGTTATGGTATCAGTGCTTACAGCTTACGTGGAGCCGCTGCTTATTTGTCAAAGGAATTTAGTAACAGAAGAAACTGCAGACGGGGACAAAGGATGGGCCTCCCCCATTAATACTGTCACAGTACCCAGCCTAATGGGGAACCAGCTAACTGAGCCCATGCAAATGCAACACGTGGGCTCTGTGGTTAAAAAAATCCTCATGCATATGGTTTAGACAGGTAGGGGTGGTCACAGTATGGGGTTCCCCTTCATGATACAGAAATATAATCCAGCACCAGGCCATTGGTACCAGGTGGTGCTATAATGGGTTCTGGAGTAAAATGGAAAAATCTGCAACTTTGATAACTCAGTGATCCCAATAAATGGGATCAGGGTCACTGTTATCTCACCCCTATTAAACCAGCATGTAATAATAAATATAACTTGCACACTAACAGAAGGGATTATATGGTGTACAGTAATTACGTACAGCTGGATGACTTCAAGTGACTTGGGCTGACTTCAGTCAGTAGCATTCATTTTTACTTGGCCATTCATGATTGCCCTCCCACACCCCCACATATGTACAGAGAAAGTTCATTAGTAAAATCTAGTTAAAAAGACAATTAGTGTTATACATACCAAAAATTGGCTTTCTCTTTGTTCAGCAATCCACTCAAGTAATTAATGGAGCTTCAATACTATGATCTGCACAGACAGCAATGCACTTGATACGGATGGGAAACGGTGCATAGTTTGCTTAGTAAATAACTTCCACAATGTTTTTCAGCAGTTGTTTAGTAGATACATGCATATAAATATTATTTTCTCATCTAATTTGTCAAATGACAGATTCATGAAGAAGATTTTGTTCCTTTCTGACGTAAACATTTTTAAAACCATTTTTAACACCTTAGGAAAACTTGATTTTTTTTTCAAAAGTTGGTTGTTAATATTAATTTTTAATAGAGTTTCTAAAAATCTGTTGTCTTGGGATCAAATATAATAAAACAATGTATTGACTTTAACTATTAAAGCATGTAATGTTTATTCATATTAAAAGATATATAAAAATTAGTGAATGTGTGTTCTGATTTTATAAAATATTGGAGATTCTGCTATAATTAAGTCCTATAATAATGGCTGTGACATTTTTGTAGTAGAATACTCTTTAGATTCTGACTTTAAGTGGATAGTCATTTCTTAATAATAGTTTATTGTAGTTTGAATCAATAGTCATCATCTGGTTAATAACTGAGATTTAATCAACTTAATTATGTTTTTTTCCATGAAAACTAAAACAATGGATCCAAATAAGAGCACAAATAATTACAGTTGAAATGCTTTATAGTTGCATTACATTTTCCCATACAAACAAGATTTATGTCAAATCCTTGCTCTGAGACAAAACTTTGCTGAAGTTGATGTAGTAGTCTGCTTTTTGGTGGAACCAAAACTAGCACATTCATTGAAAAGGTTTGGAAACTAATCACAGCAACACAGTACACAATTAAACTTCAGTGACAGTTATCTTATCTGGTAAAGGTCCATTTTTCAGCCGTGTTCAGATTGCTGGTACAAGGTCAACATGACTAAATTAAAGAGTTTCAATCTCACAGTGAAGTGAGCATTTTGTTCTGAAGTCTCCAATTAATTTTTTTTTGTAGATACCAATGCACTATCCAAGTTGCTGATTAAACATAAGCCTACAATAAAGTTTAAAAATAAAGAGTAATTAAAGGATTTTTGAAGAAGTGGTGATATTGAAGTTTGGAAGTGACAGAAAAGTGAATGGAACTTGAACGTTTTACAATAAAAAGCAGTAGTACAAATGGTGTATGGCATACTACCGTATACCACTTTGACCACTGAGGTGGCGCTGAGCTTCACATGCACAATTTATCCACAGCAAAACCATTCTTCGCCTAATTGAAAACTCACTTACATTCATGGCCAAAAGTTTTGAGAATGACACAAGTATTGGTTTTCACAAAGTTTCTTGCTTCCTTGTTTTTAGACCTTTTTGTCAGATGTTGCTTTGGTATACTGAAGTAAATTACAAGCATTTCATAAGTGTCAAAAGCTTTTATTGACAATTACATTAAGTTTATGCCAAGAGTCAATATTTGCAGTGTTGACCCTTATTTTTAAAGACCTCTGCATTTCGCCCTGGCATGCTGTCAATCAAATTCTGCGCCACATACTGACTGATGGCCGCCCATTCTTGCCTTATCAATGCATGGAGAATTTGTCAGAATTTGTGGGTTTTTGTTTGTCCACCCGCCTCTTAAGGATTGACCACAAGTTCTCAATGGGATTAAGGTCTGAAGAGTTTCCTGGCCATGGACCCCAAATGTCGATGTTTTGATCCGCGAGCCACTTAGTTATCACTTTTGCCTTATGACATGGTGCTTCATCTTGCTGGAAAAGGCATTGTTCTTCACCAAACTATTCTTAGATGGTTGGGAGAAGTTGCTCTTGGAGGATGTTTTGGTACCATTCTTTATTCATGGCTGTGTTTTTAGGCAAAATTATGAGTGAGCCCACTCCCTTGGCTGAGAAGCAATCCCACACATATATAGAGCTTGTCACTGAAACTGTTGTTGGAGAAACGTACCCAACCCCTTAGGGGAGAAGTTTGTCACCATTGCGGTTCCCTGCTTCTATAGATCAAAAGGGTTCTCGTAAAGTAATTGTGGGTTAAAATATAATCTATCATATGAGAAAAGAGTTTATTTTTAAAGGAGTAAAGCAATACTTTCCCTTGATAATAAACTGTTAATTGACTCTATTCCCTGAGTGGATGGAATGGAGGTATAAAGTGCTTTTCCATCCTCGGGTAACCACTTATTGCAGAACAGCAGTAGAATATTTTTTGTATGATTGAAGTTTCATAATGTAGGGCTGTAGATTTATATCAATGAAGTGGGAAAGGTTTGAATGTATGCTGAAATTATAGGTCTATTTGGTGGACAATTTAAATACTTGTGTATTTTTGAAGTGTGGAAAAAAATTGGTAAAGAATGTTTATAATATAAATAAATCAACCTCATCCTGACAAATTATTCCATCCTTCTTAAGAAAGAATTGTGATTAGTTCAACATTAGCATTGTCATAAGAAGAATCCTGTAGTTACGATTCATAAGTAGCATTATCCTCCAATAACCTAACAGCCTCCTTTTGATATTAGGCCCTGTCCTAGATTATTACCCCCCTTTATTTGCTGCTTTGTTTACAATTGGTGTATTCCTGCTTACATTTTTTAAGGCCTTTTATTCCTGTTGCATGTAATTATGATTATACTTAAGGGGCCAGATTCATCAAGGAAAGTACAGCATAAAAATGAGTAACTTTGTACTTTGCAAAAACCATGTTGCAATTTGAGTCGTGCAAATTAGTTTATTATTTTGAACAAAAGGAAAATACTTACAGTTTCCCTGATATCTCCATTATATTATAATAACATTTTCCAAAATATTTCCCTTATATCTTCCATGTTACCCTTTAACTTTCTCTTCTATGTTTCCTTTCTCTATTCCTATGTGCCCCTATATTCAGTACAGGCATCCCCCTCTCTCCTTCCTCCTTGCTCTCCCCTGTCTCTTACATCCTGCTTCTCTCGCTCCTTCCTTAATCCTTTCTATCTATCTATCCCTGTTCCTGCTCCTATTATTCCCTCTCACTAGTGAATTAACATATTTGCCCCTACATCATCGCAATGCACCCTCCACATCACACTGCACACTCCTTCATCACACCGTGCCACATATATCATCACACTGTGCTCCCTCCATCAACACCCTGTGCTCCCTCCATCATCACACTGTGCCCTCAATAATCACACTGTGCCTCCTCATTCATCATACTGTGCCCTCACTGTGCACCATTCATCACACTGTGCCCTCATACATCACACTGTCTTACATTCATCACACTGTGCCCTCCATATCACACTGTGCTCTTACCATCATACTATACCCCTTCCTTCATCACACTGCACACCCTCCATTATCACACTGTGCCTATTCCATTATCACACTGTGCCTCCTCCATTATCACACTGTGCCCTCATTCATCACACTGTCTCCTCATTCATCACACTGTGCACCCTCCATTACACTGCACCCTAATTCATCACACTGTGCCCCCTCCATCACAATGTGCCTTCTCCTTGATCACACTATGCCCCCTCCATATCACACTCTGCCCTCCTTATCACTGTGCCCTCATTCATTACACTGTGTCCTCCATATCACACTGTGTCCCCTTCAAATCTCACTGTGCCTATTCCTTCATCACACTGTGCCCTCATTCATAACACTGTGCCTCCTCATTTATCACACCGTGCCCTTATTCTTTATATTGTGCACCTCCATATCATTGTTCCCTCAATCAACACACTGTCCCTTCAATATCACACTGTCCCCCCTTCATCACACTGTGCCTCCTCCTTTATTACACTGTGCCCTCATTCATAACACTGCTTTATTTCATCACACTTTAATTTCCCCTTTATCTCTCTGCCCACCTCCATTCTCTACTTACTTTTTTATGACCTTCTGTCTTCTTCTTGTCTTCCCCTTCTTTTCTTTTGTGTACTGGCTCCTCTCTGCACCGTTCCTCACTGGCATGTTGATGATGATGTCACACTCTACAGTCAGTGAGAATGGAGTAAGGAGGAGGAGGGAGGAGGAGGGAGCCGCTGGATGCACCGCCGGGAGATAAATAGGGAAAGCAGGTGGAGCAGGGCGCCTCTCCAGCATGGTGCTCCCCTGCCTTGCCTACCCCACTTACTGCCAGCCATGGCGTGCAGAAGTACCGGTGTATCATGCCTGCACATACCACTCAACTTCAAACACTGATTTATAGTATTTATTTGTACACTTCCCTAATGTTGGTGTTGAAGAATCTTCTACTATGATATGATTCTCAAGCAATTTCATGCATTGTTCAAAGCATCTCCCCTCCTCCCAGCCACATGGCAACATTAGCTATTTTGTATGTGTTTGTAAAACCCCACACACAACTCAGGTTTCAAAGCTGTTATCGGAAACTGACCATAGACAAAGGAGGGTGTTGGTACACTGGGAGGGTCACTTGCTTTTTATTGTTGGACACATACACAGTGGGGAGAACTGACAGGGGTGATGACATCATCACCCCTGGACACAAGAAGCACCACGTCTGTGTGGTGAATCACCCCACACACGCTGCTGCTGGGAGTTTCCAGGTCTGAACTATAAAAGTCCAAACCCGGGACTCCCCCCTCTCTCTTGCTGTCTGCCTGCCCCAGGACAACCAGCACTACACTACACTACAAAAAATACACTACACTACAGGAAAGGGTTAATAGGAACACTACACTAATAGGGACACACTACACTACAGAAAAGATATATGTATTACACTATACTATTCTATAGGATTACACTATGCTACAGAAACGATACATTACACTACACTACAGAATATGTACATTATACTACAGAAAACCTACACTAAGCTACAAGAAAGGATTCTATGCTACAGGAACATTCCCTACACAGCAGATAAAGAATCGGATCCAGGATACAAGAACTTGATAAGTATCATTAATATATATATCCATAAAGCTATATGTGTATTTGTAATGTGGATTTAACTATTTATATACCTATAACTGTGCAGCTATTGTCTGATATCTGTGATAGGTAAATCAATATTATAAATACTGATTCTTATCAAGGATACATATGTAAATCAAGGATAGTGTAAGGAAAAATGTGGTGAACCTAGGGTTAATTTTATATTGATATACTATGTTATGTTGAACAACGTTATGATATATGTGTGAACTGTGAATACAAACTTTCCTGTGTTAACAGTAAAATACTTTGATTTAAATACATACATATGCTGTGAGTATTGGTTATTTATAATGAATATATACTGTGAAGAACTGGTGAGATAAAGTGATTATTGGATAAATAGTTCTGTAAAGTTTGTGTTATTTAGTGTGATCAAAAGACTGAGTAAGGCAACATTGTGTAAGGAAAAGTGCATAAAAGTGCGAGTTTTATAACGAGTGTATCTAAGAACAGAATAAGAGGATAGTGTGCGCATGTAAGGCGCTACCACAGGTCATTTTACAGTTGGTAAGTGATGCTGCCTTGTTTATGTAGATACCACCAACACTTTTCAACTCAAGGCTATAATTAAACAGTCTCAGATCATAGAGTTCATCAAAAAGACATTTTCTTTCTTTTTCTTTGTAGTCGAAATAATCCTTTCATATAACAACTATATATACCATAAAAAATAAGTTAAAAAACATGTGTATAGTACAGTAAATGTATAACTATAATAACTATTATACAGAATGCATCCCTTTATCTTAGTACAAAAAACAGTGCTACTGTGAAACAACTCACTACTAGTTATGAGTGGAGTGTAACAGTTATCTGTCCTTAATAATGATCCAGTATTAGGACTGAAACATCGGAATAAAATGGCCACTGAGGGCCTCATTTAGAGTCGGATGCAATGTTTCGTCTAAAATGCAAACATAGGAGCAGCTTCAGGAACTGACCGCAACTCTGTAGGGTATTACGAGTGGGATGCAACCCAAGTTGTGTCCTACTCATAATATCCTACCGAGCTGCGGCCAGTTCCCGAAGCTAGCTAACCACTTGCGGCACATCATCCCTGCCGCACTTTTTCTCTCTTTTTTGATGTGTGTTTCATCTGCGTCTTAGTGCGTCTAGGGTTGTTCACACCTACATAATTCTGCATCCCGTCCTTCCCTCATACAGAGGTACAAGCTGTCGCAAGTGTAAACTGTGCGGAGACACAGATGGAATTGGTGCTTATTGACCAGTGTAATTGTTCAAGATGTTCCTGAAACGGACTTTGCATCAGACTCTAAATGAGGCCCTGAGTGTATAAACTGTATAAAGGTATACTGTATATATTACATAAGGAAATATGCCTTGCAATGTACAAGACCATATATAAAATATATTTTATTAAAACATTTGAGCATCTGGTATCACCAAGTGAGGATATTCCTTACGTTGTCCCTGAAGTTCATTGTGACTTAAATGTTGCAAGTGGTCAATGTTATTGGTACTGAATTGTAACAAGAGCAGCAATACAATGCGTCTTCATCAGTACATACACTGCAAAGGAAAATGGCATCTATGGAAGTATACGTTGTATATATCTGAGGCTATATGATAAATGGTTCTAATTTTCTGAGTTTTCTTTTTTACAGCCTAACTTATTTAGAGGCTCTGAAACACTGCAATTTGGAGAATCTCAAAACTGATGAATTGCTACACTCCAACAATACCATGGTGTCCTTTTCATACAGTTGAAAATGTAACAGTAACTGAACAAAAAAAACCAAAACAACAAACATGCAGATAAATCAATAGTACGTGTTTTTGTTCATGTACGAGACCACAATTTTCGAGCATTTTTTACTTGTAAAATGATGATATATGTGTTTACAGTACTGCCTGTTAAGAACTGAAATGTAAATATTTACCAGACAGCAGCAATAAGAGATGACAAATATAGACCCTGCCGAAAATACAAATGTTATTGTCCATTTCTGTTGTAAACAATATACACGTAAAAATAGAGCACTTCCATACTATTTGCAATTACATCTGTATTTGTCTTGTTTACTTTGTATCTCCCTGTTTTATGTATGTCCCGCTTTCTCCACTTACCAACTCTGCAGAGCACTCCGGGAGGAACAAAAAGAAGAAGACAAAGAAAGAGTAGAAGACGAGAAAAAGTAGAAGACAAAGAAAAGGAAGAAGAAGAAGAAAAATGGAACAGGGTAAATATATTGTGATTTTAGTCCACTTAACAATTACTACATTCAGCAACAAGTAGCAAAATGTATTTCCCTCAGTCCTAAATAACACCTACCTGTAACTGATGATTTCTCAGTGACTTCATGATATGGTCACTAGTTTGCCACAATGTAATTGGTAGGATGTAGAAGTGCACCTCAGTGGAGCAAACAACATTTATCTAAGTGACCAAATCAAGGGTCTCATCGGCATCTTATATTGATCACCCCCTTCCCCCCCATATACACATACACACACAATATATTTATATATTTCAATACATATCTTAATTTGTTTATAGAAAAAAATGTCAGAGGATTACACTAATTTACGTAACATTAATTTTACTTGTTCTCACTTGTCCTAACAACCATCTCCTGTAAGTAAACCATATTCTAATCAATATTCAGACATAATAGCCACATACATTTCTTATCTTTATAATTAGGCCACAGGAGGAAATATTAGGATTGATGGATCTTCAGGTTCACAGTAAGTTTTGTTAAAAATATTTAAAAGTGTCGACTGCACAGTACTCAGTGTGTGAGCTGTAGATGTGCATTTTATGTTAATATATAGCATAAATAAAGAGTTTGAGTGACAGATATTTTAAGAACAGGAGAACATAAAAACAATGAATATTTTAAATCACATTTTTCTTTTAAACAATAGGCCTTTCTGAGTTGTATAATTAGATAAAAACGTTAAAACAAGTTCTGCTCCAGGAGATCAGGGGAAGGTGGGCGTATGGGGGCGGGGCTCGGAAAATTGCACCATTTGGCCCCACCCCCTAAACTGGCATCACATTTCCTGGCCTATGACATCATGGAGTGGGGCCTCGATGACGAGCAAATCATGTCACTGTATTATCGGGTTTTGTGGTTTCACCTAACCACTTGCAAAAATCTTGTCAGCCTTTCCCTGTTCTCTGTCTGCAGGCATGCTTTTACTCCATTAAGATTGTTAAAAATTTCATACATTGGGGACAACTTCTGACACACACACTGGGCATGATTAATTAAGGAAATTGAATGCCAATATGTGCCGTGTTTCGTGTAAAATCCCTCTGCGCATGCCCAGAACCGGACACTACACCAGTGAACCCAAGAACATACAATTCATCCTTGAGGGCAAAGGACCCTTATGACAGTCTACGATTGGAACGGGGACTGGAATGGGTGTATGTAATTAGTCAATGTACAGTATGGGCATGCCACGCCTGAGCACAGGCAACAGTGCCCTATTCAAGCTTTGGGAATCTCAAAGGTAAGTGTTTTCTTATTAGTGTCCTTTTGTAGCCTCTTCACATACCACTTTTTGCAGCATCCCTCTCCTATAAGGTCTCTTCTTATAAATCCTCTGGACAGACTTCTTCAATCCAACTATACTGCTTCGGTTAGCAACCCACCCTTCTTTCTCGAGAGGCCCCCTCGTTGGCTCCCAAGACTCCTTTTCCTCTATCTCTTGGCTCCACGTAGCAGCTGCCATGCACCAACCCCTCCTGGGTAACTCTAAAGGTGATGATCCCCTCTCTTTATTATGCCCGCTCAAGGCTTAAATACATAACTCAGACCAATTTAGACTATGTATTCCTGAATTAAATTTTACTAAACAAATGACCAACAAATGACTGTAGTAAGATATCAAATACAATGGAATATCTCAACATAATCACTGGAAATTCAATTAGACGCAAAAATATTACCCATTGATACCTGCAGCTGTAATCTGCAAACAGTAATCCAAATAAGTAAATATAACCACTGGCAAAAAGTCACATGCAATAAATAAATAAGTGAACTCGAATCTTGTATTAGTAATGTAGCAAAGATGAATTTCCGGTGTGCTAACTCAATTACATACATCATCATCATCATCATTTATTTATATAGCGCCACTAATTCCGCAGCGCTGTACAGAGAACTCATTCACATCAGTCCCTGCCCCATTGGAGCTTACAGTCTAAATGTCCTACTATAGACACACACTCACACACATACAGAGAGGGAGAGACTAGGGTCAATTTTTTGATTGCAGCCAATTAACCTACCAGTATATTTTTTGGAGTGTGGGAGGAAACCGGAGCACCCGGAGGAAACCCACGCAAACACAGGGAGAACATACAAACTCCACACAGATAAGGCCATGGTCGGGAATCGAACTCATGACCCCAGTGCTGTGAGGCAGACGTGCTAACCACTACGCCACTGTGCTGCCCGTATAGGGATTCTCCAACCGATAACTACAGCAGTAATATGATTCATGTGTCACAATTTCCAAATTAATGGAAATATACTTGCTGGCTAAAAGTCATCTGCGATCAATAGAATGAATTGAAATATAATTATGGTCCCAGAGTCTTGCTTTGACAATGCAGCAATGGCAATAGAGCAGAGAGTGTCCAGTTTTGAATTATTTAAAACAAAACGACAAAATTATGAAATGTAAATCTCTTTCTGGAAAATCTATGGACACAAGTTTACCACAGGTGGCACAATCTTTGACAGAATTTGACTTTTTTCCAAAGACACAAGCTTAGGTAATGTTCTTTCACACACAATGTGATACTGCTCAAATACACTGCAGCAAATCCCTACACCCAAAATTATACTCTTATCACCACCGCATACTTTTGTGCTATCCTTCATAGAGTTGTAAAAAAATCACATGTGCAGAATTGACTGTTATTCAGCACACTGAAAACTGATGATCTTTATTGAAGTCAGACATGGCATCACAACTCATTATAATGATTGGCAACAGTTAGAGCAAATGTATTTTTAAAAAATTCTGAAAACCTTTATGCATGAAAACAGTGTTTTATGCAAGGAATGAAGTATTTTTATATGATTAAATGATTTTAATCTGTTATCTGTTAACAGAATAAAAAACGGTGGGACAAGTTAAGCCATAAAACTAGCGCAATTCGCCTTCATTGTTTAAGTCCAGCAGATCCTACCACCACCAGGGTTATTGCCAGGGATAGTAGGGTTATAGGGCTAAAACTATTTAAATCAGAAGGCTGTGCTTATCTACATTCCTCAGGTTTGTCCACATCGCTTTTGATCGACAACCAGGAGGACTCCATGGACTTCAGAGGAAAAGCAGGAGGAACGTGAGTGGTCAGAAAGAAGAGTAGAAAGGAGGGAGAGGTGGGAGAAGATGTATGGCAAGACGAAAGGTGGGTTGTGAGGGGCACGGGGAAAAGGTTGGTGTTGGGCACAAATGGTAAAAGAAAGTGGGGGTTAGATAACATAAGTGGGGTGAAGAGAGACAGACAGGCAAAAAGGAAAATAAAGAAAGGACAGACACCCACAATACATAAAGGAAAGCTAGCAAACAACATTTCTGTAAGGTATGTGAAGCACTTTAATGCCATGGTGTTTTAAATCAGAACGCTTGTTTATCTAATAACTTCCGCAATGTCTGTATAAGTACCATCTAATGGAAATTGAATAAAATTAAATAAGTTCCAGCTAATGGAAATTGGTTTGTTGATATCAATTAGATATTACATTAGCAGTCAAAAATCAGGGTCCTATATGTATAACTTCACCAATAAGCTGTTCACACCAATGTTTGGTTTTATTA
Organism: Mixophyes fleayi; assembly: GCF_038048845.1. Taxonomy (NCBI): domain Eukaryota; kingdom Metazoa; phylum Chordata; class Amphibia; order Anura; family Limnodynastidae; genus Mixophyes; species Mixophyes fleayi. The sequence goes on along the minus strand of NC_134402.1, from coordinate 367,715,578 downwards.
TCAAATGTTTAGATTTAATCACAGGAAGGTGTACATCAGCTCAGGTAGTTTATCTAATATATATGTATATTTTGACAAAGAGAGATGGATTTGAGCAAGAGAAGATGGATTTGCCAATTGAACTTCTGCCAAGGCTCTCACTAATAGATTCAGACCTTGTTTTAGTCTCAGTAATAGATAAGGGGTACACCGAAACCACAGCAAGACTAATTTTAGGTAAAATATCAATAGCACAATAGACAATAAAGAGGTCAAGTCTCAACTTTGCACCTGCTAAAAACATCTGCATAGAGGGAATATTAAGCGGCCAGAACCCTGAAAGATTTCTACAAATGTCACAGGTAAATAGGGTTTAGGAACAAAATTCTTCAAGCAACAGTAAAACGGACTCAGAGAAATAAAAATTCTGGAACTCAAATCCAGAACTGGAGTATGTTACTGAATCTAGCTTACGCTAGGTACACATTACAGAAATTTCCACCAACCTTTTATGCCGATTTTACATGCGATCGATGGTCCGATCGCTCGGTCCATGGACTGCATACACACTAGACTTGTTTAGGACGATAAAGGGAAGAGCGGCCGTCCCTTTAGAAACTTTTTACAGCCATGTTGTCGTGAGCAATGATTGTAATTTCGTACACACTGAAGCAACATTTGCGGGGCATGCAACGAGATACCAAAGACATTAGCATACAGGGGCAGAGCTTTCGCTATAGTTAACTCCCAAAACAGCATAAAAACAGAAGGCTACACTGTCTCTTCATTCATTCCTATTTGTAAACCTACAATGGCTACAGTAGTACAAGAACAAGCAACTGCACTTTTCCTGCTTGCTGTGGCAAGAAGACTGCAAGTACGGAACCAAAGAGAAAGAAGGAGAAAGAGTAGATCTTGTTGGAGCAAAGATTGGTTTAAGAGGAGAGACACGTTCTCTCATATGCCCCTGCTACAGGAGATACGGGACAACAACCCAGATGACTTTAAGAATTTTCTTCATATGAATGATTCCACTTTTCAGGAACTGCTCCAACTAGTAACCCCTCTCATCCAGAGGGAGAACACCCAATTAAGAAGACCCATACCGCCAGAGCAAAGACTGGTGGCAACACTAAGATTTTTAGCAACAGGGAGAACACTTGCAGATCTTAAATACAGCACGGCTATTTCACCTCAAGCTCTTGGCATGATAATACCAAGTTCTCAGTGAGCAGTATATGAAGGTTGGTGAAAAGCAATAGTATTTATTGTAAAAATAGCAGTTTATTAACATACATATTACCATATATAAAATTGTAAAAATACATTTAACTTGTAACGTGCAATGCATTAATTATTTGGACCAGAGCAACAGTTTATAATTGTTGGTAGTGCAAAATTTTGCTTGTGTCCATTCCAGATGTGTCCCCAGCATAATGTGGCATCCTTCCTGATGCTATTGGTGTGGATGTCATACATGGTTGAGACATTACGCTTTGTCCGCCCATGGTAGCATGCTGCAACGGTGCTGTGTGAAATGTGTATGATTGTTTGTGCCTGCGGTTAGATGGGGAAATAACTGTGTCCGGCCACAAATCTTCAGCGGTAGCCCTACACATGAGGTCGCACAGCAGCCGCTCCATTTCATCTTGTATGCGCTTGCTACTACTTCTCATTTTGCTGGCTATTGTTGCTCCCAGGAAATCAAATGTGTCCTGTTCCTTTGTTTTTGTTATCAAAGTGTTAGCGCAATCAAGCATCTTTTCTGTTAGTGCATCACTTTCTTGTATTTAGTTTATTCTGCGTCTCTTTCGCTTCTGATTGTTTTTTGCTAGTGCACCAGCTTGGGTCACGTCCTGGCTGTCAGTAGTTATCTGGCTTTCAGGTGCAGTGCTAATAATTGTTGTAGCTTCCTGGCCTTCAACATCCAGCAAGAGCCCATCATACAGTAGTGCAGGCTGAAAAAGAGCAAACGAATGAGGGAAGGCAATTGCATGCATGTTCAAATGTAAACTATTTACACATCTTTATGTTTCAGCTTCCATCGACAGAGGAAGACTGGAAAGTGATAGCAGAAGACTTTGAGAGACTATGGAGTTTCCCAAATTGTGGTGGTGCCATTGATGGCAAACATGTCAGAATTATGCCACCATCAAACAGTGGATCTTTCTACTATAATTACAAAGGATTTTTTAGCATTATTTTAATGGCCATAGTGGATGCGAACTATGAATTCCTATTTGTGGACATTGGAAAAAATGGAAGAGTCTCAGATGGAGGTGCATTGGAGAATACTACCTTCCATAACAAACTACAAAACAATGCTCTTAACCTTCCATCGCGGAGTAGCACAAAATATGGACTAAACTTTGTATTTGTGGCAGATGACACCTTTGCATTGCACAACAATGTTTTAAAACCATACCCACAAAGAAATCTGAGCATTGAAAGGCGTATATTTAATTACAAACTGTCACATGCTCGGCGTGTAGTAGAAAATGCCTTTGGGATTCTAAGTAACAGGTTCTGAGTTTTTCATTCTGCAATAAACCTGCGTTTGGACAAAGTCGACAAAGTAGTGATGGCCTGTTGTGTTCTGCATAACTTTCTACGGCGTAAAAGCAACAGTGGACGTACCACTCAGGGCAATGTGGAAAGTAATGCAGAGGACATGGAGGTAGTGGGGTTGACACCATTAGAGTGTGGACAATCTGAAAATAGTAGTACATTGGCAAAATTAAATCGGGAAGCGTACCTTACGTATTTCAACTGTAAGGGTGTCGTGCCATGGCAGAATGATTGCTTATGACAACAGTTTTTATACATGTTATGTATTGTTATTGTGTTGTTGATTCTTTGAACATGAATAAATCTGTTACATGGCAATATCATAATGTACTGTACTTACTGTGCCGCTTGCAGGTATATCATATGCTTGGTCTACTTCTGTGGATGAACTGCTGTCTGTGGGCATGCTGCTAGTGGACATATGTGGTGTTTCTTGGTCCCTCACAAAGTGTAACAGATCAAAGTACCATAGTTTTGGCACATACACGTCTTCAGCTGCAGCTCCTGATTTTTTGGCTGCTTCAACCTTATTTAATTCTTTTTTATACACAGTCCTAAGGTTCTGGATCTTGCTTTTTGCCCAGGGTAATATGGCAGACATGCTTGCATCGCCATTTTCGCATCATTCTTTTGGAATACTCTTTGGATTTGTCTTTCCACAAAGATGGGTGAGCACTGTCAGTCTCAATAAAATCCTTCATTAGGTCAGCATTTCTTTCGTAAGCCATTGTGTTCTGTTTGGGTATAATAAAAATAAACATATGTCCCATCTGTGCTGTACAATAAACCAATGCAAGTACACATGTATGCACCAATCAGAAAGAATTTACCGTATATGTGAATGAATGTACAGTTCAGAAGAATCGTAAAATCCCTTCATATGTAATGGTCATGAACGGGTTAAAGTTATAGAAAAAAAAATCCATACATGAGGTTATTATACACGAATAGGCATCACCCACAATGCTCCATTCTCTGTGGGCATCATCACTGATTGGTACACAGCATAAACGAACGCCCATGTCTGAGTGTATAAAATTATAGAGGAGCCTGTCTGGCGCCGAGGAACGTGAGAAGATGGGGAGTGAAGAGAAGGTGTTAGTGGGGGTTGAGGCAATGGAGACGGAGACGCAGTCAGTAATGGTGCTGGAAGGGCCAACAAATGTTGGAAAAGTTAAGGTGGGGGATGGAGATGTTCAAGAAGAATGTACTGCAGTTAAAAGACAAAGTCAATGAGCCCATGAGAGATGGAGATGATAGTAAAAGTACTGGACCAGTACGACTACGACTGTCAAAAGCGAAAGTACAGAAAAGTTAATAATAGAAAGGAATTGATAATGCAAAAAGTAATGCGATTACTGAAGGAAAAACTTGGAAAGTAAAGAAATAAATTCCAAGTCCAGAAGAGGTGGTCGGACCTTAAAAATAAAGAGGCAAGGAGACTGGAGCGAATCCGTAGAAACATTAAAAAAAGTGAGTAGCACGTGTAATCGTGTAGGGTACCTGTTTGAAGGACTTTATGCATTTCATTCTACTGTCACATGAACCAATGCAAAGGCATGATTATTTTTTTGTCAGAAGGAAGAATTAACGGTGAGAAGGCCACTGTAGATACCATTGATGTAATAACACCTGTTATCAAACAAGAAAAAATAAATGTGCCAGAGGGACCACAACACAAACTGATCTCAAGTAGAGTGCAAGGTGAGCACATTTCAGGTGTTGGATTAAAACTTTTATTAACTTTATTACAGATATAGAAGTGTAATGGTAAACATTTTTTATTTTCTTGCTTCATAGATACCATCGTCATATCCGATGAAAGTTCGGAAGAAGAAAAAAATGTTGTCAAGCTCAATGAATATTACAAATATTAGTTAATAAAGGTTAATATGACTTTATAACTTTAATAGTTTATAAAGTTTATAAAAGTTAAATGTGAATTGATTGCCAACATAGATGCAAAGGGTAATAACACACGTGCTTTATACACGTGTAATGGTCTGCAGCCAGACAGGTGCAATACACATCGATACAAAACACAAGCCTGTGATGTGCGGATACCGCACTACGTGGGACTGGGACAGACATCAAAAAGTTACATACACACGCCCCCCAGGTCGAGGAAGTATCGGAGGATTGTAGTGGATCGGTCGGAAGTTTATACACACTACACAACGGAAACGAGATTGGAACGAAAATATTAAACGGTATGACCAACCAAATGAGGCAACAATCGTCCATTTGGGCAGACTTTCGACCATCGTGTCACTACACACACTGACCCGAATTTTGAACGAGCGGTCGTATGTCGGCTGATTGAGCCGATTATTGGACGAAAACCGTGTAGTGTGTACCTAGCTTTAGACCACAAAGTAGCATCAGAGGATTAGAAGCCATTCACACCCATTGAGTGATTAAATTGCCAGGTTAAAATTAAAATATGTATGGTAGTTTGATTGGTAAAGCGCAACACGTTTGTGAATCTCCATTATAACTAGAGATGGTCACTGTTTTGTATTCGGTTTTGGATCTGGATTACCGTCGTGTTTTGGTTTTGGTTTTGGTTTTGGTTTTGCAAAACCGCCATTGCGTGTTTTGGTTTTGGTTTTGGTTGGTTTTGTTTTGCTATTTTTTTTGAAAATCAATGTTTTTGGGCCTAAAATAACCAAATTTAGTGCTCCACCTGTTTCTTGGATAAGTAATGTAATTGTAAAGCTAATAAATTATCCAAAAAACAGTTTAATTCCTGGTAGGTAGGCCTTCATTAATTCTACACACAAACCAGATTGTCTTCCTCTCCATCTATGCATATTGGCAATGCAGCCATCGTCTTTGGGTGTATATTACACCCTACACTTATAGTTAAATATGTAAAGAAATGGACAAAGGCAGTTTGCTTTCTGTCTCTATAGCCCCCCCCCCCCCCCCGCCCTCCACTTGTAGTTGAATAGAAAAAAAGCAGCCTGGATAGACTGAACAATATAAAAAATAAATGGACCACGGTAGTATGGTATCTGTCTGCATCAGACCCCCCCCCCATCCACTTGTATTAAAATAGAAAAGAAGCAGCCTGCATAGACTGTAGAATTAGAATATTAAAAGAAATGGACAAAGGCAGTTTGGTATCTGTCTGCATCCTAATCATCCACATCATCATTAGCGCCCTCGTCGCCTACACAAATCTCCCCCTCATCCTCTTCTAATTCCAAAGTGGCATCTTCAATTTGTGCATCACCGGCTACACTCGGGCTATTCAGCCACACATCAGCTGAACTGCTGAAAGGGCCCTTCTTTATGGGTACATTATCAGAATGCTCACGATTAGACATACCACTGTTGGATGGACTCTCCACAGGGATTGTCTTAGTGTTTTCTTGCAGCTCGGCTTTCACTCGTAACAGTAGTTGTGCACCACTTTTGCAATTGACATTACTTGGTCTTGCAAATTCTATAGACAAGCCTGCTTGTCTTCCTCTTCATCAATGACTCTTAGCAATTGAGCACTCGTCTTTGGGTGTATATTACACCCAAACCTTATGACTGTAAATTAGTAAAAATACAGTTTAATCCCTGATAGGCCCTCCACCATCCTTTGCATGTTAATAGTAGGATTGGTTGGGTTATGGTCAAGACCACACATTTTTTAAAAAAATCTTTCAAACCAGCCCAGATGTTAATCTGTTGTGCTCTGCCCCCTGCGTTATCCCTGCTTGTGTTTGGAAAGTGCATATTGGTGCCAGAACCTCACGTGCCAGAACTGCTCCCACTGGTGCCATACTCCTGCAGGACTTACACCATCAGCCGCATCCTCATCGTAGGATACCCAAATCTCCCCCACATCCTCTTCTAAAGACCAAGTGTCATCCTCACTTGGTGTATCACCGGCTACACTCGGGCTGTTCAGTCCCACATCAGCAGAACTGCTGAAAGGGCCCTTCTTTATGGGTACACTAAAAGAATGCTCACGATTAGACATCCCACTGTTGGATGGACTCTCCACAGGGATTGGTGTCATTTCTGATTCAGAGCCAACATTATCCTCTAATGCCTTACTGTTATCTTGCAGCTCGGCTTTGACTCGTAACAGTAGTTGTGCACCACTTGTAGGCTCGGTAACATTTTTGGATCTGCCACTAATAGAGAAAGGCGAAGGCCTCATTCTCTCTTTGCCACTGTTTGTGTAGAATGGCATGTTGGCAATTTTTTTTTTATCGGCACTTAACTTTTCCTCAGTTACACTTCTTTTTCGCTTCAACACAGTAAATTTTTTTTTGGTGTGTGTTTTTTGGACTGATTTCAAAACACTGTGTAGTTTGACATCGCCTTGCCCAGATGACGTACTGGGAACACTACCATCAGTACTGGTGACAGTACCTGGTTGCTCATTCTGCTCATATGTGGACTGCTTTGATTCCATTCTGAGCCCAAAGCACTTGTAGTGCTACAAATTGTTTTAGATACTGCTGACAAATATGACTTTTGACAGCCAGAAATATTTATGCACAATTATGGGGGACAGCATAAAAGCACTGGGGAGTGCTAAAAAATATTTGGTAGATACTGCTGGCAAATATGACTTTTGACAGCCAGAAATATTTAGGCAAAATAATGGGGGACACCCCAAAAGCACTGGGGAGTGCTAAAAATTATTTGGTAGATACCGCTGACAGATAGTAATTTTGACAGCCAGAAATATTTAGGCAAAATAATGGGGGACACCCAAAAAGCACTTTGAGTGCCAATTATTGAAAAAAAATAAAAATTCCTCTATCCTCCTCTCTTCTCTAGTGATTTTTGTTAGCACAATTGGAATCAGAATATTGTCCCTGCTCTAATCAGCCTGTGACTACACCCTGCTCTCTCCCTCTATCAAATGGCGATGGATTGCTGTGGAGGCTTGTATTTATAATCTTCAAGTATCGCGAGAACCGAGCCCCGAGATCCGACGACGTCATGATGACGTTCGGCCTCGATTTGGATTCTGAGCGGGCGGGAGAGTACCGAGCCTGCTCGGCTCGGTACTCGGTTAGGCAAAGTTCGGGTGGGTTCGGTTCTCGGGGAACCGAGCCCGCCCATCTCTAATTATAACTGAATGGGGGAGCAATATGCAGATTAAGCAGGGGCAAGCTGGGAAGGATGGCAAGGGGACATCTGCCACCCCCCTCCCCCCCCTGGGCCGGTTCCATAGTGGGCTACTACAATTTGATCCTGGACAAACCATGTTACAATGCAAGGGGTGCAAATTAGTTTATTATTTTGGACATAAGTTAAATATTGACTGTTTTCTCATGTAGCACACAGATATTTGATTTATTTATATTGAAATTTAAAGTTGATCTAGGACATGCCCTACCCCAACTATAAATCTGTTCCCACATCTTAATTTAACTTCCCTCCAATGCAACATGATTTTGCCAAGGTGCAAAGCTACTCTTTTTTTTGCTTTACTTTCCTTAATGATTCAACCCAAAGTGTATATTGCGTTTAAAAAAATTAATTGCAAGTGTATACAAAAAGCCATGGGTGTCAGTAGTAGGCACAGAATGATGGGGTGTAAGTATATGCATTTCCATACTGTGCTTGTGTACAAAAATGCATCTGCATCTAGGTCTGGAGAGGCAGAACATGGCAGGCAAGCATCAAGCACAGTAAAGGTGTGTACACAACAGTGTAGCAGAACCTTTGGAAATGCAACGAATTTAAACTGTCAGATAGAGAACTGTCTGCATTTAATTACTATGGTTAAGCATCTTTTATACCTGATGTATTCTAACATGGAAATAATGTTTTGAGTTGTACATATCTTGAGACATGTGTGACTAAGCATAAATGCACAGATAGCAATTTTTGGGACATCATTTCTTGGGCGCAAAATGTATCAAACTCTAAATGACGCCGCAAATATATTTTCTTTTATTCTTTATAAAGTCTGAGTGATTAATAGCACTGATAGTTATCATAAACTGGTTATCATTCACATGAATTTACACATTAAACTTCATATCATTGAGTTGTATTCTGTCATCAACACCATGATAGCAAATGCAACCTAATAAAAATCTATTTTTTCCCATTATTTTAATGTTAATAGATTATTGCTAAACTCACCGATTTACAGCATGTAAATAGGGACTTAACTTACCATGACATTAATTTTCAGTGTATCATATTTTAATAGCTTTTCCTTTTGATCTTTTACATAGTAATATAAACTCAAGAAGATTAAAGGCAGCTGTAAAGATGTCAAGCCAAACACTCAGGTCCACTAAATACTTTTCAAATTATATGTAGTGAAAATTAGACATTCTGAATTCAATTAACCAATATTGGGACAACAGAAGTTAATAATGAGATTAAAAAGGTAGTTTTTAACAAGACTATTTTCATGACCAATGAAAATGCATAAATTTGTGCTAATTGTTTAATTTAGTTTACCAACAAATAACTTTATATTTAGTATCTAATGTAATAAATTCATGTAAAAAATGAGGACTGTAGGTAAAATAAAAGAAGACAAATAATAATAGTAATAATAATAATAATAATAATAATATTTTCGATTATTGCTTAAAGCACTATACTGAAAAATAAAATGGAATAATGAACATTAATTTACATAAGTGTAGTAGAAAATGTATGTGGAATCAAAAGTTCTTATAGTATAATTCCACCTAAAGCATTTCAGTTTTTAGTGTTAAACAGTATCCTAAGAACAACTAAAATACTTACTCTGGGCCTGGAGTTGACCCACTCTAACTTTATAATAGAGATATTGCCAACGTACGTTTGTGAGTTATTTAGAGTGGAGTGTATGCTGCATTTCGCAATAAAGTCCACTTACTATAAACACACTTATCAGGACTTGGGGGTATATTTACTAAACAGGGGGTTTGAAGCAGTAGAAATGTTGCCTATAGCAACCAATCAGATTCTAGCTATAATATATTTAGTACTTTGTACAAAATGAATCTGATTGGTTGCTATAGGGAAGATCTCCACTTTTTCAAACCGCACTTTAGTAAATATCCCCCTTGGTCTCTATGTACTGAGAACTTTGGTGGTAGTATCATTGCCTGAAGCCATACAGCAGTTGTTCCACGCTGCTGCATTCCTCATCAGTTGATGAACTGAACCTGTTGCTTGTTCTTAAATCCTGGCCCACCAAGCAGAAGCATTGAACCAGTGAGTGAGTTGATGATGTCTACAGTCCCTGAGATCCCCTTTATCTGCTAACCTTGAAAACTTGAATCTGGTGCAACTGTAATTTTGATCTTGATCTGGCACTTATGTGTATTTGGAAACCTTAAATCCTGACTTAGCTATACTGTATATTTGCTAACGTTGAATCCTGACCTGGCTATTATGTGTATTTACAGTCCAGAATATTGTTACATGTTACCAGTGTGCAATAAGGACTTCATTCTTATGGGATTCACGGCCGCGATTACGCGCGGCTACAGGGGTGCACACGGAAATCCGCAATGTTGCAGCACCGTAATGACACTTTATACGTGCAGCCGCGCATAATCGCGGGCGAGAATCCTAATTGAATATGTCCCTTTGATTGAGTGGACTGTACTGTGTTAACTATTATTCTATCCGTGGGAATTTAGACCCTCTGGACCTGATCCAGAGTGAGATGTTTGCCAATGTTTTGTAGCACGTTGTTGTGTTTCACAATGTGCATGATCAGAAAGTGAATGTATTTACCTGCAGCTATTCAGACTTACCACTTTTTAGCACTTATGACTCTTTACACCAGAGAAGTGAGGGGAAAGGGAACAGGTGTTATAACCTAGGGCATGTACAGCAAGGGCATGTTTGAGCAATTGCAATTCGGATTCAGATTGGGACATAGTGGCAGATACAGCTAATTTCATTTTCATGTGGTCAGGGGCAGGTATAAGTAACGGAAGATGGCGATGAACTACAGTACTAGAAATTGCTTGTAATTAGAGGTTTGAAAATGATTCCCAGGTACTTATTGAGTCTTTAGTAGTTGCTCAGAGATAGATTAGGATTTGCTGATCATGTTGAAGGAAAGATACAGAAATATATTTGTCTTACGGATATCAGGAAGTGGTTCCTGCTGTACTAGCTAGTTAAGTCGGGTTTAAATAATGCCTTATAGCAATTACATTTGTAACATAAAATAAATGTTTTTCATACATGTTCATAAAGTAGACCTAAGTGTCTGAGGGGTGTGTCTGTGTCAAGCAGGCGCATTTGCTACTCATTCAGACCTGGACACACCTTCAACTTTGAATACAGTATTTTAACGATTACACTTGCGTTCCTTTCTGAACCAGGCCCTATGGCAAGTCATGTCCAATCCTGAATTCTGACACTTGCTACCTGTGTGTGTTACCTATGTTTGCCTCTCAGCAATAAAGACTCTACCACTGTGTTTATCTTTGTATGTTTGCAATAAAGATTGTCACCTATCTCAGACTTCATGACACACCAGCTTTGTTACAAAAATCTTGTCTTGTGTATATGACTCTTCCTTACATTATATTGTGTACAAATAGTGTAATGTTACATTAACAGTGTGCATGAGTGTACACCTATTTTACCATGACCTTATACTTATAAACATATTTTAAGTTAAAACATTATTTTGTATAAGTTCTGTACTGCAACATTGCCATGAACTAACTTTTGTAAATATATTTTACCTTGTACATATCAATATTGTTATGACCTATGTACTGTGACTTTTTCATAAATATCTTTCCCTTGTATGTCAATACATTATTGTTTATGACCTGTTTACTGCAACTTAAACATTAACAAAACTTCCAAAACCCAATATTATGTCTTGTATTAAATTAATATTGTTCTACAGTTTTTATTTGAGCTTATTATGTTAACATAATTAATTAAAGGTGAAAGAAACCACTCAGGTTTAATGCAACACCCAGACACAGCGCTCACCTGTTCAGGGAAGCCGGCCCCTGGGATAGGAGAGCTAGTGGAGGAGGTACTGCTGGCTTGGGGCAGTGCAAGGCTTTCTCAGCACTGGAAATTAAACCTCCGGGCATGCATGAGGAGCCAGATGGAAGGAATTGGCAACCGAGCCCACCACTGCTCAGTTATATGGCAACAGTGAAGGAGGGATGCAGGAGTGCAGCCGTGGAGGAAGGAGGCACAGCCATTGCTAGGACTACCGCCTGTAACTCCTTATTATTGTGAGACAATATATTTTCGCTTTTTAGCTCATTGCACTCTGTCATTATTGATTGTCCTGAAAATGAGCCATCAATTCATGTTAATATTTTATACCAAATTCATATCACTGTCATTGTGTATAAAAACTTATATTCTACAGTTACAGTCATTTAAGCCACTTCACATTATCTGAGGGCAGGTTGAAGGCTTTAATGAAAGAAAAATGGAGCATTGTGTCCAATATTTGTACTACACAGTAATATGTTGAGTTGAAATGGTGAAATAATTTAATTTGTGTCTATAATTGTGGACTAAGATTTGTTCAAGTGTGGTAAACAATCTAACTGTTCCTCTTCTAAAGAAAATGGAGCCCCAGAAAAAAAAGGAAAAAACTATTTAATAAAACACAATTGTAAAAATCATTACAAACAATTTTAAGCATATAGTTATATTCGTTCGTTGGGACATACACTGTCTAAGAAAGTATATAGATGCTTATAATAAATCAGACTTGGTATACTTGTCCATATGAGTTCATATATATGAATAGTCACAATACAATCCTCCCGATAAAATCATTATATAAGACAAGCAGGCTTAAATGGCATTTACTTATCAGGATGGCATTTCTGATTTCATCATAAGGCGATGTTCAACTGCTCTCACACATCAGCCACCCAGGGACTTATGTTAAAAAATGCAGCTATGTGAACTCCCAATATACTCGACAATATCAGAGTTGGGTTTCCCTGTTTGAATCTCCATCCGGGTGCTTCAGACACCCCGTCTGGGAGTTCTGCCTCAAAGTAAAGTAATACGTCTCCTCGTTGTTACTTAAATCGCTGCTGTCCAAGTTCAATAAGTTTGCAAATCTGATACAGCTACTGAAGGCTTATTACAGAAAAGTTGGCAAATCACGATGTAATGGCACATGCACTGGGAGGTTAGGACTAATTCCGAATGAAAGGTGTCTCAATCATTGATCAAAGCATCAAATAAACAGCGGTACCAACATATAACTGACGCGTTCCAAACTTTTTTATATTAGAGATGCTCGGGCTTGGTTTTCTGAAAACCGAACCCACCCGAACTTACAAGATCCGAGTAAGCTCGCGAGCCAGCTTGGTACTTTCGCGCATCCTTGCATCTGAATCAAGGCAAATTATTCATTGTTGCGTTGTTGGATCTCGTGAGTTTTGGATTCCATAAGTATCTCCTTCCCAAGGAGATTCACAGTCATTGCTCACACAGAAACAGGTGTAGCAGTGTTCTTGTCACTCTCTAGTCTCCAGTGCCATAGCTCATACAAAAACAGGACAGGTAACAGTGTTCTTGTCACTTGACAAATATTGACTGGAAATGACTGGAAATTAATGTTATTGATGTTACTAATAATGTAGGAACAAAAAAAGAGCCAATTTCTGTGATTTTAGCAAAAAAAATAGGGATTCAAAACCAAAACACGCGAGGACGGTTTTGCCAAAACCAAAACCAAAACACGAAGTTAATCCAAATCCAAAACCAAAACCAAAGCCAAAACACTGGGGTCAGTGAACATCTCTACTTTATATAACGAGCTCAGCTGCATCAATCAATCTAATTCACAGGTGATAGCAGATACAAAGATGCAACAATACATTTACATCATAAGAAAACAAATAGTCATTCAATTCTTAATATTGATCGTAATATTCTGTTGGGTGCAGAAAGTGTACTTTTGTGTATATGCCGAGTTGCACATATTTGAATACATGTCCAACTCCAAACACAGCAGTATTTCTGCATCAAGCATATTGTAGGTGTACAAATGCATATATGTACTACACATGAAGGAGTAGAGATGTAGCTTGACTGTGTTAGCAGTGAATACAAAAGTTGCATTACCTCATTCATACACAATATAATGTAAGTGACACAAAAGAGAAGGGTGACTTGACGTTTTTTTTTGATGAATGCATCACAATTTCCAAAAGAATTTTAATTAAATACAAACACCCAAGAAACACGAGGCAGTCGTGACTTGATATAACATAATCATGATACTAGTGAATAAGGTGCTATCAGCTGCACGGGCAATATGCAAACAGGCTACCAGAAGTGGCTGGATAGTGCTGCAGGTTTCATCATCACAACGCAATTTTACAACAGGCATCTGCAGAAGATAAGTCTCCGAAGAAGCATATCTGGGTTGGTTGCCAAGACTCATCTACACTTACATGAACAAGTAATTACTGTACTCAACCTATGCTTTCCTTCCCCTTTCTACCTCTCCAGGTGTAAGGAGCAGCAAGTGTAAAATACACATAAATCTATATATGGAGGCATGTTTACACATATGTGCAGTACAGAAATGTGAATATTATGCAACAAAAAGTCTGTAAATGTGTCTGTCCCTTAATATGAAAGTGGAAAGATGAGGAAGAACTAGAGAGTGAGCATAATCATGGTAGTTAAGAACTGTGATAATCCAGCTATAATCATATTAATCTTATATAGTCATATAAGGATCAACAAAAGTTTGAAGAAATGTAAGAATATTATCAGTAAGCTCATTTCTAAAAAAAAAAACCTGTAAGACAGAAACACATTTTCATGCTTTCTTTAGGAACTTCTTGCCGCCCCCTTCCATCTGCCAATTACTACCGCCTCACTACTACCCTAATGACCTCTTCCACTCCCACCTCCAGGACTTTGCCCAGGCTGCTGCCCAACTGTGCAAAGATCTCTCATGCCGTATCAGGTTAGCCTCTACTCTCCAAGGCTTCAAGTGTGCCATTAAAACTGATTTGTTAATTCAAGCCTAACAGCCTTCCTCCTAACTCCTTTACCTCAGATATCACCTCAACTGTACCTTTAAGTCTGCTTCCCTAGCTTTTTTTTCTTGAGCCCAGGCCTACTTCACATTGGACATTACCATCTCTCTCACTCACTGTCACATAAATAACTTGATCTGCATTACATAGTTATCTGTGTATTATTTGATAAACAGTAGATTTTTGGTCTTGGTATTACTTTGCTTTTCATGTTGTATACAATGTGTTTTGGACGTAATGTGTTGTTGTCTGTTTATTGTATACTACTGTAAATATCATGTATGGTGCTGCAGACCTTTTTGGCACCTTATAAATGAAAGACAAGAATAACAACAATAATAATAATAATAATAATAATAATAATAATAATAATAATAAAAAGCCCTTGTTTTGTCAGCCTTGCTGATATACTGGAGTTTCCTATTAATTAAAACCAAGTTTAGCTTTTATGATTTGCCTGGGAATCATTACTGCAATTGTTGTACAGACTCCTGTGTTGCAGTAATGAATTTTGCTGCCAATTAATTAAAACCTCTACAATACTTTTTCCATCGCTCTTGACATATATAGCTCAAGGCTAAAATAATGAGCTGTTTAGGGGTAATAAATGATGACCATGTCAACAGGAGGAAGAAAAGGCTAAAGAAGTAGGTTAACCTCCAGCAACTGAACCATAAGAATCCACAGAAGGACTCTAACTATTTAATACATGTCTCTGTCATTTCAAATGGCTGAACTACGCAGGATGCACAGAATAAATGTCGAACTCTAGCGGTACATCAGACACATCAAAATATGCATTGTCATGCAGACAACTATGGTTCGGCAGGTTCCAGAGTACATTATTATTATTATTATTATTATTATAATTTATTTGTTAGGCGCCACAAGGTATCCGCAGCGCCGCACACAGTACTAACAGTAGACTATACAGGGTGAAGCCATACAGAGCAATGAACAAAAAGTACCAATGCTTCAGAAACTCCGGCCAGTCATATGCAGTAAAGACGGAGCGAAATAACAGGTATGGAGACAGGAGGGGAGGGGGCCCTGCTCATACGAGCTTACATCCTAAGGGAGGGTAAACAGACCAGGCACAAGAGGAGCCAGTTGAGGCAAGAGGAGAGAAGGGAGGACGAGCTAAAGGGAGGAGATGGGGGTTAAGTAGATGGTTGGTAGGCTTTGAGGAAGAGGTGAGTTTTGAGTACATGTTTGAAGGAGCACAGAGTACATAGTCCACTCTGGCTTTTAGTTCCATCCCAGTTCTGAATGTTGCCAAGTGGTTAGGTTCCTTTAGCCCAGGCAGTGGAATGAGCACTTCTGACTCAACATATGGTCGTTACATTCACCATTACCTTCCTTTGGGAAGGGAAAATGAGCAGTCTACTGGGGTCTGATGTTTCACTCTACAATTTCCCAGGTGGAGCAGCTCTAATGCTGCCCTGGGGCAGTTAGAAAATTCAGCTTTCTCGCAAACCAGCTGTAGCACCTCTTGAAATGAATGAAGAATAATGTTGTCCCCAAACCATTTGTATCAGCACCTATTTTAATTTTGTCACTTACAGGTTACCACAGTTATGTTGCAGGTTAGGACACAGAGGTAGACATTGGAAGGCTTGCTTGCACTCACAGGAGAATGATCATTTTTAGCTGTAAGGTCCCCACCTTATACATGACACTTATGAGAGGCTCTGAGGTAGCCTAGGTTTGTTACTGCCAGTTCTACTGCCTAGCTGACAACTGCCAGGGGGACACCTACCAACGGGTCACTGGCCATGATCCCTGATGAGCCCGTTATGCAGACAGTACATGAAATTTATTGGGCATTATGGCCTAGATACATGCTGTTCAGCTTCCTTCTGTCACCTTCACAACCTGCACTTCTTGGAGATTTGGTAAAAAGTCTATTGCGTGGAGGGGGTCACTGAAAGCAAATGAATGCCTCTTTCTCCCTCTCTGTGGTTTCACAAAATGTGGCAGTGATTTGGTAGATCTGGGTGTGGTTTGGTTGAATTAGCAATGTCTGTAACGGGCCAAGCTAGAGTAGTTTTGCATAACGTGAGATGTAGTTCATGAAGAACTTGAATGTTAATATTTTTCTTAAACCTTATAGGCAACATTATCCTTTACTTTCCCCAAAAGAGATTTGTAGGAAATAACATTTGTGTAGACATTACAGCAGCCATATATATTATATATAAAAGACAGACACACGAGCAGAGTATAAGATGAAGTATCTTTTTTAGACGCAGTCAAAGACTGACAGAACAATGCAGATTTTTTTGTTCTTCCTGTGTATTGAATTTCTAAAGAATAATTTGGTAGCTGTCATTAACTGTTTTATGTGTAATTTATTCTGTGGTTGGGAAATTAAACCCTTTACTTGTTAATATGCATCAAGTAAACAATTAGATATGAAAACAAGATGTGATCGTTGAGCAATTATGTTGCTAACAGAAACCATTACATTTTTATGAATAGAAAAAGGAATTATGTACATTAAATTCGGAAATATTTTTTCTTTCTAAAACCACCAAATGGTAAGAAAAATAATAACGACCTTGTATTTCTCAGTATAGGAAATAACATTTCACATGGTAGCTGTTTGTGATTGGCTGAGTGACTGTTGACCCTCCAGGTCAATTGAGGACAATGTAATTCAGAATCAAAGCAGTTATCTTTGTATATTTCACTTTATAGACCATGGATTAATTGTGGCAGAAGATGTTTATTTTAATAATGTGTTAAAAAGAGGTTGCTGGGTGTCTATATTTAAATAATATTTAACCATTTGTGTGTATTATATTAACTAGTAAGTTATTATATATTGAGGGGAGGGGATTTAGTGATGCAGATCCCATAAAAATGAGACCACGTTGGTAGCAAACTTGTCACTAAAGGGTCAAGATTTTAATCTATTACAATTACCCCAGTACCCAAATCCCAGGGGAACACCAGCACTTTTCAATTTTAGAGGCTATAATATATAATACCATGCTGGTTCTGGTTATGATGATGTTATAGTTATAGTTTTTTGTTCAAATTGGGAATGTAGATGGATGTGGCAGTATAGAAAACGTAACTGAAAGGGTGAGGGTAGGGGGCAGCAAACTCCCTTGAAGCTCTATTAATTTTGTTACTTTAAAATTAATTTTAGATGCTTTTTAACACAATATAAGTATAATATAAACCATATTAAATCATGCAAGACTATCCACACTTTATTGATTTGCATTCTTGTAAAGCAGTGTAATATGGTGAGCTTATTTTCATCTACAATTTAGATATGTTTTTTGTCTTTGAAACCAAGCAAAGTTAAAAGTTGTGTTCTTTTTTTTTTTTTTTATACATCCAAATATTACTCTTGCCAATTGAAATGCTATAAATTATCTTTGGGAATCCAAAATGCTAAGGAAATAATAACTGGGTAGGTGAGGAGCTTTATTACTAGCTAGTAAATGTATACCTGGGAGTCACTATGTCAGAAAGCCGGTGTAGACATAGACATATATTAAATTATCATAAAGTGATTTTTTTAAACTCAAAACATGCAGTGTGTGATTCCATTTCCAATGGAAATAAATGGTCTCTTATGAAGCAATTACACATTGTATATAGCTGTGGTGTATACAATCAGTGGGGCACTTACTAATCATGGTGTTAGGAATTTGTCACATGTGAATTAGCACTGGGAGCCAGCACTGGCATTTTTCCCCTTCTCCCTCAGTGATCTAAGTGATATAAGGTACAATCTTGGAGAGCAGAATGGGGACATCGTCTCCTAGACAACTACTGCTTGCATCCTATACCCGCAGACTACGGAGCCTGTTTGATTTTAGCTATCCCTCTGAGGAATTTACATCATGTAGCGAAATGCGTTAGGGACAATTACTAATTGGTTTAACATTTTTGCCACTTCTTATGGACTGTTCCGCTTCTCTGAATGGCTAAATCTCAAGATTGTTACCCGATACGGAGACCCGTGCACTAGCGAAGGTGGTGATTAGATTTCAGTGCAGCTCGCCTGCCACAAGTCCATTTTTGCTGGTGCTACTTACATCGGATTAGTGTCTGATTATCAGGGGAGCATTCCATCAACAGATTCGGTTATTTGCTTTTGCACACTTTATGTTTTAGTGCAATCAGGCCAGTTGCACCAATGGTACCCAATGTTAGACATGTGACTGCATTATCTGCTTTAGATAGCTAGAGTGAGAGAATGGTTGCAAGTCTAACGGTAACGGTGTTGAGATTCTTCTCAAGTTAATTACCTGTGAAGGGGACCCAGCTCTTGTGTTATTGTCAATTAAATTATTTTTGTTCTTGCTCTTTGCCTTACCAGAGAGTGGTCAGTTCTGCTAGCCAACCAAGTTTAGTTTAGTGATGCCTTTTAGAAGTGAAGATTAACCCATGCATTCTAATAGTGATTGAGAGTTGAAATAAAGATTAAACTGTTTATTGCAATTTGTATGTTACAACCTGTTACAACTGAGTGACCTGCTAATTTAAATCCTTACTCTAATCATCCATCCCCTTTAATAAACATGGCAAGGTAGATTGTATACACATACTGTGTTCTATTCCATGAGAGGTCTGTGTGGATTCAAGGGGGTCTCTCAAATCCTCTCCTGGTAAGACAAGCTATCATATCCCCACAATGTGCAGCCTAGAAGACGCTTGTGGATGCACTGCACTAGCAAGAGAAGACATGAGTAACATGGACACGGCATAATTGCAACATCCCACTAGTCAGAAGATCAAGTTATTTCTTCATTAGAAAAATAGTTTGTGAATGGTCTGACTGTTTCATTGGTTCACATCTGTTCTTGACTTCACAATTAGCAGATTCAGAAAATACATTTTATTTCCAAATTTTGTTGGCTATACCTCCTGTATTTTGTGCTTGAAATCACGTTTGCTGCCTGGGTGAGGTTTTTGAAAAGGCCACCTTGGCCCAGACCCAGGGAGCCAGAATTGCAGATGAAGTAGGCTGGTGGTTTGCAATTGAGAATTTATTCCATGTTTTTTTTATTTTGAGTAATATCTGTACTTTTGATTGGGGTGGGTATGTGCTCTTAATTTTTTGGGCAAAATAATTTTTCTTTATTTGCAGTTGGAATGAGTTGGAAGGCCATAGAAATCAGTGGTGAAGCACTGGGTAGTAATAGTCTACCCTGCATAGTAGTCTACAATTGCAAAAAAAATGGTGTCCCCATATAAGAAGTAGCATTGAAAATAAAGAAGCAACACAAAAAAGAAATCACAATTGTTTCAATTGTTAAATGCAAGAAGAAAATATTCACTATAATTGCTGCTTCAAACCACCCTTATTTCTTGTACAGAAGCTCTGAAAGGCAGAAAGTAAAAGTGCACATACAGGCATGATCAGCAATGCCACCTCCGACTGTGAGGAGCGCTGCTAACTCTTTCATAATGAGGACAATGCCAAGGGTAAGACAAGGGTAATTGTTAAATTTCACATATTTTAGGCATGGTGTTCCAAATTTTTAAAATAAAACCTTAATGCCGAAAATTGCTCAGTATTCCTGTTATCAGATCTCATACCTGTACTTTTCTGTCACAGTTAAATCAAGCTCCTGAATCAATTTATAGACAAGAATCCTGTTTGTGTGCAATGTAAAAGATTAGACATTAATGATTTTCTGTTTCCCTTGGAACAAGCAACTTGGTGTTATCCTGCAAATTAGTGTGTGAAATAGATTTTTTTCTGTTTTAACTACATGTTTGCTGCTTAAATGCTACTCAAAAAAATGATATCATCCAGCAGAGTCTATGGAGCTTTCAAGGAAGTTAAAGGCAGGGGCACCATTAGAAGGGGAGGGGGGATCCTATTACCCAGAAACCAACCTTGGTGTTGAAAATGAATGTAGAGCTTCTCTTTTGCAGAAGCTTTGTGCACTCCAATGTGCCCTGTGAAGAAGGGAAGGTGTGGGAGGTCCAGGCTGACACAGAATAGACCATTAGAGTGCTGAGTCTCCTCTATGTCATCAGGAGGTGCCTAGCACACAGGACACCAGGAATCTGTAGCTAACTGAACCTCAGGGGAATGAGGATGAGTATTGTCAGTGTGTCTGTCTCTCATTGTTGTCAATGTGTCTGTTACCTAATCCTGTCAGTGTATCTGCCTGTTCTGACAATGAGTCTGTCCTGTAAATGTGTCTGTCTCTTGGACCGGTTAATAGCCCCAGGGCTGCCAGGAGGAATTAAGGGCCCTGGTACAGCACATTTTTGGGCACCTTTCCACAGATGAGGAGGAAAAGGGTTGTGTGCCCCCATGCAGCGTCTTTATACATGACATATGTGTTAAAACAATGTTGCTCTCACCTATCTGTTATGGCAACTTTCACAACCTGGCACTGTTTTTTTTTTATGGGTCCTGGAATGCTGGGACCTGTTTGCAAAATGTATAGGGACATGAAATATAGAAAACCGAGCAGTAAGTGAACACAGTCTATAACACAATCATGCAGTATATAATACATACATTATAATAAAACATTATATTTATCAAATCCTCCCCAGCCACATTATGCCACCCTCCAGCCATATCACGCCACATCACACCACACCCAGCCACAACACGCCACCACCCCAGTCACAACATGCCACTTCCCCAGCCATATTATGGCACCCCCTCCCCAGACACATTGTGACACCCCCAACCCACTGTACTTACCTATTCTGTGCTGGTGCTATAAATATGAGGGTGGAAACATCCTGTAGAGTGAGCAGGGAAGACTTAGTCTCACAAAATGACCTAATCTTGTGAGATTTATAGCCCCTCAGCTTGCTCTGCAGGCTGTCAGAAAGATATCACACACTGTCCGAGGACTGGGAGCAACTTTCTGTTCCCTCCCTACCTGGCTGCTTGCTTTTATGATGCAGAGTGACAGTCTACCATCAAACATGGTGAGCCTGATTCATGAAGGCATGCATACTGAGCGCAGCCTGCGTTTGGTTTATAATGCACGTCTTTGGGCATGTGCATGGCTTTGTGCACGCCCATATTTATCAAGAAACGAATCTCAAGATAAGCCCGCTGTTGAATTCGGGTGTAGGTCTGCAGAGCTATGCTACACAAGAGAATGCACAATACGACCAATATCTATGTGGATTCTAAATTCGCAAAAGAAGGCACAGAATATAATATCTACTATATAAATGGCTAGTGGCGTGTGTGAAAAAAAAAAACCAAGCTGCAGCGCCACCTGCTGGGCAGAGTTATACACTGACCTATATATTTCTTGAAGGAGAAGTGACAGTTGGGAGTGGTTGGTGGTTGCCGGGGGTGACAGTGGGGAGTTTTAACACCTTAAGTAGCTTGATGAAGGATGTGGCGATGAAAATAAAGGATGAGGTGATGGAGAAAAATGATGAGGTGGTGACATGTGGACAAAACCACGTTAAAAAAGGCCGCTTGCGTCAGGAAGTAACGCTCTTCCCCTGAGGAGGCCTGGGCTAGGCCCAAATGCATGACAAGAACCTTTTTAACACCTTAAGTAGCTTGATTTGACTAGAATGCATGAGTATCATGCACGGGTTAACTTGTGTATATATATATATATATATATATATATATATATATATATATATATATAATTAAACATTTGATGATGATGTTAAATGTCTGCTGAAAATAAGATACATTTTTACAGTTGCTCCTTATTGCAAACACGTGACTGTCATCACTACTGATCAGGACTTAGCCCTGAAGCTGAAGCAAGAGATACGGCAGAGAAACAAGTAAATTTGAGATGCTAAGAGCTGGACTTAGACGTGGCTGTGTGTGCTTGAGTTTGGCACGCCCCTACTGTAAATTGACTACGGCCAAATGTCTCTTCCCAACCCTATTCACTCCCCGAAATTGTAGGCTGAATTAAGTGTCCTTAGTGTGCAAAGACACACTAGGGACACTTAGGACAGGGCTACGTTTACTGGCATGTGTCCCGGTTCTGGGCATGCGGAGAGTGATTCTGCGTACGATACAGGATCGGCAGATACATGCCAGTACAGTACAGTACAGTACAGTCAGCAGCATCAACCACGTTAGGGACACAGCAAGAACTCCTGTCTCTATGGTAAATGTGTCTTACTGCAGTCCTGAATGTACTTGACACTCACTGTATTATGGATGCAACAAACTTTATCGCATGTAAAATACTGTCTTATAGTGTGTAAAAAACATTTTACCCTTTTAAATACACCACCAGTTTCAATTTTGTTATTAGATAACAAAGACTATGTGAATGCACAACACTTTTGGACTCAACCGTACAAAAAAAGTGACCATATCAGGCACTTTACTAGCTTTGTTCCAAAATCAAACAATGTAGAAATCCCACATTTGCCCTAGAAAGGCTGCAATAGAGGTTTGACCAAGGCTGCTGTCTGGACAGCCTTGTTGTAAACATAGGGTCTATGTTTTACAATGGAAAACAAGTGTTTTTTGCTCTTCCTGGGATACTAAAGCAATAATTCTATTTAACAGTAAGAGACTAGTGTAGTGCAGAGGTGATGTCAATAAGCTGGTACTAATTGATTTATTGGACTGTGGTGGTTTAAAATCTGAAGTAATTCATTCCAGCTATTTATTAAATCAAATATAAGCTAGGCAATCTATTCTAATCTCTCTTTTTAGAAAAGAGCAACCATAAATATTTTTTCATTTATATTCTAATAATAATAATAATAATAATAATAATAGTAAAAGACCTTAGTGTGACCAGTGTTAATGCAAATGGTATGGAGAAATAATGTTACTAAAAATATAAGTAGTTCTATAACTCACATGAATATCTCCTGCATGAGTAATTGATCTATATTATATACCGACTGCCTGAAGGCACAATACATAATTAAAATGCTGTGGGGAAGCTTCAACAAATTAACTGGTTGGTATGCGATTGATAAGAGTTATATTGTTATGATTCACTGGCTAAAACCAAACATATTAAGGGTGGATTTGTAATTTTAATATGTAGATTCTTAATTTATTTTCCCTGGTAATATGAAACTACACAGTGTCCTCAGCCATCATTGCACATCACACCAAGGTGTAATTTAATAACCAGCAGGGACCACAAAAAAATGATTTCTGGTGATGTGCAGAGAGGTTCAGTCCTGCAGTGTGGTAAACGGCAATAAACAATATTGTGAAGCGAAAAACAAACAAACTGGTAACAGCGCTTTCTACAAGGCTGCAATATATTCAGCTGCTAAATCTGCTAAATCTGGTAGTGAAGTAAAAACTAATTTATAAAATAGGAAATAAGAGAATGTTACCTTTTCTCTGTAATACCGCTTTCATAGTGCCACCCTGGCAATATGTCCGGGATAGTGCCGGGGGACAAGGCTCCCAGACAGGCTGCGCTACTTGCGTAAGCTATATTTACAGTATTATAGCTTACGCAAGTAGCGCATGCGCAATGAGCTACATTACTTGCGTAAGCTCTATGTACAGTATTAGGTGAATTCCCCACTAGCGTGGGAAAATCACATAATACAGTAGTTAGAGCTTGCGCAATGAACGTAAGTTCATTGCGTACCGGACCTCCTACTAGGTAGGAGGTGTTAGCATCGGGTCCACACTTTTTTTATTTTTCTGCAATCAAGATTAAAGTGTCGGGATGTACAAATATGGGGCCCTCCTGGCCGAAGCAAAGAAGACTTCAATCAACAAGGGGCCTCTTCTGGGCGAAGTGAAGAAGATATTATCCAAGCATGGACATTTTGGAAGTATAATTATTATGGGACTGGGGCAAGCCTGGACATTTTGGAAGTATAATTATTATGGGACTGGGGCAAGCACGGACCTTTTGAAGAAGAAAGAAGACATCTTTTGTGAGTATTTGGGGTGTTTTTATTTTTATTAAATAGATGTGGTTTAAATGAGGGTGGTTAGTATGTTTATTGTGGGGTTTTTATTTTTAATAAATGTATGTGGTTTTTACTAGGGTGTTGTTGTTTATTTAACAATTTTTTGTGGAACTACAGGTCCCAGCAAGCCAGGGATGTCAAGGCATGTTGGCACTTGTGGATTTCACCAAGTGCCAACATGCCCTGGCTGCCGTGGGTATGGTGGTGCTTGTAGTTATACAAGCAGCAGCATGGCCACACTGTTTTTGGCAACCTGGCTGGCTGGGACTTGTAGTTCCACAAAACAAAATGGCGACCCTTTATTATTTTAACACCTTTTTCACCGTTATTACCCTACTACCCACAGCCCAGGGGTAGTAGGAAGAACCCTAGTGCTATCAGCATTGGGCTGGTTCTTTCTAGGGGGGGGGGGGGCGCTCATTTTTTTCAGCGGACCCCACTCCCTAGGGAATCCAGACCAGCGCTGAACAGTCTAGGGTTGGTTAGTTGGTTAGTCATTATGGCAGGGGGACCCCTGCCACGTGACCCCCTGCCATAGTGCCGCCAACCCTGGCTGGTTTGCCTAGTGCTGGTAAAGTGAAAATCGGGGGGACCACACGCAAAATTTTCCCCCGATTTTCACGGGACCAGCACTGGTCAGGCAGCACTAGGGTTAAGCCTGAATAGAGCGGGGACTGCACGCTTTTTTTTTTTTTAACTTTTATCTGTTCTTTCACATTTTGACAGCTGCCGGAGCTCCGGCAGCTGTATGACAGGGGCAGTGTAACAGTGAAATGTTTAAAACAAACTGATACAACACAGGAGAGTTTTGCAAACACAGGAGAGTTAGCTAATCTCTGGAGTGTTTACATCACCCAAAATCGCCAGAGATGACCAGCGATTTTGAACATCAGTGTCAAAATCGCAGCTTGATACATTTCAAGGTTTTTTTTGAAAACTCGCGGGTAAACCGCGATTTGCCGCGATTTAAACACGCTGGCAAACTCGGACTTTGATACATTTACCCCCTGATCTTCTTCAAAGCATTGTAAATAACACCCAATGTGTTTACTTAAAGTATAATTCCTTTAAAAGAGTTAACAAAATAACAAAGAATAAAAAAAAACCTTGAAATTGCAGTTTTAATAGTATTGTACTACTTTTACCCAGTTTCCTTTGCTGTAGAATTTAACACAAATATTTGATTGTTTCTCTGTGGTTTTAGTAATAGTCTCAAAGGTGTTTTCATGACCTATTCATCAGAAAATGAGTTCTCAAATGAAGTGCTTCTTATCTACTATATTTCGAGCAGAGCATAGTGAAGTGACCATCATCCAAATGAAGTAGCTGATGAGAAATGTAATTAAATTTTAATTACAGTATATGCTATTAGCGGTGAATGATTACTCCATATCATAGAAGGGACAAAATATATATAAGTTCCATTAATCAAGCTACCCATTCATTTGCCTGTTAATCAGAGAAGATTAAGATGGATGTGTATTGTAAAGGAGAATGATGTGTCAATCCCTCCAGTTTTATATAGTACACCATGTTTAGTTAGACAATCTTATTTTATTGTATATGCATGTTTTTCAAGCAATTACAGTAACAAATCACAGTACATTTACATGAAATATTACAAAGTATCCTATAGCGTAATGTTTAGGTTCTTACTAAATCAGTATCTAGATACATTGATCTAATCCTGTGAGTTGGGATGAAATTGACTGACATCCAAATAAACAAAACTGAAGAAGAACTTTAGGATTAAATAAAAGTAAAAACACAGCACACCAGTTTTTTGGAGGCATACCCATAGCTCCTTATATTCACAGTAGAGCTGCTAACAAGGATGGAGATTAAACAGTGGCAGATCGGGGGGGGGGGGGCTTGATCGGGGCAATCGCTCCCCCTAGCAGTGTTCTGCCTGTGGCTGCAAGTTGGCCCTGAGTCATTAAGGAGAGCAAAGCCAAAAAAAAAAAAAAGTAAGTTTATTTCTGGACAAACAATGTTACAATGCAAGAGGTGCAAATTAGTTTATTATTTTGCACATAGAGAAAATACTGGCTGTTTCTGTTTATTCATGTAGCACACAAATACTTAATAGCTTTATTTTTATACTTAATAGCTTTATTTTTAAACTGAAATTTAAAGTTCATCTTGGACATGCCCTACCCCAACTATAAATCTGTCCCCATGTTTTAAATATACCTCCCCCTCCAATGCAACATGATTTTGCCCAGGTGCAAATTTACTCCTTTGTTATGCTTTGCTCTCCTTAATGACTCAGGTCAGGGGAGGATCTAGAAAACTACTGTACCCGGGGCGATTTAGGGGGGGTGATTTAGGCCCCGCCCCTTTCTAACAGTTTAGGCTGCCGATGGCTGCACAGTATGTGCAGGTCCGTCCAGTCGTGACAGGCAGGGACAGTGTGCTGCCCGGCTGCTCTGATTGTGTTTTAAACACAATCAGAGCAGCCTGGCAGAACACTGTCCCTGCCTGTCACGGCTGGACGGACCTGCACATACTGTGCAGCCGTCGGCAGCAAGTGTCTGCTAGGGGGGGGGGGGGGGGCGATCGCCCCGATCACCCCCCCCCTAGATCCGCCACTGACGCAGGTCCACTATGTGCAGGTGTGTGTCGGCAGAGACAGGCAGACTCCAAAAATATACTGGTAGGTTAATTGGCTTCTATGGAATTGACCCTAGTCTCTCTCTCTCTGTCTGTGTGTATTTGTATGTTAGGGAATTTAGACTATAAGCTAAAATGGAGAGAGACTGATGTAAGTGAGTTCTCTGTACAACGCTGTGGAACTGGTGGCGCTATATAAATAGATGAGGATGAGAATCCTGCCTGGCCGCTCTAGTTGCGTTTCGAATACAACCAGTGCAGTTGGGCACCATACGCTGCCTGCCTGTCTCTGCAGACACGGAAAGTTTGTAGCCTCCTTCATGGGACAAGTAAGTGTACCGAAAAGGTACAAGAACTGAGTTTTTGACATTTAATAATTGACTGATACCCCATACAAGATATGCTTTACCTAACCATTTGGAGTATGTAATATGCAATATTCAAGTAGCTATCGCCAGCTAAAAACATTACCTTTGAAATGTTTGATTGTATTGCAATTAAATACAAATAGACATGTTTTATTATTGTTTCATAGATATATAAGGAGTGATAGCACAAATACAGTTTTTTTTGTGAACACTTGTATAAATGTGTTATTTAGAAGTTTTTGTTATACACAAGCTTATATAATTTTGTATCTAGGAGGTGCACATTTCTTTGTTCTTTCTTTGTCACATGTATCATGGGTAACAGATTCCCCTTTACGAAGTTACTTTGAAAATGCAACATTTTGAGAACAAAAAAAACCCTTCAACACACATAAGGACAGCTCAGTTCCCTTTTCTATTTCTCCTCTATGTCAATTGACTGACATCCAACTCAACACTATGAAGCTATATATTTAAATTGTTTACATATTTTTACATTTACATATTTTTATGTTATCTTTTGACTTTGGCTATACGCAAAATCAAATTTAGGGAGTTATGTCCACCATCTCTTTGTCTGCTCTCATATATTCCGAGTTCTGGCTGTCATGCTCTGCCAGCAATGATGACATAACTATACCTTGACTTTAGGAAACACCCCTAGGATTTTGTATCTTGAGAAGATGACCACACATGAGTAAGACTGACTTGAGGGATTATTGCTGTTAGTCAGTAACTGTTACAAAATGAGAATTTCAGCGTGCTATAATTTAGTTCAGGCTAAACTCGGTAATTTAACTAGAGAGATAGAGGGGAAACAGGAATGAGCGGTTGTACAGAGAGAGGTGCGCTTGTTAGTTAGCAGGTATGTGGAAGTAGTGGGTAGCAAGCACTGGAGTAAGCGCTTGGTGAAGAGAGTGGAAGAGAAGCAGAGAGAAGTGATCTGTGGAAGTGTCTTCAGGTACAGATTGTGGTGTGATAAAATGTGTGAGATGTCAGAGGGAGAGCCATGTCTATGATCAGACCTAATATGTCCAGAAACTGACACTTTGTTTTAGAATTATGATTGGTTCCATTCATCTTCATCATTATTAAATTAAATTAAATAATACTTTAAGGCATACACTTGCTTGTTTTTATTTGTTTCATTCAAACACAGCACACATATTTAAGCTTTGGTTCAGAAAAGCTGCACAAAATACTTGTCTGCCTTGCTTACATTTGACTTATAAGTGAGTTTTGAGATCATTATAGTAAGATCTGGCTGTAACTAGTGTGATTTCTCATCAACCGTAATTTATTGCATTGTATTCTAAAAATAAAATTTGGAACACAAAATATATATTAGAATCACCTTCATCATCAGCATTAATTTATATAGCGCCAGCAAATTCCATAGCACTTTACAATATATTACATTTCTAACACATCATAGAATGTCAATGTTACACAAAACAGGCATGAATACCTCTATAAAAGATCCTGGAAAATCTGCCACATAGCACAACAGAAGTATTGTACAGGTTTAGTTTATTACGTTCAACATGGAAATATTTATGGCAATTTCAGCAGGTGCAGTAATGCCTTTAAATAATTTGAATAAAAAGCAGTAATGTTTATACCAGCTGTACAGAAAGAACCAGCACAGCATATTGAGTCATTTGTTCTAAAATATTATTTTTACTAATTGTCTCAGTGATCCTAACTACGAAGTCATCAACATTTTAAAATAATTTTTATTCCCCCAGTCACCATCACGACTCAAGAGATGTTGTTTAACTCTTTAAACTCTGTTTTGCTTACTTTTCAAAGTCACAAACACGGAAAAATGCTCCCCACTTATGTCATTTCTGGTGGGATGTGCCTTTTATAGAGCAAATGTCACTATTTCTAGGAGAAGTGCATGGCCCTGCATGTTAAGTGGACACAGGGAGTTACTGCGAATATTATCAAATTATGACTACATGTAAAAATGGATTATTTTTTGAAAGATAAGATGTTTAATTGTGGCATTAGGCTGGCAAAAGGGTTTCTGTGTTTGTTTTTCACAGGTATTCAGCTTAAATGCATTTATACCCACAAATACCCATGTAATAAAAATATTCAATCACAAAAGTGAAAAGTAATTAGGTTCCCAAGGCCACAAAGAAGGTGGTTCGACCAACTCAGGGCGCAGCAGCCGCCAACCTTGCCCATAATTCATACCCCAGATGTATGTGAATGCACCACATATCAACACCTGCCGGGCAACCATTCATAGGGATCCCTGCAGAGAGGTGGCTGTAGAAAACGGGGGGAGAGAGATCTGGAGACAACAGGGCAGGAGCTGAAAAGAGCAGAGGTGATGAGGGGCTGTTCAGAACAAGGGGGGGATTCAGCGGCTGAGGGTTGGAGAGGGGGGGGGTTTCTTAGTGGTACATAAATATATGGTACATAAATACTGTAAAACATAATGAGTGAATAAAAATAACTATAAAATAAATTCTTTATTCAAAAGGTGGTGACATTTTTAATAGCAATAAAAGTCTCTTTTAAATGTGAGGGAAATTTGTAAGCTATTAATTTGATTTTGGAGCATGAGGGGAAATAACTCTTTTTATTAAATGGAAATGTTATTAATATAATGTGGAGACTGGTGGGGAAAAATATGTCTGTTTATCAAATGGGAATGCTATTAATTGAATGTTGGGTTTGTTTGGGAGCAAAAAAGCCTATTTATTACATTTAAACACTTTTAATTTAATGTCGGGCTGATTAAGAGGAAGGAGGTCTAATTATTAAACATAGATGCAATTAATTTAATCTCGGGGTTGTACGGGGTGCGTTAGGCATAATTTTTAAATGGGAATGTTATCAATTAAATTCTGGGGCTGATTGGGAGGAAGGAGGCCTGTTTAACAAACAAAAAAGCAACTGATTTAATATCTTGTTTGGTTGGTGTTGAGAGAGGCCTAGATTGTTCACTGACTGCTCAGCATTTCAGGTGCTGAATAAAAACTATTTATTTTCCAAGCAAGACCCCAACATTTCAGGATCTAGCAAAGCAGCGCAACTGAGCTTAAGACTCCAGCAGCACAAAGCTATAGGAACAGGTAGGAAAGTGCAGCACAAGGTAAGAGAATGGTCTTGCACCTGTAGATGGCTAGGCATGTCCCCATATCCAAACCACAGGATGGCTACGCCTCCCCAATGGTGCGCCACTGCTGAGAGGCAACATCTACTCCCATCGGTGTGGTGGAAGAGGGGGGTGTTGTTTGGGGGTGTTATCTAGTTACAACTATTTAATTTTTTTTACCTTGAAAAGGACCCCCTTGTTTGGACCAAAAAACGTTGGATAATACTGGCTATGTGAGATTGGAGCTACTGCTTGAATGGATAAGGGATGTCAGCTATCATCTATCCCGGGATTCAAATGAAATCTACTTGATATACTTGCTATCTGCATCCTTCCGGTAGTAATCCCTGCCCATTATATTTGCCTGTTTGGACTTTTATTTGTTCAAGTGTAAAATAATACATTTTTATTTTATTTTTTTAAAAAAGTATTGTACTAGATATTTATTTTTACATTTACATGGCAACTATCCATATATTGATTTTGTCAAAATTTCACTACATATACTATTGAGGAGCCATTGAGGCTAGAGATATGTGAAAAACCAAGACTGTTTCCAGCAAGTGCGCTACCTTGAGAGGATATTAGCTATGGAATGCGGTTCACAGATCTACACTTTTTAATGAGTGATTCACAAGTTTTGGTCTTGTAAGTTTTCTCACAAAGAGGAATTCACACTGTGGAAGAATAAAAACAAAAAGAATCACAGACTATATATTTTGGATGTTTATTATATATGTATATTGGTTCATACAAAATTACACTATTGCATTTGAATTATTTTTGCTTTACATGTTTGGATCACACCATTGAGAATCCTAATGGTCAAGAGATCAAATATAAGTATTATTTATTTATAGATTTGTAATTGATATGTGGGAAATTGATAGCGCTTTAATCTTTATATGTTCCTGACAGTTACATATCTCAGCTCACTTCATGATTTATTTAAAACATAAACAAGACGAATGTACAGTATTTTATGATAAAACCTGAAAGTTTAGTTAAATTACGATGGTAGTAGGCTGGTCTTTACTGTTTCCAACATGCATATTACCAGCTGTACCTGTGAACCTAGCAGCAGTAAGCAGATGGGTTTTACAGAGCGCTACCAATAATTTGAATGTGTGCATGCACCTATGTATATGTGAGGCAGACAAATGGTGCTTAAAAGTACATTGAGCCTGATTCATTAAGGAACACAAAGCAAACGTAATGTGCATTTTTTAAAACACGTAAATCGGGTAAGCGCACATCTGTATTCAACAAGAAGTGAATGTGAAGATACATATGGGGATGAATACAAGTCTAGGTCCACTCTGCTCTAACAGACAAGACACTGCAGGATATGTTCAATACATATGTTGAATATAAACTTACAAAAGAACGCACAGAAGAAAAATAAAAACCATTCAATTAATGTCACCTGTTAATAATATAGCCTTTAATGACAAAACATTTTTTTAAAAAAATATCTTATTTTATTTTTTTTTATTTTTTTTTCCCCATGAGATGTATTTATTGGGATGTAACTAATGTCTACTCTGCATAAAATACTTTTTTACAGTTGCTTTTGATTGCAAATATATGTTCAAGCATACATACTTAGCTGTCATCAACAGTAATCAGCACTTAGACGAGACCTGTAGCTAGAGCAAGAGAGACGGCTGAATAACAAATACTTTTGAGATGCCCACACCTTGAATTGGATGCTGCTGCGTGCGCTGGAACTTGTCACGCCTTTACTGTACATCGATTACAGACATACGCCCTTTTAACTCCCTTTTCCACCCATGTTAAAGTAGTTTGCAGTAAGTGTCCTTTGCACTTGAAGATGAATTGAAAGCTGCTGCGTTCTGTGGCGTATGGTCCAGATCTGGGCATGCGCAGAGTAATTGTGTGCATTAAGTGCAACAAATCATCCTGGCATACTTAACATTAATATGCCAGTTAATGTTAAGCATGCCTGGAATATGTAATTCATACTTACCTATTTTCCTGGATTCTCTGGAAGGCTCCCAAATTTTGGTTTAGAACAGGCACTTGCCTGAATTGTGGCAGAAGTGGGGCTTAATGATGCAATTCATGTCATCAGGCCCACCCGCAATGTGCAATGCAGTGAATCTTGGCATTATATATAAGGGGGTAGGACCACAGTGACACAATCACATCACCATGCCCCAACAGCACCTGCCTCCTGACCTCCAACCCCACCCGGGATATGGCGTCATTTAGATGATTTATATTACAATTATGACCTTTTCGGAACTTGGCCTTATACGTATGTGGTACAAGATATGCATTGCATAGACTTAATAATACTGTTAGTAGGGCTTTTGGGCCCCTTTTGTGCTCTTAATCCTCTTTCATCTCATATAAAATATACTTTATGTATTAATCTGGTATTGAAGAGTGGGATTATTTATTCTAGTTTCTCTTGCTGTTTACTGATGACATTTTCAGGAAACACTTCTTGTTCTAAAGGCACACAGGGATTTGAAAATAAAAATAATTGACTCTTACAAAGAAGGGGAAGGTGTTAAACATACATTTAAACAGTTCCAGCATGAATGGTGTCAGAAACATAATTAAGAAATGAAAGTTAAGGTGAACTGTTGAAGTCAAAGGAAGATCTGGACTGTGGGTCCTGCTTTGAGATAAGAAAAGCAGGACCCACATGTCACTGCAAAGGACCTGCAGAAATGATTGGTTGCCACTGGAGAAGTGGTCCACAAGTCCACAGTACAGCATTGTTTGAATAAACATCTGTATGAATAAATAGTCCGAAAGTAACCTCTCATAAAACCTTCTGACAAAACCAATACTTAGATAAAGCAGATATGTTCCGGAGCAAAGTGCTGTGGACTGATGAAGCACAAAAAAATATTTTTTGACCACAACCACAAAAGATACATTTGTATAAAAACAGGTGAAGCAGTTGAAGGAAAGAACACAGTGCGACACATTAATCACAGCAATGGTTCTTTTATGTTTTGCGATTGTGTGGCAACCAGTGACACAGGATATATTGTCCTCTTGGAAGGAAATAGAATTCTACTAAATATTAACAAATAATAAAATCTAATGTCTCAAAATCAGTGAATAAATTGAAGCTGAAAACAGATCCAAAACATACCTCAAAATCAGCCATACAGTACTTATAGGAATTGAAGAGTAAGGTTTTGAAATAACTTTCATAGTTCCTAAGCTTGAATTATTGAACATGTTTGAGATCTCAAACATGCAGTGCATGCAAGACCTAAGAGCTAGGACAGTTCTGAAAGGAGGAGCTGGGGAAATTCCTAGAGAAAGAATAGAAAGACAATAAGAAATGTTTGGAAACTGTGTTTTGGAAGGCAGTGTTACTAAGAACAGACTGACAGGGTGGCCAAACATTTATACATTACTCATTCACTGTTTTATTTTTTTGTAAAATGCTAAATCCAGCAAATAAATTGCAATCTTGCATTGACATGTGCATAAAAACATATGTTTAGGTTTGTAATCTGCAGAGATTGTGTTAACTCCTTTTCACATAGAGATTCAGTGAAACACACAATTTACCGTGGGTTGCCCCAACATTTGTATAGAACTGTATTCTTTATGTGATGTACACCCTTTGACATTCTCCTTGACAAGCAAGTGTTAAGGTTACAGTAGTAGTTTATTTGGTTCACATTCTATCTGATCATAGGAACAACATGATACGCTCATGCTTTTTTTTATAGATGAAACATACTGAACCATAGTCTAGGTGAGCATATCTTACCGGTGGCCCACAGATTGCATACGACCAACCTGTCAGTCTACTCTGATCAATATCATGACGGGTTGCACTATTAAATTGAAACAAATCTGCTTAATTGTCCACTACAGCTTTAATCTCCCCTCACAGCAACAAGCATTTTAGCTACTTGCAACCACATTTGTTATTTTTACAAATAGAAGCCATACTGCTTTCAATGGAGATACTTCAACTTCTCTATATGGAATGACAGCTGTTTAATTGGCTGCAACTTCCTGTGATTTTTTTTTTAGATGGAAGTCTTGAGATTTAATTAGATGAAATTGCTGTGTTTCCTTTCCATTGGCTCTCAACATTAGCAGGACAGTCTCATTCCTGCTATTTGAGAGATAACACTAACCCCCACCAAAATAAAGGAGAGAAAGTGGGGAGGATAGAAGAGAGATAAGGGCATGGGATTGAGTTGGGAAGACAACATGAATGATGGACATATACCGTAAAGCATGGGCATGATGCATATCTTGAAGGGCAAAGGCCATAGATGGTTGTATATGGTGTGCATGAGGTATCTGTACTGGGCAGAGGATGTATATGGTGTTCATGAGGCAGTTGTACTGGACAGAGGTTGTATATGGTGTGCATGAGGCAGTTGTACTGGACAGAGGTTGTATATGGTGTGCATGAGGTATCTGTACTGGGCAGAGGCTGTATATGGTGTGCATGAGTTAGTTGTACTGGGCAGAAGCTGTATATGGTGTGCATGAGGTAGATGTACTGGGCAGAAGCTATATATGGTGGGCATGAGTTAGTTGTACTGGGCAGAAGCTATATATGGTGGGCATGAGTTAGTTGTACTTGGCAGAGGCTGTATATGGTGTGCATGATGTAGTTGTACTGGGCAGAGGCTGTATATGGTGTGCATGATGTAGTTGTACTGGGCAGAGGCTGTATATGGTGTGCATGAGGTAGATGTACTGGGCAAAGGCTTTATATGGTGTGCATGAGTTAGTTGTACTGGGCAGAGGCTGTATATGGTGTGCATGAGTTAGTTGTACTGGTCAGAAGCTCTATATGGTGTGCATGATGTAGATGTACTGGGCAGAGGCTGTGTATGGTGGGCATGAGTTAGTTGTACTGGGCAGAGGCTGTATATGGTGTGCATGAGGCAGTTGTACAGGGCAGAGGCTGTATATGGTGTGCATGAGGCAGTTGTACTGGGCAGAGGCTGTATTTGGTGTGCATGAGTTAGTTGCACTGGGCAGAGGCTGTATATGGTGTGCATGAGGCAGTTGTACTGGGCAGAGGCTGTATTTGGTGTGCATGAGTTAGTTGTACTGGGCAGAGGCTGTATATGGTGGGCATGAGTTAGTTGTACTGGGCAGAGGTTGTATATGGTGTGCATGAGGCAGTCGTACTGGGCAGAGGCTGTATATGGTGTGCATGAGTTAGTTGTACTGGGCAGAGGCTGTATATGGTGTGCATGAGACAGTTGTACTGGGCAGAGGCTGTATATGGTGTGCATGAATTAGATGTACTGGGCAGAGGCTGTATATGGTGTGCATGAGGCAGTTGTACTGGGCAGAGGCTGTATTTGGTGTGCATGAGTTAGTTGTACTGGGCAGAGGCTGTATATGGTGGGTATGAGTTAGCTGTACTGGGCAGAGGCTGTATATGGTGGGTATGAGTTAGTTGTACTGGGCAGAGGCTGTATATGGTGGGCATGAGGTAGATGTACTGGGCAGAGGCTGTATATGGTGTGCATGCGTTAGTTGTACTGGGCAGAAGCTGTATACGGTGGGCATGAGGTAGATGTACTGGGCAGAAGCTGTATATGGTGAGCATGAGGCAGTTGTACTGGGCAGAGGCTGTATATGGTGGGCATGAGTTAGTTGTACTGGGCAGAGGCTGTATATGGTGTGCATGAGACAGTTGTACTGGGCAGAGGCTGTATATGGTGTGCATGAGTTAGATGTACTGGACAGAGGCTGTATATGGTGTGCATGAGGCAGTTGTACTGGGCAGAGGCTGTATTTGGTGTGCATGAGTTAGTTGTACTGGGCAGAGGCTGTATATGGTGGGTATGAGTTAGTTGTACTGGGCAGAGGCTGTATATGGTGGGTATGAGTTAGTTGTACTGGGCAGAGGCTGTATATGGTGGGCATGAGGTAGATGTACTGGGCAGAGGCTGTATATGGCGTGCATGCGTTAGTTGTACTGGGCAGAAGCTGTATACTGTGGGCATGAGGTAGATGTACTGGGCAGAAGCTGTATATGGTGTGCATGAGTTAGTTGTACTGGGCAGAGGCTGTATATGGTGGGCATGAGTTAGTTGTACTCGGCAGAGGCTGTATATGATGTGCATGAGGCAGTTGTACTGGGCAGAAGCTGTATATGGTGTGCATGAGGTAGATGTACTGGGCAGAGGCTGTATATGGTGTGCATGTAACAGTACTGGGGATAACACACTTATGCTGGGTACTGGCTGTATATGGTGTGCATGAGGCAGTTGTACTGGGCAGAAGCTGTATATGGTATGCATGTTACAGTACTGGGGATAACACACTTATGCTGGGTACTGGCTGTATATGGTGTGCATGGGTCAGTTGTACTGGGCAGAGGCTGTATATGGTGTGCATGTGACAGTAATTGGGATAGCACACCTATGCTGGACATAACTACCACAGCTGCAGCCCATGCCACTGCTAAGGGACCCAGCAATGTGGGGTCCCGGTAATCTATAGACCATCCACGCAGAAGGCCCCCCAAATATTATTTATATCTAATATAGAATTCATAGATATTTTTTCAGACTTCCCAAGATGAAAAAAAATATAAACTTAAAGGTTTTGCTTACATTGGCTACTTGGATTTTTTTTATTTCCAGCTAATTCAGCAATGGATTAATGGACGATTTTCCATACAGCCAAAAAGATATACCTGGAACCATTTGTTTGTCTGATGCATCTCTTGTACTCCTTGAAGATCTGGAACTTTTAGCCATTCATCCCTCATGATTATTTTATTAAACTTCTCTAGACACAATGTTCATCTCAGGCCTG
This sequence comes from Mixophyes fleayi, assembly GCF_038048845.1. Taxonomy (NCBI): domain Eukaryota; kingdom Metazoa; phylum Chordata; class Amphibia; order Anura; family Limnodynastidae; genus Mixophyes; species Mixophyes fleayi. The sequence continues at coordinate 367,678,247 of NC_134402.1, read as the reverse complement.
AGAAATAGGATTGTCTCTACCCTTTATCTCCTGTCTGTCCACTCTCTGCCTTCCTCACTTGTCCTTGTCATGTATTATGCAATGTTTTTATATGCCATGCGATTTGCTTTCCCATTCGCTTCCACACATTTATTATTCTGCTTATTTGTGCCCAGGTATACTTACTGTTCTCATGTATGTCTTTTTTCTTTTGCATGATTTGTCATGTACTCTGTTAAATTGCAGTTTGTTCATTGTATAACTATGTAGTGAGTATTTGTTGTTTAATTTGTAAACACGTACGCGGACACATTTTATGAATGAAAGAAGAAGATAATAATAATAATAATAATAATAATAATAATAATAATAATAAGTTACACATTTGTTCACTATTAGTGGCTATACAGTTTTGCCAGTAGCGGTTTTCTTTGCATATTTTTTTTCTTACGGTTTATTTCCCTGTGCTTCCTGAAATGGCCAGATGAATATAGGATAGAGCTAGGTCTGCAGATTAACCGCTGCATTTATCTACCACCACACATCATTTGCATACGTTTGACACTTGAATGAATTCAAAAAAATCCATTTTAATTATACACATTTTCTAAAACTCTATGTGACTCATCTACAAAGCTCAAATTGGCCAAGTAGATTTCCACCAAGAGATGTCCGTGTTTACTAGGAAGCTTTTCTTGTGGAATAGTTTTGCGGACCAATGCAAAAACAAGATTTCATTTTTAACATCGACATTATTATACTATTAATGTGGCTCATTTTGCATCTTTCAGTTGTTCTTTGTTGGAGAATGACATTTCTAGGTGCACTATGCCCAAGGTAATAAAACATTAAGGGTGTGCACCGGGCACTTTTAGTGTTTTGGGTTTTGGGTTTTGGGTTCTAATTAGCTTGAGGTTTTGGGTTCTGATTTGTTTTGCCAAAACACCTGACGAAAGGTTTTGGTTCTGATTTATATTTAAAAAAACATAAAAAGCACTAAAATCCAGTTTTGGATTTTTTTTCCACTCCTACGCTATTATTAACCTCGATAACATTCAATAGCAATCATTTCCATTAATTTCCAGTCTATTCTGAACACCTCACACCTTACAATATTGTTTTTAGTCCAAAACGTTGCACCGAGGTAGCTTTCTGGACTGCGTAGTGGAGTGGGCCCGGTACCCAATTTGGTACCGGGGCCACAATACCTCCTCCAACCATGGTACAGAGCATTCATCATTGAGATCCCATCAAGTATGTAAAAGACAGACAGGGTCGAAGTGTTATTTGTTGACTTTGTGAACAAAAAAACTGTCCCTGTTGCAAATCTTCGTGCAATGAAGAGTGACTTTTTCATTTAAAGGCACAAGCTTTCAAGTGTAGTGTTTATAAGTTATATTATACATTTGGTTTAATTTGTTTTAATTTTGTTTTACTTTGTGCTCATGGCAAACGATTGTTGAACGGTCACATAATGCCAAAAAAAGAGTTGCAAGATGGAATTGTCCTTGGTCTCTTCCACCCACCCTGATGTTGTTGAAATAGGACATGCGCACTTTAACAAACCAATCATTTCAGCGACAGGGCCTACCAAACAACTGTGGCTGAAATGATTGGTTTGTTTGGGCCCCCACACCAAAAAAACTATTCATCTCTCCCTGTACAAACTAAACAGGCTCTACTGAGGCAAGATGTCTTCCTCATCCTCATCCTCTGATTCCTCTCCCCCTTCAGTGTGTACTTCCTCATCCTCACACATTATCAATTCGTCCCTGCTGGACTCCACAACCACAGGTCCCTCTGTAGTGTCTGGAGGCCAGTGCTGTACTTGATTGAGGAATTGATAATTCATTTTTATGAACATCATTTTTTCAACGTTCTGCGGAAGCAACCTCCTTCGCCGCTCACTGACCGGGTTCCCCGCTGCACTAAAAACTCTTTCCGAGTACACACTGGAGGGGGGACAACTCAGGTAAAATAGAGCCAGTTTGTACAGGGGCTTCCAAACTGCCTTTTTTTTTCTGCCAGTAACAATATGGACTGTCTGACATGTCTATTTGGATGGTGTCAGAAAAATAATCCTCCACCATTTTTTGGATTGGGTTTTTGGATTTTACATGCCCTGTACTAGGAGATTGGGCTTCGGCCTTGGCAGACGACGTTGATGGCATTTCATCAGCTATGTCATGACTAGTGGCAGCAGCTTCAGCATTAGGAGGAAGTAGGTCTTGCTCTTTCCCTACTTTATCCTCCAAATTTTTGTACTCCATTATATGCAGCACTAATGAGTGTACCCCTAAACCACACACCCTTTGGAAATGCTTAAAAATTGAACGTAGTAAATGTAATATAGATTGCAGTACCTATTCTCTTGCACTGCTTAAAAATTGAACGTAGTAAATGTAATATAGATTGCAGTACCTATTCTCTGGAACTGCTTAAAGAATGAACGTAGTAAATGTAATATAGATTGCAGTACCTATTCTCTTGCACTGCTTAAAAATTGAACGTATTAAATGTAATATAGATTGCAATACCTATTCTCTGGAACTGCTTAAAAAATGAACGTAGTGAATGTAATATAGATTGCAGTTCCTATTTTTTGGACTGCTGAAACAGTGAACGTAGTAATATAGATTGCAGTTCCTATTTTTTGGACTGCTTAAACAGTGAACGTAGAAATATAGATTGCAGTTCCTATTTTTTGGACTGCTGAAACAGTGAACGTAGTAATATAGATTGCAGTTCCAATGTTTTGGACTGCAGAAACAGTGAATGTAGGTATTGCAGTACTAGTATTTCAGGACTGCAATAATATATTTCTCTAGAATTTTTTTTTACTTTTTAAATTATTTTTTAATATTTTTTTTTACTTTTTTTTGTATAATTGTTTTTTGTTTTTTTTTGGAGTTTTTAATAATTAGACAATTACTATGGACTTAGCACAAAAATGCACAGGACTAAAGCACCACTGGACTCAGCAGGACAGAGCACAGGACAAAAGGACCACTGGACTCAGCAAGGACAGAGCACTGGACACAAGCATAAAGCACCACTGGACTCAGCAAGGACAGAGCACTGGACACAAGCATAAAGCACAACTGGACTGATCACGCAGGAGTACCACTACCCTACAACCTCCCTCTACCCTGATCACAGCCCAAATGAAAATGGCGGCCGCTAGCGGGGAATTTATGCAATCCGAGTCTCGCGAGATCCGACGCGAGACTTGGACGTCAGAGCCTCAGTTTCATTTTTTGGCGCCGGAAATACCCGAACAGTACTCGGATCCCGTCGGATCCGCACTGTTCGTGTGGGCTCGGATTAGCGGAATCCGAGCCCGCTCATCCCTATAAAACATTTCAAACACACAAAAGTGCCACATGTAGCAAAGAGTGTCATGGTGTCCCTCACTATTATGATTAATTCAAGCTATAAATGAGGCTAAGATGAGCAGAATTTTAGGACAAAAAAAGTTATAGGTTAACTTACCGAAAGGGGTGGTTCTAAAGTAGTAGGAGTTTAGACTTTGATGTGATATTTACACTTTTGTCCGATGCATTTTCAGAATTTTCCATTAACATAGGCACAATTCTCATTTGCAGAGGCATCTCCAAAGGCCGGAAACTAGGCGTGCATCTTGAATTGCGTTTGAGCTGTGCAGTGCACATGCCTGTGTAAATGAGGGCCGTGTCTTATATACTATATTCTAAAGAATAATTTTCATCATCATCTATTTATATAGTGCCAATAATTCTGCAGCGCTATATAGAGAACTCACATAAGTCCCTTCCCCATAGGAGCTTTTAGTGTAAATTCACTAACATACAGAGAGAGAGAGAGAGACAGACAGACTAGGGTCAATTTGATAGCATCCAATTTACCTACTAGTATGTTTTTGGAGTATGAGAGATAACCGGTGCACCGGTAGAATATGTTTAAATATACATGTCGTGAACATAGAGAGCTTGCAGTTATTTATAAGGGATAAATCATAACTGCAGTGTAAATATGTTATATCAAATGAATCCATTGATAAGTTTAGTGAAAGTGTAAAATGTAAAGACAGAGTCTGATGTAAGTGTATTTCCTGGCTTTGCACATTCCAGTGTGAAAAGGTAAGTGTGACAGCTGCAAATGGCTCCTACTGTGAGACAGCCTGGCCTGGGAGGGAGTTTTGGACACTTGAATAGACTGTGTGGGGCCGTCTGGAGATCTTTGTAGGCAGCATGTGAAAGCCTTTACAGGTATATAGAAATATGACTTTCAAAGGAAAATATTGTCATAGTTCATATTTTTGTGAAATCTGGGTGTACCTCCATACTGAAGAGCAGAAATCACACCAGGGTTGTGAATGGCAGGGACGGGTGGTATCAGTGAACAGCTAAAATCACATATCTTTGGAAAAGGTATGTCACATTGTCAAAAGGTTATCATGTTTGGTATCAAAGGATGGACAGAGTCAAAAGGAACTTATTAATGATAAAATTGGATCCATGTAACACTCTACAGAAAAAGTATATCACATAGTAGAATTGGTTAGTAAATCAGGCAACATGAAAATAGTGATTGAAAAAGTGTCACAGGCCATAACCCCCGATTAGCATTAAACACTGCCCCTGTGAAGACCATCCCATTTCATTTTGCTTATAAACCTGTGTTTTGAAAGGACAAACTGTCAGACATTTTGGGAAATGGCCAGAATGCAATTCATGTAAGTGAATATGTATGTATACATAAGTATATTGGGGTCCTATTGCCTGTATTCAATAGGTGGTGGCAAACTTGAAGTGTCTGGAGGTGTGAGAGCGCTGTGTTTGCCGGCGATTCCGTAGGTCTATAACCTGTGTGATAGGTAGAGAGAGACTGCGGGCTGAAATCGTGTGCGACCTCATACAGCGAAGACCCCAAAGTCACGTCAGCTGGGAGTGTGTTCGTGACAATGCACATTAGCATTTCCATTGTGCTTAATTGTTTCTTGTTTCCTGTCAGTTTTCAATGGAAAATAAATAAAAAAAATATTTGATAACATAGCATATATTATGGAATATATTGTTATGTAATATATTTAAGTATTGCTGTGGAGGGTATGTGGTTTCAGTCTGCAGCTTTCAGAGTAAATGAGTTGGGATTGATTCTAATTTTGTTTCAACAGTCTTTTTTTATTTCTTTCTTTAATTAGACTTTAAATGTACATTGTTATAACTAGTATCTCATCAGTAGAAACAGTACTGTTATAACTAGTATCTCATCAGTAGGAGCAGTACTGTTATAACTAGTATCTCATCAGTAGGAACATTACTGTTATAACTAGTATCTCATCAGTAGGAACATTACTGTTATAACTAGTATCTCATCAGTAGAAACAGTACTGTTATAACTAGTATCTCATCAGTAGGAACATTACTGTTATAACTAGTATCTCATCAGTAGAAACAGTACTGTTATAACTAGTATCTCATTAGTAGGAACATTACTGTTATAACTAGTATCTCATCAGTAGGAACAGTACTGTTATAACTAGTATCTCATCAGTAGGAACATTACTGTTATATCTAGTATCTCATCAGTAGGAACATTACTGTTATAACTAGTATCTCATTAGTAGGAACATTACTGTTATAACTAGTATCTCATCAGTAGGAACATTACTGTTATATCTAGTATCTCATCAGTAGGAACAGTACTGTTATAACTAGTATCTCATCAGTAGGAGCAGTACTGTTATAACTAGTATCTCATCAGTAGGAACATTACTGTTATAACTAGTATCTCATCAGTAGGAGCAGTACTGTTATAACTAGTATCTCATCAGTAGGAACATTACTGTTATAACTAGTATCTCATCAGTAGGAGCAGTACTGTTATAACTAGTATCTCATCAGTAGGAACATTACTGTTATAACTAGTATTTCATCAGTAGGAGCAGTACTGTTATAACTAGTATCTCTTCAGTAGGAACATTACTGTTATAACTAGTATCTCATCAGTAGGAGCAGTACTGTTATAACTAGTATCTCATCAGTAGGAACATTACTGTTATAACTAGTATCTCATCAGTAGGAGCAATAATGTTATAACTAGTATCTCATCAGTAGGAGCAGTACTGTTATAACTAGTATCTCATCAGTAGGAACATTACTGTTATAACTAGTATTTCATCAGTAGGAGCAGTACTGTTATAACTAGTATCTCTTCAGTAGGGAACAATACTGTTATAACTAGTATCTCATCAGTAGGAGCAGTACTGTTATAACTAGTATCTCTTCAGTAGGAACATTACTGTTATAGCTAGTATCTCATCAGTAGGAGCAGTACTGTTATAACTAGTATCTCATCAGTAGGAGCAGTACTGTTATAACTAGTATCTCATCAGTAGGAGCAGTACTGTTATATCTAGTATCTCATCAGTAGGAGCAGTACTGTTATAACTAGTATTTCATTCGTAGGAACACTTGCTTGTTATTTAATCGGTTTACTTGAAAATAAAGTATAAAAAAGTAAAAGCATTGTTGTAATTCTTGCAACAACAGTTTTTCAGGTAATTTACATTTTGATGTTATTTTAACTATTAATTAATTACATTATTTTAATGTTAACGCTGTTTTTCTTGTAACAGTATTTCATTGACATTTGTTTAAAACAATACAAGATAATTATATATCCTTTTAGTTTAAATAATTGGATGACTTATCTGTCTTAAGTTAAGTTTTTTGCACCACAATTGTTAAATGTGTTTAGCCACTAGTCCTATGACAGTTGAAATTCTCAATGATTTTAAAACAAATAACTTATACTCAATTAATGTAATCAATATTATATTTTCAAACACTGTGTGGTTTAAGAGTGTTATAATAATTTTACACGTTCTTCAGTCTATGTGATACAATATTGGTTTAATGCAACATTATTATAAGCAGTGTAAATGGAAATGTCCTTCTCATTAAAACATAATGATATCTCTATGGATCATTTAAATTGTACCACCCAGATTCGTTTGATCATTATGTTTAATATGTTTTCTTATTGTATATGTTTATTATGGATTTATATTTTCTAAATGTATTTAGCAATTTTTACAAATGGACTAGCTCAACGTTTTCCATATTCATAGAGCTATGTGATATTGAATTAATTAATTAGGAGGGAGGTGGAATGTTTACTCTATGAGACTATTTATTCTGAAAACACAAAGAAAAGCAAAGCTTTGAAAACATTTGATTAGCCAAACAAAATGCATCAACTATGAAAGTACCAACCACTGCATAAAAGACACTTTATCTAAAGAAACAATACAGAGTCTCGGGTTTCCTGTGTTAACAAACATGAAAACATTTAACCTGACAAAAGGTGCCACTGAAGGTTAACTATATTTGGATGCTCTACTTTTAATTGTTCTTGTTTGCACTATCTTGGATATACTATTACTCACTACAGCTATACTGGACAAGCTTAATATATGATCTAATATATGGGACTATGCATTCCTAAAGAAAAGGTCTTTCAAGCATTAAGTTCCTAAAAGGTTTTGCACATAGATTTTGGAGTACATTATGGAACACTGCAGAATAGCGGCCTTTCTCTCTGAATACTTCTAATACAAGCATCTAAAAGGTTTCTCACATATATTTTGTAAGCAGTTTGGAGGAGGGCTCATTGGTAGACATTGTTTTCAAATTGACATATTTCACCTTCAGTTACTTGTGTCTGAACAGAACTTGCATTAATTGATCTAGTAGTATTTAAAACAATATGTTCCAGAATTTCAATTTTAAACTTGATGTCTGTGTGTATATTTTTAATATATCATTGTAATAAGCCGGTTAATTGATTCTAATATACTCTTTAGATCTCTGTTCATAGTTTTAAGTTTGTTGCATAGATTTGCATACCTTGTCATATTTGTGAAAAATCAACATAGGCATGATCCTGGGGCACATTTGTATTATACAAAATGGTCCGAAATGAATGGTGTAAAAAAAAATGATTTCTTTTATACAGATAATTCCAGGGAGAGGATGGGATCATAGAGCTCTGTGTCGCTGGGGAGAAGGAGGGGCCAAGAAACCGGCCCATGGGCAAAAGTTAAGTCCAGGACTGTTTGCATGTTGAGTTGGTGGCTCTTATGGAGTGTTTAAATCTGAGGGTTGATCTGGATGGGGGACACGATGGGTGAAGTCCAAAATGTGCATCAAGACATCAAGATGCTCAAAAACTAAATTTCATTTTACAGATTGAGAACCTCTTCTTGCCTTTAAACCCTTTATTATCAGCTATTCTGGATATAGCAAATCTGTGATGTTACCAGGGCATCCCAACCCCCCTGTTATGCAGGATAAGTAAAGACAGCATAGATCTGATTCAGGTATACATTGCCAGCTTGTACTAAAAGATCTAATAATAGTTGGCTACTATTATTATTAGTTATTATTAGTTACTGCTAAATACAATCTACAATGCATCCATAAGTGCAGACCATCCAACATGATTCTTTTCCCTTAATACAAAATACTCTGTTACCAAACTTGTCAATTAATTTGTTATTGCTAATACCTGTATTGAAGTCATTAAGTAATTTTTAAAAACATCCATCTCATCAATTAATTAATTCATCACAGGTAATTACAATAGCAATTTAGGAGGGAAGTTTGGGAGCAGAGCAATTTGTACCTAATAGAGAGGTCATGTTGGAGTATCTGTAAGTGTTTGCAATAGGAGAGACCAAATGAACTCTTCTGTAAACAAATAAATAAAATCATTTTGTGTTTCTCCCTAATATAAAATATAAACTTTTTTTTTTTATATAGAAGTACACATATTTACTATCCCTCTACTCAAAAGTAAATGGTAATTAACGGAGTTAGTATATTGTCAGAAATATAAATTTAAGCACAATCTCGAAAATATGCTTTTTCCCTACTTTTGCCAGTAAAATACAATTAAACCTAAAACTAATTGTTCCAATAGGCTATGAAGATACAGTCCTATTTTTAGAAATCGTTTAAACTAAGGGTTAGAATTTCCATGTTTTCTTTCTGTCAATCATGTTAATGACCATCAGTAAATATGCTGGGAACTGTCATTTTTATTTTTATAAGATTTGTTGATGTTTAGCAAATCCAACTGTTAATCAGAAATTGTTATATTTTTAATCCAAAATAAGTCTACCATCATCTTGCAACCCTTACAGTGGTAATGTCTACATATGATACAGCAAAGCTGTCAGGCAAAATTTTTCCTTTTTTTTACTTATTTAGGAAAATCTAAACCTCCACATGATATTGTTGTATTAATGTAAAAGCAATGGAGTAAAGAAATCTATCTTCAAAATTACATCTTCAGAAAAAGATTCACTTTCACAAAATGTTTCCAATATATATTGCCAGCTGGCTAATAGAATTCAGTTGTTTTATGAGAAATTATAGCATTTGGAATTTGATTTTCATGACAGGGAAATGATTAACCCCTTACCAAACAACAGAGCACATAGATAGAATAATATTTTTATACAAAATATTTACAAGATAACATGTTTGTCAGACGCCGTCTCCGTGCTATGCCTGCCGCACAGAGACGGACGTCTGCTTCTGTGACTGAGCGCTCGGTTGCCAGGCAACCGAGCGTACTTCCGGGTCAGCGGTCGCGCGTTCCGTTGCTAGGCAACGGAACGCTTCCTAGTAACTCCGGCGGTGGTGTTTAGCGTCACCACCGCCAGTGATTGGTCTGCACCTGTATAAAAACCTCACTCTGGCACATGGAGAGTGCCAGAGTATTAGGTCTCATCCTAGCTCCAGCGTTCCTGTGTACCGTTTCCAGCACTTCCTGTGTATTACCCGGCTTGTTACTGACTACCCCTGTTCTGTGCTCCCTGTGAACTTGACCTCGGCTTGATATTTGACTCTTCCTCCTATGCTTCTGACCTCGACCCGGCTTCCCTGACTACGGCTTTGAACTATCCCTTGGACATCTCCTGAATTCACGGTTTGGACTGGGCCTGTACGACACCGCTTTCATCTACTGCTTCACTGATTACTCCCTTAGAGGACCGCGACCTGCGTGTTCCGGCAGCTAAGACCACACTTCCTTGCGGGGGTCCCTGGTGAAAACCAGGAACACGTTAGACTCCGCACCTCTTGGGTGAGTAGTGCAAAAATCAGTAAGCAAATACCCCAAATCTGTGACAATGTTAAACAATATAAGCTTGAAGACATAAACAGAAAAATGGATAGGCAAGCACGTGTCAATGTAATTTAAGAACTGTAGTTTTACCATCATACAATAGTTAACCATATCTTACTTATTCCAACAGGAAGCAATGGTACTAGTGTGTTATGCAAATGAAGAAACAGTAAGTTTTCAGGCACTGAACCACACATATAATAGCGGGTATAAAGGATGCAATTTTAGGGATATTGCCCTCCGCAAAAGGATGTCAATTTTGCACCAGTTTAGAGCTAGCAGGCATTGGATCTTACTCTATCTTTTTAATGTAACCATTTTTGCACCTCTATTTTACATTTTAGTGGAGAAGCACATTTTTAGGCAGATTCCGATCAGTGTATTAAAAAGCATAATAAAAAAACTCCCAATGTTACCTCAATTAATTTAAGCCATAAATGAAGCTAAACTAGGAAGTATTTTCTGAGATAAAAAAAACAGAGATGTTTACTTGGCTGAACAATGTGGTACTGTACTTAAGTAGTTTTTTTTGCCTCTTTGCAAAACTAGGTGCACTTCTTGGTGGAACATCCCGGTACAGTGGTGCAAGATCACAGCGTTTTCTGGTGGGCAGTGAGTGTTTTTTTTGTAAATGTGCCAGGGAGTGATTTTATGGAGACGATTCCAAAAAGCAGGCACCGATATATTTTTATTTTGTGGCTACAATTATATACTTTATAAATAATCTTTAATATCTGACTAAAAAAGAGTTGAAGTGAGTTCCAAGACACTTAAATTAGGGGGATATTATAGTAATAATTGATTGTTCATACCAACAGAACTAAGAATATTAAAAATATATAAAAGATTTTATTTACATATTAAAAGAATTCATGTTATATCTTGCTTCAATCCGGAATGCAATCTAAAAAGTTTTCCTATGAACAGATAATTTTATATAATACAGAGGCAGGGACTGATGTGAGTAAGTTTTCTGTACAGCGCTGCGGAATTAGCAGTGCTATATAAATAACTGATGATGACTTAGAGTGCCATCCTATGTCCTCTATATAAAACACATACATTAAACTTTTTAAAAATGCAGATGATTATATTCATTCTACAATCCACTATTAAATGTATACTTAATTAACTTCATTCAAATATAATTATCTTTAACAGTTCCACCTTTTGATAGTGTCAAAAATACAACATTGTGTTACATAGTTTAATTGTAATGCCACACAATAACCACCAGTTTGAGCTGTAAGATAGTTAAACACTAACCTTTGTTGTATAAAGTCCTATTTAAAAGCTTGTGAACTACAAGATAATGGAGAGTTTTGCCATAAATATTAGTTATATTATAAATTAATTTAGCAAAACCTTGTATATACACCCAATAAAAATTTTCATGTGACTTGCCTGATAAATCCAATCCAACTAATACTTGAAAATCTGGTGTTAATAAGGTGTGGTGTTATCTGCACTCCTTCTTTTCCTAAATATAGATTTAATTAGTGTGTGTTTATCTTGTATCACCTTCTTTAAACCGAATAACAGAATAACTGCTGGGAAAACTTTTCCAAGATAACATATTTCTTCTGAAATTAAAAGTAACCATTTGTTTGATCTGCTTCCACATAAGTAATATATATCATCTGGTAATATGTGAGGCATAGGAACTTGAATATATTGGTACATGTAATATCTGTCAATGATCTATACTTATTCATTTTCATTTATTCTTTACAATCTTAATCTTATAAAGGTATATTATAATATTTCTGGGGCACCATTCCTAATAATACTTTTTCCCAGCATTAGTACATTTTGGATTACCAAATGCTGGACTTTTCCTTATCTTTTCATATATTCACTATCAACTCCAATTCCACCAGGTCTATTGAAACATTTTACTACCCATTCAAACCATTTTAACTTCCAATTACTAATTTCTTGTGAACCTGTAAAATGTATACATATAACATTTTTATTTAAAACATGTGGCAAAAATTTCAGATGAGGTGGATGTATTTCATTGTATTCACCAGATGTGGGACATCCTTCTGATAAATGACTTAAAGGTATTAATATGCGCTATATTAATACCTTTGAGCAATAACAACTACAGTATATGCTGTATAATAACTCAACCTCTATACAGATTGGAGGTATTATTCCAGGAGATATATTATATGTCCCAATGGTTTGAAATATAATATGTATACCTAATATATGGTTTATATGAGATAACCATTGGGCTTTACCTATTCAAACTAACTGGTATATTTCAATCACACCAGTTTTATTAAGCTCTTGGTATAGATCTGTCTTATTACCTAGGGGGTATTATATTTATTTATACTCCCATCATTAGAGGTTAGATACTTAGCACTACTATACATTTAATATCCAGGAATCCAATAACCACTGGAGAAGTTATATCGATAATATACACGACAATTTATAAAAGTCCAGTGGACAAATGAGCAGCAACGCGGCAGGACAAATTTTATTTTGTCTTTTTTATCAGTTTCTGTATTATACCAGTCTTATCCATTAATCACCTTTTATATTTCGCTATGAGAATGTTTTAATGAATACCAATAAAGAAGTATTTAACAGTATTTAATATACATATATTATAATCCTAACCTATGGTTCATTTTGAGTGCCCCATTTGATCATTTCTTTTCTTTCTCTTTTGCTTTGGTTCCATTTATATGTCTGGACTGAGTTCCGGCAGGTTTGTCTGATGGTTCCAGGGCAGGTGGTGTCTCGTGGGGTACGGCGGAGTTCACCTGAGTTCTGGCAGTGTACTGACGGTTCCAGGTGGGGACCGTTAGACCCGGCGGCGCTCTGCTGGCAAGGGGAGCCCTGTCAATGACTGTTGGGTGGCCTTCACTACTGGTGAGTAGAGGGTTCGGGCGAGAGCATTTTCTGTCCCGAACTCTCGCAGCCCCCGTATCCAGTCTAGAGCTACACTGGGTGTCAACAAGTGGAATTGAGCAAGTGTTTTCTTTCCTGGCCGTAGCCCCAGAAAGCCCCTTCCTCCCCACCCCTTTTGGGGTATGTGTCTCTCTCTTTTGTTTTGCCTACAGGGAGGGATGCACACCACGAAGCATAGTGGTGGTATTCCTGTAGCCGGAGACAACACCTTCCATAGTGGGCCCTCGGGATTAGGTGAATACCTTTTACACAGACAAGAGACCGCCCGGGTCGGTACCCTCACACCAGTAGTCAGTTGGAATTTGGCAGTTGAGTGGTTCGCGTTGACTCTTGATATATACGAAGTACCAGTCTTTCATCTGCTTGTAGAATAGTAGAGTGAAGCAAGAGCATTGGAAAAAAGTGAGATGGCCTTCAAGAGCAAAGATAACTGTAGGTGCAGCGAACATTATTAAACAGTCTATCACTCTATATCAAGCTGTGACTAATGAAACAATTTGTTATGACCTTGGGCAAAGATGAAAATTGCTTAAAATACATTTGTAGATTGTTGTAGTCTTTGATATCCCTCAAATTCGTAAACATATCAAGGATTCTAATTTCACAAAATTTATGAATGGTGTTGGTGCTTATGCCTGGTGCAGTTATATCTCAGTTGTCAAGAACTTTTTAGGTAACCACAAAGCGGAAACTATGAAGCACTGCTGCAAAACAGGCTCAAAAATGTGGGTACTAATATGAGCATAAAGGTACACTTTCTCCATAGACAGTTTCTAGATCTCACATAGATATCATAGTGTCAGAACCGTCTTAATGCATGGACATGATGGGCAGTTGCCCGGGGGCCCCACTAGCATAGGGGCCTAATAGGCTCAGCATATTATTCCAAGAGATTTATTCAAAATCTTCAAGCCCTCTTTATGAAAAATTTTAGGTGGACCAATCAACTCAGTATCAGCTGTTATCTGTACACGCGATCTTGCTGTTGCGAATATATATATTGATCTTGACAAAAACAACATACACATACTAATTGTACATAAGCACGACAAACTCAGCACACATAATTTTTTAAAACCGTAGTGCTACAATAAAGTTCTTCTAATATTTATAACAGTCCATCTCAATTGCCTCCCCCATGCTAGTAGTAACACTGATTTTGTTGGAGGTACCAATAAATATATGCTTAATTTTATCAATAATTTAAATTTTTGTTCCTGTGAGTGGTTATGTAGGTAGGACCACAGTGCAACACTTTGCTCAGCGGCCTATAATGCTGCTAAGACAGCCCTGCATAGTGTGTCCCTGCGCTCTCAACATATGATAAAAGGTCAGGTTCAACAGTACTCTCAGTTCTCCCTCTCTTGTATCCGACATACATGTTACTGTAACACTCATCGTATCTGCCCACACTCTCTTCAATTCTCTCTCGCTCTCTCATCTACTCACTGTCTCTGTCTTTAAAAGGGCATTACACACACTCGCCTGTGCTGCAAGGGGGCCTTACATAAACATTTGATCTTTTTGGATGGATAATTCTCTCTGCACTCCCTGTTTGCTGAGACAAACCTTGTTTCTCAATGTTTTCGCCCCATTCCGCTCTTTCATAGCTTATTTATACAGTTGTTTTGAGTGACATTCTGCTTGGCCTGTGACTGAAAAATACATTCCTGCAAAATGTGTCTGTGACTGAAAAATACATTCCTGCAAAATGTAATATATAACCTCAAAGAACTGCGTTGTATTATTCATATTAGTGAGGGGACATTATGTATACTTTATTTCATTTATCAACTGTTTAATTATATAGATACATAAAAATGCATTGCACATATAAATTGCACCAGTGTTGGCTGTGTACCAATTTCCTCTACCGCTAGATAAGCGATGGGCGACCTGATACACTTCAAGGGCTGCATTTGCGGCCCTGTAACCTTCAAAAGGGACTCACCTTACCCTTAATCGTAATAAATTAAAATAACACATTGAATCAAAGAAAGAGAAACCACACTAATATGTGCCCCACTCCCCTCTTTAATAAAGAAGCAATACATTTTTAGTGAAAAAAAGAAATCTTTAAAATATTGTTCAAAATATATATATATATGTCAGTACATCTCTGAAATACCTGGAGAGCGCTTCTTAGCGCCTCTCTTGCTTAGTGTTTCTGTCCCAGTTATTGAGCTGTGGACCAGACCCAGTTATAAAAATAAATGTATTAGTGAAATACAAGAAATGACAGAAAATGCACACACATACATATACATACACCTCCAAACTGTCATTCTGTTTCCTTCTTTCTCCCTCCCTCTCTGAATGTCTTGGCACTGGGAAAAAAATATTTTTTTCTGGAATGCAAAAAAAATCCCTAAATAAACTCCATCCCCACATGCCACCAGACCCATACATCTTACCTCCCAACTGTTCCATTTCAAGGCCCATAAAATGAAAAGGCGTTAACAATCTAGGCGGAGTTTAGCCACAAAGTATACGTTTCCAGGCGGAGTTCCGTGTTGGGAGGTATCCCACATACCCTCAGACTCACACATGTCACCAGGGCCAGACTGGGACTAAAAATCAGCCCTGGCATTTAAAGCACACAGGCCCCCCTTTGTTCCATAATAATAATAATAATTACAGTACTTTTTGCAAAGCTCCATGTATCGTAATCAGAGAATCTAGGAAAACCTGCTGCTGTCAAATAGAAGAAATGCTTAAGCAACAGCCCCCTTACGCCTTCTGTGGCTCTCCAGTTTACGTGGAACAAGTCTCAGCATGCCCCACAATAGGCTTTCTGGTATACTGAGACTATCTATTTCCACAGCAGCTGGAGAGATACAGGATGTTGGGGTATGTTACTATAGTCCTCTGTAGATCATCAGCTGATTGCTGTCTGTTACCTGCCCTGCGCTGGCCTTCTCCCGGTATCATTGACGCAAATAAAATAGCACTCATTAAATAATTAGCCCCCACCTGCACTCCACCAGTAAATTAATAGCCTACCTCACACATTATATTAACGCCCGCCCTTCCCTCACACATCCCTCACTCCTGAATGCATGTCCTCCAATGATATTAAGCCACTATAGAGCCCCCAAATCGTATATTATGCCACACTGTAGTGCCCCCAAATCATATTATGACACAGTAGTGTCGCCAAATTGCATATTATGCTACAAAAGTGTCGCCAAATCGTATATTATGCCACAACATAATGCACCCAATTCATATAATGACACAGCAGTGTCGCCAAATCGTATATTATGCCACAATAGTGTCGCCAAATCGTATATTATGCCACAACATAGTGCCCCCAATTCATATTATGCCACACCGTAGTGCCCCCAATTCATATTATGACACAGTAGTGTTGCCAAATCGTATATTATTCCACAATAGTGTCGCCAAATCGTATATTATGCCACAACATAGTGCACCCAATTCATATTATGACACAGCAGTGTCGCCAAATCGTATATTATGCCACAATAGTGTCACCAAATCATATATTATGCCACAACATAGTGCCCCCAATTCATATTATGCCACACCGTAGTGCCCCCAATTCATATTATGACACAGTAGTGACGCCAAATCGTATATTATGCCACAATAGTGTCACCAAATCGTATATTATGCCACAACATAGTGCCCCCAATTCATATTATGCCACACCGTAGTCCCTCCAATTCATATTATGCCACACCGTAGTGCCCCAATTCATATTATGCCACACCATAGTGCCCCCAATTCATATGCCAGAAAAGTGCCCTCGAATCAAATTATACCACACAGTAGTTAGTGCCCCCAAATCATATACCCCACAGTAGTGCCCCCCAAATCATATGTCACACAGTAATGTCCCCCAAAAAATATACCACACAGTAATGACCCCTAAATCATATACCACACAGCAGTGCCCCTCAAAATCATATTATGCCATGCAGGTATGCCCCCAGGTCAGGGCACAACTGAAAAGGAAAAAACAAAATTACATTGCACAGGAGACAATTTCTTAACATACCTGATTATGTGACAGGGCGCGCTGGAAATCACAGCTGTCAGCTCATCATTCAGGCAGTATTATGCACCCACCGGGACCCCTTCTCAGAGAATGGATGCAAGAAACAGGAGAGGGAGGCGTGACGGCACGCCCGGGACATGTAGTCGGGTGGCTGGTTCCTGGGGAGGAGGCACCGGCCAGCACTGCACATGCGGTGCACATAGTCCCGCCCCTTCTATTCACAGCGCCGTTACCCAGCTCTGTTTTGTTATGCCTTTTTCTGACATGCCTTATAGACAAACGCACGAAGATACAAACATCACCCTAAATATGAACGTTATACATATCATTACATTCTTAATTTTTATATAGCGCGGCACTTTATTATATTGCTTGGAATAAAGATCAGTAATGATTGGCTGGTCTAGCCATGTGACCAGTGTAGGGACCGGCCCATCTAGCCATCGGCCCTTCTGGCATTTGCCAGAAGTGCCAGATGGCCAGTCCGGCCCTGCATGTCACACATTCATACTCACATATGCCACTTATACCCCCATATGTACTTCTCATATGTCACTCAGAACCCCCTTCCACATACTCTCCCCCACTAACAAAGAATAACTAATTATTAACTAATATCCACTAAATAACTAATAGTTTCCACTACACCATAAAGCTAGTGCAATTCATATATGACACCTGGATCTTACTATGTTTGCCAAGGTCCGGCCAACAGCTGGACATACCTCCCAACATTTGGGTAGGTGGCAGGGAACATGGTCATGCCTTTGAAACACTAGGCTTCCACGCAGGGCCGGACTGGGACTAAAAATCAGCCCTGGCATTTAAAGCACACAGGCCCACGTGTTGTGGGCTCCATGCACTATATTGTTGCACACTGATGCTGGCGCAGTACAACATGATGTAGTATGAGTGTGTGTGTGGGGGGGTATTTATTTCTCCTAATGACCCTCAACATTACATTATTAGCACCCCAATTACATCAATAAACACCATGACAATACATTATTAGTACCCAAATTACAGCAATAAATAACCCCCCACACACACTCATACTACATCAATCACCCCCACATTACAGCAACCGGCATCACTCCCCACATTACAGCAACCGGCATCACCCCCCACATTACAGCGTCCAGCATCACCCCCCACATTACAGCGTCCAGCATCACCCCCCACATTACAGCGTCCAGCATCACCCCCCACATTACAACAACCGGCATCACCCCCCACATTACAGCGTCCAGCATGACCCCCCACATTACAGCAACCGGCATCACCCCCCACATTACAGCGTCCAGCATCACCCCCCCCCCCACATTATAGCAATACCCTCTCCTACTTATTAGCAATACTAAGCACCAAACACACTACACCTATTGCCACCAGCACGCCACCCCATACTACAGCAATACCACCAATTATACAGGCGCCACTGTAGGAAACAATGTTTTGCTTTTTTCAAATCTCCCACTAAATAGCAACAACGAACAGAGTACTTACACACACATATAGGTAACAGGTACCCTTTTCCCTCAATTAAATAGTAATGGTAGAATTTTCATGAATCATTCCACATGAAATAAAACTAAAATATATCTAAAAAAAACCATAACTATTGAATGATCAGTTGAACCCACACGGCCGCATTAAAAGTATTTCCATCTACAAATATTTTTGTTTTACTACAGTAATTGGATATGCGTCTTTTCTATTCATTTTAAATAACACAGTATATAAATTAAGGGGGATAGAGGAGGTGGGTGAGAAATAATTGGATGTGATCCATCAGTTTGATTAGATAGGAAACATTTAGATTATTTACCTGGAGGCGTCTACCCCCTTGACTTACAGGCAGGGCTGACAAGAGGAAATTTTGGGCCCCGATACAGCAACTTCTTTGGGCTCCCATCAAATTCAACAATGAAAGACTTGCCTTTGGCAGAAGTTCATATGATGCTACACCGTAGTGTGCCCAGTTCATATTATGCCACATCGTAGTGCCCCACAGTCATATTATGCCACATAGTGTTACCCTCAATTCATATTTGGTCATGCAGAAGTGCCCACAAATCATATTATGGCATAGTAGTGCCCCCAAATCATTAGTAAAGCTCAGATAAAAACTCATTCACAAATAAAAATTGGTACAGCATATCAGATACTGAGTGTGAGTCCCAAGAGCAGCTTAATACATCATTTACAATACAAACAAAAATAGATATATTGACACAATTACAGATAAAATTTATGACAAGCAATGTTTTTTGCTCTTAATTAAAAATCTCTGTACAGATAAATATGCAAAAAACATTACAACGCAATAATGAGCAATACATAGTGTTAAACATTATTGGATACGCTGTAGTGTCCCCAGTTCAAGAAAGGATGGTTAAAAACATATTGTACACGAGAAAATATATGAACTTACCTGATTATGGCATCCTGTGTTCTGTTCTCCTAGTGGGCGCGCTGGGCGAGGAGGGATCAGCAGCTGTCAGCTCACACAGGCAGTCGGGAGCAGGAATAGAGGGCAGTGGTCGAAGCAGAAATTTAGGAGTGGGGGTATAGAAAATATAGGTGAATGGAGTATGAAGGCTTGTTTTTTTTTTTTTTTAACACTTGTCCCCTCTGTGCATTTTCATTCTTCATTACTACTTGTGTTTTATGATGGCTGCATCCCTGACATTCCCATTCTTAAGATGTCTCTCCCTTTACACTTTCTTTTACCTATGCCCCTGCACCATCTTCTCCTTTGTCCCTCTCACTTAACCCCCTGCACCACCTTCTCCGCTGGCTCTCACACATCTTCCTGTACCACCTACTCCCTGGCTCTCTCACACGTCTTCCTGCACCCTCTACCCCCCCCCCCCCCCGGCTCTCTCACTCCTCTTCCTGCACCCCCTACCACCCTGACTCTCTCACCCCCTCTCCCAGTGCACCCTTCCCCCTGGCTCTCTCACCCCCTCTCCTAGCACCCCCTGGCTCTCTCACCCATCTCCCAGAACCCCCTTTCCCTTTGGCTCTCTCACCCCCTCTCCCAGCACCCCCTTCGGCTCTCTCACCCCCTCTCCCAGCACCCCCTGGCTCTCACCCCCTTTCCCAGCACCCCCTTTGGCTCTCTCACCTCCTTTCCCAGCACCCCCTTTGGCTCTCTCACCCCCTCTCCCAGCACCCCCTGGCTCTCATCCCCTTTCCCAGCACCCCCTTCGGCTCTCTCACCCCCTCTCCCAGCACCATCTTCGGCTCTCTCACCCCCTCTCCCAGCACCCCCTGGCTCTCACCCCCTTTCCCAGCACCCCCTTCCGCTCTCTCACCCCCTTTCCCAGCACCCCCTTCGGCTCTCTCACCCCCTCTACCAGCACCCCCTTCGGCTCTCTCACCCCCTCTCCCAGCACCCCCTGGCTCTCATCCCCTTTCCCAGCACCCCCTTCGGCTCTCTCACCCCCTCTCCCAGCACCATCTTCGGCTCTCTCACCCCCTCTCCCAGCACCCCCTGGCTCTCACCAACCTTTCCCAGCACCCCCTTTGGCTCTCTCACCCCCTCTCCCAGCACCCCCTTCGGCTCTCTCACCCCCTCTCCCAGCACCCCCTGGCTCTCACCCCCTTTCCCAGCACCCTTGCGACCCCCCCACCCGAAAATCGCGGCACCCCCCTCCACCCGAAAATCGCGGCACCCCCGCGACCCCCCCCCCGAAAATCGCGGCACCCCCCCCCCCCTCTTCAGTAAAAAAGAAAGCAAATTAAAAAAAAACAGGAAACTCACCACTCACCAGTGTAACTGGCTGCACAGCATAACGGGGGAGGGAGCTGGGGAGCGCGCAGCAGAGGTGGCTGGTTCCACCAAGAAGACAGGGGGAGTCGGGCCGGCCCATATAGCCATCGGCCCTTCTGGCATTTGCCAGAAGTGCCAGATGGCCAGTCCGGCCCTGCTTCCACGTACTCCCTCCCCTCCAAACACCTTCATTGCCAAGCTCATGACACTCGTTCGCTGCTCTGCCATGCAGACCATACTTACCAACTTTCCCAGCTGCGGAACAAAGCTGTCCCGATGAGGAAGGTGGGACAGATCCCTCAAAACAGGACTGTCTGGCTTAAATTGGGACCGTTGGGACCTGGAGCTAAAAATCCCCATTTGGCACCACCTTGTTGAGCAAATCATTGGGGGCATGCATAAAAAAACAGGGGACAACAGAGAACAAATAAGCACATTGTGTCATAATAAAGAAAGAATCTTCCATTGGCCTGCACTTTGTATGCATTCATAAATCACCCCCACTGTGAACCCATGGATGAGTTCTGAGAACCACACTGTCCTCTACTAATTAAAATAGTTTTATATTAGTTTCATTTGGTAGTCTATATTTATGAGCATGATAAATTAAATTTTTATATCTCTGCACAGTTTCCTTGTCATCAGTTATTCTGATGCAGGTCATTATTGGCTAATTATTTTTAAAAAATCTAATTCATCCTGCACCAAGCAGACACGTTATAATCATATTAATTTATGACAGCAAGGGAGAGACAGAAAATTACATTTATACTGTTTCTGTTATGTGGCCAGTCAAATGTTTCAGCTACTTAATTGTTCTTGTGATTTCTTTCCATTTTCCTAGTATAATCCAGCTCTTGTTCCCTAGTAAAGTATTATATTAACATAAAGCGTCCGAAGATTTTAATGATGTGGCTCAGATAAATTTGATGTATTTTTTTGTAAAACACTTTTCATTACTTAAATTCTACTTTCTGCCATATTTTGATACAGTAAAGACAAACAACATCCAGCGACATTCTATTTGCTTTTCAAAAAAGCTGAATGAGATGTGAATTTGTGTATGACACAGAGAACAATTAGCCACATTTGTGCATAAAACTAGGTGCTGCTTGTCTGCTTTACCTGGTCCTAAATAACTCCATCTATGTGCAATAGTCTCTTAGATATGTACATTTTTCTTAACATTTGTGCTATAGTATCCTTATAAGCTTCTCTTTTTTTTTCTTTCTTAAATACTGTTAGGCTGGGTACACACTACAGTGTTTTCAGGTGATTATCTGGCCAATCACACAGAAAACGACCATTATCGCATTATTGTGTACGTTGAATGATGAACGATTATCGATCTAATGGACATCCCTTCATTTGATTCATTTGATTCTTAAACTGGACTAAAATGTCGTTCAACGATGGAACAATGTTGTTCCAATTCTGCAGTGTTGATGCACTCATGACAGGCAGTGTCCATAGATCTCTATGGAGTGGGCAGAATCACGATCTTTTCAGCCAATGGTTATGACAGATGAAGAGCACAAATCTGAAGGTATATTGTGTAAAATTTGTTTAGTGTGTACACATGAATCGCCATGCTGATCGGGACTTTTTTTTTTTACGGTAGATTGATTCTCAGGTTGTATTCACATATGAAATATGGAACATGCTGTATGTAACGCCCCAAAAAATAAATAAATTAATATATGAATTAAAATCTCTGTCATCAGTTCTGATTCACAGATTGCTATATACAATGCACCAATAAATTGTAAACTCCCTAATCTAACAAAACCACCTTGTGTTGCAAATATTTAGATCACTTCTCATAAGTATTTCCCTATACAAAGTCAAATGAATTAGCTGCATCCAAAAGTGCTACAATCCTAGTACCTACATTGTCACAAGGCACTTGTTAATTATGAAAAAGCCTCATTTATTTATTTATTTATATAGCGCCACTAATTCCGCAGCGCTGTACAGAGAACTCACTCACATAAGCCCGTGCCCCAATGGAGCTTACAGTCTTAATTCCCTAACACACACACAGACTGACTAAGGTAAATCTGAAACAGCCAATTAACCGACTAGTATCTTTTTGGAGCGTGGGAGGAAACAGGAGCACTTGGAAGAAACCCACGCGTAACATACAAACTCCACACAGATAAGGCCATGGTTGGGAATTGAACTCATGACCCCAGTGGTGTAAGGCAGAAGTGCTAACCACCAAGCCACCATAAATCCTAAACAGTTTGGGTGTATCACCTTGACCAGGACTTATTTGATCCTGTTTGACAGAATTTGGGCTTAAATTTTAAAATTATTATCTTAAAGTGATATGGCACGTTATGACTGACAGACCGGATTGTTATTTTATTAGGAATTGCCTCTTCTTGACATTCAGGGAGGGACCCGCTTACAAATGCTTTCAGAAACATATTTAATGATAGTGGACTCAGCATATCTTTATAGTTTTTGTAAAATTCTTAGGGCAACAATCCAGACCAGGTGACTTCCTATTGGTTTCCTATTAGATTGCCTTTGCTACTTCCTCTTAATTTTTTTTTATAGAGTCTGTTAATCTGATAAAGGATATGATGTGAAGAAATGTATTAAGTTCTGCTAAAGAAGTACATATAGTAGTGGTATAAATGATAAATGTCCTTGTAATATTGCTTATACTTGGTGTTAATATCTCTAGAGCTGGTAAACCTGTTACCATGCCGATCTAGAACATACTTGCCTACTCCTGGCAAATTGTTTCCGGGAGAGGGGGCGTGACTGGAGGGCGGGAGGGGGCGGGGTGGGGCCAATCGTGTCATTTTGGCCCGCGATTGACCTCGCCCTGCCCCCTCCTGCCCTCCAAAATGGTGTGATTCACAGAGAATCGCGTCAAATGATGCGATTTTCCGTGAATTCCAGGATGTGGGAGGAATGCCAGCTCTCGCGGGAGCCCGGGAGACTGACCCGAATTTCGGGAGTCTCCCAGACTTTCCGGGAGAGTTGGCAAGTATGATCTAGAATAAAAGAGATAGGTGAGACCACTGTGTAATCCTTACTGAGAAATGTAAGCAACCTCCCAGTTTTATCACTGTGCTCAGCAAGTGTTTAGCTCTTATAAAACAGTCCTCTTTATACCATCATTTATAATCTAAGAGTATTTCTCTCTGTAATTGGAAATAGTCAGTGTATACTGGCTGTGTTGTGTGATAATAGAAACAAAGTAAGCCAGGGCAGATCATGAATGATCCCCTTATTATTTACTGTGATGTTTCCTTGCCACTTTGTGCAAAAAAGTTTTTGCAACATCTCCCAATTGTGTTTTAAAGTCTAAATTGTACAGGATTTATTTAAATTCCACCTTAAAAGGGTGGCAGTAGCCGATAATAAAAATAAATCAATATAGCAGAGGTCTGTAATACCTCTTGGTAAATATTCTGGTGTCACCGAGGCTGGTAGAATTGTTTGTGAAGCAATGAAAATCAAATTTCAATTCTGGAAAGTGGCGCGTGTGACAGAGGGGCATGAAAAACCTTTTATGTAGAACACCAGCTAAGTTGAAAGTGTGAATAACATTATTAAAGGAGGCAATTCATGTATCCTGTGTTGATTTTCTAAATCTATTGTGTTTAGGGACTGATACTTGGTTAATATCTCCTTCCATAATGATGGTGAGACCAGAACAGGAGGCAATAATTAGCATTATCGCATGAAGAACTTGGTAAGGTATGGTTATTGATCCCAATCATCATGATTCCCTCTAAGGTACATGCCAAAAATTTTAAATTACATGATAAGTCAGCTTTCACATGCAAAATATTATTCAGTTCTTTTCTTACTAAAAATGTAAAATTGGAACTTTCCTGAAATAGTTAGAAAAGGATGAATGATGTATACATTGCCCACCCACAGCTTTTTTAGAGCAACAATTTTTTTACCCATAATATGTGTTATTTGAAACAGCAGAATACTTGAGGCATATTTGTTATTTGATCAAACACTTGGGCAGGGGCGGATCTAGGCAACTGCTCTACCCGGGGCGATTTTAGGGGGGGGTGATTTAGGCCCCGCCCCCTTTATAATTTCTAAGGCTGCTGACGGCTGCACAGTATGTGCAGGTCCGTTCAGCATTGGCAGTGTGCTGTCCCCAGGGCCTGATCAGCCAACAGGCTGAGCAGTGCTGGGTAATAAAAAGATTTTTTCTTTTTTTCTTTTTTTAAAGATTTTTTAATTTTTTAATTTTTTTTTTTTTCCGTTCAAACCCCGCCCGCCCGCGAAAATCTTTCCTAACGGGGTCCCGGGTTCGCCTGTGGTGTATGGAGTCCGCCTATGACTCCATACTCAGGCCATAGTATATGTTGAAAGGGGCTGTCAGCTGCTGCTGTCACTGCGGCCGCGGTGCGCTGTTCAGTGTGGTCACGTGAGATGTTAACATCTCACGAGACCACACTAATCAGACACACCGCGGCCGCAGTGAAAGAAAAGGACAAACACCGCCGGACGACGGAGAACAACAGAGGAGCATTTCACAGGAGGCAGGTAAGGTACTTTGACTCAATGGCTGCCCGGGGAGCATTTTGATCAATAATATGGGGGGGGAGCAGGAGAGCATTTTGATCTATAATATGGGGGGGGAGCAGGAGAGCATTTTGATCTATAATATGGGGGGGGGAGCAGGAGAGCATTTTGATCTACAATATGGGGGGGGAAGCAGGAGAACATTTTGATCTATAACATGGGGGGGAGCAGGACAGCATTTTGATCTATAATATGGGGGGGAGCAGGAGAGCATTTAGATCTATAATAGGGGGGGGAGCAGGAGAGCATTTTGATCTACAATATGGGGGGGGAGCAGGAGAGCATTTTGATCTATAATATGGGGGGGAGCAGGAGAGCATTTTGATCTATAATATGGGGGGGGGGTAGCAGGAGAGCATTTTGATCTATAATATGGGGGGGAGCAGGAGAGCATTTTGATCTATAATATGGGGGATGAGAACCTGGCATTTTCTGGCACAATAGGGGGGGGGGGGACTGGCGCTGGCAGCATTGAAGGATTATCATATTTTTAGGCACAAATAATTAATGGCGGGGCAGTGGCACAGATCATGACTGGGGGTGGGATAATAGGCTCAGTGGCTTTACTTATTATTATCTATGGGTGGGGCAGTGGCACATATCATGACGCAGGGGGGGTAAGCTGCAGGGGGATAAATATTTTTCTCTATATGGGGCCAGAGGTGCGATCATGACTTGGGGGGGTGGGGGAATAAGCTGCAGGAGGCCTAAAAATTATAAATTGGCCAAGGGCTGGGGGGTTAATTAACTGACAGTCAGTGGTTGGTAGATGTTAATATATGATTATAAATAATTTTCATATATTTTATTATCTATATATGCCTGTACTAAGTTGTTGTTTTATTTGGTCATAATGGGGTGTTGTGTATGAATCATTCTGGGTTTGTTAACATTTTGCATTTGTGCACATTTGCAATCTAGGACCCCAAGGTTCCAGAAGCCAACTGACAACAATACTTCAAGAACAAACAAGAGTAAACATCTGGTGGTCTACACTGCAAAATCAGGTAAGAGAGAACAACAAAATCTGTCTAACAATGAATGTGAATTTTTACTTTAGTGACATTTTAATGTTTTTTTTGTTTTATGTGCTATAGAAAACATTACCTTGTGCGTTATTATTATTATCGTTTGCTTGTAATTTGTAGATTTGGAGAGTTTGACTGTTTAATTTATAATTATTTATAATTTTCTACTGTTGCCATTCTTTGATATTTCTAATTTACTGCAAGCAGTAAATATAATTTAAATAAAAATACAATTTGTACCAGCAATCATTATTTGAATTTGTACTAAATCTAGACATAATTGCAGATTTACAGTTCAAAATGTGCGTTAATTTTGGTTTAGGGGGCGGCAAAGGGTGTGTTAGCCTAGGGCACCTGGAACCCTTAATCAGGCCCTGGCTGTCCCGCTGCTCTGATTGTGTTTAAAACACAATCAGAGCAGCTGGGCAGTATACTGTCACTGCTGAACGGACCTGCACAGTGTGCAGCCGTCAGCAGCAAGCCCCTGCTAGAGGGGGCGATCGCCCCGATCGCCCCCCCCCCCCCCCCCCCCCTGGATCCGCCACTGCACTTGGGACCATTTGTATTAATAGTACCTCTATGTGCCATATTAAATATTTGTGAAATAGCTTGGACAAGAAAGTAATGTTTTCAGACCCACAGTATTACAATAGTATCCCCAAAACCCAATAATCAGACTCGTCCCCCACCTTGCTACTTCACCCAAATTAAGAGTATCCTGCTCCCAAAAGCGAACAATTTGGACGTCTCATCTAACCATGGAAGAACCAGACAAGAAGTTGCAGTAGAAAAAAATGTAAACTTCTTAGGTATTAGTCCACTCAATTAGAAACTAGTGGGTAAGTTTATTTGAATAATTCCTAATAATCA
Organism: Mixophyes fleayi; assembly: GCF_038048845.1. Classification (NCBI taxonomy): domain Eukaryota; kingdom Metazoa; phylum Chordata; class Amphibia; order Anura; family Limnodynastidae; genus Mixophyes; species Mixophyes fleayi. The sequence goes on along the minus strand of NC_134402.1, from coordinate 367,650,886 downwards.
TTAGGATGCATCATCTTATTGGTTAGCCTGTGTTCATGCCAACGTCTTCTGTTAATGTAAATAAACTTGGATGCTGTCCGCCAATGACTTGGCCGGATATGGCATGGTGTATATGATATTGGCTTTTCTGAGTTTTTTCTTTGTCTCAATAAATTAAGCAACATTGTAATACATCATCTGGGTAGTTTGCCAGCAGTACAGCTCTCCTAAGGACTCTATGAGACCTATCTAAGGCAAAATATGACGAGCAAGCCCTTGCTCCATATGGTCCAAATGTAGTTGCCAGCCATCCTACCAGAATCACCCCTGGCCCTTGCCTGTCCGCTTTTTCAGGAAAAGGATTGTCTTGATATGACGCCATTGCTAAAATAGCTAAAATAAGCACCACCTCATTACAAGGCACCCTTGTTCACTATGTTCAGTGATATGTGTTCCATAGCATAGATAAATGTGACTGCTACATTGTTGATCCATTTAGCGGACTTGGAACATAATGAAGATGGTACATAAAGCACCCAATGTGGTGAATGCTGAAATCATATTACTGGGCAAAATATAAAGATGACGTAAAAAGATGTCTCCTATGATAATATGTCTATTGCAAATAATGATTACTGTTTACCAATAAATCAACAAATAGAAGGGTTTGGGGACATCATACATTAGCATGCAAGGTAAACGCACAATTACCAATGGGAAAGGAGCACTTAGTCACTGCATGTGTACCAGTTACTGAATTGTCTGGGAACAAAAGATAAATACAGAATCTCTTGCATCTTTGATGTAAAAAAAATCCATGGATATAATTTTATTTTATTTTATGGACAAGCATGAATTACTGATGAAGAACTTGGATGTACTACAGGGTTTTATTTATTTATTTAAAATGAAGGTATTTTTAAACAGGAGGTTTGTATCTTATTTACATTTTGTCTTGCTGCACTACAGGTCCCAGCAGGTTCCCCAAGTGCCCTTGCAGTCATGGGTATGCTGCTGCCTATAGTACTACAAGCACCAGCATGCACAAACTGTAATTTGCAGCCGGGTTTGCTGGAACCTGTAGTGTACCAGGGGCAAAATGGTGTTTTTACCATAAAATATTTTTATTACCACACACCCACCGCCCAGGGGAGTGGGAAGAGCCCTTGTGCTTTCAGCATGAGACTGGGTACCACTAGGAGGTTGGCATGCTTTTTTTTTGTAGACCCCCTTCCTTTAATGAATCCAGCCCCATGCTGACCAGTCTGGATTGGTTGTCATTATGGCAGGTAGCAGGTGGCCCCATGCTATTTGTTCCCCCGTTTCTGGTAGTACCATTACTTATTATTTATTTATGTACTGAGACTTTATTTTAATTTTTTTACTGTATAATTTACTGTGTTGTGCCGTAAATTGCCGTTTGAATGTTGACATTGTGACAGTCAACTATAGTACCTATCGTCAGTCACTATATATATATATATATATATATATATATATATATATATATATATACACACATACATACATACATACATACTGTTCGCCATTGGTCAAAACCAGCAATTTCCTTTTGGACAGTTGGTTCTCCGAGACCAAGTCTTCAGATCCGCAAGGGTGCTATTTTTACCCAAATCCTGACAACAGTTGTCTAGCCATTTGTAGCGTTTGTAAAGCCACAGTCAGAAGAGGTAGGGACCTTATCCATCTAGGAACCTCATCCATGTTATGCCATTTGAAGCGAGTTCATGGCAAGTTGTTGGGAAAATTAGAAACTTATACTAAAAAAATAAAAACAAGCAGTCCATCATCAGCTAGTTCCCGTCTCTCTGCTAGATCCGACACCTGCAATCTACCCCATAGCACAGTCCTCATCAATATCCTCAGTAGCGATCAGAGTTAGTCCTGCATCCAAGTTGTTAATGCTAGATGACTCCTCCCCTATCCTGGATTCCTCAGAAGAATTCTTGAGCGTTAGTCCCACTGCTGCTGCTGCTGCTGGGGGTGAATCTTCATCCCAGAAGCTGACCAAGAAGAAGACTACTTGTAGTTTACAACAACTGACTGTTAATCCTTTGCAACTGGGTGACAGCTTTCATACTTGCCTCCTTTTGCAAAGTGTATCACAGACGCTATGGCAACTATGCTAGTATTAGATCTGCGTCCATTATCCACTATTAATGCAGCTGGTTTTAGACAGTTACTTGAGGTCTTGTGTTCCTGTTACCAAATTCCATCACGACACCATTTCAGTAGAAAAGCTATTCCTCACCTCTACCAGAAGGTTCGTAAAAATGTAAATATTGGGCTACAAAATGCCATTCTACCCACTGTACACTTAACCACAGATATGTGGACAAGCGGAACTGGGCAAACTAAAGATTATATGACTGTGACAGTCCAATGGGTTGGTGATTCGCCTTCACCAGCAGGAATAGCAGCAGCATGTACCCAAGTACATCACATTTGTCAGAGGTAAGCTAATCTGTGTATCACCGAATTCACTAAGAGGCATACAGCTGACAATCTGTTACAAAAACTAAGGGATGTCATTGCAACATGGCTTATACCGCTTGGACTCTCCTCAGGATATTTCATTTCTGATAACGCAACCAATATTGTGAGAGCATTACAGCTGGGTAATTTCCATCACATTCCTGTTTTGCTCACACAATAAACTTGGTGGTGCAGAGCTTTTTAAAAAATGACAGGAACATGCAGGAGATGCTGTCTGTGGCCCATAAAATATCTGGACATTTCCGACATTCGGCAACAGTGTGTAGGAGATTGCAGCAGCTACAAGAGCAACTTAATTTGCCCTGCCACCACCTGAAGCAAGAGGTGGTGACAAGGTAGAATTCCACCCTGTATTTGCTTCTGCGGATGGAGGAACAGCGAAAAGCCATCCACGCTTACTCCACATGCCATGACATTGGGAAAGGAGGGGGATGTATTTTAGTCAAGCACAGTGGAGAATACTTTCTGTGTTGTGCAAGATGCTGAAACCATTCGAAGTAGTCACCTGTGAAGCGAATTCAGACACTGCTAGCTTGAGTCAAGTGATTCCCTTAATTAGACTTTTGAAAAAACAACTTGAGAAACTGAAGGAGGAGATGAAACAAAGCAATTACGCTAAGTATGTCACACTTGTAGATCAAGTACTTTATTTGCTTCGCCGGGATCCAAGAGTTATCAAAATCTTGAAATCGGATCACTACATTTTGGTGACTGTGCTTGATCCTCAGTTTAAAAGCTATGTCTTCTCTTTGTTTCCAACTGACCCAGATCTGAAGAGGTGCAAGGAGCTCCTGGTGAGCAAGATGACAGCTCAAGTGTTACGTGACAGGACGGCATCTACTCCTTCAGTTTCTCAATTAACTGCTGCTAGGAAAAAACTTAGCTTTCCCAAGAGACCCAGAGACCCTAAGCTGCCCGCCCTTCAGTGTGTACTCAAAGTTTTCAGCACAGCCGGGAACCTTGTCAACGATCGGCGTAGGAGGCTTCTTCCTCAAAATGTGGAAAAGATGATGTTCATAAAAATGAACTTCAAGTTCCATGAAGAAGGCCTTTCCCGCCAATTACATCACAATACTGAGACTTCTGTAATGGTGAATTTAAGCGGTGATGAATTAATAATGTGTGAGGATGATGCACAAACTGATGAGGGTGAGGATGAGGATGAGGATGAGGATGATGACAACATCTTGCCACAGTAAAGTTCATTAACAGCACTGTTACCTTAGGTGGCTTAAGCTCATTGTTACCTTGTTTTGTGGGGGCCAAAACAAACCAAGCACTTCAGCCACAAGAAGTGGCACTTTTGTGGCTCACGGGCATGGTTTGTTAAAGTGTGCAGATCCAACACAACCGCTGTGTGCCAATGTTACCTACATGTGCTATATACTGTTGTGTGCTTAGCAAAAATCTTAGACACCCATTGATGATGCAGATGACTCAGCACAACATTTTGACATCTGGTCTTGTCTACTGTAAAAGAATTGACAGAATTAGTGACACCTCTGCTGTAACTCCACCTGATCCTACTATCAACTATCAACATCCAAAGAATGGTGGAGCATTATTTTTTATTTTTTTGAACGGTATAAAGACAAGTTTTATTAACAAAGAACAACGTTACTTGCAGAAGTAATGTAAGCATGGATGTCTAAATAGACGTGTATATGTATTACCTTCCACTTTGCGGCTGTTTCATCAGTATTGCCCAAAGTGTTTGTAATCTACACTTCACATCAAAGGTACCTAACTGTATTATAATTTTGTGGGAATTAAGGCTGATTCGAAGCTCAGTGATGAACTCGCTTTTTGCTGGGAATTGCAATGGCTCTTTTTAGTGCATTGTCTGGTGTGGGTCTGGGGGGGTCAGCGTGCCAAATATTAGCTGTAGAATTACCATAGTTATCCAAGAAACGGGTGGAGCGATCAAATTAACCATAACTGGTTTCATGATCCAAGGAATATTCCATCTTGCACCACTTTTCTATTCTGCCACTGCTGTGTGCCAATGTTTCCTAGATGTCCTAGGAATGGATGTGTGTTTGAGTCATTGTGTCGCTTAGCATGAAGCCAGGTTGCTGCAATATTTGTCCCAAAGTGTATGAAAAAAATATTGTGACCTGTGAGGTGGTCAAAATTGACTGCAAATGACTTGAAATTAGTGTTATTGAGGTTAATAATAATGTAGGAACAAAAAAAGAGCAAAATTATGTGATTTTAGCATATTTTAGATATTTTTCTTAAAAATACAGATCCAAAACCAAAAAATAAAACCAAAACACACGAGGGCGGTTTTGCCAAAACCAAAATCAAAGCCAAAACACGAAGTTAATCCAGATCCAAAACCAAAACCAAAATAGAACACGGGGGTCAGTGAACATCTGTAATAAAAATAAGCAATACTATATTCAAATATATATAATGTGATATGACATTTGAAAATCATGAGTGAACAATAGACACACCAAAAGCATAGTGGACTGCAAATAAATTACTTTAACTGGTTTTGATTTCTACTCATTAACACCTTGCACTTTGTCCTTGCATTTATTAGAGTGCTGAAAGCATATTCCCAAACCTTCCTTGCAACATTGTACACTATACGTGTGTGATAGGAAATTTAGATTGTAGGCTACAATGGGACAGGGAAGACATATCCTCTGTTCAGAAATGCACAATATGATTGGAACTATACAAATAAAAAGTATGTATATAATCAGCAGTCTAGGACTTCATCATATTCTACAGTACAGAGCATTAACACTTTGGGCAGCACAGTGGCGTAGTGGTTAGCATGTCTGCCTCACAGCACTGGGGTCATGAGTTCAATTCCCGACCATGGCCATATCTGTGTGGAGTTTGTATGTTCTCCCTGTGTTTGCGTGGGTTTCCTCCGGGTGCTCCGGTTTCCTCCCACACTCCAAAAACATACTGGTAGGTTAATTGGCTGCAATAAAAAAAAAAAAAAAAAAAAAAATTGACCCTAGTCTCTCTGTCTGTCTGTCTGTCTGTGTGTGAGTGCATGTCTATAGTAGGGAATTTAGACTGTAAGCTCCAATGGGGCAGGGACTGATGTGAATGAGTTCTCTGTACAGCGCTGCGGAATTAGTGGCGCTATATAAATAAATGATGATGATGATGATGATGATGAACACTGCAAGCAACTTTGACATAGACGCAAAGCTATATGAAATGAACTCTTGTAAGCCTATCGTTCCTTACACTCATGCATTGAGACATTATTATTTTGGAGGCTTTTTTTGAAACAAGTTACATGCTCTTGCTTTTAAAGCCTGTTTCTATGAGGTCTCACAGCAGGAAGAGATGGCTCGGTGTACATACTGATTTGGTGAGTGTTGCTCCTCACAAATAAAAGAGTGTGTGTTTCTGAAGCGGTTTAATGTACCAATTGTAGCCATATCTTCAACATGACTGTTACAGAGCAGCACTTACCTAAGCCTGCTCGAAGTGTATATGACAAGGGATTAATCACAACAGGACCATTTATTAAAAGCTTCTTAAAATTATATTTTACATCTCCAATCCACTCTAAAACGGCCACTACCTTGATTTGATTTCAAAGCCAACCTTTGGTTGCTCTCTTAACTCAAAATACCATCACAATTTCTATCTCACTGCAATTCAGCTTAACTTAACCAGAGTGATCTTTAATCACACAACTTCCTATATTTCAGATATGTAGCATTTAAAAATGATGAAGCTTAAGCTGAATTTGTTAAGAACACACAGGCAGAATGTTATTAAATGGAATTTAATATGGCACTATAACCACAATCCTTAAGATGTACAAAAAGTTAATAATAATAATATGACATACAGTATTAGAATAATGCAAGCACGTTTCTTAGAAAATAAAATGAAGAAATATAGAAATAGACAAAAAATTTACTCAATTACAAATATGTTGCAGGAAGATACAAAAACATGGACCAATTCCCCAACATGGTTTGCGTCCAGGAATATGACATTTTTTTTATAGCATACAGGGGCCTTTTAAACATGCTCGTTTAGCCCCAGCTCTCCTCCCCTGGAAGGTCACTCAGAAAGGCAATGTACTCTACATGTTAATAGTTGGGAAACTCACATTTGGATGAGAATCACAATCTAGTCAGGAATAGCTAGAAATTCTTACACAGGCAATAAGTTTACTATTTACTGATCTCTAAGCTTGACATACACATACTTGATGTACCTCTTCTGCCTGATTATAAAAAAATATACAGCAGAATCTCGAATATAAATTCTGAACAAAATTGTAATGAACACAGCACTTTCCTTTTTGAACCCCCATTTGGTACCTGCCTGTAGCACTTATCTTGATATGCTGATTTAACCTGAGATCATCATCATGTCCTTGAAATATTCAGACTCCATCACGGAACAAGGCACAGAAACTACAGGTGACACCAAATGTTTCCATAGGTTAATATTCAAGGCCTTTGAGGTACATTTAGGCTAGATACACACTGAAGAAGTTTCCAACCGACGTGTTATCTCAAACAATTGTGCCTATGACTGAAAGTCCGATCAGTCTGATGATTCATGCGTACACACTGACACGATTTACCTTCAGATCTGTGCTCTTTATCTGGTCCTTCATCTGGTCCTCTAGTCTTCAGAGAATGACAGTACAATATTCACTCATTCATTCATTCTTGTCACATTGCTACACTGATTAAAACAACCTTGTTATAGCTATCCACATGTCCTAACGAATTTCGTTAGCTTCTGTGACTCTGAAACAAAACATTCTGTCTCAGAACGAACAAATTAATTATTTATTTTACAGCACTCTCTACATTTTTTCACCGGGACATTCATCGCTAGCATCGGCTAAAAAGACACTACATGATCGGTTGGTGATTGGTCGGACAATATTAAACAGTATGACCAACCAAATGAGCCGACAATCGACACCTTGGAACCACTTTTGACCGTCGTGTCACTATACACACTAACCCGCCTTCTGACCGAACTGTCCTATATCGGCTGATTTGCCCGATTATTGGATGAAAACCCTCCAGTGTGTAACTTCCCTTATCCTAGCTAACCTACGGTTGGGGGGTACATTTATACAATGAGATTACTTGTTAAAGCCATTTATATTTATTATATTTAATTTATATTACATGTTTCCTTTTTTTTTAGTTCTTTGCTATGTCATTCTTCATGACAATGACTCATTTGAAAAAAACACATTACCATGCTGTGTTTCCTCCACTTATTCCCCATCTAAAGTAAACTAGGCTGATGTGTTTTTAAATTTAGAGCTAACTTATCAGGATGTACCACAAAATCTCCAAAAAGCAGTCACTACAAGGACCAACACTCCCTGTCCCATATCACGCCTCAGAAGACAAAAATAAACAAAATGGAAGTTGCTCAACCAATTTATGCATAGCAACAGGTGCTTGAAAGAAAGGGGCTAAGAAACCAATATGAGTACTTTCAATAAGATAGGATCACCCTATTAGCAGAAGTACCAAGATGTGGTGCTTGACTTATCATATATGCAAGCGTATATAACTAATAGTTATTTTATTTAAAAATAGGGGGCAATTTAATTAGCCTTTTTTTTAGTGGCTTACAACGCATACTTGCCAACTCTCCCGGAATGTCCGGGAGACTCCCGCATTTTGTGAGAGTCTCCCGGACTCCCGGGCGAGTGTGGCAATCTCCCGAATTCTGCCCACTTCACTAGGAAGTGCCCCACTTCCTAGTGAAGTGGGCAGAATTAGATCCCAAACGCCGCGATTCCCGGTGAATCGCGGCGTTTGGCCCCGCCCCCGCTGTCAAATGACGCAATTTGCGTCATGACGTCACAGGGGGCGGGGCCGAAATGACGCGATTTCGGCCACCCCGCCCCTTCACGCCCCCCTCCACTGGCTGGCTCCCGGAAGGGAGCTAAAGAAAGTAGGTAAGTATGTTACAACGGTGTGCTGGGGAATTTTTTATGTGTTTCTTTCCTAGATAGCTCATCGCTTTCTAGCACTTGCTGTTTCTTATAAATTGATTTATAAATTGATTGAAGAACAAACATATGTGAACATTTACTGCATGTTAACGCTAGATGGTTTTTAGAGAATCACTTTGTAACATCATCTGCGGAGCTGTACTAACGAGGACAGGACAGATTGAATCCTTCAGCAGTGTGACACAAGTAATAGCAAATACACTATGATATAACTGATACACCATCACTACAGAGTCACAAAAATGACTTATAGCAAGTACAAAAAGGCATAATCACATGATAATGGCTACCAGCCGTTTTACCTACAGGCCATGAATTGAACAGATTTTGGCTGTTGGAGCCAAATAAACAAGATGACATAAATCCCTTAAGAATTGGTATGGGCAATATAATTGTCAATGATTTGCATTGTTGCCATTTTTATGATTATGTTGTATACATGTATAACTAGTCACTAGTACAGTGTTGGCTAACCTGTGACACTCCAGGTGTTGTGAAACTACAAGTCCCAGTATACCCTTCCAGCAATAACCTGCTATATATTGGCAAAGCATGCTGGGACTTGTAGTTTCACAACACCTGGAGTGTCACAGGTTAGCCAACACTGCACTAGTACATACATCCTCCATACACTGCTTATTCTCACAGCAGCTATGCCAAGTGATGGGCAATGTGATACACTTCAAGGGTTCCATATGCAGCCCTCTAGCCTTTAAAAGGCTGTATGGATAGCAAGTGTCTTGTTTACTCTAATGGAGGCATGTTCATCGATGAAATTTGAATAATCAGAATGATTATCCTTTATTTATTTATATAGAATTACAAAATATTTGTGCAGCCCTTTCCAGAGAATGTTGAACTATTCACACCAGTCCCTAGTGTACTAATGTGATTAATGTGACAGGGAACCAGAGCACCAGGAGAGATTCCACGCAAACATGGAGAAAACATGCAAACTATGCACACATAGTGCCCCTGGTCAGAATAGAACCCAAGGGCCTAGCATTTTGATGCAACAATGCTGACCACTGTGATGATGTGTTCTGCATGTAGTGCATATTTTTATTTGCATGTAACGTATTGCAAATAATAATAACAATAATAATTATTATTAATAAAAGATACAATTCCCATAAGAATTGCTCATCTCAACAGGATTCAACATGAAATAACACTGACTGATGCAGTACAAGTTATAAGATAAAAAAAAAAGAAAATTCTCAAGAAGCAGTGAAAGTACATTAATGACTATCATTTGCCAATAGTGCAGTAAATGAGTGTCTTCACCCCACTGTATTCAAATTATATTTTATTTAACATATTCAAGACTATAATTAATGAATATGCCTCCTTTTTGTAATATTAACATATGTAAATAACTGAAATGAATAGTTCTTTATCTTAAGGAGCAATTGACTCCTCTACTATTATTAAAGTGAATCACCACAATTAAAAGCTAAGGACCTTTCTGCAGCTTTCAGCAGCACTTTTGTCAATTGAATTAGCATTGTTTTAAATAGGACATTCATTGTATTCAAGTATCTACTTGAAGGTCAAGCAAAACACGTTCCAGTAACTGTGTATTCTTTCACATACACCATGCTCTGTTTCTACATTGTTTGCAAGAACAGTGCTGATAGTCAATGTATCAATTTATGATATGTTGTTCAAAGTGTTTTTTTTTTTCTTTAACACTGACCTTGTGCTCTATCCTGATTAGATATCCAATACTATTTCTATGTCTTCAACTTAGACCTGAGAAGATTGATTGAACTTGTCAAGTAGAGGTTTTCAATCAAGCTAATGTATAAGGCATATGGCACAAAAAGAAACACAACAGTGTTCATGCAGATTAAATTTAAAGGGAAGCATATCAGAATGGCTCCCACAATGACAAACTGCTTTGTTTCTTTGGAATGGTTACAGAAATGGTGGGTGGTTAAAATATGTCCTTTTTAAACCCTGAAAAATCTGATAAATATAATGCAATAAAAGGAGAAAGCACTGGGGAGTCTCACTAAACTACACTTAGGCATATAACAAGATGCTATAATTTTTTTGGTGTAATTATACTGCTAAAATTGTAATCATTGAAGTTACTAAAGTAATTTTAAAGAGTTACTTTAAATTGTAAAAGGGAAATAATCAAACTGTCTAATTATGATTTAAGCTGTATTGCTTTCTGTAAAATACTGTAAAGCACTGCTGCCCCTCTAATTGGATATATTATCAATATTTTGTGTAACCCTGTGTTTGTGTGGTTTTCCTCCTAGTACTCCAGTTTCCTCCCATAGTCGAAAGACATTCTGGTAGGATATTTGGCTTCTGACAAAATGGACCCCAGTGTGTGTGTGTATTATAGTGTTTCGTAGTGGTCAGAATGGAGCACCAGTAACATCCATCACACAGTTTATTCAGCATAAAGATTTACTTACAACAGCAGCAGTCAAGACCTAACTTCATTTTCATAAGTGCTGAATGTTTTTTTCTATTTTGCCACCTAGTGTCATAGACTGGTAACACACCACATCTTACCTCATTTCGTAAAAGCAACATTATTAAATCTAAATCCAACTAACAGCATTTAATGCACACAAATGTTAAGTATACCATTAGAAATGAGTCACAGATACAACATCATAACCTCATAACCTGCAGAAAGTCTGTAGTGAAGGTTTCCATGCTTGTCCTTCCAAATTAGCTTTACGAAGATTCTCTTTCAAACTTCTATGCAGAGAAGAGCACCAGTATTAACATCCAAAATACAGTGTAAAGCATAAAGATCTCCTTAGAACATCAACAGTCAAGACCTAATTTCCTTTTCAAAAGTGGCCAGTGTTCTTTTCTTAATGACCACTTGGATAATGGATCTCAATTTATTTTGTTAGATTTCCAATCCTTCTTGAAGGAAAGAAATATCACACAGATGAAGTGTTCTGTTTACTATCCTCAGGCTAATAGTGAAATTGAACATTTCATAGAAATTTGAAAGAGAGTCTTCACGCAGTTAACCCATACTTACCTACTCTCCCGGAATTTCTGGGAGGCTCCCGAATTTCGGGGAGTCCTCCCGGACTCCTGGAAGAGTAGGCACAACTCCCGGATCCTAAAAAACGCTGAAATTAACGGCATTTAATATAGGGTGCGAGGCTTAATCACATCATTAAGCCCCGCCCCCACCATTCAATGTAGTGAGTTTCAGGATTTTATAGTGGGAGCGGGGCCAAAATGACGCAATTTCTCAAGTCCTGCCCCCACACGCCCACCTTTTTCCCCAAACCTGTGACCTGCAGCTTTGTATGCATCACTCTCCCATGCAATAATTGAAAGATGTGTGAAGTGGCATAGCGAGTAGCTCTGTATGTGCATAGGTGTACTGTCTATTTAGGCAGAGATTTGTTTGCTCAAAATGAAGGCATATAGCATTCAGTACAAACCATGATCTGAAAATGTTACAACAGGCTGTTTGTCTCACCTGCCTTTACCTATGTATGACTTCAGACTGGATGATAACATAGCAGTGATTGCTCTTACAACAGCTCATCTTCCTGCTGTTACAGCAGAGCAATACAAAGATGTTTGTCTTGCCTATCCCATTGTCATCCCTAATATGTTGTGTATTGGTCAGGATTCAAATAGAAACACCAGCAGTAACACACAGATTATTAAATATAAAGATCTCCTTACAAAAGGAGTAGTCAGCCTAACCTCCCTTTCATAAGTGCTCAATGTTCATATTTATATCGCCACCTAGTATGAAAGGTAACAAATTTAGGTTTAAGCTCAAATATGGCAGGGACTGATGTGAATGACTAAACATCAGGTTAGCATCTACTCTCAAAGGCTTCAAGCGTGCCCTTAAGACTCATGTCTTTATTCAAGTCTATCAGTCCTCCTAACTCTCTTGTCCTGGCTCTCTCCCCTAGTTAGTACCACCCTTTTTTGTGTCTCCCCCTTCCCTTTAGGTTGTTAGCTCTCATGAGCAGGGCCCTCTTTCCTTGTGTGCTCCTTCTACTGTTCCTTCACCCTCTGTACCTCTTGGCCTGCTTCGCTAGCCCTGTTTTACCTGTTTTATTAAGCTTCGGCCTTCTTCCTGCTGATTTCTACCATCCCTTTCACGATCTGTCAGATATAATCTGATTTGCTTTACCCATGCACCTGTGTTTGTATATATTTGTGTATCATGTTGTGTCTTGGTTCTGTTTTCTGTATATGTAATGTACGGCGCTGCGGACCCTTTGTGGCGCCTTATAAGTCAAAGATAATAATAATAATAATAATAATAATAATAATAATAATCTGCACTGAGTAATATGATTGCCGCAATATAGATAAAATGTTATTTTTATATATATATATATATATATATATATATATATATATATATATATATATATATATATATATATATATTAGAGATGTTCACTGACCCCCGTGTTTTGGTTTTGGATCTGGATTTACTTTGTGTTTTGGTTTTGGTTTTGACAAGACCGCCTTCGTGTGATTTGGTTTTGGTCTTGGATCCCTATTTTTTCTAAAATCCCTATTTTTTTCTAAAATCACATAATTTGGCTTTTTTTTTTTGAACGTTATTATTAACCTGAGCAATGGCACTGGAGACTGGAGAGTGACAAGAACACTGCCACCTCTGTTTCTGTGTGAGCAATGGTGCTGGATCTCCTGGGGAGGGAGGTACTTATGGAATCCAAAACCCGCAAGATCCGACACCGCAACAATGATGTTTTGCCTAGATTCAGATCCGAGGATGCGCAAAAGAACCAAGCCGGCTCAAGAGTCTACTCGGATCCCCTAAGTTCCGAGCATCTCTAATGTATATATACATATATATATATATATATATATATATATATCAGGGATGTACACCGGCGACTTTTGGTGTCTCGTGTTTTGTGTTTTAGATTCGGATTTTCTCGATGTTTTGGGTTCGGATTTGTTTCGCAAAACACCTGCCGAAAGGTTTTGGTTCGGATTTAAGGTTTTGGATTCGGATTTTTTATGAAAAAAGCATAAAAAGTTCAAAAATCAAATTTTTGGGCTTATTTTCACTCCTACGCTATTATTACCCTCAATAGCATTCAATAACAATCATTTCCACTAATTTACAGTGTATTCTGAACACCTCACAATATTGTTATTAGTCCAAAACGTTGCAACGAGGTATCTTTCTGGACTGCGTAGTGGAGTGGTCCCCACAATATAATAAGAAAACCATCAACTGGTCTTAATCGCACCAAAAAATGTACCTGAACTGCGTAGAGGAGTGGTCACCACAATATAATTTAAAAACCCTGAACTTGTATGAATCGCACCAAAAAATGTATCTGGACTGCGTAGAGGAGTGGTCACCACAATATAATAAGAAAACCATCAACTGGTATGAATCGCACCAAAAAATGTACCTGGACTGCGTAGAGGAGTGGTCACCACAATATAATTTAAAAACCCTGAACTTGTATGAATCGCACCAAAAAATGTACCTGGACTGCGTAGAGGAGTGGTCAACACAATAAAATTTAAAAACCCTGAACTTGTATGAATCGCACCAAAAAAATGTATCTGGACTACGTAGAGGAGTGGTCACCACAATATAATAAGAAAACCATCAACTGGTATGAATCGCACCAAAAAATGTACCTGGACTGCGTAGAGGAGTGGTCACCACAATATAATTAATAAAAAACCCTCCACGGGTCTGAATTCCCCAAAAAAAAATTCTGGACTGCGTAGTGGGGTGGCCCCGGTACCCAATTTGATACCGGGGCCACAATATAATTAATACACCCTCAACTGGTCAGAATTGCTCCAAACAAGTATTTGGACTGCGTAGTGGGGTGGCCCCGGTACCCAATTTGATACCGGGGCCACAATATAATAAATACACCCTCAACTGGTCAGAATTCCACCAAACAAGTATCTGGACTGCGTAGTGAGGTGGCCCTGGTACCCAATTTGATACAGGGGCCACAATATAATAAATACACCCTCAACTGGTCAGAATTCCAGGGAACAGATGGCGGATACCGGATGGACGTCTAAAACCAACATAGCAGTTAAGGGCGCAGTTCCTCTTTTTTGTGACTGCACAAACAATTAACGTAGTAATAGAAATGACAGGTTTTTTATTTTGTTTTAAATATAGAAAGAAAGAAGGTAGTACTAGAAATGGCAGTTATTTAGTTTCTTTTAAATAGAGAAAGAAAGAAGGTAGTACTAGAAATGTCAGTTATTTTTTTTTTTAAAATATAGAAAGAAAGAAGGTAGTACTAGAAATGGCAGTTCCTCTTTTTTGGAACTGCACAAACAGTGATGAAAATGAAGGTGGAGCTGGTGGCATGTCACGGTCCTCTTCAGAGGACAATCTCCTGACCAGCAGGTCTTTGCACCGCTGTAGACTTGTGTCCGCCGGAAACAGAGACACAACATACGCTTTAAACCGAGGATTGAGAACGGTGGGCAGAATGTATTCCTCTGACTTTAAAAGACTGACCACCCTCGGATCCTGGCAAAACATACGAAGGGCTTCATCCACAAGAGCTACATGCTTGGTGGAATCGCAATAGTTTACCAGCTCCTCCCTCACTTTCTCCAGCTACTTCTGCAAAAGCCTGATCAGGGGAATCACCTGACTCAAGCTGGCAGTGTCGGAACTGACTTCTCGTGTGGCAAGTTCAAATGGCTGCAGAACCTTGCACAACACGGAAATTATTCTCCAGTGCGCTTGACTCAGGCGCATCCCCACTCCTTTTCCTATGTTGTAGGTGGCTGTGTAGGCTTGAATGGCCTTTTGATGCTCCTCCATCCTCTGCAGCATATAGAGGGTGGAGTTCTAGCACGTCACTACCTCTAGTTAATTTAGATTGCAAGGCTTGTAAATACTTTGAAGATAAAAAAAGCAGGCTGCACAGACTGTGGAGCTAGAAAGTGAAATTAAATGGACCACGTTACTTTGGTGGCTATCTATGCCCCCCCACCCCCCCCCCCCCCCGCCCTACACTTGTAGTTGAATATAAAAAAAGCAGCCTGCATAGACTGTAGAACTGGAAATTCAAATATACAAAGAAATGGACAAAGGCTGTTTGGTATCTGTCTGCATCAGATCCCCTCTCCACTAGGCGTAAAATAGAAAACTATTCAGCCGTTATATAATCTAGAATATAAATAGAAATTGAGAAAGGCAATTTGGTATCTATCTGCATCATAATCATCAACATCCTCCTCAGCGCCAGCTACATCAATATCCTCCTCCCGGTGTACAACATTCACACCTTCATTAGCCAAATCTGTAACTGGACTGTGGGTGATCCTTCCAGCATATGCAGAGGGCGTGCTGCAAATGCTGGATGGAGTCACCTCTTCCCGTACAGTGATGGGAAGGTCAGGCTTCACAACCAACAACACCCTTGGACTCGCCTTGGGGATTTGTGATGTCATCTGTTTAGAAGGCAGAGTTATTTGCTGTTTTGTTGTTGTTGCTGACAGCATAACTCTCTTAAATTTTTGGTAGGGGGGGGGAGGAGGAGGGCTTAGATCCTTGGGTGAAGCTGGACCACTAGTCATGAACAAGGGCCAGGGCCTAAGCAGTTCCTTGCCACTACGTGTCGTAAATGGCATATTGCCAACTTTACGTTTCTCCTCAGATGATTTTAAGTTTTTCTTTTTGCTATTTTTGGAGAACTTGGGCTTTTTGGATTTTACATGCCCTGTACTAGGAGATTGGGCATTGGGCTTGCCAGACGACGTTGATGGCATTTCATCGTCTATTTCATGACTAGTGGCAGCAGCTTCAGCATTAGGAGGAAGTGGGTCTTGATCGTTCCCTACTTTATCCTCCAAATTTTGGTTTTCCATTATATGTAGCACAAGAGAGCGTACCCCTAAGCCACACACACTGGGCAAAGCCTTTAAAAATTATATGCGGCACAGAAGAGTACCACTGGACTTATACTGCTGAATCAGTGAACTTTGTAATAGCAGTACCACTGGACTTATACTGCTTAATCAGTGAACTTTGTAATAGCATTACCACTGGACTTATACTGCTGAATCAGTGAACTTTGTAATAGCAGTACCACTGGACTTATACTGCTGAATTAGTGAACTTTGTAATATATCAGTACCACTGGACTTATACTGCTGAATCAGTGAACTTTGTAATATATCAGTACCACTGGATTTATACTGCTGAATCAGTGAACTTTGTAATATATCAGTACCACTGGACTTATACTGCTGAATCAGTGAACTTTGTAATATATCAGTACCACTGGACTTATACTGCTGAATCAGTGAACTTTGTAATATATCAGTACCACTGGACTAATACTGCTGAATGTGTGAACTTGTTAATATTGCAGTATCAATGGGCTTATACTGCAGGATTGGTTTTGCAAATTTTGTTGTAATTAAAAAAAAAAATAATTAGTTTTTTGTATTTTTTAAAATAACTTTTTTTTTATTTTTTTAAACACTTGGGAATATTGGGGAAATAATAACTATGCCCTTAGAAGCACAGAGCACAGGACACAGCACCACTGGACTGAACAGGACACAGCACAGGACCCAGCAGCACCACTGAACTCAAAATTGACAGAGCACAGCACACAGCACCCTGATCAATGCCCGAGTGAAGATGGCGGCGACTAGCGGGGAATTTATAGGTTCCGAGTATCGCAAGATCCGACAGCGGGATTATGACTTCGAGCCTCGGTTTCAAGTTTTCATTTGGCGCCAATACCTGGATCTGTCTCGGATCCGACTCGGATCGGCAACGTTCAGGTGGGCTCGGATTCACGAAATCCGAGTGCGCTCATCTCTAATATATATATATATATATATATATATATATATATATATTGAAAAAAGTAACCACGATAGGCTACAGCCAGGGTGTTAATGATCCTGTTGGTAACTGGGGAGAGGAGCACATACACAGGTGCACGGCATGGGTGTGATTGCTGCGTGTGTGTGTGTGTGTGTGTGTGTGTGTATAAAAGGGTTGTGGGAACTGGTGGCCGGGGCTTCCATTTCTAACATGCAGCTGGGTAGTAGTCAGGGACTGTGGGCTGAGTTAGTGTGTCAGGAAGCCATGGATTATTTATGTTTGTGATATTCAGTTTTATGCTGCAAATAAAACAGTTACTGCTTAAGAAGCCTGGAGCTAGGAGTATTTATATGGTGATTTCAACAAAGTGGTGTCATCCTGGGATCCTTAAAGGACAGTCAAAAACACAGCTGTCCACCCAGCCATCCAGACAACAAAATTTATAGAAAAAAAAAAGTTTTGTGTGTTTTCTCTGTTTCCCTAATATTTGTTTTGTCCTTCCTTGGAAGTAAACTGTAAACTTTTTTTGCAAGGTGTTGCTAGTTATAACATTTGGAAAAGTTTTTTTTGTGTGTGCATATTGTTCTCTGTTTTTCTACAGCTTTTTTTGCTCCTTCTAGGAGGTTAAGACATTGCAAAAAGATAATATAAAAAAAGGGTTTTTTTTCTGTTTATTGTTGTTTTCTCATTATGCTTGTCAGTGTATGTTAAGGGAGGTGCAGTTTCACTATCCCACCAGATCAAATAGTGGAAATCCTCTAAACTTTATCTAATCTGGAAGCTACACAGCAGGTCCAGCAGGGTCAAATGCTAGCTGTCGCTGAGCCTCAGGTGGAAAGTAACTGACTAAACTAACTATTGTGGGCGGAGCTCAGGCAGCTCAGACAACTGGAGCACGAACCCGCTGTCTTGCAAAAGATCACCTCCTCGGACTACGTTGGGGCATTTTTATTATTCTTTGAAAGGACAGCGTGTCTTCAGTGGCTGAAAAGTGAATGGGTAGATAAACTGGCTCCTTATTTGACGGGTGAAGCCCAGCGGGCATATATGGATGTGCCCGAGGACCAGGCAGTGGACTTTCAACAAATTAAAGCTGCAATTTTGGCACGGATAGGGGTGACAGGGCCTAAAAAAGCTCAAAGATTTCATGACTGGCGCTTTAAACCGGGAACTGCAATGCGTGCCCAGCTGGAAGGCCTGGCTAAGTTAACAAAAAGTTGCTTAGAGCCCAACCGTAATACACCAGTCAGAATGTTAGAATCTTGGCTGTCGACCATTGCGAGCGGAACCTAACTCGAGAGTTGCAGAGATGGGTTCTACAGACCTCCCCACAGTCGTTTGAGGCGCTTGCAACCGCTATTGACCAGTATTATGCTGTTGAAAATATGGCCCGGACAACCGAGAAAGTTGCCTGACCAGTCTTCAAGCCAAAACCAACACCAGAGGTTGGGACAGACTGCAAAGTGACCCCAGCAAAGTGTATTGAGTGTGGTGAGTCGGGGCACTTCCGGAGACATTTTCCAAATCATCTATAACCGATGGATTGCTCGTTGGTTTGACTAGACCCCAGGTTTCCTGCCTATTTCACCATGCCCTCTGCCACCAGGGAATCCACTGTTGTTCCTGGTGACCGTCCTGATACGGCAACAAGCAGTGTTAGCGCTGCCGGATGACATTACCAACACCAAGGTGTCTGTGCTGGATACCAAGGTATCAGTGCTGGATATTAAATCCTGTGCATTCAAGGGGTCACCGAGGAATATGACTGTGTCAATCTTCCCATTACTGTGAAGGGACAAACCTAGCAAATGGTAGCAGTAATATCCCCAAGGCTGCCATATGCCCTTATATTGGGGTGAGACTTTCCCCTGTTCCCGGAAATTATAGCCGACCAGTTCGGTCAGGACATGCCGGCAACTGAGCCACTGGCTGGACCTCCGACCCTACTTGATCCTGTCTTTCACACCCCGGAACTGGCGATAGAGGCAGAGAAGCCACAATACCTGGAGCCTGAGTACCAGCCTTTGACTGCAACTAGGCCAACATTGCGTTCCAGAACACGGGAGAGAAAATTCCTAGCTAGAGAGAAAGTCAGGAGGAAACAGAAGCCCTACCAGAGAGTGAAGTTTGTTCCCCAATATCCATGACTGTGTCACTCCAGGACTTTGCAAGGGACCAACTTAATGATAGTGCTTTGGAAAATGCTTATAAATATGTGGTGGAAGTGAATAGAGTATGGAAGGCTGAGAGACTGGCCAGGGGAGAACCTTATTTTATATTAAAAGGGGATCTGCTATATAGGGTAGCGGTGATACAGGATAAAACAGTTCATCAACTACTGGTGCCACAGGTACATGTCCCTTTGGTACTGACCACAGCCCATACACACCTTTTTGGGGGCATCTTACGTACCTTTAACTCAGGTGACAAGGTGCTCGTCCTAATACCAACTCAGGAAAGCAAGTTGTATGCACATTGGCAAGGCCCTTATGAGGTAATAGAGCCCATAAGGCAGGTAAATTAAAGAGTGTGGCAGCTCATTAGACAGAGAAAAGAGCAGGTCTATCATGTTAACTTGTTAAAGCCATGAGTGGAGGAAACCCCGACAATAACTCTGTCAGCAGTAAAAAATAAGGACTGCATCGGCCCCATGGAGTCCTCCCTGACGACAACTCAGAGATGTGAAGCCTTAGAAATGGTAGCTCGGAATACAGACGTTTTTTCGGCTATTCCAGGGCACAACAAAATCATTGAACATGACATTGTCACCCAAGCAGGGGTCGTAGTTAACCAGCGGCCGTATAGGATACCTGAGACAAAAAGGACCTGCAGTAAAGCGAGAGGTGTAGGACATATTACAACTTGGGGTAGTGGAGGAATCCACCAGTGAGTGGAATAACCCCAAAGTCCTTGTGCCGAAGCCTTCAGGGGGCCATTCGTTCTGTAATGATTTTAGGAAGCTGAATAAAGTGTATAGGTTTGACACATATCCAATGCCACGGGTAGACGAGCTAGCGGAGAATCTGGCCAGTAGTTAATATCTGTCTACCCTAGATTTGACAAAACGGTACTGGCGGATACCACTCACTGCCGCGACAAAGTCAAAACAACCTTTTCAACACTTAAAGGGCTGTTTCAATAGGTATTCAAGTTATTACTGTTCGGCCTACACAGGGTGTCAGTGATGTTTCAGCGGGCAATGGACAAATTATTGAAGCCTCACTAGGAATTTGCCACCGCTTGACATAGTCGTGACAGTCAGGACTGGATGTCCCATCTTCCCAAGATGGAGGCGGTTATTCAGTCATTTAGTTGTCATGGCCTTACAGCAAATCCCTTTAAGTGTGCGCTAGCCATGGCAGAGGCTAAGTATCTGGGTTATGTGGTCAGTCGGGGGAAAGTAAAACCCCAGATGGATAAGGTAGAGGCTGTGAGGAAGTGGCCTAAACCATAGAGAAACTCACAACTACGGACTTTCCTAGGATTGGTTGAATACTATAGACGCCTTATCCAAAACTTCACTATCCGAGCTGCCCCACTGACCGGATTTCTTAAAAAAGATTTCCCAGACAAATTAATTTGGTCTGAGTCTTCGGAAGCTGCCTGGGATGTCTTGAAGGAAGCCTTGTGCACCGCATCGGTCCTACAAGCACCCAACTTTACGGAGAGGTTCTTTCTTCAGACAAATGCTTCTGGGACAGGTGTGGGGGCAGTTTTGTCCCAGAGGGTGAAGGATGAGGAGAGATCAGTTCTTTTCCTCAGTTGTAAACTCCTGAAAGGAGGTATGCCACCATAGAACAGGAGTGTTTGGTCATCAAGTGGGCAGTAGAGGCACTCTGGTACTAGCTACTCAGTCGAGATTTCACCCCAGTTACCGACTACACCCCATTACAGTGGATGCACAGCAATAAGGTGAATGCCAGGGTCACACGGTGGTGCCTGGCATTACCTCCCTTTAGCTTTAAGGTGGAACATAGGCCTGGGGCTCTGCTTAATAATGCTGATGCCCTGTCATGGAGATTTTTGCTCCCCATGGTGTCCGATTCACTTGATTGGGAGAGATTAGAGAAGGGGGATGAGGCAAAAAGGGATTTTATTTTCCAGGAAAAGGTTCTACTCCGCCAAGTATGGCAAAGCTAAGATGATGGGTATGTGGAATAGGTAACCACAATAGGCTCTATCCAGAAGGGAAAAGTTAGTGATTCTACTGGTACCTGGCCAGGGTTAATGATCCTGCTGGTACCTGGAGAAAGGAGCGCATACACAGGTGCACAACATGTGTGATTGCTGTGTGTGTGTGTGTGTGTGTAAAAGATTGTGGGAACTGGTGGGCGGGGCTTCCCATTAGAGATGAGCGCACTCGGATTTATGAAATCCGAGCCCACCCGAACGTTGCCGATCCGAGTCGGATCCGAGACAGATCCGGGTATTGGGGCCAAATTCAAATCTGAAACTGAGGCTCTGACTCATAATCCCATTGTCGGATCTCGCGATACTCGGATTCTATAAATTCCCCGCTAGTCGCCGCCATCTTCACTCGGGCATTGATCAGGGTAGAGGGAGGGTGTGTTAGGTGGTCCTCTGTCCTGCTATATCTCGTGCTGTTCAGTTAAGTTCTGTGCTGTTCAGTTAAGTTCTGTGCTGTGCTGTGCTCAGTCCAGTGGTGCTGTGTCCTGTGCTCTGTCCTTCTGAGGTCAGTGGTGTTGCTGGGTTCTGTGCTGTGTCCTGTTCAGTCCAGTGGTGCTGTGTCCTGTGCTCTGTGCTTCTAAGGGCATAGTTATTTCCCCAATATTCCCAAGTGTTTAAAAAAAAAAAAAAATATTTTAAAAAAAATACAAAAAACTAATTAATTTTTTTTTTAATTACAACAAAATTTCCACAACCAATCCTGCAGTATAAGCCCATTGGTACTGCAATATTACCAAGTTCACACATTCAGCAGTAAAAGTCCAGTGGTTCTGCAATATTACAAAGTTCACACATTCTGCAGTATCAGTCCAGTGGTGCTGTGTCCTGTGCTCTGTCCTGCTGAGTTCAGTAGTGCTGCTGGGTCCTGTGCTGTGTCCTGTTCAGTCAAGTGGTGCTGTGTCCTGTGATCTGTGCTTCTAAGGGCATAGTTATTTCCCCATTATTCCCAAGTTTTTAAAAAATAAAAAAAAAGTTATAAAAAAAATTAAAATAATTTTTTTTTTAAAAAAAATAATTATAACCAAATTTGCAAAACCAATCCAGCAGTATATAAGCCCATTGGTACTGCAATATTACCAAGTTCACACATTCAGCAGTAAAAGTCTAGTGGTACTGCTATTACAAAGTTCACTGATTCAGCAGTGTATAAGTCCAGTGGTACTGCTATTACAAAGTTCACTGATTCAGCAGCGTATAAGTCCAGTGGTACTGCTATTACAAAGTTCACTGATTCAGCAGTATAATTCCAGTGGTACTGCTATTACAAAGTTCACTGATTCAGCAGTGTATAAGTCCAGTGGTACTGCTATTACAAAGTTCACTGATTCAGCAGTATAAGTCCAGTGCTACTCTCCTGTGCCGCATATAATTTTTAAAGGCTTTGCCGAGTGTGTGTGGCTTAGGGGTACGCTCTCTTGTGCTACATATAATGGAAAACCAAAATTTGGAGGATAAAGTAGGGAAAGATCAAGACCCACTTCCTCCTAATGCTGAAGCTGCTGCCACTAGTCATGACATAGACGATGAAATGCCATCAACGTCGTCTGGCAAGCCCGATGCCCAATCTCCTAGTACAGGGCATGTAAAATCCAAAAAGCCCAAGTTCTCAAAAAATAGCAAAAAGAGAAACTTAAAATCATTTGAGGGAAACGTAAAGTTGGCAATATGCCATTTACGACACGTAGTGGCAAGGAACGGCTTAGGCCCTGGCCCGTGTTCATGACTAGTGGTCCAGCTTCACCCAAGGATCTAAGCCCTCCTCCTCCCCCCCTACAAAAAATTTAAGAGAGTTACGCTGTCAGCAATAACAACAAAACAGCAAAGAACTCTACCTTCTAAACAGATGACATCACAAATCCCCAAGGCGAGTCCAAGGGTGTTGTTGGTTGTGAACCCTGACCTTCCCATCACTGTACGGGAAGAGGTGACTCCATCCAGCATTTGCAGCACACCCTCTGCATATGCTGGAAGGATCACCCACAGTCCAGTTACAGATTTGGCTAATGAAGGTGTGAATGTTGTACACCGGGAGGAGGATATTGATGTAGCTGACGCTGAGGAGGATGTTGATGATTATGATGCAGACAGATACCAAATTGCCTTTCTCAATTTCTATTTATATTCTAGATTATATAACGGCTGAAAAGTTTTCTGTTTTACTCCTAGTGGAGAGGGGATCTGATGCAGACAGATACCAAACTGCCTTTGTCCATTTCTTTGTATATTTGAATTTCTAGTTCTACAGTCTATGCAGGCTGCTTTATTTATATTCAACTACAAGTGTAGGGTGGGGGGGGGGGGGCATAGATAGCCACCAAAGTAACGTGGTCCATTTAATTTCACTTTCTAGCTCCACAGTCTGTGCAGCCTGCTTTTTTTATCTTCAAAGTATTTACAAGCCTTGCAATCTAAATTAACTAGAGGTAGTGACGTGCTAGAACTCCACCCTATATATACTGCAGAGGATGGAGGAGCATCAAAAGGCCATTCAAGCCTACACAGCCACCTACGACATAGAAAAAGGAATGGGGATGCGCCTGAGTCAAGCGCACTGGAGAATGATTTCCGTGTTGTGCAAGGTTCTGCAGCCATTTGAACTTGCCACACGAGAAGTCAGTTCCGACACTGCCAGCTTGAGTCAGGTGATTCCCCTGATCAGGCTTTTGCAGAAGCAGCTGGAGAAAGTGAGGGAGGAGCTGGTAACCAATGCGATTCCACCAAGCATGTAGCTCTTGTGGATGAAGCCCTTCATACGTTTTGCCAGGATCCGAGGGTGGTCAGTCTTTTAAAGTCAGAGGAATACATTCTGCCCACCGTTCTCGATCCTCGGTTTAAAGCGTATGTTGTGTCTCTGTTTCCGGCGGACACAAGTCTACAGCGGTGCAAAGACCTGCTGGTCAGGAGATTGTCCTCTGAAGAGGACCGTGACATGCCACCAGCTCCACCTTCATTTTCATCACTGTTTGTGCAGTTCCAAAAAAGAGGAACTGCCATTTCTAGTACTACCTTCTTTCTTTCTCTATTTAAAAGAAACTAAATAACTGCCATTTCTACTACTACCTTCTGTCTTTCTATATTTAAAACAAAAAAAAAACCTGTCATTTCTATTACTACGTTAATTGTTTGTGCAGTCACAAAAAAGAGGAACTGCGCCCTTAACTGCTATGTTGGTTTTAGACGTCCATCCGGTGTCCGCCATCTGTTCCCTGGAATTCTGACCAGTTGAGGGTGTATTTATTATATTGTGGCCCCGGTATCAAATTTAGTACCGGGGCCACCCCACTACGCAGTCCAGAATTTTTTTTGGGGGAATTCAGAGCCGTGGAGGTTTTTTTTATTAATTATATTGTGGTGACCACTCCTCTACGCAGTCCAGATACATTTATTGGTGCGATTCATACCAGTTGATGGTTTTCTTATTATATTGTGGTGACCACTCCTCTACGCAGTCCAGATACATTTATTGGTGCGATTCATACAAGTTCAGGGTTTTTAAATTATATTGTGGTGACCACTCCTCTACGCAGTCCAGATACATTTATTGGTGCGATTCATACCAGTTGATGGTTTTCTTATTATATTGTGGTGACCACTCCTCTACGCAGTCCAGATACATTTATTGGTGCGAATCATACAAGTTCAGGGTTTTTAAATTATATTGTGGTGACCACTCCTCTTCGCAGTCCAGGTACATTTTTTGGTGCGATTCATACCAGTTGATGGTTTTCTTATTATATTGTGGTGACCACTCCTCTATGCAGTCCAGATACATTTATTGGTGCGAATCATACAAGTTCAGGGTTTTTAAATTATATTGTGGTGACCACTCCTCTACGCAGTCCAGGTACATTTTTTGGTACGATTCATACCAGTTGATGGTTTTCTTATTATATTGTGGTGACCACTCCTCTACGCAGTCCAGATACATTTATTGGTGCGAATCATACAAGTTCAGGGTTTTTAATTTATATTGTGGTGAGCACTCCTCTACGCAGTCCAGGTAAATTTTTTGGTGCGATTAAGACCAGTTGATGGTTTTCTTATTATATTGTGGGGACCACTCCACTACGCAGTCCAGAAAGATACCTCGTTTTGGACTAATAACAATATTGTGAGGTGTTCAGAATACACTGTAAATTAGTGGAAATGATTGTTATTGAATATTATTGAGGTTAATAATGGCGTAGGAGTGAAAATAAGCTCAAAAACTTGATTTTCGAACTTTTTATGCTTTTTTCAAAAAAATCCGAATCCAAAACCTTAAATCCGAACCAAAACCTTTCGGCAGGTGTTTTGCGAAACAAATCCGAACCCAAAACATCACGAAAATCCGAATCCAAAACACAAAACACGAGACACCAAAAGTCGCCGGTGCACATCCCTAATATATACCCTGTAACAGATAAAAGGATCATAATCTTTCCTTCTTTCTTTTACTTAGTGTTGCCCTTTCTTATATATCGTTTTCATGTAAGGACAAATTAGCTGCACAATGGTATATAAAAATCATTTGAAATGAATAAAAGAAATCCACAGTTCCTCAAGCCAGGTCAGCCTGAAATCACATCCAAAGTATTTAAAACCCTGCTCTTCACCTCAACAACATAAAGTCCTGGTTAACCATAAATGTGAATCTATTGCTATGTGTTCCGAGAATATTCTGCTATTTTATAAATGCACCGTCCAGGAATGAAATAAATAATTGATATATCTTAGCAACAATTCTTTATATTTAATTGTCATACATAATGCTAGCCCATGATTACTTGTTTAGATCATAATATTACAGTCACTGATTCTGATAATAACCTTCATACCAATGCCCATTTCAAATGTACTGATTCAAACACATATCTACAAGTAAATAGTAGCCATAAGTAAACATGGCTAAAAGTATTCACAAAAATCAGCTTGAGAGAATCAAATAATATGCAAAATGTTTATAATAGGGAAGACAATTGTTTAATCATCATCATCATCACCATTTATTTATATAGCGCCACTGATTCCGCAGCGCTGTACAGAGAACTCATTCACATCAGTCCCTGCCACATTAGAGCTTACAGTCTAAATTCCCTAACATACACACACACAGAGAGAGAGAGAGAGACTAGGGTCAATTTTGGTAGCAACCAATTAACCTACCAGTATGTTTTTGGAGTGAGGGAGGAAACCGGAGCACCCGAAGTTTAATAAATTGTTTTTTTAAAGAAATGTTTAACATAAATGTTAAATAAGTGCTATTGAAAGATATTGATTGCATAGACTACAACTTATTATAAGTGAAACTTAAAAAAATTAGACAACTCATTTGGATATAATTTTTTTTGCAAATTTAATAAGCGCTAAAAAGAATTATAAACGTTATTCGGAAGAACTGGAAAATATATATGACGGATCTCCAATTTATAAAAACTACTTAAAGTAACTCCTTATTGTATACAAAGTAAGACACATTAGCTAAAAGTTTAACTGTTTTTTTCTATAAAGAATGTAAAAAAATGTTATGCAATCTATTAGCTGATAAAACATGAATGTGAAAGCTGTACTACATGACCATTTTACTCTAGAATGATGTCTGAATTTAAGCCATATAGTAATGGTGAAATATTGAAATAAATGGAAGAATTACATGTTCTTCTACATATGAGATTTAGAAATGTAATCTTATCCACCTTCTACAGACATATACTTTATATATGCTTGTGGTTTTATGATTTCCCCATTTATACAAATCCTGTTTCTACAGCTTATCCACCTTCTACTAAATTGCTACTAGTAGTAGGTATTCTTAAATTGAGGAAAAGATTACATGGAGACATTTTATTAGTTTCATTGTTACATTTCTATTACTACTGTAGACTATATATATATGTGTAATATTACCAACTGGTGTATTTGACCTGTATTAGACTGGTGTATTAGAACCCAGTTACTAAGGAAGTTGTACAGCACTGGTGGAGAAGTGACTCTAATTGGATGGTCACCAAGAGATTCCATATAAGAGTCTCAAAGCAAAGTAAAATCCTGTGCAACCATTTCCATAGTGACGGATAGGTGTCCTCTAATTGGCCAATTACTTATCATGGTACTTATTATCTTGTCCTTTTAGTATTCAGTATATATTAGTACTCAGTATTCAGGGAACACATATTTTGCCCTTGCGCAGCCACCACGTTCACGCTCCCAGGCAATGCCAGGGAAGTCTGGACATCCTCCCAGACTTCCCACAAGCAACAGTTTCTTGTGGGAGAAGCTTCTAGAGCACTGAAATCTTGAACCTTTTTTTTCCAGCAATATAAAGGGCAAAGGTCAGCTATTCAAGAGAAGATATTTTCCAAACATGTCTTTATCACTTTAAGTGCAGGGACACGGAAAGCAGCATCACAGCAGCAACAGGTCATGGCAAACAGCTAAACAGTCAAGATGGTCAGACTAAGTTAGCAGCACTTAGCCTGAGAAAAGAGCTTTTACTGCATTTTACAAATAGTTCTCTTTCCTTTTAAAATGGAACTCACCACAATTGTGGACAATGGGACTTATAAAGGGCCAGCAGGAAGAAGTGGTTGAACTATCACTTTTTGTTCAGTCATTCCCTTTCTAACCTGTAGCAGAACTTTACCTTGCTACGCTCCTTGTAACATTAGCTGGTATTTAGTTTTGCCTATTTTTTTATTTCAAATCTAAATGACCCTTTCTTTAAGAAAAATCACAAAAATAACCTTTGTAAAATTCCAAAACCTTGACAGAAAAATAAACCGGTTTCAGAAAAATACATTCCAGCTTCCTTGATATATCCAGGTAGCAGAATAACATATTATTTGTGAGCAATTGATTAAGTAATTTTGCACATTAGGATTCATGAGTACATAGAGGATGTAACTGGATTATAATAATCAAATGTGATACAGTCTAGAAGTAGAATTTACAGACACATGATCATTTTAATTTAATTAGGACAGTTCAACACATTTTGTCTGAAGTAACCAATTGCATCCATTCAACAATGCTTTTCATTTTCAAGTAGAATTATGGTGTAGTGGAGACATTATGCCTGCATTGTAAAATGCAGAGAATTTGCATACCTAACATAGAGCCACATAATGAGATAAATGTATGACTTTATTATTGATAAAATCATTAAATGCACTTATCAGCTTTACTGGAAATGAGGGATAAAAAGTATTACACTACAATGACACATTTTGACAAATACTGCTTTGTATTATGCTATATTGCAATATGTAGACTTTTCCTCATTTATCCAACTCCAATTGTCCCACAGACTGTAAGCTTGCAAGCAGGGCCTTATCATTTCCTTGTCTGTATTACCCAGTATTGTTTTATTACTGTATTTGTCCCTAATTGTAAAGAGCTATGGGATTTGCTCCTTGCCCTGACAAGGGCTCCTTGATGTCCGCTGTGGTACTCTTGCTCTCGGCATCTTCCGCTAGAGGCTTCTGTCTGGATGTCCTTCTCAATCTGGATCCGCCAACGGACTGCCATTGGCGATGCCCGGAATGGCTATATAATAGGACTCCGGCACTTCACTTTGACGTCAGAGTGGCTTAGATGAAGGTTAATTTAAAGAGGCAATGTCTGGGTAAGTGTTTAAACACTTTGTTTGCGGGGTCCACACATTGCCACTTTAAATTAACCTTCATCTAAGTCGCATTGATGTCAAAGTGAAGTTTCGGAGTCCTGTGTGTACGGAATCACTGCCTGTCAGCATGACGCTTCCATCGGAGATGTGGACCTTCGGTTTTCAGGTAAGTATCTTTATTTTCTATTCCTTTTTCTCACATTTCGTTTTTTTTTTTTTTTGTAGGAATAAACACTGTCGGATTTTTGAGCATAGCTGATACATACCCAGCCCGTTAATTGGGGTCTAAAGGAATCTGAATATTTTTGGTTTTATCCATACATGCCTACTCTCCCGGAATTTCCGAGAGGCTCCAAAATTTAACAATGCTTTGGGACCAGCACTGGTTTACACGTTTCACTGACCACAAAACAGGGACTTTTATTTTATATATTTTGTTAACCTGTCAGTGGTCTAGTTATTACAGTAATAACTTGCCATTTCACTGCACAACACTGCACTATGCAGGATTTCTTTTTATTTCTTTGTGAATTATTGAACCACAGGTTAATTTTCAGTCATTTAAAATATGCACCAATGCTACAGTGTAGGGGGCTATGTCCTAGTTGTCAACTTAAGCCAGTCTTACTTTTGCAGCAGGACCAACTCCCATTGGAAGGTGGCAAGCGTGTATCTGTAAATGTAGTGGTGATATTTATTTAATGGTTATTTTACTTGCAGTGAGGTATAACTGCAAATGGATGCCAACTGGTCTCAATTTATTCTTCTCATTGTTTAGCAAGAGGGATTGTGTGACTAAGTGGGTGAATGTAGCAGCTTTTACTCAATAATGTGTTTTACTTTGGCATCTATTCTTACATATTAAACCTCCAATTTATAATCTATATTAACAAAATGTGAATATTGTAGCGGGTAACTGCTGTGAAAAAAACACTCCTGTTGAGGTCTTTCAAAACAGCAAAATATACCAAATTGACTTCCTAGACATAGAAGCAAGCTGAGAGATCTATATTACAATTCTAGAAACTGTGAAATTATGTCAGGTAACTGTAATGGTTGTTTGTGTGCGTTGTTCACTTATATAACATATTTCACACATTATTTTATTCCACTTTTAACACCTGACACATGTCAAATACACAGGTTACAATGCAATTAGTTGTAATTAGAGATGAAGGAATTTGTGATTACTTTTCACTTAGATGGAGTTTCACAGCAGAACAGACAGTTTTGATGAGGTAGAAAGTTCCCATTATGCAATCTGTGAGGATTTGGGGTCCTTTAGATCACTAAGACCAATAACAGGTGCAGGTTCAACATCATTTTATTAGTACCGAAGGCAGGGCTGCCATCAGAAATTGTGGGGCTCAGTACAAATGAATCAGGTCCCCCCCTCTAAAAATGACTTTTGACACGCTCACATCACTCATCACTCCAGAGTGGACATGACCTGTTAAAGCAATTATAAGGTTGGAAGATATTTGATATCTGAAGCTAATAACTAACAAGTTTTTTTTGCAGAGCTATTCAATTAGATACAATATATAATAAGGCATTTGTATTAGAAATCAATATAAATGTATATGTATCAAAGTTAGAATTAAGGATGACACTGCATATGCTAGAAGCTGACATTCACAGCTTAACCAGCAAGATTGTATGTTCTAACTATTGTGCTGAGTTGTAATCCTATAGCAACCAGAGGGACTGCAGTCTGTATGGACATTTTGATATGGATAAGGGCTGACACAATGAAAGTAGCTTTCAGTATAAAGCGAGACGAGTTATTCTTTGAATTTAAAATGGAATCAACCAATGAAGATCAAGCAATAGGGTGTAACTGATTCATCTGGACTATGAGAATAGAAGGATGCTCCTTTAAGAGATGATATCTTGTGTTTTCTTCAAAATTGGAATGTACGTGTTAGAATATTATGAATATGTAGTTTGCGGTGTAACTTGTAACCCATAAATATCAAGTGTGAAGAATGGAGTGACGAGCTTTTGAAGTCAACCTTCATTACCTCAGACTACTTTTCTGGACATTCAGTTATTTCAACCTTATTAGACCATTATGCAAGGGTCGTGGTTATCATTTTAGCGAGTAATAGGCAGTTCTCCAACGGTCAATGTTGCATGCATTACTGATTGGTGCATGCTGCTCCCACCTCACAAGCAGCATAGTGTGAAGCAGGACATATCTACCAACTGTCCTTGCAGTCAAGACAAAGTACTAGCTGAGCGGGATAGTCATCCAAATTCGGAGCTTCCCCACCAGAAATAGAACAGTTGGCAGACTGCACTGCTCTCTCCTACCTGTTTTTGTAGCTTTCACTACCTGCTGATTGTGTCTAAAGTTCAGTGGCTGCTTGTCTGGATCCTGAAATGTTGGGGGCCAGTTTGGGGAAAAAAATAGGTATATGAAATATGGAAAGTCTACCGATGAGTGACCCCACTAGGCCTTCCTATCCCCAGCCAGCCCTGACATTAAGTCAATAACACCCACATTTAATAATTAGACCTCCCTGCAACCAACCCAACATAAAATGAATAGAATTCATATTTAATAAATAGACCTATTCCCCTAATATGCAATGCCATTAAATAAAATTCACATTTAATAAATTCACCTATCCCCTCCAATATTTTAAACTGACCAATCACTTTTCTAAATGATTTAGTCAGATACACCCACATAGATAACAATATCCCAAAACATTAGACTACACACAAAAAGCACTTAATGCTATTAGCGCCAGAAAGTCCTGTGCTTAGAGGCACTACTTTAATCAATGTCCAATGGCAGTGGTAGAGTGGGACCCAGGCTATAAAAGTCCATTAGCATGACCCTAAGTTTCTTCACACAATCTTTGAGCTTTGTTTTTGCTTCTCTGTTCTGTAAAATGCCATTTTGCACATTTGCATTTTTCTAAATTTATAGACTATGGGCCTGAGTCATTAAGGTGAGCAAGGTAAAAAAGGGGTAAGTTTGCTCCTGGACAAACCATGTTACAATGCAAGGGGTGCAAATTAGTTTACTATTTTGCATGTAAGGAAAATACTGGTTGCTTTTTCATGTAGCACACAAATACTTGATACCTTTATTTTTACACTGAAATGTAAAAGTTGATCTAGGACATGCCCTACCCCAACTATAAGTCTGTCCCCACATTTTAAATTTACCTTTCTCTCCAGTGAAGCATGGTTTTGCCAAGGTGCAAAGTTACTCCTTTTTTTTGCTTAATGACTCATGGCATAATATTATCATATAAGTTCTCACTTGCTGGGCTAGAGGAACAGTTGTTGCAGGTATGTGTTAATTTGTTTAGTAGTTAGTATAAACGTTATAAACTTGTCCAAAATATTTATTTTTAACTAGAACGCAACATATACTTAGCTGAAGAGATCCTCCAAATGTGAGAGGAATGGATCCAAGCCACAGATATTAATTTGCAGCAGTCCTTCTTCTCAGCAGAATTAAATTTGTGGGTCCAACTCTTTTCTGGACAGAAAACTGTTCACTTATCAAGATGTACAGTCATCTACATAAGTAGTAGCCAAGCATGTAGTGGTGTGCTCTGTAGTCAGTAAGAAACCAGATCAAACAATATGTCAGCAAACTGACGCATTTCTCTGCATGCTTTCTATGGTGGTTTCATCTGGAAGAACACCTGCCAAGTCTAATTACTAGATTTAACATCTCTCTTTGCTCCTGGTGCAGGGTAGCACCTGGAGGTGCAGGGTCTACATTTAGTTTAAACTTATGGATATTCTTTAGACACAACATATCATTTTATATTATCAAAATCATTTTGTCCTACAAAATGGACTTTATAGCTACTGCAGAATCAACTTTATTCGACACATATAATTCTATTCAACATATATTACCATTCTGTTAAGACATGCTTAGACAAAACAGATTTTGTAATTAAAATAAAAGTTTTTTTTACATAATTACTCCTTTTAATCACATTTGCTTGACAAAATAGATTTTGTGGCCCATCTCCAAATTATGTGCAATTGATCAACACTATTATTAAGTGTGCAAATGTAATTTTGTTACTTGCCAAAATATTTTGTCCATATAATTGATTTTGTAACCAAAATATACTGTTAACAAATGACACCTCATATTAAATTCACTTGAGTCATGTGACATAAGTGGGCAGATTGTTCCTTTATAAGTTCAAACTTCAAAAAGAGGCTATTGCACATAAATGTAAAAGAAAGTGTAATACTGAAAGATTACAAAATAAACCACAATCTTTACACTATAAAAGGTGATAACTGACAACAGTAAATTTCCAGGACTCACCCAAAATCTGAAATAAAAATAGTAAATGTGGTTGTTATTGATTGACAGATCGATATCAAAGCACAATAGGGCCCTAGGCCTGATACATTTAATGAGTTTACACATGTTTTCCATGTCAGTGTTACTCATTTTCATGCTCATCTTTGTTGCTGTCATACATGGATTGTGCTCCATATGTTGATTGTCATTTAAAAACAATTACTTTAAAGTCATAAGCAGTTGATATAATTTGCTGAAGAAATGTTTTTGCAGAGACATAGTCTAATCAGTAATCTGAATTTGTGCTATGAGAAAATGTAGAGGATGATAGTCACATACACTACAGCCCTTACACTCCTTTAACATAAATTTAGGCCACCTAATATTACCAAGCCCAAGCTAGATACCTAGTTTGCTTTGTGAATAGTAGTTCTTGTCGCTTGCAAAACATAGACTCTAATTTACTACTGATAGTAAATATCCAAATTGGTAACAACAAATTACTAATTGGCACTAGATGCTCATGATGAAGTCTGCTGACATATTTATGCTCATGCTGCACCATACTTGCCTACTTTGAGGGTATCTCTTTCATGGAGATCCCTGAAGATTGGTGTGGTGGGAGGGCGAAAGTGCCGGGAATGGTGAATTGCGCCATTTGGCCCCGCCCCCACAACAAATCGACATTTTGCCATGGGGGTGGGGTCAAAATGTGTGATTCACCAGGAATTGCGTCATTGAAACTTTGCGGGAGACTTGCCTGCTCTCCCGGGAATCTAGGAGAAATACCTTGAAATTCGGGAGTATTAAAGTAATTTTATCGCATTGGACATTTTATCGCATTGGACAAATAAAACATTGTCCAATGCGATTGTTGGGGTTTCAACACACAAAAATATTTAATTGCAAAACATAGCAAGATTTTACAGCAAGTCATTGTTACAGATTAAAGATGTTAAAATAAAGCAGGAAAGTATAAAAGTACCGAATACATTACATCTTCCTTATAGTGTTCATCCAGGTTCAGTGAATACAGCCCTGCTCTCACGTTGCCAGGATGAAAGAGAGCCAAAACAAAAGCCAGCAAGCTTGTATATAGTATACAGATAACACTTAGTGAGGTCTTCATTGGTCCAGGGTTAATGATATTCCAGTTCCTTGCAAGTTATAGGTCAGTTCATTTGATCCTTACAAAAGGTGAGGGGCATCTTCCCCCAACCCATTGTTCCCATGTTTTGACTCTGAATGACAAGTTCAAACTGAAGCACACAAAAGTACTTTTGAGTATAAATCTCATATTGCTTGTATCTTGTGGTCGCTAGATGCGATCGGTATTCAGTCCACACCGGGTTAATGCTGGTGAAATAAGCTTTAATATAAGACCAAACTCTTTACCTTTTAAAACACCTGAACCATAAATACCTTTACTACAGTAATATATATGCATAATTAAACAATTTAATACATTTTACTAATAAATAAATGTGGACTGGAACCTTAATAAATATGAACTATATATAAATGAATGTGTAAGTGTATGCGTGCATTATTTATCGTGCGATTACATGATGACACGTGGCGTACTGAATGCAATCCCAAAGTAAAGCAATATTAATCAATATACTTTCATCCAATTATTCAACTTTGACAGAACTCTCCTAGAGTATGCAAATATGTGCTGCACTATGTATTACTGCAGTGGAAAGAGGAAATAGGTAGTCTGACAAGATGAATTTTAAATGAAATTTAAAATAAAAATTGGGACAAATTAGGTCATCCCTTCAGTCCACCTAGGCAACATCCTGCTCAACATAAACATAACCTTGCCAATTACAGCGAATGGTAGACCGCACACCATTTGTGGAGGTAAAATGGGCTGTCCTACAAATAAAAAGACATTTGAGTTGCTCTGCAAATATAGGATTTTTAGGATTTTAAGACATTATTTGACATTACAGGTAATTTACTAGCATACTTTATGCCGCTGCCTGACAAGTATTAATTGGTTACTGGTGATGACATTTTGAATGCTAGAAAATCGACACATTGGCATTGTGGCCTTTAGTTTTAATTTGGTCTCTCACTAGTAGTAATTGGCTAAACACATGAATCCAAAGTGTTATTTATACTACTGAGTCTATAGTACATAGTAATTGGCAAAGTAATATAATTGATTTAAAAAGCGTGTTTCTATTTCTTTTTATAGACTACTGACTTTATGGTAAAAAAAAAAAATACACTGAAGTTAAGTACTTCTTTCCCAAAGATTCTCCTGTAAAAATAAATTACTTACTGTATTAATGCAATACCATATATCGATCTATTGCAGAGAACAAAACAAAACTAATTTATTTTGTCATTATTTGTCTAATGTTACAGCTGAAGAAAAATTCTATTTCGATATTTGTCACTGTTACAAATCACAATGAGAACATAAAATACAAAAAAAAACCTCTTTGCAGAATCCAATAATCAATATGAGAATTGTGTTTTTGTCAACTTGTTATCAAAAATTTGTATTCTGTTCTATTCTACAGTTGAAAGAGAGAAAGGTTTTATGTGACTGCAGAATACTTGCACTTTGCTTTCAGACATTACATAGAACTCTTTAGAAATATGTGTGCTTAATAGGTACAAGAGTACATCTCCTCTTATATGGCAAGTCACAGCAGAGATATATGGCCATTTTAAATAGGCAACTGACCTATGGTTTTAGAGGATATAAAACTCTTGAATGATTTCTAACATTCTTGTGATAGTTGTTATCAGTGGTCAAAGTGGAAATTTACAAGTGGCCAGGGGCGGATTGGCCATAGGCACTACCGGGAATTTTACCGGTAGGCCGATGACCTGAGGCCGCCCGTGTGCCGCTGTCACTCACCGGACTGTGAGTGCTTCTTCCCGGACATTTAGGAACCGTGGCCGTCCTCCATCCTGAGGGACTGCGCATGCGCAGCCCTTTCTATACCTCCAGTGTATGTTCCTTTAACTTAATTGGCAGATCAGGCAACCTCCCTATATTAAGCACCTGTGGTCATCACCACATTGCCTGATCTTGGAGTCTCATTCCCCATGAGTCTCTGAAGGTGTTCCTGTGTTTCCTCGTTTATTCAGCCCAGCTGATTCCTGTGGTTTCCAAACCACTTCTACCTCTGTGGTTTCCAAACCACTTCTACTACTGTGGTTCCCATACCACTTCTACCATCTACTGTATCATCGTGACTGTGAGCTGATTCCTATCCGCTGCCTCCGTGCACTACAGTCTTCTAACCACTTCAACTCTACCTTGTATCATTGGGACTGTTAGCTGATGCCTATCCGCTGCCTCCGTGCACTACAGTCTTTCATTCACATCCACTCACCTGTTCATGATTGTGACTGCCAGCTGATTCCTATCCGCTGCCTCCGTGCACTACAGTCTTCAACCTGCAACTCGTCTGTGTTTCATCATCGTGACTGCTAGCTGATTCCTATCCGCTGCCTCCGTGCACTACAGTCTTCAACCTGCAACCCGTCTGTGTTTCATCGTGACTGTTTAGCTGATTCCTATCCGCCGCCTCTGTGCGCTTCAGTCTTCAGCCCTTGTCAACTCTCCCGTGTTTCCTTGAGTCTGCTGCCACTATTGCTACCCGCTACTCTCCGTGATCAACTGTTCCAGTTCAACTCTGCTCTGGTGTCCCATCGTTACTGCACCTGCTGGTTGCTATTGGCTACCTCCGTGTTCCCGCAGAGACCCGCTGCTGTTACTTCTCAGCGCTACGCATCCATCTACTGCTGATCCGCTCTCCACGCCTTCCTGGGTTCCCTGCTGGTCTACCTACCTGTGCGCTGCACCTGCTAGACCACCGCTTCACCCATCCAGGGACTTTGCATCCTGCCGGCCTCCTGCCGTTCAGGTATCTCTGCACTTCTGTCTGACTGCCTTCTCCTGAACCACGGTATGCATACTTCCCATTGACTGTGCTGTGTATTGCATACCTTGCTGGACTGTGTTGGTTCTCCTCTGGAGTGTACTATCCGCTGAGTCTATTGCCATCATTGACTGTGTTATCTCATGCTGGATTACTTCAAGAGACTTTCTATATTGGCAGTGTTGTTCAGTCATTTATACATTTATATTGTGCATATTACTGTGGATCAAAGTCAAGGTGCCCGTGTATATATTGTGTTGCAGTCTCTCCCCGTGCACCTCCTCACATATATATTCAGTGGTACAACTTGCTAGCGGCAGACCACTGACCCCTGTTTCCAGTTTCACCTGCTCCAGTATCCTCTCACATAGCAGCGGTACAACTTGCTAACGCAGACCACTGACTCCCCGGATACCTCCACTTGGATTCCATTCCTTCACTCAGACAGCGGTACAACTTGCTATCCGCAGACCGCTGACTCTCATCACCTCCTCGTTTCTGTTGGACATTCCTCCTCACTATAGCAGTGGTACAACTTGCTACCGCAGACCACTGACTACCTTCACGTGTCCTTTGTCCATACAGTTCCTCGTGTATTACTACCTCCATATTGCCAGTGCTGCTAGTCATAGACTTTCCTGAGCATCTCACCATCTGCTATTTCCTGTTCCGTGATCACCCTGCTACCAGAGTACCATATTACCACCTATACTGCTCTGGTAAGCCTATCACCTGGTGATCCCTGGGTAAAGACTCCTAGTGCCCGTGACAGTAAGATCAGGCCATGACAGACCCAGATACGGAACCTACCGCTAAAGAGATGCTGCAGCATCTGGTCAGCCGTGTGGAGCAACAGGATGCTCGCCAACAGCTGTTACTTCAATGTTACCAATCATTAACCTCCCAAGGAACATCTGGACAGACTGTTACAGCTAATATTGAAGCTCCTGTGCTTTCTTCCGTTTCCCCAGTGCCATCCCAGGTGTCTACAGCTCCTACGCTTCACCTGCCTACTCCGTCAAAATATGACGGGGACCCCAAAACTTGTAGAGGTTTCCTTAACCAATGTTCAGTCCATTTTGAACTCCAACCTCAAAATTTTTCTACCCATCGTTCCAGAGTGGCCTATCTTATCTCATTGTTTTCGGGACAAGCCCTGGCTTGGGCCTCCCCCCTGTGGGAAAGAAACGATCCAATTCTACAAGATAGTGCCAAATTCATTTCCACGTTCCGAAGTGTGTTCGATGAACCAGGTCGTGTGACCTCCGCTGCTTCCAGCATTCTTCGTTTGCGACAAGGCTCCCATACAGTAGGACAGTATGTCATTCAATTTAGGATCTTAGCCTCTGAACTTCAGTG
This sequence comes from Mixophyes fleayi, assembly GCF_038048845.1. Lineage (NCBI taxonomy): Eukaryota > Metazoa > Chordata > Amphibia > Anura > Limnodynastidae > Mixophyes > Mixophyes fleayi. The sequence goes on along the minus strand of NC_134402.1, from coordinate 367,612,198 downwards.
GAACACTGAAGCATTAGTTGCCGCCTTCTGGCAGGGGCTCTCCGATAAAATTAAAGATGCACTGACTACCCAAGAGCTTCCTTCGTCACTAGAAGACTTGATCTCTCTTTGCCATCGTGTAGATATGAGATTTCGTGAAAGAGAGTCTGAGAAAACAACAGCTGTCAAAGCACCTCTTCGTTTAAACCCTCAATTTCGTCCAGCTCCATCCTCTGTGATTCCCATGGAGATAGGACGTTCCAAATTATCTTCAGAGGAAAGGAAACGAAGAGTAAAGAATAGACTCTGTATCTATTGTGCTGATTCCACGCATATGCTCAGCTCTTGCCCTAAGAGATCGGGAAATGCCAGGCCCTAACTAGTTCTGGAGAGGTGAAGTTAGGGTCCCTGGAGTCCTCTCCATTGTCTATGAAATCTAAAGTCTGCGCTTTTGATGTTACGATTTCCTTTGCTACCAAATCCTTTGAGTCACAGGCATTGATTGATTCCGGAGCAGCAGGAAATTTCATTTCTAAATCACTAGTGAATCAATGGTCCCTACCAGTGATCACTTTAAAAACACCCATTACTGTGACGGCTATAGATGGATCACGCCTCATCAATGGTCTCATCACCCAGAGTACGTCTCCAGTAACCCTTCAGATTGGTGTACTACACCATGAAGAAATTTCGTTTTTAATTCTTCCAGTTACGACAAGTCCGATTGTCTTAGGCCTTCCATGGCTTCAGTGTCACTCTCCCCAGATTGACTGGCGCACCCCTCAAGTTACGTCTTGGGGGTCTGAATGTCACCATCGTTGTCTCTCTCAAGTTATTCCTCTTAAAGTACAGCGATCTTCCATCTCATCTTCCTCCCCGGGACTCCCTCCTCAGTATGCTTCATTTGCCGATGTGTTTGATAAAGCTCAGTCTGAACGTCTTCCTCCTCATCGTTCTTGGGATTGTCCGATCGACCTTCTACCTGGCAAGACTCCTCCCAGGGGTCGGGTCTATCCTCTCTCGTTACCTGAAACTCAAGCTACATCTGAGTACATACAGGAGAATCTCCAGCGTGGGTTCATTCGACCTTCCACCTCTCCCGCTGGAGCTGGGTTCTTCTTCGTCAAAAAGAAGGATGGATCATTACGCCCTTGTATAGATTTTCGTGGACTCAACGCCATTACTATCAAGAATCGGTATCCCATTCCGCTGATCACTGAGCTATTTGATCGCATCAAGGGAGCTCGGATATTTACTAAGTTGGATCTTCGTGGTGCCTACAATTTAATTAGAATCCGTTCCGGTGACGAATGGAAGACCGCGTTTAACACCAGAGATGGGCATTACGAATATTTAGTAATGCCCTTCGGGCTGTGTAATGCCCCCGCTGTTTTCCAGGGTTTCATCAATGAGATCTTTCGGGACTTATTATATGTATGTGTCGTTGTCTACCTAGACGACATATTGATCTTCTCACAGGACCTGCCTTCTCATCACCAACATGTGGCAGAGGTCCTCTCCAGACTACGGAAAAACTCGTTGTTCTGTAAATTGGAAAAATGTTCATTCGAGTTACCCCAGATTCCATTCTTGGGGTATATAGTTTCCGGAGTTGGCCTGAAGATGGATCCAGACAAAGTAAATGCTGTACTACATTGGCCTCAGCCAACTACTCTTCGTGCCATCCAGCGTTTTTTAGGTTTTGCCAATTACTATAGACGCTTCATTCAAGACTTTTCATCCATTGCATCTCCCATTGTGGCCCTAACTCGGAAAGGGGCTAATACTAAGCAATGGTCATCTGAGGCTCTCCAAGCCTTTCAAATCCTCAAAGAGGCCTTCTCGTCTGCTCCCATTCTGCGACAGCCTGATGTGACACTCCCCTTCTTCCTAGAAGTAGATGCCTCTAATGTGGGCTTAGGAGCTATTCTCTCCCAACGCTCGGAGCAACAAAAATTACATCCTTGTGCCTTCTACTCTCGGGGTCTTCTGCCCGCAGAGAAAAATTATACTATCGGGGACAAGGAGTTGCTGGCCATCAAAGCTGCATTAGAGGAATGGAGATACTTGTTGGAAGGAGCTCGCCATCCGGTGACGATCTTCACGGATCATAAGAACTTGTCATATTTGCAATCTGCTCAATGCTTGAACCCTCGTCAAGCAAGATGGTCTCTTTTCTTTTCCCGTTTTGAATTAATTATAACCTTCAAACCAGCCGCTAAGAACAAGAAAGCTGACGCTCTATCTCGAGCTTTTGTGATGTCCTCTGATGTAGAAGAGGTTCCCAACCATGCTATTCTAGACCCTAAATGTATTTCTCTGGCTGCTTCATCCACCAAAATGCTACCATTTGGGAAGACCCTTGTGCCTCCTACTCTGAGGAGGAAAATCCTTTCGTGGTTCCATGCCTCTCGTTTTTCTGGACACGCCGGTGAACACAAGACCTTTGAGATTCTCTCTCGTAGTTACTGGTGGCCTTCAATGAGGAGAGACGTCAAAGAGTTTATTGCTTCCTGTGATTTATGTTCTCAGTTCAAATCCTCCCGCAGAACTCCAGCAGGGTTGCTGCGACCACTACCCATTCCGTCCAAGCCTTGGACCCATATTAGTATGGATTTCGTTACTGATTTGCCACCAAGTAAGAATCACAATACTATTTGGGTAGTGGTAGACAGATTTTCGAAGATGGCCCATTTCGTCCCTCTGTCCGGTTTACCTTCCTCGTCTACTCTGGCTGAACATTTCATTAAAGAAATCTTCCGCATCCATGGATGTCCGTCTGAGATTGTGTCGGATAGAGGAGTACAATTCGTTTCCAGATTCTGGCGGGCCCTTTGTAAAACCTTGGGCATACGATTAGCACTCTCATCGTCTTACCATCCGCAATCTAACGGACAAACGGAACGAGTCAATCAAGATCTTGAGACTTTTATTAGGATGTTCTCTTCAGCCAACCAAGACAACTGGGTAGAATTGCTCCCTTGGGCTGAATTCGCCCATAACAACATGTACCATGAGTCATCTTCCAAAACTCCATTCTTTGTGGTCTACGGTCACCATCCGTCTTTTCCGGAATTTCCTGCCCTCCTGCCCACCCAAGTTCCTGCTGTGGAGACTGCTTGTCAAACCTTCAAAAATATCTGGTCTCAGGTCAAAACCTGTTTAAAGAAGACATCTAATAAATATAAGTCTTTCGCAGATAAGAAGAGGCGGGCTATTCCACCACTAAAAATTGGAGATCGTGTCTGGTTATCTACCAAAAATATTCGTTTGAAGGTTCCATCTATGAAATTCGCCCCTCGTTTTATTGGTCCATATAGGATCATTCAAGTTATCAATCCAGTATGTGTTAAACTTCTTCTTCCTAAGAATCTTCGGATTTCCAATGCCTTCCATGTGTCCTTGCTCAAACCTCTCATCATCAACCGTTTCTCGACTCCTCCCTCAGCACCGCAGCCAGTTCAAGTTCATCAGGAGGAGGATTTCGAGATTACTGAGGTATTGGATGCAAAAATTTCGCGAGGAGTCCTCCGTTTCCTCGTTCATTGGAAGGGCTTTGGTCCTGAAGAGCGTTCATGGATCAAAGCTGAAGATCTTAATGCTCCTGCCCTTCTGAAGAAGTTTTATTCCAAAAATCCGGACAAGCCCGGTTCCAGGCGTTCTGTGCCCACCTTTAAAAGGGGGGGTACTGTCACTCACCGGACTGTGAGTGCTTCTTCCCGGACATTTAGGAACCGTGGCCGTCCTCCATCCTGAGGGACTGCGCATGCGCAGCCCTTTCTATACCTCCAGTGTATGTTCCTTTAACTTAATTGGCAGATCAGGCAACCTCCCTATATTAAGCACCTGTGGTCATCACCACATTGCCTGATCTTGGAGTCTCATTCCCCATGAGTCTCTGAAGGTGTTCCTGTGTTTCCTCGTTTATTCAGCCCAGCTGATTCCTGTGGTTTCCAAACCACTTCTACCTCTGTGGTTTCCAAACCACTTCTACTACTGTGGTTCCCATACCACTTCTACCATCTACTGTATCATCGTGACTGTGAGCTGATTCCTATCCGCTGCCTCCGTGCACTACAGTCTTCTAACCACTTCAACTCTACCTTGTATCATTGGGACTGTTAGCTGATGCCTATCCGCTGCCTCCGTGCACTACAGTCTTTCATTCACATCCACTCACCTGTTCATGATTGTGACTGCCAGCTGATTCCTATCCGCTGCCTCCGTGCACTACAGTCTTCAACCTGCAACTCGTCTGTGTTTCATCATCGTGACTGCTAGCTGATTCCTATCCGCTGCCTCCGTGCACTACAGTCTTCAACCTGCAACCCGTCTGTGTTTCATCGTGACTGTTTAGCTGATTCCTATCCGCCGCCTCTGTGCGCTTCAGTCTTCAGCCCTTGTCAACTCTCCCGTGTTTCCTTGAGTCTGCTGCCACTATTGCTACCCGCTACTCTCCGTGATCAACTGTTCCAGTTCAACTCTGCTCTGGTGTCCCATCGTTACTGCACCTGCTGGTTGCTATTGGCTACCTCCGTGTTCCCGCAGAGACCCGCTGCTGTTACTTCTCAGCGCTACGCATCCATCTACTGCTGATCCGCTCTCCACGCCTTCCTGGGTTCCCTGCTGGTCTACCTACCTGTGCGCTGCACCTGCTAGACCACCGCTTCACCCATCCAGGGACTTTGCATCCTGCCGGCCTCCTGCCGTTCAGGTATCTCTGCACTTCTGTCTGACTGCCTTCTCCTGAACCACGGTATGCATACTTCCCATTGACTGTGCTGTGTATTGCATACCTTGCTGGACTGGGTTGGTTCTCCTCTGGAGTGTACTATCCGCTGAGTCTATTGCCATCATTGACTGTGTTATCTCATGCTGGATTACTTCAAGAGACTTTCTATATTGGCAGTGTTGTTCAGTCATTTATACATTTATATTGTGCATATTACTGTGGATCAAAGTCAAGGTGCCCGTGTATATATTGTGTTGCAGTCTCTCCCCGTGCACCTCCTCACATATATATTCAGTGGTACAACTTGCTAGTGGCAGACCACTGACCCCTGTTTCCAGTTTCACCTGCTCCAGTATCCTCTCACATAGCAGCGGTACAACTTGCTAACGCAGACCACTGACTCCCCGGATACCTCCACTTGGATTCCATTCCTTCACTCAGACAGCGGTACAACTTGCTATCCGCAGACCGCTGACTCTCATCACCTCCTCGTTTCTGTTGGACATTCCTCCTCACTATAGCAGTGGTACAACTTGCTACCGCAGACCACTGACTACCTTCACGTGTCCTTTGTCCATACAGTTCCTCGTGTATTACTACCTCCATATTGCCAGTGCTGCTAGTCATAGACTTTCCTGAGCATCTCACCATCTGCTATTTCCTGTTCCGTGATCACCCTGCTACCAGAGTACCATATTACCACCTATACTGCTCTGGTAAGCCTATCACCTGGTGATCCCTGGGTAAAGACTCCTAGTGCCCGTGACAGCCGCCTGACGTTTTTTGTTTTTTTTTTAAACAAGGAAGATGGCTGGCCCCTTTCCCCAGGACCAGCCACCTTCCTTCTAGTGGCCGCGGATCTGTCCCTCTCTCCCCCTCTGCGTGGCCTAAGTATCACATGGGACGTGCACCATGTGACAGGTGCCGTCCCATGTGAGCAGAGCAGAAAGCTTGGCTGGAAGCGGATGACAGGTAAGTGTGAAGTGGGGGCGCTGATAACAGGTGTGTGTGAAGGGGGGGCTGATGTCAGTACAGTGTGTGTGTGAAGGGGGGGCTGATGTCAGTAGAGGGTGTGTGAAGAAGGGGGGGCTGATGTCAGTACAGTGTGTGTGAAGAAGGGGGAAGGCTGATGTCAGTACAGTGTGTGTGAAGGGGGGGCTGATTTCAGTACAGTGTGTGTGAAGGGGGGGCTGATGTCAGTACAGTGTGTGTGAAGGGGGGGCTGATGTCAGTACAGTGTGTGTGAAGGGGGGGGCTGATGTCAGTACAGTGTGTGTGAAGAAGGGGGGGCTGATGTCAGTACAGTGTGTGTGAAGAAGGGGGGGGCTGATGTCAGTACAGTGTGTGTGAAGAAGGGGGGGGCTGATGTCAGTACAGTGTGTGTGAAGGGGGGGCTGATGTCAGTACAGTGTGTGTGAAGGGGGGGCTGGTGTCAGTACAGTGTGTGTGTGAAGAAGGGGGGGGGCTGATGTCAGTACAGTGTGTGTGAAGGGGGGCTGATGTCAGTACAGTGTGTGTGAAGAAGAGGGGGCTGATGTCAGTACAGTGTGTGTGAAGAAGGGGGGGGCTGATGTCAGTACAGTGTGTGTGAAGGGGGGGCTGATGTCAGTACAGTGTGTGTGAAGGGGGGGGGCTGGTGTCAGTACAGTGTGTGTGTGAAGAAGGGGGGGGCTGATGTCAGTACAGTGTGTGTGAAGGGGGGCTGATGTCAGTACAGTGTGTGTGAAGGGGGGGCTGATGTCAGTACAGTGTGTGTGAAGGGGGGGGCTGATGTCAGTACAGTGTGTGTGAAGAAGGGGGAAGGCTGATGTCAGTACAGTGTGTGTGAAGGGGGGGCTGATGTCAGTACAGTGTGTGTGAAGGGGGGGGCTGATGTCAGTACAGTGTGTGTGAAGAAGGGGGGCTGATGTCAGTACAGTGTGTGTGAAGAAGGGGGGGGGGGCTGATGTCAGTACAGTGTGTGTGAAGTGGGGGGGCTGCTGTTAGTACAGTGTGTGTGAAGAAGGGGGGGCTGATGTCAGTACAGTGTGTGTGAAGAAGGGGGGGCTGATGTCAGTACTGTGTGTGTGAAGGGGGGCTGATGTCAGTACAGTGTGTGTGAAGGGGAGGGGGCTGATGTCAGTACAGTGTGTGTGAAGAAGGGGGGGCTGATGTCAGTACAGTGTGTGTGAAGAAGGGGGGCTGATGTCAGTACAGTGTGTGTGAAGGGGGGGCTGATATCAGTACAGTGTGTGTGAAGGGGGGGCTGATGTCAGTACAGTGTGTGTGAAGAAGGGGGGGGCTGATGTCAGTACAGTGTGTGTGAAGGGGGGGCTGATGTCAGTACAGTGTGTGTGAAGGGGGGGCTGATGTCAGTACAGTGTGTGTGAAGAAGGGGGGCTGATGTCAGTACAGTGTGTGTGAAGAAGGGGGGCTGATGTCAGTACAGTGTGTGTGAAGGGGGGCTGATGTCAGTACAGTGTGTGTGAAGGGGAGGGGGCTGATGTCAGTACAGTGTGTGTGAAGAAGGGGGAAGGCTGATGTCAGTACAGTGTGTGTGAAGGGGGGGCTGATGTCAGTACAGTGTGTGTGAAGGGGGGGGCTGATGTCAGTACAGTGTGTGTGAAGGGGGGGGCTGATGTCAGTACAGTGTGTGTGAAGAAGGGGGGCTGATGTCAGTACAGTGTGTGTGAAGTGGGGGGGCTGCTGTTAGTACAGTGTGTGTGAAGAAGGGGGGGCTGATGTCAGTACAGTGTGTGTGAAAAAGGGGGGGCTGATGTCAGTACAGTGTGTGTGAAGAAGGGGGGCGCTGATGTCAGTACAGTGTGTGTGAAGAAGGGGGGCTGATGTCAGTACAGTGTGTGTGAAGGGGGGCTGATGTCAGTACAGTGTGTGTGAAGGGGAGGGGGCTGATGTCAGTACAGTGTGTGTGAAGAAGGGGGGGCTGATGTCAGTACAGTGTGTGTGAAGAAGGGGGGCTGATGTCAGTACAGTGTGTGTGAAGGGGGGGCTGATGTCAGTACAGTGTGTGTGAAGGGGGGGGCTGATGTCAGTACAGTGTGTGTGAAGGGGGGGGCTGATGTCAGTACAGTGTGTGTGAAGGGGGGGGCTGATGTCTGTACAGTGTGTGTGAAGAAGGGGGAAGGCTGATGTCAGTACAGTGTGTATGAAGGGGGGGCTGATGTCAGTACAGTGTGTGTGAAGGGGGGGGGCTGATGTCAGTACAGTGTGTGTGAAGAAGGGGGGCTGATGTCAGTACAGTGTGTGTGAAGAAGGGGGGGGCTGATGTCAGTACAGTGTGTGTGAAGTGGGGGGGCTGCTGTTAGTACAGTGTGTGTGAAGAAGGGGGGGCTGATGTCAGTACAGTGTTTGTGAAGAAGGGGGGGCTGATGTCAGTACAGTGTGTGTGAAGAAGGGGGGCGCTGATGTCAGTACAGTGTGTGTGAAGAAGGGGGGCTGATGTCAGTACAGTGTGTGTGAAGGGGGGCTGATGTCAGTACAGTGTGTGTGAAGGGGAGGGGGCTGATGTCAGTACAGTGTGTGTGAAGAAGGGGGGGCTGATGTCAGTACAGTGTGTGTGAAGAAGGGGGGCTGATGTCAGTACAGTGTGTGTGAAGGGGGGGCTGATGTCAGTACAGTGTGTGTGAAGGGGGGGCTGATGTCAGTACAGTGTGTGTGAAGGGGGGGCTGATGTCAGTACAGTGTGTGTGAAGGGGGGGCTGATGTCAGTACAGTGTGTGTGAAGAAGGGGGGCTGATGTCAGTACAGTGTGTGTGAAGGGGGGCTGATGTCAGTACAGTGTGTGTAAAGGGGAGGGGGCTGATGTCAGTACAGTGTGTGTGAAGAAGGGGGGGCTGATGTCAGTACAGTGTGTGTGAAGAAGGGGGAAGGCTGATGTCAGTACAGTGTGTGTGAAGGGGGGGCTGATGTCAGTACAGTGTGTGTGAAGGGGGGGGCTGATGTCAGTACAGTGTGTGTGAAGAATTGGGGCTGATGTCAGTACAGTGTGTGTGAAGAAGGGGGGGGCTGATGTCAGTACAGTGTGTGTGAAGTGGGGGGCTGCTGTTAGTACAGTGTGTGTGAAGAAGGGGGGGCTGATGTCAGTACAGTGTGTGTGAAGAAGGGGGGGCTGATGTCAGTACAGTGTGTGTGAAGAAGGGGGGCGCTGATGTCAGTACAGTGTGTGTGAAGAAGGGGGGCTGATGTCAGTACAGTGTGTGTGAAGGGGGGCTGATGTCAGTACAGTGTGTGTGAAGGGGAGGGGGCTGATGTCAGTACAGTGTGTGTGAAGAAGGGGGGGCTGATGTCAGTACAGTGTGTGTGAAGAAGGGGGGCTGATGTCAGTACAGTGTGTGTGCAGGGGGGGCTGATGTCAGTACAGTGTGTGTGAAGGGGGGGCTGATGTCAGTACAGTGTGTGTGAAAGGGGGGCTGATGTCAGTACAGTGTGTGTGAAGAAGGGGGGGGGGTCTGATGTCAGTGTTGTGTGTGTGTGAGGGGGGGCTGATGTCAGTGTTGAGTGTGTGTGTAGGGGGGGCTGATGTCAGTGCTGTGTGTGATGACAAGGGGGCGTGTGGCAATGTAATGTGAGTGTGAGGTAGGTGGTGGCTAAAAGGTGCTATTTTGTTTGTGGGGTGATGGGGTAATGTAATTTAATAGTGGGGCCTATTAATTTAAAATGGGGTGGTTTGGGGGCTATTAATTGAATGTGGGGGTGAGTTTGGGGACAATGAGGTCTATTTATTAAATTTGAATATGAATTATTTAATGCCAGGATAGTTGTGAGAAATGGTTATATTTATTAAATATAAATGCTATTAATTTATTGCTGGGGCTCTTGGAGGGAGGTTTATTTATTCAATGTGAATGCTAGTATTTTAATGTTGGGGTTGGAGGGAGGCCTTATCATTATATGTGAGTTATTTTGATTTAACACCAGAGCTCCTTAGAGTTTTCTAAATTTCATGTACCCATTTTCTTTTCTAGATGGGGCCCCCAGCATTTCAGGATCCAGACAATCGGCAAACTGAGCAAGAGACACCAGAAACCACAGGTAGGGAAAGCAGCAAGAACAGGTGAGAGAGAGCAGGACAATCTGCCAACTGTATTTTTCTATATTGGCAGTTCCTTTGCACCCTGTTATTAAATAAACATAAATATGTACAGTCATGGCCAAATGTTTTGAGAATGACACAAATATTGGTTTTCACAAAGTTTTAGACCTTTTTGTCAGATATTGCTATGGTATACTGAAGTAAAATTACAAGCATTTCACAAGTGTCAATGGCTTTTATTGACCATGTCATTAACTATATGCAAAGAGTCAATATTTGCAGTGTTGACCCTTCTTTTTGAAGACCTCTGCAATTAGCCCTGGCATGCTGTCAAACAACTTCTGGGCCACATACTGACTGATGGCCGCCCATTCTTACCTAATCAATGCTTGGAGTTTGACAGAATTTGTAGGTTTTTGTTTGTCCACCCGCCTCTTGAAGATTGACCACAAGCTCTCAATGGGATTAAGGTCTGGGGAGTTTCCTGGCCATGGACCCAAAATTTTGATGTTTTGATCCCTGAGCCACTTAGTTATCACTTTTGCCTTATGGTAAGGTGTCCATCATGCTGGAAAAGGCATTGTTCACAACCAAACTGTTCTTGGATGGTTGGGAGAAGTTGCTCTTGGAGGATGTTTTGGTACCATTCTTTATTCATGGCTGTGTTCTTAGGCAAAATTGTGAGTGAGCCCACTCCCTTGGCTGAGAAGCACCCCACACATGAATGGTCTCAGGATGCTTTACTGTTGGCATGACACAGGACTGATGGTAGTCCTCACCTTTTCTTCTCTGGACAAGCATTTTTCCAGGTGCCCCAAACAATCTGAAAGGGGATTCATCAGAGAAAATTACTTTACCCCCGTCCTCAGCAGTCCATTCCTTGTACATTTTGCAGAATATCATTCTATCCCTGATGTTTTTACTGGAGAGAAGTGGCTTCTTTGCTGGCCTTCTTGACATCAGGACTTCCTCCAAAAGTCTTCACCTCACTGTGTGTGCACTCACACCTGCCTGCTGCCAATACTGAGAAAGCTCTGCACTGGTGGTGTCCCGATCCCGCATTCTGGGGTATATGCAAATTGCCATCATAAAAACTGAGACAGCAGACTTTGTGAAAATCATATTTGTGTCATTCTCAAATTTTGGCCATGATTATATATTGTGATGACATTTTCTGTTACTGGTTTACTACTGCTAAATTTAGTTGCTCATATTGTCCTACTTACTATGTATTAGTCAAAGTGTACCCATCACTCGTACACAGAGAAGGCAGCCATTATGTGGATGAACCAATAATCATACCACCCAACTGTCCCGATTTTAGCGGGACAGTCCTGATTTAGGGTTTTGTCCCGCCCAGGGACATGTTTGTCCCATGGGTGGGAATGTTGGATGAGGGGTGCTATGTAAAGGGGAGTCTAGCACTTTACAGACCTCTGGTGTACTAATCCTGCCTCCTTTGGTGCTTGCCCCGCCTACAGTTGATATGGTCCCGCCCACATGAGGCCACTTTCAGAAATTTTTCCAGGGCCACTTTAAGTTCCCAATCCGCCCCTGCAAGTGGCAGTATGGAAATTTAGAAGTGATGGTATGAAAAATGTAAAGGAATTGTTAGTAAATGGAATCTGATAGTTTTACGATAAAGGCAGTAGAAGAAGTGAGGGTATAGCATACCACGGTATACACAAGTAGAAGAAGTGAGGATGTAGCATACCACAGTATACATAAGTAGAAGAAGTGAAGGTATAGCATACCACGTGTGAAGATACCGGGTTTATCTGGCCCAGTGCTACCCAGTACCTTCTAGGATTCGTATGGTCACTCAGGCAAAATGCAGTTATAAACATACAACAGTATATTTATTGTCATACAAATCACACTACAATATTATGTACACACAGTAAATAAATGCCAGGCTGATTTACCACATCATCTGTCCCTTACCCCAATAACTTAAGGAGATATAGTCACCTGCTGTCCAGACTTCATGACCCATGGATCCCTCTCAGCTGCATATATAGACTTGAGTTAGAAAACGACAATTCAAAACTCCATCTTGCACCTTCCTGAATGAAATCCAAGCATGAGCACCCCTCCCCCCTGGAGTTGTTCCTTATATATCACAGGTCTAATTTCCACAGTCTTTCCCCTCCCTGGACAAACCCCTGCATCTATTCTACTTCCCCATTGGCCAGTGCAGGACTAGGGGGTTTGGACAGGGCAGTGGAGATGAGATGTCCTTTCACAGAAGCCCCCTGCTGGGATGCAGACAGAACGTCTGGACTAGTCCTAAGGAGAACAATTGATGCTTAATTGGCTTCCCCTACTTCCAAGGATAAGGTAGCAGTGAGCCCCTCCTAAAATTAACCCCTTACACTACTTTGTGATGTCACAGGGTCCCCAGCTGTTCCATGCTTCCTGTAGAGGAAGGAGGGGGGAGAATGAATGCAGCTCAAGCCCTCTCACCTGTATCCTAGACACCACCTGATCTTTACCCATAACCCTCCTGGCTTCAGTTTAAGGACAATGAATAACATTACTTCAAGTCATCAATATATAATACAAAATATACATATTTAAATTGAATTACAATGTCCCCTTAACCACATGTAATTGGACAATGCAGTTGTAGTCTGGTGAGCAGGGGAAACAAAAGAAGGGCTATACAAAGTATTTGCTATAATTCACATATCATACTCGTTTTGTCACACCACGGTATACATAAGTAGAAGAAGTGAGGGTATAGCATACCACGGTATACATAAGTAGAAGAAGTGAGGGTATAGCATACCACGGTATACATAAGTAGAAGAAGTGAGGGTATAGCATACCACAGTATACATAAGTAGAAGAAGTGAAGGTATAGCATACCACAGTATACATAAGTAGAAGAAGTGAAGGTATAGCATACCACAGTATACATTAGTAGAAGAAGTGAGGGTATAGCATACCACAGTATACATAAGTAGAAGAAGTGAGGGTATAGCATACCACAGTATAGATAAGTAGAAGAAGTGAAGGTATAGCATACCACGGTATACATAAGTAGAAGAAGTGAAGGTATAGCATACCACAGTACACATAAGTAGAAGAAGTGAAGGTATAGCATACCACAGTATACATAAGTAGAAGAAGTGAGGGTATAGCATACCACAGTATACATAAGTAGAAGAAGTGAGGGTATAGCATACCACGGTATACATAAGTAGAAGAAGTGAAGGTATAGCATTCCACGGTATACATAAGTAGAAGAAGTGAAGGTATAGCATACCACGGTATACATAAGTAGAAGAAGTGAAGGTATAGCATACCATAGTATACATAAGTAGAAGAAGTGAGGGTATAGCATACCACGGTATACATAAGTAGAAGAAGTTATGGTATAGCATACCACGGTATACATAAGTAGAAGAAGTTATGGTATAGCATACCACGGTATACATAAGTAGAAGAAGTGATGGTATAGCATACCACGGTATACATAAGTAGAAGAAGTGATGGTATAGCATACCACAGTATACATAAGTAGAAGAAGTGAGGGTATAGCATACCACAGTATACATAAGTAGAAGAAGTGAGGGTATAGCATACCACAGTATACATAAGTAGAAGAAGTGAGGGTATAGCATACCACGGTATACATAAGTAGAAGAAGTGAGGGTAATGCATACCACAGTATACATAAGTAGAAGAAGTGAGGGTAATGCATACCCCGGTATACATAAGTAGTAGAAGTGAGGGTATAGCATACCACGGTATACATAAGTAGAAGAAGTGAGGGTATAGCATAACATGGTATACATGAGTAGAAATGAAGGTATAGCATACCATGGTATACATAAGTAGAAGAAGTGAAGGTATAGCATACCACGGTATACATAAGTAGAAGAAGCGAAGGTATAGCATACCACGGTATACATAAGTAGAAGAAGTGAGGGTATAGCATACCACGGTATACATAAGTAGAAGTGAAGGTAAAGCATACCACGGTATACATAAGTAGAAGAAGTGAAGGTATAGCATACCACGGTATACATAAGTAGAAGAAGTGAGGGTATAGCATACCACGGTATACATAAGTAGAAGTGAAGGTATAGCATACCACGGTATACATAAGTAGAAGAAGTGAGGGTATAGCATACCACGGTATACATAAGTAGAAGAAGTGAGGGTATAGCATACCACGGTATACATAAGTAGAAGAAGTGAGGGTATAGCATACCACGGTATACATAAGTAGAAGAAGTGAGGGTATAGCATACCACGGTATACATAAGTAGAAGAAGTGAAGGTATAGCATACCACGGTATACATAAGTAGAAGAAGTGAGGGTATAGCATACCACGGTATACATAAGTAGAAGAAGTGAGGGTATAGCATACCACGGTATACATAAGTAGAAGAAGTGAGGGTATAGCATACCACGGTATACATAAGTAGAAGAAGTGAGGGTATAGCATACCACGGTATACATAAGTAGAAGAAGTGAGGGTATAGCATACCACGGTATACATAAGTAGAAGAAGTGAGGGTATAGCATACCACGGTATACATAAGTAGAAGAAGTGAGGGTGTAGCATACCACAGTATACATAAGTAGAAGAAGTGAGGGTATAGCATACCACGGTATACATAAGTAGAAGAAGTGAGGGTATAGCATACCACGGTATACATAAGTAGAAGAAGTGAGGGTGTAGCATACCACAGTATACATAAGTAGAAGAAGTGAAGGTATAGCATACCACGGTATACATAAGTAGAAGAAGTGAAGGTATAGCATACCACAGTATACATAAGTAGAAGAAGTGAAGGTATAGCATACCACAGTATACATAAGTAGAAGAAGTGAAGGTATAGCATACCACAGTATATATAAGTAGAAGAAGTGAAGGTATAGCATACCACAGTATACATAAGTAGAAGAAGTGAGGGTATAGCATACCACAGTATAGATAAGTAGAAGAAGTGAGGGTATAGCATACCACAGTATAGATAAGTAGAAGAAGTGAGGGTATAGCATACCACAGTATAGATAAGTAGAAGAAGTGAAGGTATAGCATACCACAGTATACATAAGTAGAAGAAGTGAGGGTATAGCATACCACAGTATACATAAGTAGAAGAAGTGAGGGTATAGCATACCACGGTATACATAAGTAGAAGAAGTGAAGGTATAGCATACCACGGTATACATAAGTAGAAGAAGTGAGGGTATAGCATACCACAGTATAGATAAGTAGAAGAAGTGAGGGTATAGCATACCACAGTATAGATAAGTAGAAGAAGTGAGGGTATAGCATACCACAGTATAGATAAGTAGAAGAAGTGAAGGTATAGCATACCACAGTATACATAAGTAGAAGAAGTGAGGGTATAGCATACCACAGTATACATAAGTAGAAGAAGTGAGGGTATAGCATACCACGGTATACATAAGTAGAAGAAGTGAAGGTATAGCATACCACGGTATACATAAGTAGAAGAAGTGAGGGTATAGCATACCACAGTATACATAAGTAGAAGAAGTGAGGGTATAGCATACCACAGTATACATAAGTAGAAGAAGTGAGGGTAATGCATACCACAGTATACATAAGTAGAAGAAGTGAGGGTAATGCATACCCCGGTATACATAAGTAGTAGAAGTGAGGGTATAGCATACCACGGTATACATAAGTAGAAGAAGTGAGGGTATAGCATAACATGGTATACATGAGTAGAAATGAAGGTATAGCATACCATGGTATACATAAGTAGAAGAAGTGAAGGTATAGCATACCACGGTATACATAAGTAGAAGAAGCGAAGGTATAGCATACCACGGTATACATAAGTAGAAGAAGTGAGGGTATAGCATACCACGGTATACATAAGTAGAAGTGAAGGTATAGCATACCACGGTATACATAAGTAGAAGAAGTGAAGGTATAGCATACCACGGTATACATAAGTAGAAGAAGTGAGGGTATAGCATACCACGGTATACATAAGTAGAAGTGAAGGTATAGCATACCACGGTATACATAAGTAGAAGAAGTGAGGGTATAGCATACCACGGTATACATAAGTAGAAGAAGTGAGGGTATAGCATACCACGGTATACATAAGTAGAAGAAGTGAGGGTATAGCATACCACGGTATACATAAGTAGAAGAAGTGAGGGTATAGCATACCACAGTATAGATAAGTAGAAGAAGTGAGGGTATAGCATACCACAGTATAGATAAGTAGAAGAAGTGAGGGTATAGCATACCACAGTATAGATAAGTAGAAGAAGTGAAGGTATAGCATACCACAGTATACATAAGTAGAAGAAGTGAGGGTATAGCATACCACAGTATACATAAGTAGAAGAAGTGAGGGTATAGCATACCACAGTATACATAAGTAGAAGAAGTGAGGGTATAGCATACCACGGTATACATAAGTAGAAGAAGTGAGGGTATAGCATACCACGGTATACATAAGTAGAAGAAGTGAAGGTATAGCATACCACGGTATACATAAGTAGAAGAAGTGAAGGTATAGCATACCACGGTATACATAAGTAGAAGAAGTGAAGGTATAGCATACCACGGTATACATAAGTAGAAGAAGTGAGGGTATAGCATACCACGGTATACATAAGTAGAAGAAGTTATGGTATAGCATACCACGGTATACATAAGTAGAAGAAGTTATGGTATAGCATACCACGGTATACATAAGTAGAAGAAGTTATGGTATAGCATACCACGGTATACATAAGTAGAAGAAGTGAAGGTATAGCATACCACGGTATACATAAGTAGAAGAAGTGAAGGTATAGCATACCACGGTATACATAAGTAGAAGAAGTGAAGGTATAGCATACCACGGTATACATAAGTAGAAGAAGTGAAGGTATAGCATACCACGGTATACATAAGTAGAAGAAGTGAAGGTATAGCATACCACAGTATACATAAGCAGAAGAAGTGAAGGTATAGCATACCACAGTATACATAAGCAGAAGAAGTGAAGGTATAGCATACCACAGTATACATAAGCAGAAGAAGTGAAGGTATAGCATACCACGGTATACATAAGCAGAAGAAGTGAAGGTATAGCATACCACGGTATACATAAGTAGAAGAAGTGAAGGTATAGCATACCACGGTATACATAAGTAGAAGAAGTGAAGGTATAGCATACCACGGTATACATAAGTAGAAGAAGTGAGGGTATAGCATACCACGGTATACATAAGTAGAAGAAGTGAGGGTATAACATACCACAGTATACATAAGTAGAAGAAGTGAAGGTATAGCATACCACAGTATACATAAGTAGAAGAAGTGAAGGTATAGCATACCACGGTATACATAAGTAGAAGAAGTGAAGGTATAGCATACCACAGTATACATAAGTAGAAGAAGTGAGGGTATAGCATACCACGGTATACATAAGTAGAAGAAGTGAAGGTATAGCATACCACGGTATACATAAGTAGAAGAAGTGAAGGTATAGCATACCACGGTATACATAAGTAGAAGAAGTGAAGGTATAGCATACCACGGTATACATAAGTAGAAGAAGTGAAGGTATAGCATACCACGGTATACATAAGTAGAAGAAGTGAAGGTATAGCATACCACAGTATACATAAGTAGAAGAAGTGAAGGTATAGCATACCACAGTATACATAAGTAGAAGAAGTGAAGGTATAGCATACCACAGTATACATAAGTAGAAGAAGTGAAGGTATAGCATACCACGGTATACATAAGTAGAAGAAGTGAGGGTATAGCATACCACAGTATACATAAGTAGAAGAAGTGAAGGTATAGCATACCACGGTATACATAAGTAGAAGAAGTGAGGGTATAGCATACCACAGTATACATAAGTAGAAGAAGTGAAGGTATAGCATACCACGGTATACATAAGTAGAAGAAGTGAGGGTATAGCATACCACGGTATACATAAGTTTACCATATTTTTTAAACAGAAAATTGGGACACCATTATTACACAGAGGTGGTTCAGCCTAATTAAGCCACCACTTGCTTTCTTCTAGATGTTAAATACAGACATTTAACTATTGTGATTAATCTAAATGCATTGGAAATCTGCATTGTAGAAAAATAGAACAGCATTTCAGAGTTTGTACTTTTTTAGGAAATTCAGTAGTTGAACTCTTACTAAGCTACGCCATAGTGGTAGTGTCAAGGCAAAATCTTATATATCCATCTTGTGTATGGCATTATAAAATAGCTCCTAGTTTGGTGTTGGGGACCCACATAGACCCACCTGCTTTGGTTTGGGGTTAGCGTTAAATAAAACAATGTTACCTTGGAGAGTTCTCCCCAAGCCCTCTAGAGCAGAGTGAAACCAAAGTAAACCTCTCTGCTTTGGGAGTGTGTTATCGCATTACTTGATGCAACTTAGTAAATATTTCCCAACATGCCCTTGGGTGGTTGCCTGCATGACCCTTACCCTCCATGTGCATTCACCAACCATGAAAATAACCCTGGTGCCCTTTCCCTTTGACCTGCTGTGTTTTAAAAAAAATAATATTCAATTCCGGTGTAGTGTATCAACTGAAACAATACTGGTACATATGTATAATTGAAATCAAAACTGAACCTTTACTGCAGTTAAACAAATTGATTACATAGCAAAGTTGTAAAATTACAAAATCCTCATTATCTTTCACATAAAATGAATCCCAATAAATGAATAACTTACAATAGTACACCTAGGGGTAAATGTATCAAGGTCCGATTTTGCAACTCCAGCGATTTTCTCGGGAGAGTTGAAACTCGCCGATGTATGAAGCTGAGATTTCATGCAAAATCGCCAGAGTTCTGCTTCTGTCAAAATCGCTATTTGCAAAATCGCCAGAGATCAAACTCCCGACTGTTTGCCACTGCAGCTTTACAGCTCTCAAATGTATAAAGCTGCAAGTTAGCAAACTCAGGAGAGTTTGCATCAAAACACGCCAGATACAACACGCTACTTGATAGCAGTGTGTTGTATAAACACATCACTGTTACACTGCCCTGGCAGTGTTAAAACTGTAAAGAACAGATAAAAGTTGAAAAAAAAAAAAGCGTGAGGTGCCCCCGCTATTCATGCTTAACCCTAGTGCTGCCTGACTAGTGCTGGTCCCGTGAAAATCGAGCAAAAACTTTTGCGTGGGGTCCCCCCGATTTTCACTTTACCAGCACTAGGCAAACCAGCCATTGTTGGCGGCACTATAGCAGTGGGACACACGGCAGGGGTCCCACTGCCATAATGACTAACCAACCCTAGACTGTTCAGCACTGGGCTGGATTCCCTAGGGAGTGGGGACCGACGAAAAAAACTAGCGGGCCCGCCCGCTAGAAAGAACCAGCCGAGTGATGATAGCACTAGGGCTCTTCCTACTACCCCTGGGCTGTGGGTAGTAAGGTAATACGACTTGCATAAGCTGTATTTACTGTATTACAGCTTACGCAAGTAGCGTTGCGCATGCGCAATGAGCTACGTTACTTGCGTAAGCTCTATGTACAGTATTAGGTGATTCCCCCACTAGCGTGGGAAAATCACATAATACAGTAGTTAGAGCTTACGCAATGAACGTAGATTCATTGCGTACCGGACCTCCTACCTAGTAGGAGGTGTTAGCGGCGGCTCCACAGTTTTTTTATTTTTCTTCAATCAAGATGAAAGTGTCGGGATGTACAAATATGGGGCCCCCCTGGCTGAAGCAAAGAAGACTTCAATCAACAAGGGGCCCCTTCTGGGCGAAGTGAAGAAGATATTATTCAAGCCTGGACATTTTGGAAGTATAATTTTGCTGGGACTGGGGCAAGCCTCGACACTTTGGAAGTATAATTATTAAGGGATTGGGGCAAGCACGGACCTTTTGAAGAAGAAAGAAGACATCTTTGGTGAGTATTTGGCGTGTTTTTATTATTAATAAATAGATGTGGTTTAAATGAGGGTGGTTAGTGTGTTTATTGTGGGGTTTTTATTTTTAATAAATATGTGTGGTTTTTACTAGGGTGTTGTTGTTTATTTAACTTTTTTTTGTGGAACTACAGGTCCCAGCAAGCCAGGGATGTCAGGGCATGTTGGCACTTGTGATTCTCCAAGTGCCAACATGCCCTGGCTGCCGTGGGTATGCTGGTGCTTGTAGTTATACAAGCAGCAGCATGGCCACACTGTTTTTGGCAACCTGGCTGGCTGGGACTTGTAGTTCCACAAAACAAAATGGTGTCCGTTTATTTTTTTCAATCTTTATCGCTGTATTACCTTACTACCCACAGCCCAGGAGTAGTAGGAAGAGCCCTAGTGCTATCAGCACTGGGCTGGTTCTTTCTAGGGGGGGGGCCCGCTAGTTTTTTTGGTGGACCCCGCTCCCTAGGGAATCCAGCCCAGCGCTGAACAGTCTAGGGTTGGTTAGTCATTATGGCAGGGGGACCCCTGCCGTGTGTCCCACTGCTATAGTGCTGCCAACCCTGGCTGGTTTGCCTAGTGCTGTAAAGAGAAAATCAGGGGGACCCCACGCAAAATTTTTCCCCGATTTTCACGAGACCAGCACTAGTCAGGCAGCACTAGGGTTAAGCATGAATAGTGGGGGGACCCCACGCTTTTTTTTTTCTTCACTTTGAACTATTCTTTACAGTTTTTACAGCTGCCGGAGCTCCGTGTATGACAGGAGCAGTGTAACAGTGATGTGTTTACAACTCACTGTTACAACACATGAGAGTTTGCCAAACACAGGAGAGTTAGCTAAACTCGGGAGTATTTACATCGCACAAAATCGCCGGGAGATGACCAGCGATTTTGAACTTCAGTGTCAAAATCGCAGCTTGATACATTTCAGGTTTTTTTTTTCAAAACTCGCGGTTTGCCGCGATTTAAACACGCTGGCAAACTCGCACTTTGATACATTTACCCCCTAGAGTTATGTGCACTTTTTAAAGTCAATCTTTCAATAGCAACAGTTCGTATTGTTCTTTACCATATATCATCCGTATAGGTTTTTAAAGGTCACTTACATAGAAGTAGATCCAAAAGATTTGATTTCTTTAGTGCTCTTACTGAGCCTTCCTTTTCTTTGTTATATTAGGAGTCCATTTCATCATTTTTTTGGGGCGATTCGTAAAGTTTTCCTTCTCATGCAGTGTGTCAGTTTGTTTACAATGGCGCTCGTCCCACATGCTGGTGTTACACGGCTGTGGACAGTTGAAAACGAGCAGTCCCATGCTCTCTCCAAGTGTAGTTCTTTAAAATCACATGCACTTTAATAAGTGAATCCTTTAGTGATCATATAGTGCTGAGTGCTGTCTTTTGAATAAATATTCAATGTGTCTATGTATATATTCAATGTTTTTCATCTGGTATCAGTCTAGACTAGAGATGGTCACTGACCCCCGTGTTTTGGTTTTGTATTCGGTTTTGGATCTGGATTACCGTCGTGTTTTGGTTTTGGTTTTGCAAAACTGCCATTGCGTGTTTTGGTTTTGGTTTTGGTTTTGTTTGGTTTTGTTTTGCTATTTTTGAAAACAATACAATTTTTTTGGTCTAAAATAACCTAATTTAGTGCTCCACCAGTTTTTTAGATAAGTGAGGTAATTCTAAAGCTAATAAATTATGAAAAAAACAGTTTAATCCCTGGTAGGCCGTCCTTAATTCGAACACTTGTCTGCAAATTATACAGACAAACCTGGTTGTCTACCTCCTCCATCTTTGATTATTGGCAATGTAGCCATCGTCTTTGGGTGTATATTACACCCTCCACTTGTAGTTGAAAATAAAAAATGCAGCCTGCACAGACTGTGGAACTAGAAAGTAAAATTAAATGGACCACGGTAGTTTGGTGGCTATCTATGCCCCCCCCCCCACCCTCCACTTGTAGTTGAATATAAAAAAAGCAGCCTCTTCAGACTGTGGAACTAGAAAGTAAAATTAAATGGACCACAGTAGTTTGGTGGCTATCTATGCCCCCCCCCCCCCCCCCGCCCTCCACTTGTGGTTGAATATAAAAAAAGCAGCCTGCACAGACTGTGGAACTAGAAATTCGAATATACAAAGAAATGGACAAAGGCAGCTTGGTATCTGTCTGCATCAGACCCCCCTCTTCCCCATCCACTTGTAGTAAAATAGAAAAAAAAGCAGCCTGCACAGACTGTGTAACTAGAAATTTGAATATACAAAGAAATGGACAAAGGCAGTTTGGTATCTGTCTGCATCAGACCCCCCCCCCCATCCACTTGTAGTAAAATAGAAAAAAAAGCAGCCTGCATAGACTGTAGAATTAGAATATAAAAAGAAATGGACAAAGGCAATTTGGTATCTGTCTGCATCAGATCCCCTCTCCACTAGGAGTAAAATAGAAAACTATTCAGCCGTTATATAATCTAGAATATAAATAGAAATTGAGAAAGGCAATTTGGTATCTGTCTGCATCACAATCATCAACATCCTCATTACCGCCCTCGTCACCTCCACAAATCTTCCCTTCATCCTCTTCTATTTCCAAAGTGGCATCCTCAATTTGTGTATCAGCGGCTACACTCGGGCTGTTCAGGTACACATCAGCAGAACTGCTGAAAGGGCCCTTCTTTATGGGTACACTAACAGAATGCTCACGATTAGACATCCCACTGTTGTATGGACTCTCCACAGGGATTGGTGTCATTTGTGAATCAGAGCAAACATTATCCTCTAATGCCTTACTGTTATCTTGCAGCTCGGCTTTGACGTGTAACAGTAGTTGTGCACCAATTGTAGGCTGGGTAACTTTTTGGGATCTGCCACTAATAGCCAAAGGTGAAGGCCTCATTCTCTCTTTGCCACTGCGTGTGTAGAATGGCATGACGCGGAAGTCAGGACCGGAAGCGTGTCGCACGCCTCATGTGGACCGCTTATCCATCCTTACAGTAGCGGGATTGATCACCCGCTGCTGTTTGTATCATCTGGACACTCCATTCTGTACGCCGCAATCCATCAGCGGGACCGCTACGAGTGACTGACACCACTATCCAAGGTTCACATAAATCGCAAGTATTATTCCCACCAGTGTGTGGGATACTTATGGACCAAGTACAACTTCTCCATTAGGTATATTACCTATATTATACCTCCCGTTATCGTTATACTACTTCACTATTAGGACGTGACTATTCACGTCTGTTCACGTCTATCCCAAATGTAGGATCCATTCGAGACATCATGCAATTGTGATTAAACCGTGGGCATTCCTTCTGTCAAATAGGAATACGTTTTAACATCCGAAGATCCACCCATTGGACCTTTAGATTGTATCTGAATTACGAATCTTGTATCCATTTGGTTGCACCACAAACAATAACCTTGGCATTGGACTCTTTTAGCTCATTCAAGTATATGTATTCTTAATCTTTAGAATTATTTTATTGTCTCGATTTTCTCTGACCTTGGTCTACCCAGGGCAGCATAAGTACATGTATTTATATGTTTTAGAACTTATTCCATTGTCTTTTATTCTATTTTAGCTTACAATGTATAGGGATTTATAAATAAGATATTTTATGCCATAGAGTATTGTTCAATTAGTAGAGGTTACCCACTACCATACATCTGGTACACCATACAATACATATTATTATTACAATCATTTAGCCAGTGAGTGCACAGGATAACTTTTGCTAGAATGGCATGTTGGCAAAAAAATTTTTATCGGCACTTAACTTTTGCTCAGTAACACTTCTTTTTCGCTTCAACACAGTCAATTTTTTTTTGTTTTTGTTTTTTGGACTGATTTCGAAACACTGTGTAGTTTGACATCGCCTTGCCCAGATGACGTACTGTGAACACTAACATCAGGACTGGTGACAGAACCTGGTTGCTCATTCTGCTCATATGTGGACTGCTTTGAATCCATTCTCAGCCCAAAGCACTTGTAGTGCTAAAAATTATTTGGTAGACAGATGACAGATTTGCTGACAGATAGTAATTTTGACAGAAAAAAATTTATGCACAATTATGGGGGACACCCCAAAAGCACTGGGGAGTGCTAAAAATTATTTGGTAAGATACTGCTGACAGATAGTAATTTTGACAGCCAGAAATATTTATGCACAATTATGGGGGACACCCCAAAAGCACTGCGGAGTGCTAAAAAATATTTGGTAGATACTGCTGACAGATAGTAATTTTGACAGCCAGAAATATGTATGCACAATTATGGGGGACACGCCAAAAGCACTGGGGAGTGCTAAAAATTATTTGGTAAGATACTGCTGACAGATAGCAATTTTGACAGCCAGAAATTTTTATGCACAATTATGGGGGACACCCCAAAAGCACTGGGGAGTGCTAAAAATTATTTGGTAAGATACTGCTGACAGATAGTAATTTTGACAGCCAGAAATATTTATGCACAATTATGGGGGACACCCCAAAAGCACTGGGGAGTGCTAAAAATTATTTGGTAGATACTGCTGACAGATAGTAATTTTGACAGCCAGAAATATTTATGCATAATTATGGGGGACACCCCAAAAGCACTGCGTAGTGCTAAAAATTATTTGGTAGATACTGCTGACAGATAGTAGTTTTGACAGCCAGAAATATTTATGCACAATTATGGGGGACACCCCAAAAGCACTGGGGAGTGCTAAAAATTATTTGGTAGATACTGCTGACAGATAGTAATTTTGACAGCCAGAAATATTTATGCACAATTATGGGGGACACCCCAAAAGCACTGAGGAGTGCTAAAAATTAGTTGGTAGATACTGCTGACAGATAGTGATTTTGACAGCCAGAAATATGTATGCACAATTATGGGGGACACACCAAAAGCACTGGGGAGTGCTAAAAATTATTTGGTAGATACTGCTGACAGATAGTAATTTTGACAGCCAGAAATATTTAGGCAAAATAATGTGGGACACCCAAAAAGCACTTTGAGTGCCAAATATTGAAAAAAAAAAACAAAAAACTCCTCTATCCTCCTCTCTACTCTAGCGATTTTTGTTAGCACAATTGGAGTCAGAATATTGTATTCTCTGTCCCTGCTCTAATCAGCCTGTGACTACACCCTGCTCTCTCCCTCTGTCAAATGGTGATGAATTGCTGTGGAGGCGTGTATTTATAATCTTCAAGTATCACGAGAACCGAGCCCCGAGATCCGACGACGTCACAATGACATTTGGCCTCGATTTGGATTCCGAACGGGCGGGAGAGAGCCGAGTAGCGGTACTCGGATACCCAAAGTTCGGGTGGGTGCGGTTCTCGGGGGAACCAAGCCCGCCCATCTCTAGTCTAGACTTCATCAAGGAATGCAAATATGTCTTTCCTTGGTCTTTAATTTTCTCTTATAGAGATTCCCAAAGCTCTTAATTAGTACATGAGGTTAACTTCATGTAGCTGATGTTGGTCAGTGTTCATCATTCTTTGGTGGTTAGCAGCACTGGGGTCATGAGTTTGATTCCAGACAATGGCCTTATCGTGTGGAGTTTGTATGGTCTCCCTGAGTTTGCGTGGGTTTCCTTCAGGTGCTCCGGTTTCCTCCCACACTCCAAAAGCATACTGGTAGGCTAATTGGCTGCTATCTAAATTGACCCTTGTCTCTCTCTCTCTTTGTGTGTGTGTGTGTGTGTGTGTGTGTGTGTATGTTAGGGAATTTTGACTGTGAGCTCCAATCGGGCAGGGACTGATGTGAGTGAGCTCTCTGTACAGCCCTGTGGAACTAGTGGCGCTATATAAATAATTGATGATGATGATAGTTGAACGATGAATGACAGTCGTTCCAAAGTACTGATCGTCATTTCATTTGATTGCTCGTTTCAACCGCCTTCCGATCCTGTAGTGTGTATGCACTCACACAGCTGTCTGCCCAGAGAGAGAGTAGGAACCTGTCACTGTGCCTGTGTTGTTAAATGTAGTGAGTACCATAGGAGGAATAATTTGTCCATTTGTTCTGAGACTGAATATTTTGTTTCAGAGTCACAGAAGCTATCAAAATTTATAATGACATTGTGGAAAAGTTTATTTCATGTGTTATAATCAGTGTGATAGGAATGACCGACTACACTGCTCTTGAACCAGATGAAGAGCACAAATCAGAAGGTAAATCGTGTATAGTGTGTACACATGAATCGGCAGACTGATTGGAAATTCAGTTGTAGGTAAAATCGTTGTAGATAACACATTAGCTAACACCTAACAATCAAGCCTGATTCTTTGTTGCATAGAATGGTCTGTCTCCAACCTTTGTCTCATATTTAAAGACAATGTCCATATTGGTAAAGTCAGCTATTTATCTTGTAATCAGATAATAAACAATTCTCAGATAATAATCAAATTTTTAATCAGATAATACAATTTTTTACTGGTATGAAAAATTAAAACTTATATAAAATGTATATAGAAAATTGATTATTATTTTGTTATGGTAAAAGGCATAATTTCTACTTCAAAGACTGTCCAGAGCATAAACCTCTTCCAGTATGCACTGAGTACTGGCTCATTTCTTATACACTACCGGTACCATGATCACAGATGGCTGGCCAACACCCACTGGAAGTGCCAGTGAACTTGGAGTGCTGTATTCCACAAAAAGACTGCAATGGATTAAGTCAGGGATGTTACCATAGACTGGGTCTTGTTTATCGAGCTACAACTGTGGGAGTGTTTGCCCGGGACACGGTTCGCTATATATCATCATTTGTTACGCTCGTTTTCAAGCTAAGGGACGGTAAGGGTCCATCTATCCCCGGTTATGTGGCTTGTTCTGGCGGTCCTGATTATATGTATATTCTTTATGTTCTGAAGTTTTATACATTTTTTGAATAAAGTGTGTATGTTTTTACACTATGGATATTTTTCTTCTTATGTCCTAATTGTGGTCGAGTGGGATTCCATTCTGGAACATCTATCTTATGGGATGAGTGGAGTTTACATGACAGGCTTTTTTCTATACATCATTTGATGAGTTTAAACCCTGGAGGGGTTAAGATTACCCCTCCGATCACGTGGTGGTTTACGTCTTATTAACAACACACGGATATTAAAGGGACTCTTTCTACATCATCCCAATTGATTGGCAGGTTGCACTATGTTTGGTATTTTGTCTTCTTGCTTTACATATATATCCACGGACATGGCATGAAGTAATTGGACTACTTATAGAGGACTTATTTACATCTCGCTGAATTGCATGATCCTGAATAATTCTTATATGAACTTACCACTTTATTTTGATTTTTGTCTAGCTGTGACTGTTCATTTATTTGTTTTGTGTTTATGTATTTGATATTTTGTTTTTTCAGTTTTTATTATTTATTATTTTATTGTTTCAGTTACATTTCACAGAATTGCATGATTTGATTGACGCTTGTCAGCAAATTTGTTGTTATTTTAATGTTACCATAGATACCTTCATCATCAGTAATTAGGCTGCTTTGTTGAGAACCATATTGCAGGCCTCATTTCTCCAGACTTTGTGGAACAAGCTATGCTGGGGACCCAGAAATGAGAGCTAGAGTGATTCAGTCCCTGTCCAGCCAATGGGAGATAAGGTCTGCCACTCAGGTAGCCAAATGGGATAGCTCCCTTTGTGTACCCAAAAGCCAAGATGTTGTCAGAAGCAGTGAAAAACTCTGAGGACCAGAAATCTTATTTCTTCAATCTCATTTTCTGCTGGTCTTGTGACAGCATGTGCCTGCCTCAATCAGGATGACATTGAAGTAGGCCCACTCCCTTGCCAGCATTAAGAGGGAAAGTAGCATTGTTGCCACCACACTGTGCCCAAGATGGATACCACAGGGGTTGGCTATAAATAAATTCTAATGTATTGTTTCCCTTTTTTGTTCTATTACAGTTTTACAATGTGAAGGTTAGTGTTTTAATGAAATATTTGCCTGAGTGTGAAAATACTTTCCCACATTCAGTATTGAGGCGGGTGATAGGATGGAAGGTGGCCCAGTAAGAAATGACTTGGTGCAGGAGTCATTGGCAATTATCTTTGGGCACACTCTCGGCTGGTTGGTGCTGGCAAATAGCCTGTAGGGGCCTTTCCATCCTCTCTGGGGAAGGTGTGGGTTTGGAATTATGAGTAGTGACATTAGGTTTCACATTTAGGGGTCAACCCATCCCCATATGCCATTGGAGTTCTCCTCAGATAACTAGGTTATATACACCAGAGAGCACAGATGGTCTCAGGAAGACAGCTTAGCACATGCATGACACAGACCAGGCAGAGTCATCCTCTCTGTGGATTAGCATCTGGTATCTCAATTTCTCTCCTGGAATAAATCTAGTATAACCAGTGGTTGAAGTGGGGGTGTATACGGTGGTATGCCATACCGCCACTTCTCCTACTACCTTCATTATAAAAATATCAAATTCCATTCACTTACCTTCCCTCATGTCCACTTCGACCACCGAGTATAACTATAAAAATTATGAGGTTTTTGTAAACATGGATGATATTGATATTTAAGCTGTTATATTTGACAGTTAGTAAGGTGGTGTACAGAGTATGGTTTTCAGCTGAAGCAGATTTCTGGTCTTCGAAACTCAGAGGTGACAATTCTTGGTGAAATGTGCTGGCCCAAGAAAGGAATAAGCTTCATTAACATATGAATAACCTCATCTCAGTGACATCATCATCATACAAGGGGGCTAAGGTGGAGAGTTGTGGACCTTAAAAACCCTTGAGTGTCAGTCTTTTGGTGAAATAATTGAATTGAGAAGCTGTCTACATCTGCCATTCCCCACATACAGATTTTATTATTTAAGTGTTCTATTTTCTGTCATTTCTTGCTATTTTATTTTTTAACTGTTATTGAATTTCTTTTGTTTGCCATTTGTTGTACTTTTTATACTAAATGTGAAATGTAATACGTTTATCATTG
This sequence comes from Mixophyes fleayi, assembly GCF_038048845.1. Classification (NCBI taxonomy): domain Eukaryota; kingdom Metazoa; phylum Chordata; class Amphibia; order Anura; family Limnodynastidae; genus Mixophyes; species Mixophyes fleayi. The sequence goes on along the minus strand of NC_134402.1, from coordinate 367,583,599 downwards.
TTACTTTAACAAATCCATTTTTTTTAAGAAGAGAATTATTGCTTGGCTGTGTTAACCCTTTGGATGCTAGGATGTGACTTGTTAACACTTTGGCTACAAGAGATGGTAGCGTGTGCTTAATACAAATACGTTTTGTATGCACGTGAGAGAACTGATTTTGGGTGCGATTCAGATGGATCTGTAACCTTTGTGATAGGTGAGTGTAAGCTTGATTTCTGTTTAATTCCTTGCGGTAACATCCTAGTCATGGATGAGATAATTACAATCGTGATACACACATTATATATACAGTCAACTCCAGAATAATTGACACTCATCATGGAAATGAGTTAAAATCAATAGGGGGAATTTAAATGGCCGTGTTACTGTAAAAAGTAACATGGCCTGCGCATTATTACCGATATTACAGTAATAGTGAGCATAATTACCGGCAATACGGTAATTTCAACAACGGCTTTTGCTCGTGGCTCCTGGGGAGTCATGAGCAGAAATCTGTGTTAAAATTAGCGTATAAACGGTAATACCCTTAACATGGCGCTATTCTGGGGGGAATTGAATTCCCCCCCAATATATGAAATTAACCACACATGGGGTATTTTGGGCATAAACCAAATGGAAAGTTGCACAGATTTTATTTTCCCTCTTTGTTTTCAAACCGGAAATAACTTTTCTTTATAAACGCAAATTTTTCCCAAAAAATATTGGCACCCCCATTATTAATAATTGGTGATACCTGCCTTGCACGACTAGCAGCACTGAGATAATTTATGTAATGCTTAACAAGGTCGGAGAACACGTGCTGAGCGATCTTGGACCACTCCTCTATGCAGACTATTTCCAGATCCCTGATATTCTTGGGTTGTCGCTTGTGGACTGTTCTCTTCAATACATACCATAGCTGTTTAATAGGGCTTACATATGGAGACTGAGAGGGTCATTGCAAAACTTTCATTTTGTGTTCTTGCAAGCATTTCTGTGTAGATTTTGATGTGTGTTTTTGGTCATTATCTTGCTGAAAGTTTAACCAATGGCCACGTTTCAGTCTTATAGCAGAGGCAGACAGATTTTGGCCTAAATTCTCTTGGTATAAAGTTGAATTATTAATGCCATTGATTATCACAAAATCCCCTGAACCATTAGCAGCAAAAAAAATCACCAAAGCATCAATGATTCACCACCATATTTGACAGTGGGTGTCATTTGCTTTTCTTTGTATGACGTCCTTCTTTTCTCCAAATGTGACAAAGTGCATGGCATAAAAGATAAAAATTTTGTCTAATCTGACCACATCACACAATTCCAATTGTAGTTCCAATGACATTTTGCAAAGTTCAGGTGCTACATTTTGTGTCTTGCTTTTAGAAACTCTTCCCAAAAAATTTAGGTCATGGAAGTGATGTCTGAGAGTGGATTTTGAAATTGTAAAACCACACTATTTGACAAAACTGTGTAATTTTGAAACTGTGTTTCTTGCTTATTGAAGATCTCCCTGATTGTTCTTAATGTACTAATTTATTTACAGTAATTTCCTAATCTGTACAGGTCCACAACCTTCTGTCACATTTGAGCTGCCTGGTGTTTGGTTTTAGCCATGTTGATGGATCGCAAAGGGATTTTATATGTGTTTAACTACATATTTATACCGCAGGGAAACAGGGAATGGTCATAGCCAAGAATGGGGTTCCTGGAGACTAGGAGCAATTAAAAGACAATATTTTTTGCACTAAGATACAAATTACTATGGTTTAATTTAAAAAATACATTTTAAAATAAAACCAATAACTTTGTCCATGTTTTTGAAAGAATACACTAGAACAACATCCTTGTAGGAATGATGTCTGATATATAAATGGTAAGCAATGTCTCCTAACTCCTCCTATACCCATAGATTGTAAGCTTGCGAGCAGGGCCATCTCACCTCTTTGTCCGTTTTACCCAGTTTGCTTATGTTTGTCCCCAATTGTAAAGCGCTACGGAATATGCTGGCGCTATATAAATAAATGATGATGATCATGATGATGATATATATAGTGGCAAAGAGGCAATGACACAAACACACGACAATTCCTACCACATCTAGGACACATTGGCACACAGCAGTGGCAGAAAAGAAAAATGGGGGTCCACCCTTCCTTCCACCCCCTGCTTTGTTGGGTCTTAAAAAGGAATTCAGAACTTGTGAGATCCGAGATCCGACGACGTCACAATGACGTTTTGCCTCGTTTTCAATTCCGAGGGCACGCAACAGTACCGAGCCGGCTCTGCTCGGTACTCGGATCTCCAAAGTTCAGGTGTGTTTAGTTCTCGAGGAACCGATCCTGAGCATCTCTAGTTAAGTGTACTTAAGTGTCATTGCATACATGTGGATTTGGGTGCAGGGGGAGAGGGGAATGAGGCAAAGTGAGGCTGAAGGAAAGGAGTGTGTGAATGCCAAGTTCGTGAAATTGGAGATGGAGCAGTAGTGGGAGAAGACAACATCAAGAGAGTGTTCATCATAGTGGGTGGGAGATGAGGTCCACTGGGAGAGACCAAATGAGGAACTAAGTGAAAAAGGTTTAGTGGCAGAAGAGACAGTGGGATTATAAATGGGAATGTTGAAATTGCCTAGTATGAGAGTAGGCAGGTCAAAGGATAGAAAATAAGTGACCAAGGCTACAAAGTTGTCAAGGATTTGGAAACTGGAACTTGAGGGTAATAAATGATAGCAACACAAAGGTGGAGAGGATAAACAAGACGTATAGTCTGGACTTTAAAGAAAGGGTAGGTGCAACTTGGAGAAAGTAGAATGCTTACTACATCACTTTGTCTGTTTTTGGGTCTGGGAGTATGACTGGAGAAAGAAGAGGATTTAGAGGAGAAGTGTGGTGATTCTGACCTGCACCTATTACTTACTGATTGTTGTTCTATGCATGAAAGATAGCCCTCATCCTCAGTCTTCATCAGTCAAGATCTCCTATGGATTATATTTTAAGACCTTCATCATTGCATCAAATCGGCAACTGCCCCCACTGGTGTAAATAAAACAAAAACATTTCTACTGTTCTTGATATGACATCAGAGAACACACTTGAAGTAAACAATGATACTCAGTATTAGTTGTAATGTTGTGATTATCTCTGTAGTCATTTAATACTCTCTGTAGGAATCAAGGATATCTGTGGTTAACAAATTAACTCTAAAGTCCTGTATTATAGAACCAGCATAGCCCCAGGAAGATGCATGCAGGAGACTGTGGGGCTTCAGATAGGTGGAAAGGTCTCTTTAGGAAATGTTTTCCTAGGTTGAACTGCAGATTTATTAAGCTGAAACATGCTTGAACTAGCAAAAACCTGTTCATTGCTCTAAGTTTGAGAATTTTTAATGAATTGTTTTGAAAAGGACTTTGAAACAATTTTGAGCACCTTCAGTAAACGCATGACATTTAGCAAATTGTAAATCATTAATAGCAGTTTGAATTACAATCCTATGAAAAAATGAACTTCAGGAAACCAGAGTGATTTATGTTAAAAACAAACCTCATTTTATAGGTAATTGCCACTTTAGGATACCCACACATGCATCAACATATTTAGCTTCTAAACAAATATTGAATCTCATAACAATCACATCAATATACAATTCATGAACTCATAATCCTATTTGTAAAAATCCAATCGTTTGTAATCATATCATTCATCAAAAAACAAGTGACTGCTTCTTAGTTTTGACCTGATAGAGCAGAAAAACATTTGCAGTGCTCGTTTAATGTAGGACAGTAAAGGCCAAATGTGACTGTCAAATTTCAGTATGACAAGCCTAGTGTAGATGTAAGTTTTGCTATATTAAGGTTATGTTTATTTATTTTATTATAGTTTTATTTTTAACTTTGTTTAATTTGTAGTAGTTAAAGCTATATGCACATGGCTCTATATAATTTCTGTTTCTCATCTTGCCTATTCACCTGTCAGAAATGGAAAAAAGGCAAAAGTGCATACATGGAAATAAATATTTCCTTTATTAATCACCTAAATCCATATGTAATATTTTCTTTAGTTCAGAAAAAAAATTAAATTCTGAACGAGCTATGTCAACTTGCTCCTATCTGATTAATGAAATGACTTGCTTATAATTGGCTGGAGAGTGGCAAAACTGCTCTGTTGGGGTCCCACAAAGCTTTGTTTCTTGGCCCTTTATTTCTTTCATTGTACACCTCTTCTCTTGGGGCACTAATTCACTCATTCAGGCTCCAGTACCACCTCTACGCTGATGACACCCAAATCAATATCTCTTCCCCTAACCTTTCCCCTTCTGTACTGTCTCGTGTAACCAACTGTATTTCAGCTATCTCCACATGGATGTCTCAACGCTACCTAAAGCTTAACATATTCAAAACAGAGTTTATTATCTTCGCTCCTGCCAGAGTCACAACCTTCCCATGAAATCCCCCTTACTGTCAATAACTCCACAGTTTCCTCAGTCTCCCAATCCCACTGCCTTGGTGTCACACTTGACTCCACCCTCTGCTTTATTTCTCACATACAGAATCTCTCCCATTCCTGTTGGATCCACCCTAAAAACATTGCCAGAATATGCCCTTTTCTTACTCAACATGCTACCAAAACTCTTCTCTCAACATCTCCCGACTTGACTACTGCAACCTTCTGTTATCTGGCATTCCCGACACCCATATACCCACACTTTAATCCATCCTAAAAGCTGCTGCAAGAAGGATCTTCCTCTCTCACTGCTCCACATATGCTGCACCACTTTGTAAATCCCTACACTGGCTCCCTGTGTCCTCCAGAATCCAATTCAAATTACTCACTCTTATCTACAAAACCCTCAACAACAACCCCCCCTTCATACATCTCAAATCTCAAATCAAAATACTCTCCCTCCCATCCTCTTAGATCTACCTCTGACCTGCATCTTGTCTCACTCGCATATAAAAGACTATTCCCATGCTGCTCCCCACATACGGAATTCCCTACCGCGACCAGTCAGGCTTTCTCTTAAAATGAATCTCTTTTTTAAAGCTTACCTTATCCCTGATGAAACTGTTTACACTGATACACCGTCACAGCTGTCTCCATCTCCCATTTCCAGTCTAAGCCATACTCCCTCCTCTTGTTTCAGCTGTTCTCTTCCACTTAGAATGTAGACTCACTAATGAGTAGATTTCTCTACCCTTTGTTTTCATGTCTGCAGTTATTTTGTCTGCCTTGTATGTCCTTGTTTTATGTATGTTCTTGTTTTATTTATATTAAGCTTGATTCTTAAACTTTTTCTCTATAAAAAAAAAAGATTTTCACTGTTGTAACTTTGTTGAAGCAAGAAAATAGTGTTACATGGGGGTAAAGGTTAAGGTTTTTATAAGCAGGTGTGGTCTCTGACTGCAACTATACAATGTTTGCCTATTTTAATTAAGGATGAGCGGGCTCGGATTCCGCTAATCCGAGCCCACCCGAACAGTGCGGATCCGACGGGATCCGAGCACTGTTCGGGTATTTCCGGCGCCCAAAAAAATGAAAGTGAGGCTCTGAAGTCCAAATCTCGCGTCTGATCTCGCGAGACTCGGATTGCATAAATTCCCCGCTAGCGGCCGCCATTTTCATTTGGGCTGTGATCAGGGTAGAGGGAGGTTGTAGGGTAGTGGTGCTCCTGCGTGATCAGTCCAGTGGTGCTTTATGCTTGTGTCCAGTGCTCTGTCCTTGCTGAGTCCAGTGGTGCTTTACGCTTGTGTCCAGTGCTCTGTCCTTGCTGAGTCCAGTGGTCCTTTTGTCCTGTGCTCGGTCCTGCTGAGTCCAGTGGTGCTTTGGCCAGTGTCTGTCCTGCTGAGTCCAGTGGTGCTTTAAGTCCTGGGCATTTTTGTGCTAAGTCCATAGTAATTTTCTAATTATTAAAAACTCCAAAAAAAATAATAAAAAAAAATTATACAAAAAAAAGTAAAAAAAAAATATTAAAAAATATTTTAAAAAGTATAAAAAAATTATAGAGCAATATATTATTGCAGTCCTGAAATATTAGTACTGCAATACCTACGTTCACTGTTTCTGCAGTCCCCAAAAATAGGAACTGCAATCTATATTACTACGTTCACTGATTCTGCAGTCCAAAAAAATAGGAACTGCAATCTATATTACTACGTTCACTGTTTCTGCAGTCCCCAAAAAATAGGAACTGCAATCTATATTACTACGTTCACTGTTTCTGCAGTCCAAAAAAATAGGAACTGCAATCTATATTTCTACGTTCACTGTTTCTGCAGTCCAAAAAATAGAAACTGCAATCTATATTACTATGTTCACTGTTTCTGCAGTCCAAAAAATAGGAACTGCAATCTCTGTTACTACGTTCACTGTTTCCGCAGTCCCAAAGTGTGTATGGTTTAGAGGTACGCTCTCTTGTGCTGCATATAATGGAGTACAAAAATTTGGAGGATAAAGTAGGGAAAGATCAAGACCCACTTCCTCCTAATGCTGAAGCTGCTGCCACTAGTCATGACATAGACGATGAAATGCCATCAACGTCGTCTGCCAAGGGCGATGCCCAATCTCCTAGTAGAGGGCATGTAAAATCCAAAAACCCAAAGTTCACAAAAATTAGCAAAAAAAGAAAATTCAAATCATCTGAGGAGAAACGTAAACTTGCCAATATGCCATTTACGACACGGAGTGGCAAGGAACGGCTTAGGCCCTGGCCCATGTTCATGACTAGTGGTTCAGCTTCACCCAAGGATCTAAGCCCTCCTCCTCCCCACCCCTATAAAAAATGTAAGAGACTTAAGCTGTCATCAACAACACAGCAAACAACTCTGCCTTCTAGAGAGATGTCATCACAAATCCCCAAGGTGAGTCCAAGGGTTTTTGTGGTTGTGAAGCCTGACCTTCCCATCACTGTACAGGAAGAGGTGGCTCCTTCCACCATTTGCAGCACACCCTCTGCATATGCTGGAAGGATCACCCACAGCCCAGTTACAGATTTGGCTAATGAAGGTGTCAATGTTGTACACCGGGAGGAGGATATTGATGTAGCTGGCGCTGTGGAGGAACTTGACGAGGAGGATGCTGATGTGGTTATCATAAATGAGCCACTAGGGGGGAAACAGTTGTTGTCCATGGGATGAAAAAGCCCATCGTCATGCCTGGGCAGAAGACCAAAAAATCCACCTCTTCTGTCTGGAGTTATTTTTATCCCAATCCGGACAACAAATGTATGGCCATATGTAGCTTATGTAAAGCTCAAATAAGCAGGGGTAAGGATCTTGGCCACCTAGGGACATCCTCCCTTATACTTCCCCTGAAGAACCTTCATAATTCAGTGTTTAGTTCAGGACCTGTGGCTAGGACCGTCAGCAGTCCAGGGACACCTAAATCCCTTGGTCCTGTTGGATACACACCACCAACACCCTTCTCGTCAACTTCCTCCACGATCTCCATCAGATTTAGTCCTGCAGGCCATGTCACCAGCCAGACTGAGTCCTCTTCAATACGGGATTCATCCGAGGAATCCTGCAGCTGTACGCCTACTACTGCCGCTGTTGCTGCTGTTGCTGCTGGTAGTCGGTCATCTTCCCTGAGGGAAAGTCGCAAGAACGCTACGTCTTTCACCAAACAGTTGACCGTCCAACAGTCGTTTGCCATGACCACAAAGTACGACAGTAGTCACCCTATTGCAAAGCGGATAACTGCGGCTGTAACTGCTATGTTGGTGTTAGACGTGCGTCCGGTGTCCGCCATCAGTGGAGTGGGATTTAGACGGTTGATGGAGGTATTGTGTCCCCGGTACCAAATCCCGTTGAGATTCCACTTCACTAGGCAGGCGATACCAAAGATGTACAGAGAAGTACGAAAAAGTGTCCTCAGTGCTCTGAAAAATGTGGTTGTACCCACTGTCCACCTAGCCACCGACATGTGGACAAGTAGTTCAGGGCAAACGAAGGACTACATGACTGTGACAGCCCACTGGGTAGATGCATCGCCTTCCGCAGCAACAGCAGCAGCTGCATCAGTAGCAGCATCTCCACAACAGCTGCTCGTTCCAAGGGAGGCAACGTTGTGTATCACAGGTTTTAATAAGAGGCACAACGCTGACAACCTCTTAGAGAAACTGAGGAAAATAATCTCGCAGTGGCTTACCCCACTTAGACTCTCCTGGGGATTTGTGGTGTCAGACAACGCCAGTAACATTGTGCGGGCATTACATATGGGCAATTTCCAGCACGTCCCATGTTTTGCCCACACCATTAATTTGGTGGTGTAGCATTACCTGAAGAGTGACAGGGGTGTGCAGGAGATGCTTGCAGTGGCCCGCAAAATTGCTGGACACTTTCGGCATTCTGCCAGTGCCTACCGCAGACTCGAGCTACATCAAAAAAGGCTGAACCTGCCCTGCCATCACCTCAAACAAGAGGTTGTGACGCGCTGGAACTCCACCCTCTATATGCTGCAGAGGATGGAGGAGCAGCAAAAGGCCATTCAAGCCTACACAGCCACCTACGACATAGGAAAAGGAGTGGGGATTCGACTTAGTCAAGCGCATTGGAGACTGATTTCCGTGTTGTGCAAGGTTCTCCAGCTGTTTGAACTTGCCACACGAGAAGTCAGTTCCGACACTGCCAGCTTGAGTCAGGTGATTACCCTGATCAGGCTGTTGCAGAAGCAGCTGGAGAAAGTGAGGGAGGAGCTGTTAAAGCATTGCGATTCCACCAAGCATGTAGCTCTTGTGGATGAAGCCCTTCGTACGCTTTGCCAGGATCCGAGGGTGGTCACTCTTTTAAAGTCAGAGGAATACATTCTGGCCACCGTGCTCGATCCTCGGTTTAAAGCGTATGTTGTGTCTCTGTTTCCGGCGGACACAAGTCTACAGAGGTGCAAAGACCTGCTGGTCAGGAGATTGTCCTCTGAAGAGGACCGTGACATGCCAACAGCTCCTCCATTTACTTCAACACCTGTGGCTGCGAGGAAAAAGCTCAGTTTTCCTAAAAGACCCGCTGGCGGGGATGCTGAGAACATCTGGTCCGGACTGAAGGACCTGCCAACCATGTCTACTGTCGCTGCATTGGATGCTGTCACAATTGAAAAAATGGTGGAGGATTACTTTGCTGACACCATCCAAGTAGACATGTCAGACAGTCCATATTCTTACTGGCAGGAAAAAAAGACAGTTTGGAAGCCCCTGTACAAACTGGCTCTATTTTACCTGAGTTGTCCCCCCTCCCGTGTGTATGCGGAAAGAGTTTTTAGTGCAGCGGGGAACCTGGTCAGTGAGCGGCGAAAGAGGTTGCTTCCGAAAAACGTTGAAAAAATGATGTTCATAAAAATGAATTATCACTTCCTCAATCAAGAACAGCACTGCCCTCCAGAGACTACAGAGGGATCTGTGGTTCTGGAGTCCAGCGGGGACAAATTGATAATGTGTGAGGATGAGGAAGTACACACTGAAGGGAATCAGAGGATGAGGATGAGGACGACATCTTGCCTCAGTAGAGCCAGTTTAGTTTGTACAGGGAGAGAGGAACAGCTTTTTTTGTGTGGGGGCCCAAACAAACCAATCATTTCAGCCACAGTAGTTTGGTAGGCCCTGTCGCTGAAATGATTAGTTTGTTAAAGTGTGCATGTCCTATTTCAACAACATAAGGGTGGGTGGGAGGGCCCAAGGACAATTCCATCTTGCACCTCTTTTTTTTTCTTTGCCAGCTCGTTTTGTAGGGGTCCAAACAAACCAATCATTTCAACCACAGTTTTGTAGGCCCTGTCGCTGGAATGATTGGTTTGTTAAAGTGCGCATGTCCTATTTCAGCAACATCAGGGTGGGTGGGAGGACCCAAGGACAATTCCCTCTTGCAACTCTTTTTTTGGAATTATGTGACCGTCCAACAGTCGTTTGCCATGAGCACGAAGTACGACATTAGTCATCCTATGGCAAAGCGGATAACTGCGGCCTTAACAGCTATGTTGGTGTTAGACGTGCATCCAGCGTCCGCCATCTGTGCAGTGGAATTTAGACAGTTGAAGGAGGTATTGTGGCCCCGGTACCAAATTGGGTACCGGGCCCACTCCACTACGCAGTCCAGAAATCTTAGTATCAGATATTAAACTACGTTCACTGTTCCTGCTACATCAAAAAAGCATGAACATGCCCTGCCATCAACAAAAACAAGAGGTAGTGACGCGCTTAAACTCCACCCTCTATATGCTGCAGAGGATGGAGGAGCAGCCATCTGTGCAGTGGAATTAGACAAGTTGAAGGAGGTATTGTGGCCCCGGTACCAAATTGGGTACCGGGGCCACTCCACTACGCAGTCCAGAAATCTTAGTATCAGATTTTAAACTACGTTCACTGTTCCTGCAGTGCAGAAATATTAGTATCAGATATTAAATTACGTTCACTGTTCCTGCTACATCAAAAAAGCATGAACATGCCCTGCCATCAACAAAAACAAGAGGTAGTGACGCGTTTGAACTCCACCCTCTATATGCTGCAGAGGATGGAGGAGCAGAAAAAGGCCATTCAAGCCTACACAGCCACCTACGATGGGCCACGTGTTTGTGCCAACGACTTGTGTCGCTTTGCTTAGACATCCAGCTACCTCGGTGTAACCTTTTGGACTAAAAACAATATTGTGAGGTGTGAGGTGTTCACAATAGACTGGAAATTAGTGGAAATAAATGTTATTGAGGTTAATAATAGTGTAGGAGTGAGAAAAAAAAACGAAATATGGATTTTAGCACTTTTTATGCTTTTTTAAAAAAAAATCAGAACCCAAAACCCAAAATCAGAACCAAAACCTTTCGTGGGGTGTTTTGGCAAAACAAATCAGAACCCAAAACCTCAAGCTAATCAGAACCCAAAACCCAAAACCCCAAAGTGGCCGGTGCACACCCTTAATTTTAATTAATTTTTATGTATTGTTGGAGCATTTTTTTAAGAGTGTATCAAGGACACCTAGACAGCACCACATTTAGGATGATTAGATGAATGGGCTCAGGTACGCCTGGAGCCTCCAAAATGGTACAAGCACTCCCTGTCAGCTACTAGTCTTCGTGTTGCCTCTAATATTTTCTGCTATTCATACATAGAAAACACAATACTAATCACACAAAGTGTGTTTGGTACATTAGAATGTCATGAAGTATTCATACTAATGAGAATAAATGTCACATCAAAATAAAACGAGATATATTTTATGTTAGTTATGACAGCAGTGCTCAGTCATTTAAAACCAGTCTGGCAAAATCTTTGTCATTCAATTTATTTCTGTTTCCTTTTTGTTCACACAAATAGCAACATTATTATTTAGAAAGCAGAATAACTTTACTGCTGTACCATTCATATGCAAAAAAAATGAAACTTGCTCATTGATCAGTCAATCCAATCTATTCTATAAAAGCATCACAACAATGACAAATGAGCATCTTCTATGCAGCAGGTATTAGTGGCAGTAAATTTCAAAGACAGGGAAAGTAATGAAAAAGTAAACCAAATGGCAGAGAGGCTTGAAATTTGAAATCTTTCATCCTGAACATACAGTGACTCTTCTGCAAGTATAAAGATTTATACATATTTACAACTGACTGGAAAAGGGGAGAAATTATTTTTGCTAGAAGCAAGGTAATGCATTTTATACAATGTGACTCGAGACACCTTGTGACTCAGAACTCAGAGTTTTACAAGAGCGGGCCGGCAGAAAAAAGTCTGTTTTAGGCCGGTGGAGTGACCGGCCCAAGTCTCTATTACTTGGTGGCTGGCTCCTTCTCTGGGACCACCCACCGTCCATTGTTGGCTGCGGATTCTCCCTCCCTCCCTACAGCCTATCTGTAAGAGATCTGATATCACATGAGATACGCACAATGTGACAGGTGCCTTCCCATGTGCTACAGTGAAGGGAAGCAGACTGCGCGCCCGGATGGAATAAGGTAAGTGTGGGGGGACGTTAATGTAGTGTGTGTGTGTGTTAAGTTTTGTTATGTTAATATAGTCTGTGTGTGTTATCTTATGTTAATATAGTGTGTGTGTGTGTGTGTGTGTGTGTGTGTGTGTGGGCGCAGTTTGTTAATGTAGTGTGTGTGTGTGTGGGCGCAGTATGTTAATTTAGTGTGTGTGGGGTGTGGGCACAGTATGTTAATATAGTGTGTGTGAGTGTGTGGGCGCAGTTTGTTAATATAGTGTGTGTGTGTGTGTGTGTGCAGTATTTTAATACAGTGTGTGTCTGGGCGCAGTATGTTAATATAGTGTGTTTGACTTTGTGGCCGTAGTATATTTATATAGTGTGTGTGTGTGTGTGTGTGTGTGGACGCAGTATGTTAATATAGTATATGTGTGTGGGGGCGCAGTATGTTAATATAGTGTGTCTATGTGTGTGTGTGTGGGCGCAGTATAATAATACAATGTGTGTGTGTGTGTGTGTGTGTATGGTAAGCACAGTATGTTAACATAGTGTGTGTAGGCACAGTATGTTAATATAGTGTGCGTGTGTGGGCACAATATGTTGATATAGTGTGTGTGTGGCTCCTTCTCCGGGACCAGCCACCGTCCATTGTTGGCCGAGGATTCTCCCTCCCTCCCTACAGCCTATCTGTAAGAGATCTGATATCACATGAGATGCGCACAACGTGACAGGTGCCGTCCCATGTGCTACAGTGAAGGGAAGCAGACTGCGCGCATGGATGGAACAAGGTAAGTGTGGGGAGACGTTAATATAGTGTGTGTGTGTTAAGTTTTATTATGTTAATATAGTCTGTGTGTGTTATCTTATGTTAATATAGTGTGTGTGTGTGTGTGTGTGTGGGTGCAATATTTTAATATAGTGTGTGTGTGGGTACAGTATGTCATACTTACCAACTTTCTTCAGCTCTCTTCCGGGAGCCTGCCGTTGGAGGTGGGCGTGAGGGGGCAGGGTGCCAAAAACGCGTCATTTTTGGACCCGCCCCCCTGTGACATAATGACGCAAACGCGCCACTTGACAGCGGGGGACGTGCCAAACGCCCAGTAGCACCCCTTATATTATTTGTTTTAGGTTAACCCTAAAACAAATAATAATCCTATTAGTGTATAGGGCGAAGCAAAAACAAGCCCTTTTGCTGGCAAAAACATCAGGGGGGTAAATGTATCAAGGTCCGATATTTTCAACGTTTTAAAATCGTGGAAAATTTTAGTCTAAGCTGCGATTTTTACCCTGATCTTCAAAATTTCTGGTCATCTCTGGCGATTTTCTGCGATGTCAAACACTCCGATGTTAGCTAACTCTCCTGTGTTGTCTTTATCTAGCTGCGGGATTAGAAAAACACAAACTGTTACACTGTCCCTGTCAATAGAGTCGGAGCTCCGGCAGCTGTCAAATGTTTAAAAATAGATAAAAGTTGAAAAAAAAAAAGCGTGGGGTCCCCCCGTCCTACCACTATTAACCCTAGTGATGTCAGCCTACTTCTGATTGCGTGAAAATCTTGGAAAACTTTTGCGTGGGGTCTCCCCGATCTTCACTTAATCAGCACTAGGCAAACCAGCCAGGATGGGTGGCACCATAGCAGGCGAGTTACATTACCCTCTTAAGAACATCTTGGGCCCCCGGGCACAGCAGTGCACCGGGGCCCCTATATATACAAAAAAAAAATAATGATTATATATATGGGCCCTGCAGCCCAGGGGGGCCCGTCGGAGGCAGGAAAAAAAAAACACCTGAAAAAAAAGAAGAAAATACTTACCTTGCGGTCAGCTGGTGGTCCGGCTCCCTCTATGGTCTCCTCCTCCGTCGCGCTCCGCAATGGATGTCGGGCGGGCGATGACGTCACGCCCGACATGCACTGCGAGCGCCGCATGGAGGAGGAGACCAGGGAGGGAGCCGGATCGCCAGCTGACCGCAAGGTAAGTATTTTCTTCTTTTTTTTCAGGTTTTTTTTTTTTCCTGCCTCCGACGGGCCCCCCTGGGCTGCAGGGCCCCCGGGCACCTGCCCATTGTGCCCAATGGGAAAGACGGCCCTGCATCCAATTGAAGGGAAGTCTAAACAATTTTATTCAATCAAAATTGTGCGGTATCTATTCAATGAAACCAGTGTGAATTCCTGGTGTGATATGAAATGGCTTCTTGAGCAAACAGATAGATGTTTCAGCATTGAAACTGCAGCTTGTTGCAAATGAGAAGACAGAGGGCCTGATTAATTAAGGAACTTAGACAAGAATTTGAGTAAGCTTTCCTACTTAAGTTTTCTGGACATAACCATGTTACAATGCAAGGTGTGTAAATTAGTTTATTGTTTTGCACATAAGTTAAATACTGGCTGTTTTTGCATGTAACACACAAATACTTGATAGCTTATTTGTACACTGAAATTTAAAGTTAATATTTGTGTGCTACATGCAAAAACAGCCAGTATTTTCCTTATGTGCAAAATAATAAACTAATTTGCACCCCTTGCATTGTAACATGGTTTTGCCCAGGAGAAAACTTAAGTAAAAAAATGAGTATTTTCCTTAATGAATCAGGCCCAGAGTGCTGACTGCGTCATGCATTATTATATAACCTGTATTCAATTTCATGTACACTGACCGATCATTTATCAGTGGCTGGTGTGCCATCTCTTATAAATGCCAAGATTGTTAAATGCCATATGCTTTTCTGTATAATTAAAGTATCAATATTTTAGACAGATTTCTTTTAAAATGTCAAAACAAAGAAAATTTTCTCCATACACCTGCACTCCCAACACCCCATGTAGCAACAAGCTCTATAATAATGCTCCCCTATAGCATACCATTCTAAACCAACAACAATAACTTATAGTACCACAATTGCGCTGGTGTAAAACAAATATAAGTGCTCACAAATAATGACAATAATATCTACAAATATTAAAGTGTCTCTTTGAATAATATATATTGTGTGCTCTTATTTTATCTCTTCCGAGTTACCATGTAAAAAATAGAAACAAAAAAAATACATAGTGTAACCTGTATACACACTGTATGCACATCTACATCCAAATAGGAGACAATATACCAGAGGTAAAATTCTTCTCTTTTTCAAGAGTATAGATCTTTTTATAGTAACAGCAAATTAAGGACAAGTTTCTTCTATGTCCAATAATTAAAATAAATTATATAAGAAATATTGTACATAATTCATCAAGGATGCAGCTCGATAATTAAAAACATAATCTCTATTACCAGACTTTAGCTGGCTTCAAGCATACCACACATCTTTAAAAGACAGTAGCCTCCAAATGCGATGTTCAAAAGCCCCCTAAGGGTATCAGCTTACACCGTACAGATGGAACATTAGCATGTGAAAACTAGCAGGTATCTGCAGACAAAGATGTTATTCGGTTGAACATAGCAGTTCCTCCAGCTCCTTGGTAAGAATCGCACAGCTGCTGTCAGTTCCCCACTCACACCAACGCGTTTCACCTTGCTTCTTTATCAAGGTGTAGGGATTACACTCTGAGTTACGCTTTTCAAACTCCGCACCACCAGTCAAATGACCACATAATAAATTGTATAAAACCTTCATACAATGTTTAAATCTAACATATACATCCTATTAATAACAATTTGATACATTGATAGTTATAATACGTACATCAAAATTGCGCTGGAATATCGTGTTACCAAACACGACATACATATACAATATCCAAACAGTATACATATAATTTCCCCAAAAAGATTGTGCAACAGTTTTTATAATAATTATACATACATTAAAACAGTAGAATATATAGAGAAAAAAAACAGAAAAAGACAAACTAAGTGGCCATACTAAATGCATACCTCTAATCTTTTTCTTGTCTGATATGACGTAATTCATATGGTAAAAAATAAAATAAAAACCTTCATACAAGAATCAGACTACTGCTGAAGAGCTCCTAATATGAAATGAGTAAATGTTCGTTAAACCGTCCCACTTAATATTAATAGGGCATGAGGCACATCTAAAGGACTGGGCCTAACTATGAGTAGCTTAGGATATTACAGAAGGGGAAGGAGGTTTTTTATTTTTATTTAATTATTTTGTTCAGTAAAATTGCATGTCTAATGTGCAAATTACGTATACTTGCCCATTCTCCCGAAATGTCTGGGAGCTTCCTGAATTCCAGGTGGGTCTCCTGAATACCCAGTAGAGTAGGCTATTCTCCCGCATCCTGCTCACTTCCTAGTGGAAAAAAATAAATTGCTTTTTAGTACATTTCCTCCTTTGTGATCAATTTTCATAATCAGTATAGAAGCCACAGTGGTAGAGCTATTTATGCCTCAGTGCATTTTGGTCTCCAGAAAAATGTCTGCCACTTGTATAACATAGTCTGTAATTGAGACACACTGTAAGATGCATGTTACATCCCATAGATTGTAAGCTTGCGAGCAGGTGTTAGGAACCCCTCCAGCCGGCACAACACAACCCGGAATCTACTCTGCCAGTCAGGTGTTCACTGGAGCCCCTGATGGTGGGGACAGACTGGGCCGCAGACTGACAGAGGGTCGTGAAGTGCGTACCAGCTGGGGAGAACCCAGGCAAGAGGAGTCAGGTCCACGCAGAGGTCAAGGGCCGGCAGCAGACAAGAGTATCGATGAACAAGCTGAGGTCAGGGGTCACAGGCAAATAGCAGAACGGGTAAACAGGCCAAAGATCAGGGTCACAGGAAACACGAGCAAGGTCCAAATCAAAGCCAAGGGTCATACACGGGGAGTCAAATAGAGATATCAGGATACAGGACAGGAACTAGCAGGTCAGCAGACTGGAACACAGAAGCTATAACCGGCAATGAGGCAGCAGACCTCATTGCCTTAAATACCAGTGGCCACCAATCAGAGCCTAGCTCTGAATTAGACACAGCCCCCAGCATAATTAATAGGCTGCATTAATTAGCCCACAGGCTAGAACATATGGTGAGCGCTGCGCCCGGCTTCCTCTCATTGCCGGGACGCAGCACCAAAGCGTCTTCTCGTTGCCCTGGCAACGGCCGGGTCAGGGCCGGAAGTGACGTCCTGGTCGCCATAGCGACCTTGAGGAGGGGTCGAGGGACCCCGACATCCAGGTTTTCTTGGGAACCTCCTGAAGAATTCCTTCAATTGTTTAGGGGCATGGAGTTATCTTCGCGGAACCCAAGATCGCTCTTCTAACCCGCGATTCCTCCACTGCACCAGGAAGTGCACCTGTCCTTGCACTTTTTTGGAATCTAAAATCCTTTTAACCACATATCTTAGTGGCTTCCTCGAACTTCCCCCAGGCACAGTTGAGGATTGGCTAGGATACAATACCGGCTTCAACAATGAACAATGAAATGTGTTCGGAATTTTTAGTGAGCTAGGAATCTTCAATCTAAAAGCTACCGGATTGATCTGTTTGGTAATCATGAACGGCCCAATAAATTTAGGCCCTAGTTTTTTACAAGGCTGTCTGAGCCTGAGATTTCTAGTTGATAGCCATACTTTCTGGCCCACTCTGAATGGGCAGGTGGAACGGTGGCGATCCGAAAATTTTTTGGCCGACAATGAGGATTTTTTCAAGGAGGACTGAACTTTCCCCCAAATTACTTTCAGATCAGCAGCTGTGGAATGAATCTCCGGAATACCAGCAGATTTGAGAGAGTACAGAGAATTAGACCTGGGATGGAAACCGAAGTTACAGTAGAACGGGGAAGTTTGAGTAGATGAGTGAGATGAGTTATTGTAGGCAAACTCTGCCCAAGGCAGCAAAGATGACCAGTTGTCATGGAATTCTGAGGAATAACATCGGAGGAACTGTTCAAGTGCTTGGTTAACCCTTTCAGTTTGCCCGTTAGACTGAGGGTGGTATGCAGATGACAGACTGATCCGGATTCCGAGGAGGGTGCAGAAGGATTTCCAGAATTGTGCTATGAATTGTGAACCACGATCAGAAACAATATCGGAAGGAAGGCCATGGAGCCGGAAAACATGTTGTATGAAGAGAATGGCCAGATCTCGAGCTGTAGGAAGCCTGGTTAATGGGATGAAATGTGCCATTTTACTGAAACGGTCCACCACAACCCAAATAGTATTATGTCCTGCAGAAGGTGGCAAATCAACAATAAAATCCATGGACAAATGTGTCCAAGGTTTTGCAGGAATGGGCAATGGAAGCAATTGACCCACCGGGCGAGTCCTGGGGACTTTGTTCCTGGCACAAATTTCACACGAGAGGACATGACTTTTGACGTCAGCGGACAAGGATGGCCACCAGACCGTACGGGAAAGGATCTCCAGCGTCTTATAAACTCCAGGGTGTCCAGCAGACCTACTATTATGCGCCTCTGCAAGAACCGCCTTCCTTAGATGGAGTGGAACAAAAAGACGTTGTTCCGGAGTAGTATCAGGGGCTAATTTCTGGAATCTCTGAAGTGTGATACTCAGATCTTGGGTTAATCCAACATGGATTATGGAAGGAGGAATAATAGGCTCTGGGTTCGAAACTGGAACGTGGTGTGCCAAGAAACTTCTGGACAGAGCATCTGCCCGGACATTTTTGGAACCCGGTCGATAGGTGATCAGGAAATTGAACCGGGTAAAGAACAATGACCAACGGGCCTGTCTGGGATTTAGACGTTTGGCCGATTGTATATATTGCAAGTTCTAGTGGTCGGTAATGACAGAGATCTGATGTGGAGCACCCTCCAGCCAATGTCGCCACTCCTCAAAGGCCCATTTGATTGCCAACAGTTCCCTATTCCCGACATCGTAGTTGGCTTCTGCTGAAGAGAACTGACGGGAGAAATAGGCACACGGGTGTAGACGATTAGTATGAGGGTCCTTCTGTGATAGTATAGCCCCAGCACCGACGTCAGAGGCGTCGACCTCAAGAACAAATGGTTTAGCTGGATCCGGGTGTCTAAGGACCTGAGCGGAGACAAAGGCTTTTTTCAGGCTTTCGAATGAGGCTACTGCTTGAGGCGACCAATTAGTTGGATCCATCCCTTTACGGGTTAGGGCGACAATGGGAGCCACGATGTCCGCAAAACCTGGAATGAACCTTCTATAATAATTGGAGAAGCCCAGAAACCTCTGCACCGCCTTAAGGTTGTTTGGTTGCACCCAATCTAGAATAGCCTGAACCTTAGTTGGATCCATGGAGAATCCCTCAGAACAGATTATGTAACCTAAAAAGGATACTTTCTGCACCTCGAACTCACACTTTTCTAGTTTGGCGTAAAGGTGGTTCTCTCGCAGTCTTCGTAGAACTTGTTTAACGTCATTCTGATGTACAGACAGCGATCTGGAATAGATGAGGATATCATCTAAATAGACGACCACGAAACTACCAAGAAAGTCCCGAAGAACCTCATTGATTAAGTCCTGGAATACTGCAGGTGCATTGCTAAGACCGAACGGCATAACCAAGTATTCATAATGGCCAGAGTGCGTATTGAATGCCGTCTTCCACTCGTCTCCCTCCTTGATACGGATGAGGTTATACGCTCCACGAAGATCGATTTTTGAGAAGACAGTAGCACCTCTTAGCTGATCAAATAATACGGAGATGAGCGGAAGGGGATAGGTATTCTTGATTGTAATAAGATTCAATCCCCGGTAATCAATACAGGGTCTTAGTCCTCCGTCCTTTTTGGATACAAAGAAGCATCCTGCTCCTATGGGAGATTTAGATGGCCTGATGAAGCCCTTCTCCAGATTTTCTTCAATGTATTCCTGCATGGACTTGGTCTCCGGACCAGAGAGAGAGTACAGGCGACCCTTAGGCAACATGGAACCAGGAATAAGCTCGATGGCACAGTCAAAGTCACGGTGTGGTGGTAAGGTGTCAGCAGCCTTCTCGGAGAACACATCCCAGAACTCATGATATTGTGAGGGAAGCTGCTCCGGAATAGACTGAATCACCCGCAGGGGCAGTGACAAGCAGGACTGTGTACAGTAAGAGCTCCACTGGACAATTTCTCCTTTTACCCAGTCCATGACAGGGTTATGACGGGAAAGCCATGGGTGACCCAAGATCAAGGGAACTGATGAACAATCGATAAGAAGGAAGGTTATTGACTCTGAATGGAGAGCTCCGATTTTTAATTGTAGTGGCGAGGTCTCCCAGGAAATCTTGCCACCAGGCAACGGACCTCCATCTAAGCCACAGACAGTAATAGCGGACTTAAGTTTTACCATCGGAATTTTAGCAGCGCGGGCGAACCCGATGTCCAGGAAGTTGCCTGCAGCTCCACTATCAATGAAGGCAGACAGGTCCATTGAACGAGCACTAAACATGAGCTGTGCAGGGATCAATACGGCGTTTTTCGGGGAGACAATCTGCAGACCTAGGTGAACTTTCCCCTCGTTCCCTAGGCATGCTCTTTTCCCGGCTTATTCGGGCAGGAATGGGAGAAGTGGCCTTTTGTGCCGCAATAGAGACATAGGCCCTGTGATCTTCTCTTGTCTCTTTCCTCAGGGGAGAGACGATACGCCCCCAATTGCATGGGTTCCTCACCATCCGTGGGAACAGGAATGAAGCCGGATAGAGGTGATGATGTCTCCTTTTCGATTTTCCGCTCTTTAAATCTCCTGTCGATTTTAATGGAGAGGTGCATCAGATCCTCCAGAGAGGTAGGAGATGGGTACTGCACCAAAGAGTCTTTGACCTGTTCCGACAGGCCAAGACGGAACTGACTCCGCAAGGCAGGATCATTCCATCCCCTATCAGGTGACCATCTACGGAATTCAGCGCAGTATTCCTCTGCCGAGCGCCGGCCTTGTTTCAAGGCCCGTAGGTGAGTTTCAGCGGAGGCAGTACGGTCCGGGTCGTCATATAGTAGACCTAACGCCTCGAAGAAAGCGTCTACTGACTGCATGGCAGGACTGGTCTGCGGCAAGGAAAACGCCCAGGACTGGGGGTCACCCTGTAGAAGGGAAATGATAATCCCGACTCTTTGATGCTCTGACCCGGAGGAGCGGGGTCTCAATCGGAAATAGAGCTTGCAGCTCTCCCTGAAATTCCGAAACAGGGACCTATTTCCAGAGAAGCGATCCGGCAAGTTCATCTTAGGTTCACAGACGGAACTTGGAGTGGGTTGTGACACTTTTGCGGCTTCTTCTTGAACAGACAGACGCTCAGCCAATCCCTGGATCATCTGATATAAGGACTCAACATGAGCTGCTAGGGCTTGTGCCGGAGACGGTGAGGATCCACTTGCATCCATTCCAACCTCGTCTCCGTGAGTGGGCCGGTTATAATGTTAGGAACCCCTCCAGCCGGCACAACACAACCCGGAATCTACTCTGCCAGTCAGGTGTTCACTGGAGCCCCTGATGGTGGGGACAGACTGGGCCGCAGACTGACAGAGGGTCGTGAAGTGCGTACCAGCTGGGGAGAACCCAGGCAAGAGGAGTCAGGTCCACGCAGAGGTCAAGGGCCGGCAGCAGACAAGGGTATCGATGAACAAGCTGAGGTCAGGGGTCACAGGCAAATAGCAGAACGGGTAAACAGGCCAAAGATCAGGGTCACAGGAAACACAAGCAAGGTCCAAATCAAAGCCAAGGGTCATACACGGGGAGTCAAATAGAGATATCAGGATACAGGACAGGAACTAGCAGGTCAGCAGACTGGAACACAGAAGCTATAACCGGCAATGAGGCAGCAGACCTCATTGCCTTAAATACCAGTGGCCACCAATCAGAGCCTAGCTCTGAATTAGACACAGCCCCCAGCATAATTAATAGGCTGCATTAATTAGCCCACAGGCTAGAACATATGGTGAGCGCTGCGCCCGGCTTCCTCTCATTGCCGGGACGCAGCGCCGAAGCGTCTTCTCGTTGCCCCGGCAACAGCCGGGTCAGGGCCGGAAGTGACATCCCGGTCGCCATAGCGACGGCCGGGACGCAGGTGAGTGAGTCGCGGCGGCTGGGCACCGCCGCGGCTCGTAACAGCAGGGTTCTCTTACCTCTCTGTCTGTATGTATTACCCAGTATTGTCTTATTAATGTTTGTTCCCAATTGTAAAGGGCTACGGAATTTGCTGGCACTATATAAATAAGTGTTGATGATGATGTTAATTCACCTGAAATTGATGTTCTGTCAAAATTTTTTAGGGACTTCTGTTTAGCAGAATGAACAAACCAGAAGTTCTACTGTATTTCTACACAACACCATTCTCAGCATCTGTTCCAGGATACAGGCAGGTACTTTAGTGATTGTGACATATTTCAGCACAACATTTGGGGGACACAGAAGGAATAAATAGCATAATAGCACCTAATCTGTCTTTGTATTTTAGTAACTAGTGTTAAAAAGCATCAAAACTAGGGCTAAACTGAAATCTCTAAAGCTTCGCTTTTACTTTTTTAATTTTCAGAGGGAATATTTTATTAGTGCGCACAATAAACTAATAAATGTGGATGGCTGGTATAGCAAAACAACAGTAATATCCCTGAATCAAAATGCTCCAACCAAATCTAAAACCTGCCAAATATATCTGTATTCTGGAAAACAAAACTGATTATAAAATACATAAAGACATAAAACGTTTATTGGTTATATACATTGGCCCTATACTATGTTGTCAATCTATCACTGAAATAGGAAAAATATAGCTGTTGTCTTTAAATGAAGAATATATAGTAAGCTCAAAAGAGCCAAATGTCATCCCAATGGTTTAATTTGTAAAGAGTTACAATTATCCCTGTCTTTTATACTAATACCAGTTTGAAATGACCCTATCAACAATTATAGGAAAATTATTCAATAACTGATTAACCAATAGACTAAGGATGAATCTAGTAAATGAGACATGCGGAAATCTTGCCAATTTTTTGGCAATTTACATATCTCCAAATCTGTTAAAAGGACATTTCCATTATAATCGACACTTTGCAAAACATTCCCCAAAAATTGCCAAACATCTCAAAATCACAAAAGTTATTGTTTTCTTCAACAAGGGAATATAGTAAATAGGGATTTGCAAAATTACCATGAATATTGGCAAAAATTTGCTGGTTTTAGACAGGTAACTTTGGCTTAAAACCAGTGATATGAACGAGAGGAAAAAACAAACAAATAAGAGGGTTTGGGTCAGACGGGAAAGTGAAATTATATGTGACAAGTAGGATATGGTGAAGGAGCATGTGACCAAGGGAGAGTGGGGGTGGGGATGGGTTATTTCAGAAAAAGCTAATTCTATCCACACAGGATTTATACATATCAATGTTGATTCTCACACAGTTATAAGATTAAATAAATATGAAAAGTGCATGCTATATTGCTATATTTGTGAGATGAGAACCAATAAGTCTCTGATTGCATCTTCTGATTTGTCCTTTTGCCCCCGCCCCCGACTGATCAGTACTGCTGCTGAGCACTTTCAAGGGCCCCCTGGATGCTCGAGGCCCCTGGGCTGTAGCTCAGTTAGGCCTAGGGTTAATCCGGCCGTGCCCATGGCTACGAAAGAATGCTGCATTAAATGAATGGTAGTGTCCTGTACTCCATGTTAAAATAATAATATGTAAGGTTAAAGTTTTCCCCATTGTTCACTGATTTAGCATTGCTGGGTATCTAACTAAAAATCTCAGAGTTAAGTTCTCTGGAACAACCTCCACTCTGTTTTTTTTATCAGTGGTAGTATCACAAGACTCAGTCCTAGGTCCTTTGCTATTCTCTATCTATACCACTTCTTTTGGAAAACTAATAAGCTCCTTTCGATTTCGGTATCATCTCGATGCATATGATACACAAATTTAGCTATCATCATCATCATCATCATCATTTATTTATATAGCGCCCTTAATTCCGCAGCGCTGTACAGAGAACTCATTCACATCAGTCCCTGCCCCATTGGGGCTTACAGCCTAAATTCCTCTCCTGATCTCTCACCATCTGTGTTGTCTCGCGTTACTGACCGTCTTTCGTTTTGGATGTCCTCTCGCCAAATCAAACTCAATCTTTCAAAAACTTAATAATATTCCCACCTACCAATAGAAGTTACCTGCCTGACATTTCTGTTGACAACATGACCATAAATCCCACCCCGTAAGCTTGCTACCTAGGTGTAATCCTTTACTCACAACTATCCTTGTTCCTCAATCAACTCTATATTTAATCATGCTGCATACATCTAAAGGACATTTGCAAATTACGTACATTTCTCACATAAAAAAGCAAACAAATATATAGGCGCTAAATGACTGACATAATAAACAATGCTGATCCGGACCACAGCTCACCAAAAATGGGATCTGTACCCAAGCAAATACAACAGGAAAAACACGAAGAGCGCTGGAACCAGATATATTATAAAAAACATATACATTTTAATACATTGAAAATGTAATAATAATAATAAGCTATAATAGCTTAAACGGCTCATGTAGTAAAACAAAAAATTACCAAACTTTAATGATCACAAGGTCATAGCACATTTCACAACAATAATTCAGATAATACCTAAACAATCATAATAACCTAAAATAGATAATTCTCCTTTAAATAGCACATCTCTTGGAAAGATATTGTAGAAGGAAATATGAAAATAAGCTCCCTTAATATAAGGTCTCCAAGTAATCTCTGTAATAATCTCTGTAAACCAAATAATTTCTGCAGTAGGAAACATATCCACAGCAACAGAAGACAATGCAGATCAAAACAAAATAAACATAGAGAGAAATAAACATAGAAGATAGGAACAGAAAATAGACAAACAAAACTCTTAGAGCTATGTGTGTTAATGCTAGAAGCTTAGGAAATAAAACTCCAGAACTAATTGGTTTAATGACAAGGGATGATCTGGATATTGTGGCTATTACAGAGTCATGGTGCAATGAAAATCACGACTGGAACATAGCTATACAGGATATACTTTATTTAGGAAGGACAGAGTGGGAAGAATCGAAAAAGGGGTAGCAATGTATGTGAAAAAAAAGCATAAATACTACTTTAATACAAAGTATTGAAAAAAAATTAGGCTCTTTGGTTGATCATAGAAACGGGGGACAAGGCTATCCTTCGTACTGGGGTGATCTACAGACCACCCGGTCAGGAAGAGGAACTTGACAGGAACTTATTGCAGACATCAATAAAATGGCATTAAAAGGAGAGGTAATAATCATGGGAGACTTTAATCTACCTGATGTGAACTGGGAGGAGTCTTCTGCAAGTTCCATTAGAAGTAGGGACATTCTGAATTACTTGCAGGGAGCATCCCTCAAGCAAATGGTGATGGAGGCCACTCGCAAAGATGCAATATAAGACTTAATTCTGACAAATGGTTACAGAATATATTATGAAACTGTGGGGGAGAACCTAGGATCCATTGATCATCAAGCAGTATGGTTTAGTATAAAAACAGAGACCGACTCATACTACACAAAAACGAAGGTGTTAGATTTTAGGAAGGCTGACTTTGTAGATATGAGAAATTGTGTAAGTGACTCTTTGGTAGAGTGGAAGAACTTGAAAGGAGGAGAGGTGGGAAAAATTAAAAAGTGCAATACTTAGAGCAACAGACCTTTGTATCAAAAGGGTTAAGAAAAGTACAAATAAAAGGAAGCCAGTGTGGTTTGCAAAAGAAGTAGCAAGTGTTGTTAAAGAAAAAAAATATGGCCTTTAGGAAATATAAGCAGACTCAGAATAATGCAGACAAAGAAGTGTATCTTGCTAGACAGAAGGAGGCTAAGAAGGTAATCAGATGTGCAAAGGCACAAGTTGAGGAGAAAGTGGCCCAGCCAGTAGGTAAAGGGGGCAAAACTTTTTTTAGGTATATAAGTGAAAGAAGAAAAACAAAAGGAGGAATAATAAGACTAAAGTCAGTGATTGCGGGTCTTGTTGAGGGAGACAAGGTAATAGCAGATTATCCTAATAATTATTTTTGCTCACTGTTCACTACAGAAAGAGTGGTGAAGGGGGTCACAGTTCAATTGAAAGTATAATCATAAAATTGAGGTAGATACATTTACAAAGGAGAAGGTCCTAACAGAGCTCTCAGATGGGATACATCCAAGGATACTAAAAGAGCTTAAGTGGGTGTTGGTAACACCATTAACAGAATTATTCAATCAGTCACTAGTTACAGGAGAAATTGCAGAGGACTGGAAAAGAGCAAATATAGTCCCACTGCACAAGAGGTGTAGAATATTTCAAATCCAGTAATTTACAGGATCCCAAACAGCATGGATTTATTGGGGGGAGATCATGTCAAACAAATCTTATTGACTTTTTGACTGGGTGACTAAAGTAACAGATCAAGGGGGGAAGGGCGTAGATGTAGCTTATCTAGATTTTAGTAAGGCTTTTGACACTGTCCCACATCGCAGACTGTTAAATAAACTTGAAACCTTGGGATTGGATTCTAAGATGTTGAATGGATAAGATCTTTTTAATGTCTTTATTGGAGACATTGCAAATGGTATTCAAGAGAATGTATGCCTTTTTGCAAATGACACAAAGATATGCAACAGGGTAGACACACCAGGAGGGGTAAAACAAATGATTGATTATCTAGGTAGACTAGAGGAATGGTCAAGAGAGTGACAACTACAGCGTAATGCCAAAAAATGCAAAATCACGCACTTAGATCTCAAAACCCAAAGGCTAAATATAGTATTAATGACATAATAATGGAAACTACTGAAGAGGAAAGGGATCTAGGAGTCCCTATTTCAGGTGACTTAAAGACAGGTAAGCAATATAACAAAGCTATGAGGAAGGCAAGTCAGATACTTGGTTGCATAGGAAGAGGAATCAGTAGCAGAAAGAAGGAAGTAATAATGCCACTGTATAGGTCATTGGTACGGCCTAGAATACTGTGTTCAGTTCTGGAGGCCATATCTCCAGAAGAATATACATACATTAGAGACTGTACACAGAAGGGCAACTAAAATGGTGCATGGCCTACAGCACAAAACTTACCCGGAAAGACTCAAAGATCTTAATATGTATAGTTTGGAGCAGAGAAGGGAAAGGGGGGATATGATAAAAACTTTCAAATATATCAAGGGTTTGAACAAGATACAGGAGGGAAACATTCTTCAAAGGAAGAGAAGTATTACACTAGGACGTGCACTGAAACTGGAGGGAAGTAGGTTCACTACTTCACAGAAAGGGTAGGGAATAAGTGGAATATGCTCCCATCAGAGGTTGTAGAGGCTAATACAGTAGAGCAGTTTAAACATGCTTGGGATAGATATAAGAATATCCTTATAAAGAATAAAGGATCAAATAGGGTTTAAGGTACCATAGGTTAATAAAAAAAATGGGCAGACTAGATGGGCTAAACGGTTCTTAGCTGCCGTCAAATTCTGTTTCTATAAATAAATTGAGGATGATACAGGACTCCTTAGGATAAGAAGACAATGATAATTCCGTTAGATGAACAGAGAAGCTGTGTGCAGTGGGACCCTACAGCGTGTGGGAACAGTTTACAGCATAAACAATAGGTCTGTAGTAGAAAATCAATTCTTATCCATTCATATAATCCATAATCCTTAGTAATATGGAGATTAAGAGGGAGCCAAATCCTTCCAATAGGTTGTAATTATTCTAAGTTCCAATGGCGTGCTGAAAGAAACCCCGGGGTTTAGGAAATCTGAAGCTGTGCCAAAATGGGTGGAGCCGAGAGAAATATCAACTGACGCGTTTCTCAGCCCTGAATGGCTGTTTCATCAAAGGCAAGGAATTTCTCACACAAGACACTGCAAAAACTTTAATTCATGCACTCATCATCTCCCGCATCGACTATTGCAATTCCTTTCTTAGTGGTCTTCCCAAAATCAGACTCTAACCCCGACAAACTCTTTTGCATGCAGTGGCTAAATTGATTTTCCTTGCAAATCAATCCTCCTCTGCTGAGCCATTCTGTCTCTACATTGGTTGCCTGTTTTTCAACAAATCCAATATTAAATTCTTCTACTAACATACAAAGCCATCAACAAAATTGCACCTTCAACATCTCAACACCTCTGTTCTGCATAAGATCTGCTTCTGTCTTCCACTCTCATCGCTTCCTCCCATTCTCAGTTACAGGGCTTTTTTCGGGCTGTACCTACATTGCGGAATTCAATTCCTCTAGTCTTCAAACCTTCAAGCGTTCGCTGCAACCCCACCTCATCAGACAAGCTTATAATATTCCTCTACCACCCTCTTGACCTCCCTAGTTTACCCTATTACCACCCTCAAAACAGCTAACACAAGACAACAGCCCTCTGACCAACATAGTTGTGTGACTGAACATGCAGCCCACTAAGTACATTTTATCCTTTGCATTCCAGCTGGACAAATATAATTATCCTTGTGTATGAAACCATTGACCCATAGTTTGTAAGCTTTCGAGCAGGGCCCTCTTACCTCTCTATATGTATTACCCAGTATTGTTTTATTGCTGTTTGCTCCCAATTGTAAAGCGCTATGCAATCTGCATGTGCTATGTAAATAAATTATGATGGTGATGATGATGATGATGAAGTCTTGCACAACAGTCAGGTCTAATTTGTCTCAGGCTACCAGGGCAGCTATCAGTTAAATAGTGATAATCCTGCTACTTATTATTTTTACCACAATGAAAAGTGATAAACTACTACAATGTAGGAACATTCTAACAATTAAACTACAATATATATTTTTACTGTTTAATTGTTGTAATTTATTAACAGTTTTATCTATTTAATGGGACATTATTGTCAAAAGAAACTTATAGTGATTTCGCACAGGCCAGAATTGATAATAACTTGATTCTTGCCAACTTAAAGTATTTATCGTCTATCTTAATATCTTCCCCTGCAATAAATCACAGCAAAATATCAATGTATGTTTTGCCAATACCATAAAATAACAGCCACTTAGCAGCTAAATTTGTTGCTCCATACATAAGAATATTTAACACAGAAACATGTGAAAGCTGTTCCTGACACTGTTTCTTTTTAAACTAATCTCTATGTGAACCATGAGAGTAAGACAAACTTAACTAATCCTCTTCTGAGCGTCTAGCATATGCGTCCACTCAGAAGAGAGGAGAACTGCTGTGGGTGCCATGGAAAAGGTGTGGGAGCCTTGGAGGGGGCCGGGTAGATTTACATCGAAATATAGCTGCTCTGGTATGGGAAACAACACAGTGATGTTCCTGTGCTTATCTACCGCACAGGCTCTCCCAAGATTTACTGGGCAATTAGATTAAAGGCTTTGTCAGGTTTACACTGAATGTACCCAGTGTTGTTTTTAGTTTTTTGTTTAAAACTGAAATCCGTAAATATAGAACAGGCCTGGCCAACATTGCCAGTGGATAGCCATGGAATCAGAGCTGGATTAACCCGTGATCTAACTGGGCTACAGCCCAGGGGCCTCGGGCATCCAGGGGGCCCTTGACAGTGCTCAGTGGCATTATTGATCGGTGCGGTGGTGGCGGCCCGATCAATACTGCTGATTACTGTCACTGTCACTTTGGTCCCTCTGCGGCGCTCAGTAATTTCCTTACTGAGAATATCTCGTGAGCCTCACTCTCAGGAGATCTCCTCAGTAAGGAGCTTACAGTGCGCAGCGGAGGGACTACAGTGACATGACAACAGACAGTCCTCACGGGGGTCCTCACGGAGGAATGGAGGCCCCCTTAACCAGGTGGAGGCACTGTGATGCTCTGGGCAAAATTGTACTGGAAAACCTTGGGTCCTGGCACTCATGTAAATGTTACTTTGACATGTACCACCTACCTAAACATTGTTGTAGACAAATTACACCTCTTCATAGCATCATCATCATCATCACCAGTTATTTATATAGCGCCACTAATTCCGCAGCGCTGTACAGAGAACTCACTCACATCAGTCCCTGCCCCATTGGAGCTTACAGTCTAAATTATAGCAATGGTATTTCCTGATGGCAGTGGCCTCTTTTAGCAGATTAATGCACCATGCCACACTGCAAAAATTGCTCAGAAATTGGTTGAGGAACATGGCAAAGTGTTCAAGGAGTTTGCCTCCAAAATCTCCAAATCTCAATCTGATCAAGCATATGTCCGATGTGCTGGAAAATAAGTCTGAGCTGTGGAGGCCACACCTCGCAACTTAAAGGACTTAAATGATCTGCTGCTAACGTCTTGGTGCCAGATTACACAGGACACATTTTGAGGACTTGTGGAGTCCTTTACTTAAACATTCAGGATGTTCTTAGTTTTAAAGTGGGTAGTGACAGAACAACCTGTTGTCAGTCAGATGATTTAGATGTCCACAGCATCACAGATTACTTCAGGAAATGGGAAATGAGTGTGCTGATCTTGTGGGAGTGACCTGACTACTCGTGTGACTGTGCTAGTGAAGACTGGGAAGCATGTGACAGTGGAAGTGTCATGATATGAAGAGGAGAATGGAGGCAAGAAAGAAGCCATATCAAACTGATCCAGGAAGGTTGTGATGTTAAATGTTCCCTTCTATGAAACTAATTTCTAACATCCATCTTGTTTGCAATTGTTCAGATAAAAAATTTGAATTGCCCCCAAAATGTAAAGGTCACAGGCTGAGAGATTATGGATTTACTGTGCTACTAATGTTTGAAGCTAGCTTACTTGAGTAGCAGAGTCTAGTGGGTGACTGTTCTTTACCAGGGACCTCTGCATGCTGGTTCACAGCAAGAAATCTACAGCTATGCAGCAGTTGACTTAGAATGGACCGGAAAACAGAGGGTGAATAACAGATAGAGGTCGAAACAAGCAGCACAGATGCAACATCAAATAAGTCAAAAAGTAGAGTCACAGACAAACAGGTATTATCCAAAACAAGTCAATTGGAAATACAGACAATCAGATGGGAGACAATAGGATGGCCAAGAGCAAGCCAGGTCAGAAATATAGTCTGAATAGAAATCACAGGGACATAATATGGAAGCTCAGTATACCTGGTCTCAGGTATCAGGGATCCAGTCAAAGCTAGAGTTGTAGTTGGGGTAATTTGGTTAGAGAACAGTTTGCACACAAAACAGTAGAATTTTCCTTTTGTGAGAGAATACACTAACTATTCTCGAGGGTTGGATTCTACAGTTAATTTGATGGAATGGAAAAAAATATTTGAGCAGACCTGGGCTTAGTTCTTGTATGTTCACTTCCAATTGGTATAAAGTCCATCCCAGTGCTGACATACAGATGGACCTTTCTCAATCCAGAATGATATTTCCTCATTATTCAGTGTGGTTCATTAACTGTTTATGCTACTCTATTATGACTGACAGCATGAACAGTTGATATTTTTGCGTCTGCAATGCTAGGGTTTTCACTGAGATAATTTGCTTTGCTTTCCGAATCTTTAAGATGGCAATGAGCTTGAACTGATTCTTTGGGGGGAATTCAATTCTCCCCGAATTTGCGCGGCGTTAAAACTATTACCGTTATTACGGTAGTTTTAACCCGGCTTTCTGCTCGCAGCTCATGTAGCTGGGAGCAAAATGCCAGCGTTGAAACTACCATAATAATGGTAATAGTTTTAACGCCGCGCAAATTCGGTAATAATGCAGGTCGCGGGCCGCGTTACTTTTACCCGGAACGCGGACAATTGAATTCCCCCCTTTTGGTGTAACTACTTGTAGTGATAGTTACTGACAACTGTTCTCCTTAAAGTTCTTGGAAGGCTGTGGTCTGTATATAAACTGGTTGCTCCTCAGTCTGCTCGGACTGCTCAGTGTAGTCTTCTTGATTTTCTTCTTTTTGTAAACATGAATGTTCTATATCTGAAGATTATTTAGGGCTGTTTCTGCCTGCTGTGCAAAGCCATATGACGTGATTGGCTTTAAACACTTGAGTATTTCCTTCTGTCACCACATTCATATCGCTTACTCTTTATTATTTTCACAAATAGTAAAATTTAAATATTATTGTGATTCACAATGATATAAAAGAATCCTTACTTGTTCTCAAAATGCACAATATAATGATAGACAGTGATGTGAACACTTTTATTGCATCATAGCTGACTTTATCATTTGATTCAACGTAGCTTTAAAGCCTCCACAAACTTTACTAAACAGGTAAGTGAGCACGTGTGTATCTGTTATACAGTCATAGGGAGAGCAAAGCAAAAAAAAAAAGGAGTGACTTTACACCATGGAAAAACCATGCTGCATTGGAGGTGGAGGTAAATTTAAAATGTGGGGACAGATTTATAATTGAGGTAGGGCATTTATTAGATCAACTTTATATTTCTGTGTAAAAATAAAGCTATCAAGTAGTTGTGTCTTACCTGAAAAGGAAGCCTTTATTTTCTTGACATGCAAAATAATAAACTAAATTGCATCCCTTGCATTGTAACATGGCTTGTCCAGGATCAAACTTACTGCTTTTTTGCCTTGCTCTCTTTAATGACTCAGGCCCCTAGAGTCATGTGTCATGTGTTTAATGTTACTAAACAATTGGGCCTAGGTAGTAAAATCAAAGATTTAAGGGCGAATGCATCCACTCCCATCAATGTGTTCCTGAATTTTGGATTTGTGCTGACACATTATTTTGGCCTATGTATGCCCCTAATGTTTATCGTTACTAATTAAATAAAATTAATGACACGTTTTTTTAAAAAATTTTGGCAGGAGCCCGAGGCCACCCTAGATTATGAGGCCCAAACTTCAGCCTGCTAAGTCCATATGTAACTCCAGCACTGTACCCCCCACATTACAACAATACATTTCAGCTATACCACTCCACTCCCTCACATTACAGAAATACCCCTCCACATTACAGCAGTATCCCCCTTGGCTCTCGACATATAAATACCTTCTCCAACCCTGACTCAATTGCACCCAGTTTACCAGGTGTTCACATATTTGAAATTCACAATTGATTCACACAACATTTTGGTCTCGCAAAGGCTGGAGATTAATTAATATACCAATACTTCTTAATACTGGCAAAGTGGTTTAAAAAATGCTGCAGTCACCAGAGGAATTTTGCATCTACCTCCAATTTACACTTAATCCAAAAAACTAACAAACAGTGTTATGTTATTAAACTCACATTAAACCTCAAATAAAAGCAAAGCAATAGTAACATAGTTGATGAGGTTGAAAAAAGACACCAGTCCATCAAGTTCAACCTATTTTGGATCTCCTGCAATCCTGCACCTATATTTGAAATTGATCCAGAGTAAGCAACCGCCAATCTGTTTCAATTGTGAAAATCCCCCCAGACTCAACATTGCAGTCCTATTTTTACCCTATATCCACTACTATCCTTCATTTTAATAAACGGTTGTATCCCTGGATACACTTTTCCGCTAAAAATTTGTCTAACACTTTCTTAAACATACCGTATTTTTTGCTCCATAAGACGCACCTGACTATAAGATGCACCTAGTTTTTAGAGGAGGAAAACAGGGAAAAAAAGTATTCTGAACCAAATAGTGTAATAAAATATTTAATAAACTGTAACAGAATAACATTTGAACCATGTAAAGTGAAAAGCAGTCAACAGTGGCATTAAGAACCATTATCACTGTCATTAACAAATGGAGAGACTTAAAGGTTTGAGTACTCTAGTTTTATGGAAACTCCAAGAACTCATCATCGCTAGAGTCAGAATTTAGGAAGCTCATTTGCTCACGATCACTGACATCACTTTCTTCGCTGTCTTCACATAACATACCGTCTTCACTTGCATCTAAGGCATTGCTAATGCCACATTTTTTGAATGACTGTACAACGATCTCCTCCTTCACTGAGTCCCATTATGTTTTCACCCATTCATAAACTTGAGTGATGGTGGGCCTCTTCATTCGTCCAGTAGATGTCAGATCATGATTATCAGCGGCCATCCATTTGTTCCACTCTTCTCTCATTAAGACCTTAAATGGCTTGTTGATGGAAACATCAAGAAGTTGCAACTGGCTGGTAAGACCTCCGGGAATTACAGCTAGATGAGTCTTCACTTCTTTGAAGCACTTTTTCGTTGGTTCGCTAATATGTGCTCTAAACTGGTCAAGCACTAATAAGGCAGGTTTTTTCAGAAGTCCTCCAGGACGTTTGGACCACACCTTTTCAACCCATATTCTCATTCCCTTTTCATCCATCAATCCTTTCTCATGTACATGTACAACAACTCCTCGCGGAATCACTTCTTTTGGAAATGTTTTCCTTTTGAAAATCAACATGGCTGGCAATTTGGTGCCATCGGTACAGCAGGACAACACACCTGTGTAATGGGTCTTCTCATGCCCTGAAGTTTTCACAGTGATGGTTTTGGCACCCTTCAGATCTACAGTCCTATTAAATGGCACATCAAAGGTTAGCGGGACTTCATCCGTATTCCCAATCTGGTCAATTTCAAAGCCATTTTTCTTTCTAGCATCAATAACAAATTTATAAAAGGACAGAATCTTAGATTCATATTCTCTTGGAATTTTTTGCGTAATTCTAGTTTTGGTCCGCATAGCAAGACCATATTGCTTCATAAATCTGTAGCACCATGATGGTGATCCTGTAAAATCCTGAATACATTTCTCTATAGAAATGCGTTTCGCTTCAAATATGATAATTTTTGTTGAGACACAGAAGCCATTATTCCGGTGACGTATGATCCATTCTTTCAGGTCCACCTCCAACTGTGGCCACTTTGCAGCATGCCCACGGAAAGTGTGCTTACTTTTATTTACTTTTTGCAGCTGATCTTCCTGTTTCCTCCACTCTCTAATCATTTTTTCAGTTGGAGGAGGCCCAAAATGTCTCTCCGCTGCTCTGTTTCCATGCTCCTTAGCATATTTTACTACCTCTAGTTTAAAAGGAATTTTATATGTTAGCCTTTTCTGTTTTATCATCCTTGCACTGGTAGAATGAGGTACTGTAGTATTTTCCTGCAAGAAATGAAGGAACTGTCAGCATCATTTCTTCAATGTTTACCATTAAGCACTAACCATTTGCGTTGTCCCTTACCGCTGGCCTGCGCGTTATCATTGACCAATAACCTGCACTAACCTGCACTGAGCATTGTCTTACAGTAAATCAATGACAACAACAATCAGCCATATTAAAATGATCATTTTAGACAAATACACAGGCAATACTGTGTGCATTACTGTTAGGTGCACACAGTTCTGCCTTCACGAGCAGTACACGGTGAAGCGGGACATACGGTACCTCCCAACTGTCCTGAGCGAAACAGTCACCTAAATTCGGGACTGTTCCACCAGATTCAGGACAATTGGCAGACTGTCCTGCTCTCTCCTACCTGTTCTTGTCAGTGTCAACACTTGTGTCTGCTGGTTTCTTTTGCTCATTTGCCGCTTGTCTGGATCCTGGAATATTGGAGGCCCTATTTGGGGAAAAAAATGGGTCATAGGCCCCACTATTAAATTAAGTTACCGTAAATTGCCCCATCATCACAACACAAATAAAATAGCACACACACACAAAATACACTGGCCCCTTCACTCACACAAAATACACTGGCCCTCACTCTCACTCACCAACACACACACACACTATATTAACACACTGATCCCCACTCTTAGACACACATGCTATGTTAGCACACTGGCACATACACTATAGCCTCCAGCACACACACTGTAGCCTCTGTAGCCACCAGAACACACACTGTAGCCTCCAGCACACACACTGTAGTCTCTGTAGCCTCCAGCACACACACTGTAGCCTTTGTAGCCCCCAGCACACACACTGTAGCCTCCAGCAAACACACTGTAGCCTCCAGCACACACACTGTAGCCTCTGTAGCCTCCAGCACACACACTGTAGCCTCTGTAGCCTCCAGCACACACACTGTAGCCTCCAGCACATACACTGTAGTCTCCAGCACACCTACTGTAGCCTCTGTAGCCTCCAGCACACACACTGTAGCCTCTGTAGCCTGCAGCACACACACTGTAGCCTCCAGCACACACACTGTAGCCTCTGTAGCCTCCAGCACACACACTGTAGCCTCTGTAGCCTCCAGCACACACACTGTAGCCTCCAGCACACACACTGTAGCCTCCAGGACTCCAGCCTCCCATAACTTACCTTATTCCCCCCGCGCGATGTCTTCAGGACTTCTCACATGGGATGGCACCTGCATATGGTGCACATCCCATGTGATAGCTGGGCTCTCACTGATAGGCGGGGGAATGGACAGATCAGGAGGATCCGCAGGACCGTTCAGACCACTGACCACCGGCACTTTCTCTCCGCCCGGTGGACATCTGCACCCCTGCCCAGCCCGCTGGACCTGCTTCTCCACGCTGCCACCTGTAAGTTTGCCCGCTCTCCTTTCTTGCTGGCTTGCAGTATTCGCTGCATAAGACGCACACACTTTCCCCCCACTTTTGTGGGGGAAAAAAGTGCGTCTTATGGAGCAAAAAATACGGTATCTATTGAATCTGCAATCACAACCTTTCCTGGCAATGAATTCCATATCTTGACTGCCCTTACTGTAAAGAACCCCTTCCTTTGCTGGTTGAGAAATTTCCTCTCCTCTAACCTTAGGGGGTGACCGCGGGTCCTGTGTATAGTCCTTTGGGTAAAAAGTTCCCACGAAAGTTCTCTGTATTGACCCTTAATGTATTTGTACATAGTAATTATATCTTCTCTTTGGCACCTCTTTTCTAAAGCAATCATGCCTAAACTGGCTAACCTTTCCTCATAACTTAATGACTCCATACCCTTTATCAATTTTGTCACCCTTCTCTGAACCCTTTAAATGTATAGTAAAAATGTATATAGAAATGTGGCAGATTTAAAACCAATTCCAAGAGTATTTCAACATATTTTTTTTATTTATTACATATAGCACAATATAGAAAAGCAATGACTTCTCCAAACAAATTGCAGGAAAGTGCAGCATACACATATGCACATACATAGCATTGCTACACTAAAATTAAATAAAAGCTGCATACGTTCCAGATTTGTAGTTTCACATATGTGGCTTACATAGAGAAAGAGAAACTACGCACACAATACACAGGCTATAAACAATACACTGTGCAGACTCAACTTACCAAGATCAGCAACTTTAAACCAATCTAACTTGCTAATACAGGGCTATTGTGGAGCCATTACAGAGGGGGTGGGAGAAGGAGCCAGTTCAGATTCCGTGATGCTCTAGTAGGATTCTGGATGGTGACATCAATGGAAGAACTTGCGAGGGAAAAGGTGGGCTATTAATTAGGGAGGACCCCTGTAAAGCTACTCACAGCACCGTTCCTTGCAGCTCAGCAGTTCGAAAGAGAAAGGTGAGGAGCAGAAAGGGGAGGGACAGATCAGCCTAAGGCTGATCTATGAGGCACCCGTAACAAGGAGGCTCACTAAGAAAGGGCCAGCCTTCAGGAGGTAGTCTGACATCAGAGATGGCCACCAGTAGCCCTACCTTGATGAGGAACTGTATATTTATTTTTTTAATTACAAAAAAATCTTTTCTTCAGTCAGCTGCTCATGGTCTGTGGTGTCCCCTGAGAAAGGGCACATGCTCCCTTAATTTGGCTTTGCTTTGGTTTGCTGTCTACCTATATTGACTGGTGCCTTGTTGTTAACGCACTTCAGT
Source organism: Mixophyes fleayi (assembly GCF_038048845.1). Classification (NCBI taxonomy): domain Eukaryota; kingdom Metazoa; phylum Chordata; class Amphibia; order Anura; family Limnodynastidae; genus Mixophyes; species Mixophyes fleayi. The sequence continues at coordinate 367,546,194 of NC_134402.1, read as the reverse complement.
CATATTTCACAGAACATTATGGCAAAAGCAGCTATTAATATTAAAATGAAGATTAAACTATTGTTGTTTACAGAAGTGTGAAAGATAAATCCTTCAGGAAAATGAAATATATACAAGAGCAAGGCAAACATTTAAGTCAGCATATTTAACAATTCAGTTTTGTATTGCTGGCTCTATTTGTCATTCAATAAAATCCTTACTTCAGCAGCAATTGATTGACCCAAGTACTCTGACTTTTTGACTTGTATGTAATATATCAGTGAATTTCAACAAAAATTAAACTAGTAAAAATGATATTAAATGACATTACAGAATAGCAACATCATGTAATTATGTATCTTACATGTATTTAGCTGATTCAGCATGTTGCAACAGTATTTCTGACACTATGACAAATATGATATGGAAAACAAAGTAAAAATCACTGCCAATTCGCTAATATATTCTAAGTGCTGACCTGGCCAGTATTAATAACAAGGACCCATATCGTTTAGTAAAGGAGTTTTATCATCAAAATCACAAAAAAGGTAAAATACAGTAGATATGATGATGAAATAAATTATTTTGTAATTTGTTGAAATTCAATTTTCTATGTAGTCCTAAACATCATTTAGAGTTAGGAGCAAATCCATTTAATTGTTGCAATGCAATGAGTGCAAAATCCATTTTTTAGAATGCAGAGAAAATACCCCTTTCTTTTACATTTAGCACACATATAGCGGACAGCTTTATTGTTACATTGCAATTCAGTGCTAAGCAAGGATGCAACATCCTCCCAACTCTAATTTTGTAAGCATATTTTAAATTTGACACTCCCCTGCATCGCTACATTGTTTTGCCAAGATGCAAAATTGTACTTTTGTCACGGTACCTGGGGTAATTGGATCCTGATCTGCCAAGTTTGATACTACTCCTTGCTGAGGCACAGAATCTTACGTAGCAGATGGTCTTTGCAGGGACCACCACAAGGAGGTTTGGACTTAGCTGCCTCTACTACGCAGGTCGCGGCCCTCTTTGGGAGTACTTGGCAGGACCTGCAGGGAGAAAACAAAAGGAGAGGGGCACAAGAGATACTTGAGGTGACAGTCAGCGGATTGCAGAATGGATACAACTGGAATGAGGAGAAGTGCAATAGCCTGCGGGCTGCGGGGTAGACACAACTGGAGGTGTGACAGCCTGCGGGCTGCAGGACAAATACCACTGGGATGGAGGAGGTGCAGTAGCCTGCGGACTGCAGAGTAGATAGCACTGGAACGGTGGAGGTGCAATAGCCTGCGGACTGTAGGATAGATACCACTGGAATGGTAGAGGTGCGATAGACTTCAGACTACAGTGTAGATACCATCAGAATCGTGAAGGTGAAATAGCCTCCGGACCTCAGGGTAGATTGCACTGGAACGGTGGAGTTGCAATAGCCTGCGGACTGCAGAGTAGATAGCACTGGATTGGTGGAGGTGCAATAGCCTGCGGACTGCAGGAAAGATACCACTGGAATGGTAGAGGTGCAATACACTTCGGATTGCAGAATAGATACCATACTGGAATGGTGGAGGTGCAGGATAGAGACCTAAAATCCACGTTTAGCTCCAGCAGAGTTGGTAACCCAATGAATAGACCATAGGGAGGAGGAATGACGGAGAATGGCGTCCGGCCGGAGCAGAGCACAGTGACTGCTGGCGGTCGGGTAAGTGTAGCGGAACTGTAGCCCTGGTGTGTGACAACTTTTTAGCTGGATTTAATCTTAAAACTATAAATGAAGAACCATAACTTCTCCAAGCTCATATTTCTTCTGCTTATTTCCCTGTAATATTACTTGTTCCCTCAAATAGCACAATCTTTGGCACAGTTAAAAGGAAAAGTTTAGGTTAGTAGTGAGTCTATTTGTAGAACAAGATAGAGGTCAGTGCGCATTCTAAGAATGGGAACTTATACAACTGCAGCTGTTCAGACCAGTGACTTATTGGCACTTATGACTCCTGAAGAGGCTTGACAGGGGAGGGAAGGGGTGTTCTAAAGTAGGCGATGTTCAGTAAGGGCATGTTCGAGCAATTGTGTACTGATTCAGATGTAGTCACAGTTATGGCTGAAAAGTGGTTTTATTTGCAGGTGGACAATGGCATTTGTTACTAGAGAATGATGAACACCCAAACTAACGAACCAATTGTAATAAGAGGTTACACTTATTGAGACTTTAGTAGTCACTTGTGCATAGATTAGGATTTGCTGGGTATGTTGTAGCAGAGATAAAAAAAAGAATATGTTTTTCTTTGTACACATGTTGGGAAGTTAATCCTGTTGTATTAGCTAGGCTATTCTAGCTTAAATGATGCTTCATAGCAACTGCATTTGTAACATAAAATAAAAGGTTTTTATACATGTTCCCAAGTTGGACATAAGTGTCTGAGGGATATGTGTGTTGTCAAGTGGACATATCTGCAATTCATTCAGACCTGGATGGCTCTTCAACTATATAACATACATACAATTACACTTGTGTGCAAGTTTGCAATCGCAAGACACGCACAGTCTTGTGTTTCATTCTGAAATAGGCCCATAGTGTCATCTCTCCATGATTGTCTCTATCCATTATATATTCATTGTTCCCTTTGCATTGAACCATACAAGTTGGTGGTATGGTTGCCAGAGCATGACCTTTACTTCTTTTTCACTAGCTCTAGTTTCTGGTAGATAGAGGCAGGGGTACAGTGAACTTGGGTATGCTGAAGTCTTTAGGTACAATACTCCATCCACGTCTTCAATATGACATCTTAACATATGAAGGGTTTCATCCATTTCTAATTGATACAGATGGTTGTTAGAGAAAAGATATACTGAATTGTGTCATGGGGATCATGATATGGTTCTCAGACATTAGTAATGGGATACTAAAGGATCCTGTTTGATGGATACTAGTCCAAAACCATCATCTAACTTAAAGTATTTAGGTCTAGGATACACTGTATATTCTACTACCTGCACCAAAGAACTCTCCTCCAAGGAAGATAACGTACCCTTTATCCCACTCTAGGCATCAATGTAGCATACAAGAGAGGATAAATGCCAGTGATCCCAGAGACGAGACTAGACATCCGCCCAGACATATTATTATGAGGACTGGGAACACTAATTATTCATAATACAGGCTAAGTGAAATTGATAACACAATACCTGAAAGTGTCATTTTTGCTTCATCTCCAGCACTTACAACCTTACAAACAACAATTCCCAATTCAAGAAATAAAAGCCATACAGTATTTAAAATCACCATTGCAAGCTGGGAAACATCTTTTTGAGATTTTTTTTTTTCTTCAAAGTGACATGGATTGCATAGTGACGGTCAAGTGTGTACTATGTGCACAAAAGGTCAACAGAGGTCTCCAGGAAACAAAGATTGGATCGTCTGACTTGATGAAAAATATGGAAAGGTACTATAATATCTTTGGTAAAAGTACACAAAACCTAATAAAATCAGTTGGTGATTCTAAAATAAACAATACAATTTTAATTGTACATCTTGTTTTTATCCTTGCTGTTGGTGATGAGTGTGATGATGATGATGTACATGTTGTTCGCTCTGGGACTGAAGCTACACCTTATGACAATTGTGAAATATAAGTTCTCAGACAACTTCGCTCAATATTTGTAAGAAATCCACAGGAAAATTTGAAATCGGTCTGAACTACAGCCTTTAAATATAACTGCTGATAGTATAACACAGAGGAAAAAAGTATAGCAGCTCTCATTCTGAAACACTCTCACTAAAGGAAACTAGCAAAATAATAGCAAAACAAAACTGAATCCCTAAAATTGAACTTTCAAGCACACTCACTAATGATAAGTGAGTCAACAAACTGGAGCTGGAATCCAAACAAAAAGATTTTTTGGATTTTCTAGGACAGTGTTTAATTCTCCAATTGGTGGACAATATTTAGCGAATTTTAGATGAAGTTGGACCAATTCATCAATCAGTTTGTACATTGCTGAATTTCACCCAAATGCAAAAAAAGTCTAATCTATGGCCTTTTCTGTAATGTCTGTTGTGTTATTGTATGGTCACCAAACTCTCCTACATATATTTTGTTGCCAATTCCATTAAAATCTGCTGTCTGCCTATTTCATAATTCATCATTGTGAAACAATCATTTACATTGTTGTCACTGAGGTTACATGACATTTCCACCTACAGACAGGACCTGATTACTGGTTAAGGATGCCCTAGGCTAATACATTCATAACACCCCCTCGCCTTTCACTCCAGGCTAATATGTGGTAGGTAAAAATAAACTTGTCCTTCATTTAAAGAAAATCCATGACCAGACTTGTGTCAGTATCAATGTGGATACTTTTTTGTTTTAAAGTTGTTAATTTATTTACATTTTACTTTGTAGTCAGAAACATTATGAGCTATGAATTAATATTAAAGCAGCCATTGGCAGCTGATTTCTATGTAGTGCTGCCAATGCTGTGATATGGTTTGAATGAGAATGAAGAGAGACATTGGAAGATGGATTCATGAACAGATGAACCCGTCACTGTACAGTAAAGAAGTCAAAACAGTCAGCTGTTGTCACATATAGTGAAGGACAGTCATTGTTGCCAACTGATCCGCCTTCTTATTCTGGTTCTGAAAAAGGCTTTTGCACTTGTGCTGCATGGGCACTTCTGTGGTTATCTGCGAACTTGGTAAAGCTGTGTAGCCAGCATTTCATTGACAATTATGCTCACTAGTAGACATAGTGGGCCCGATTCATAGATGAAAAAGATCCTGCGGTTACACCTTAATTGCGCATGCTAGGCCTGAGTCATTAAGGAGAGCAAAGCAAAAAAGAGGAGTAACTTTGCACCTTGACAAAACCTTGATGCATTGGAGGGGGAGGTAAATTTAAAATGTGGAAACAGATTTATAGTTGGGGTAGGGCATATCCTCGATCAACTTTAAGTTTCAGTATAAAAATAAAGCTATTAAGTATTTGTGTGCTACATAAACAAGAAGCCAGTATTTTCCTTACATACAAAGTAATTAACTAATTTGCTGCCTTTGCATTGTAACATGGTTTTTTAGGATCAAACTCGATCCTTTTTTGCCTTCCACTCCTTAATGACTCAGGCCCCTAGAGTCATGTATTACATGTTTAATGTTACTGAACAACTGGGTAATAGTTACAATAGTAAAATCAAGGATTCAAAGGCGAATGCATTCGGCACTCCCATCAATGTGTTCTTGAATTTTAAATTTGTGCTGACATATTATTTTTGCCTAGGTATGCCCCTTATGTTTATTGTTACAAATTAAATAAAATGAATGGCACTTTTTTTTTAAAAAACTTGGCAAGAGCCAGTAGCCACCCTAGATTATGAGGCCCTATACTGCAGCCCACCCAGCCCATATGTAACTCCAGCACTGCATCACCCTTAATGACTCAGGCTCTATCTTCTTTTTCTGTTCTCGGATACACTCGTTATACACCCAAACTTTTATACACTTTTCCTTAAATAACGTTGCATTATTCAGTCCTTTCACCACACTAGATAACACGTAAGCCTTACAGAATTACTTGTTCAATAACTACTGTATCTCAGTACTACTTCACAGTATATATCCGTTATACATTATCAATACTCACAACATATGTATGTATTAAAATTAGAGATGGTCACTGACCCCCGTGTTTTGGTTTTGTATTCGGTTTTGGATCTGGATTACCTTCATGTTTTGGTTTTGGTTTTGCAAAACCGCCCTTGCGTGTTTTGGTTTTGTTTGGTTTTGTTTTGCTATTTTCACAAAAAAACCATTTTTTTGGTCTAAAATAACCAGTTTCTTAGATAAGTGGGGTAATTCTAAAGCTAATAAATTATGAAAAAAACAGTTTAATCCCTGGTAGGCCGCCCTTAATTCGAACACTTGTCTGCAAATTATACAGACAAACCTGGTTGTCTACCTCCTCCATCTTTGATTACTGGCAATGTAGCCATCGTCTTTGGGTGTATATTACACCCTACACTTGTAGTTGAATATTAAAAAAAGCAGCCTGCACAGACTGTGGAACTAGAAAGTAAAATTAAATGGACCACGGTAGTTTGGTGGCTATCTATGCTCCCCCCGCCCTCCACTTGTAGTTGAATATAAAAAAAGCAGCCTGCACAGACTGTGGAACTAGAAAGTAAAATTAAATGGACCACGGTAGTTTGGAGGCTATCTATGCCCCCCCCCCCCCCCCCCCCCCCCCGCCCTCCACTTGTAGTTGAATATAAAAAAAGCAGCCTGCACAGACTGTGGAACTAGAAATTCAAATATACAAAGAAATGGACAAAGGCAGTTTGGTATCTGTCTGCATCAGACCCCCCCCCCCCCATCCACTTGTAGTAAAATAGAAAAAAAAAACAGCCTGCATAGACCGTAGAAATAGAAATTAGAATATACAAAGAAATGGACAAAGGCAGTTTGGTATCTGTCTGCATCAGACCCCCCAATCCACTTGTAGTAAAATAGAAAAAAAAAGCAGCCTGCATAGACTGTAGAACTAGAAATTCGAATATACAAAGAAATGGACAAAGGCAGTTTGGTATCTGTCTGCATCAGATCTTCTCTCCACTAGGAGTAAAATAGAAAACTATTCAGCCGTTATATAATCTAGAATATAAATAGAAATTGAGAAAGGCAATTTGGTATCTGTCTGCATCATAATCATCAACATCCTTATTAGCGCCCTCGTCACCTCCACAAATCTCCCCCTCATCCTCTTCTATTTCCAAAGTGGCATCCTCAATTTGTGTATCAGCGGCTACACTCGGGCTGTTCAGGTACACATCAGCAGAACTGCTGAAAGGGCCCTTCTTTATGGGTACACTAACAGAATGCTCATGATTAGACATACCACTGTTGGACGGACTCTCCACAGGGATTGGTGTCATTTCTGAATCAGAGCAAACATTATCCTCTAATGCCTTACTGTTATCTTGCAGCTCGGCTTTGACGCGTAACAGTAGTTGTGCACTGGGTAACTTTTTGGGATCTGCCACTAATAGCCAAAGGTGAAGGCCTCATTCTCTCTTTGCCACTGCGTGTGTAGAATGGCATGCTTGCAATTTTTTTTTTATCGTCACTTAACTTTTGCTCAGTTACACTTCTTTTTCGCTTCAATACAGTAAATTTTTTTGGGGTTTTTGTTTTTTGCACTAATTTGGAAACACTCTGTTGTTTGACATCGCCTTGGCCAGATGACGTACTGGGAACACTAACATCAGGACTGGTGACAGAACCTGGTTGCTCATTCTGATCATATGTGGACTGCTTTGAATCCATTCTGAGCGCAAAGCACTGGGGAGTGCTAAAAATTATTTGGTAGATACTGCTGACAGATATGACTTTTGACAGCCAGAAATATTTATGCATAATTATGGGGGACACCCCAAAAGCACTGAGGAGTGCTAAAAATTAGTTGGTAGATACTGCTGACAGATATGACTTTTGACAGCCAGAAATATTTATGCATAATTATGGGGGACACCCCAAAAGCACTGAGGAGTGCTAAAAATTAGTTGGTAGATACTGCTGACAGATATGACTTTTGACAGCCAGAAATATTTATGCACAATTATGGGGGACACCCCAAAAGCACAGAGGAGTGCTAAAAATTATTTGGTAGATACTGCTGACAGATATGACTTTTGACAGCCAGAAATATTTATGCACAATTATGGGGGACACCCCAAAGCACCGAGGAGTGCTAAAAATTAGTTGGTAGATACTGCTGACAGATATGACTTTTGACAGCCAGAAATATGTATGCACAATTATGGGGGACACCCCAAAAGCACAGAGGAGTGCTAAAAATTATTTGGTAGATACTGCTGACAGATATGACTTTTGACAGCCAGAAATATTTATGCACAATTATGGGGGACACCCCAAAGCACCGAGGAGTGCTAAAAATTAGTTGGTAGATACTGCTGACAGATATGACTTTTGACAGCCAGAAATATGTATGCACAATTATGGGGGACACCCCAAAAGCACTGAGGAGTGCTAAAAATTATTTGGTAGATACTGCTGACAGATATGAATTTTGACAGCCAGAAATATTTATGCACAATTATGGGGGACACTCCAAAAGCACTGAGGAGTGCTAACAATTAGTTGGTAGATACTGCTGACAGATATGACTTTTGACAGCCAGAAATATTTATGCACAATTATGGGGGACACCCCAAAAGCACTGGGGAGTGCCAAATATTAACAAAAAATAATAAACCTCTATCCTTCTCTCTTCTCTAGCGATTTTTGTTAGAGCAATTGCAAGAAGAATATTGGATTCTCTGTCCCTGCTCTAATAAGCCTGTGACTACACCCTTCTCTCTCCCTCTGTCAAATGGCGATGGATTGCTGTGGAGGCATGTATTTATAATGTTGAAGTATCGCGAGAACCGAGCTCCGAGATCCGACGACGTCACAATGACGTTCGGCCTCGATTTGGATTTGGAACGGGCGGGAGAGTACCGAGCTACTCAGCTCGGTACTCGGATACCCAAAGTTCGGGTGGGTTCAGTTCTCGGGGAACCGGACCCGCCCATCTCTAATTCAAATTAAAGTATTTTACTGTTAACACAGAAAACTTATAGTTCATACATATATTATAATATTATTCAACAAAATAGCGTAATCAAACTTAAGTTTACCCCCTTTATTGCCTATGCTATCTAACCTATGGTAGTTCCTTGCACTAGTTTCTTTACACATGTATCTTTGATAAGATCCCTTATAATTTTAACTTAACTTAACTTTTTCAGTTTTCTCTTTTTGCTATTCATGACCCCCCCCCCCCCACAGTCATGATGATCTCCCACCAGCCACCACCCTGTCATGCTCCCCTCTGTCATGAAAATCTCCCACCAGCCACCTTCCTGTCATGCTCCCCCCAGTCATGATGATCTCCCACCAGCCACCACCCTGTCATGCTCCACCCCTGTCATGATGATCTCCCACCAGCCACCACCCTGTCATGCTCCCCCCAGTCATGATGATCTCCCACCAGCCACCACCCTGTCACACTCTCCCCCCAGTCATGATGATCTCCCACCAGCCATCACCCTGTCATGCTCCCCCCAGTCATGATGATCTCCCAAAAGCCACCATCCTGTCACACTCTCCCACCAGTCATGATGATCTCTCACCAGCCACCACCTTGTCATGCTCTCCCCCCAGTTATGATGATTTCCCACCAGCCACCACCCTGTCATGCTCCCCCCCTGTCATGATGATCTCCCACCAGTCACCACTCTGTCATGCTCCCCCCAGTCATGATGATCTTCCACCAACCACCACCGTGTCACACTCTCCCCCCAGTCATGATGATCTCTCACCAGCCACCACCTTGTCATGCCCCCCCTCAGTCATGATGATCTCCCACCAGCAACCACCCTGTCATGCCCCCCCTCAGTCATGATGATCTCCCACCAGCCACCAACCTGTCATGCTCTCCCCCATCATGATGATCTCCCACCAGACAGCCACCACCCTGTCATGCTCCCCCCCAGTCATGATGATCTCCCACCAACCAGCCAAAAATCCTGCAATTCTCCCCCCCAGTCATAATGATCTCCATCCAGCCAGCCACCATCCTGTCATGCCCCCCCCCCCAGTCATGATCTCCCTCAGTTACAATATTTTAGCATAGGAGGAGGCTGTAATAGTCAAAGTGATGAGAGAGTGGATAAGAGTTTTGGTAGCATGTTGGGGACAAAAAGGGCGTATTCTGGCAATATTTGGAAGACGGAGGAGTCAGGATTGTGAGAGAGAATGGATGCAAAGAATATAGCAGAGGGAGTAGTCAAGTGTGACACCAAGTCAGTGGGATTGGGAGACTGAAGAATTTCTGCTGGTAATGAGAGTGAGGGAAGTTTTAAGGGAGGTTGTGACCCCGAGAGGATGATAAGCTCTGTTTCGCTTGTTGAGCTATGGTAGTTTCGGGTAGAGATGAGCGGACTCGGATTTCGCTAATCCGAGCCCAACCCGAACAGTGCGGATCCGACGGGATACGAGCACTGTTCGGGAACTTCCGGGCGCCAAATGAAGCCAAACCGAGGCTATGACATCCAAGTCTCGCGTCGGACTCGGATATCATAAATGCCCCGCTCGCGGCCTCCATCTTCATTCTCCCTGTGGTTAGTGAAGAGGGAGGTTGATGTGCTCTGTCCTATAACTTTATGTCGGATAACTTTACTAAAGTGGTGCTTTGTCCTGCTGAGTGCATTAGTACTTTGTCCAGTGCTCTGTCCTGCTGATTCCAGTGGTGCTTTGGCCAGTGTCTGTGCTGCTGAGTCCAGTGGTGCTTTTGTCCTGTATTTGTTTCTGATAAGTCCATAGCAATTTGTTAATCAGCCAAAAATCTTTTTAAAAAAAAAAATCTCTAAAAAATATAAAAAAATAATTGAAAAAGTATAAAAAATATTATAGAGCAATATATTCTTGCAGTCCAAAAAAAGAGGACCTGCCAGTTCTATTACTACGTTCATTGTTTCTGTAGTTCCCAAAAAGAGGAACTGCTAGTTCTATTACTACGTTCATTATTTCTGTAGTTCCAAAAAATAGAAACTGCCAGTTCTATTACTACGTTTATTGTTTCTGTAGTTCCCAAAAAACAGGAACTGCCAGTTCTATTACTACGGTCATTGTTTGTGTAGTTCCAAAAAATAGGAACTGCCAGTTCTATTACTATTTTCATTCTTTCTGTAGTTCCAAAAAATAGGACCTGCCAGTTCTATTACTACGGTCATTGTTTGAGTAGTTCCAAAAAATAGGAACTGCCACTTCTATTACTACATTCATTGTTTCTGTAGTTCCCAAAAAGAGGAACTGCCATTTCTATTACTACGTTCATTATTTCTGTAGTTCCAAAAAATAGGAACTGCCAGTTCTATTACTACGGTCATTGTTTGTGTAGTTCCAAAAAATAGGAACTGCCAGTTCTATTACTACGTTCATTCTTTCTGTAGTTCCAAAAAATAGGAACTGCCAGTTCTATTACTATGTTCATTGTTTCTGTAGTTCCCAAAAAATAGGAACTGCCAGTTCTATTACTATGGTCATTGTTTGTGTAGTTCCAAAAAATAGGAACTGCCAGTTCTATTATTACGTTCATTTTTTCTGTAGTTCCAAAAAATAGGAACTGCCAGTTCTATTACTACGGTCATTGTTTGTGTAGTTCCAAAAAATAGGAACTGCCAGTTCTATTACTACGTTCATTGTTTCTGTAGTTCCCAAAAAAAGGAACTGCCATGTCTATTACTACGTTCATTATTTCTGTAGTTCCAAAAAATAGGAACTGCCAGTTCTATTACTATGGTCATTGTTTGTGTAGTTCCCAAAAAGAGGAACTGCCATTTCTATTACTACGTTCATTATTTCTGTAGTTACAAAAAATAGTAACTGCCAGTTCTATTACTACGGTCATCGTTTCTGTAGTCCCAAAGTGTGTGTGGTTTACGGGTTCACTCTCTTGTGCTGCATATAACGGAGTACAAAAATTTGAAGGATAAAGTAGGGAAAGATCAAGACCCACTTCCTCCTAATGCTGAAGCTGCTGCCACTAGTCAAGACATTGACATAGACGCTGAAATGCCATCAACGTCGGCTGCCAAGGGCGATGGCCAATCTCATAGTATATGGCATGTAAAATCCAAAAACCCAAAGTTCCCAAAAATTAGCAAAAAAAGAAAATTAAAATATGCCATTTACGACACGGAGTGGCAAGGAACGGCTTAGGCCCTGGCCCGTGTTCATGACTAGTGGTTCAGCTTCACCCATGGATCTAAGCACTTCTCCTCCCCCCCCTCTAACAAATTTAAGAGACTTAAGCTGTCATCAACAACTAGTCCAAGTCCAGCGAGTCCAAGGGTTTTTGTGGTTGCGAAGCCTGACCTTCCCATCACTGTACGGGAAGAGGTGGCTCCTTCAACCATTTTCAGCACGCCCTCTGCATATGCTGGAAGGATCACCCACAGTCCAGTTACAGATTTGGCTAATGAAGGTGTGAATGTTGTAAACCGGGAGAAGGATATTGATGTAGCTGGCGCTGAGGAGGAACTTGACAAGGAGGATGCTGATGTGGTTATCATAATAAAAACAGTTGTTGTCCATGGGATGAAAAAGCCCATCGTCATGCCTGGTCAGAAGACCAAAAAATCCACCTCTTCTGTCTGGAGTTATTTTTATCCGAATCCGGACAACAAATGTATGGCCATATGTAGCTTATGTAAAGCTCAAATAAGCAGGGGTAAAGATCTTGGCCACCTAGGGACATCCTCACTTATACGTCACCTGAAGAACCTTCATAATTCAGTGTTTAGTTCAGGACCTGTGGCTAGGACTGTCAGCAATCCAGGGACACCTAAATTCCTTGGTCCTGTTGGATACATACCACCAACACCCTCCTCGTCAACTTCCTCCACGATCTCCATCAGATTTAGTCCTGCAGGCCATGTCACCAGCCAGAGTCCTCTTCAATATGGGATTCATCCGAGGAATCCTGCAGCGGTACGCCTACTACTGCCACTGCTGCTGTTGCTGCTGGTAGTCGGACATATTCCCAGAGGGGAAGCCGTAAGACCACTACGTCTTTCACCAAACAGTTGACCGTCCAACAGTCGTTTGCCCTGAGCACAAAGTACGACAGTAGTCACCCTATAGCAAAGCAGATAACTGCGGCCGTAACTGCTATGTTGGTGTTAGACGTACGTCCGGTGTCCGCCATCAGTGGAGTGGGATTTAGACGGTTGATGGAGGTATTGTGTCCCCGGTACCAAATCCCGTCGAGATTCCACTTCACTAGGCAGGCGATACCAAAGATGAACAGAGAAGTACGAACAAGTGTCCTCAGTGCTCTGAAAAATGTGGTTTTACCCACTGTCCACTTAACCACGGACATGTGGACAAGTGGTTCAGGGCAAACTAAGGACTATATGACTGTGACAGCCCACTGGGTAGATGCATTGCCTTCCGCAGCAACAGCAGCAGCTGCATCAGTAGCAGCATCTCCACAACGGCTGCTCGTGCCAAGGCAGGCAACGTTGTGTATCACAGGTTTTAGTAAGAGGCACAACGCTGACAACCTCTTAGAAAAACTGAGGGAAATAATCTCGAAATCGCTTACCCCACTTAGACTCTCCTGGGGATTTGTGGTGTCAGACAATGCCAGTAACATTGTGCGGCATTATATATGGGCAATTTCCAGCACGTCCCATGTTTTGCCCACACCGTTAATTTGGTGGTGCAGCATTACCTCAAGAGTGACAGGGGTGTGCAGGAGATGCTTGCGGTAGCCCGCAAAATTGCTGGACACTTTCGGCATTCAGCCAGTGCCTACCGCAGAGTCGAGCAACATCAAAAAATGCTGAACCTGCCCTTACATCACCTCAAACAAGAGGTTGTTATGTGCTGGAACTCCACCCTCTATATGCTGCAGAGGATGGAGGAGCAGCAAAAGGCCATTCAAGCCTACACAGCCACCTACGACATAGGAAAAGGAGTGGGGATGCGCCTCAGTCAAGCGCAGTGGAGACTGATTTCCGTGTTGTGCAAGGTTCGGCAGCCGTTTGAACTGGCCACACGAGAAGTCAGTTCCGACACTGCCAGCTTGAGTCAGGTGATTCCCCTGATCAGGCTGTTGCAGAAGCAGCTGGAGAAAGTGAGGGAGGAGCTGGTAAACCATTGCGATTCCACCAAGCATGTAGCTCTTGTGGATGAAGCCCTTTGTAGGCTTTGCCAGGATCCGAGGGTGGTCACTCTATTAAAGTCAGAGGAATACATTCTGGCCACCGTGCTCGATCCTCGGTTTAAAGCGTATGTTGTGTCTCTGTTTCCGGCGGACACAAATCTACAGAGGTGCAAAGACCTGCTGGTCAGGAAATTGTCCTCTGAAGAGGACCGTGACATGCCAACAGCTCCATCTTCATTTTCTTCCACACCTAAGGCTGCGAGGAAAAAGCTCAGTTTTCCTAAAAGACCCGCTAGCGGGGATGCAGACAACATCTGGTCCGGACTGAAGGACCTGACAACCATTGCAGACATGTCTACTGTCGCTGCATTGGATGCTGTCACAATAGAAAAAATGGTGGAGGATTACTTTGCTGACACCATCCAAGTAGACATGTCAGACAGTCCATATTGTTACTGGCAGGAAAAAAAGGCAGTTTGGAAGCCCCTGTACAAACTGGCTCTATTTTACTTGAGTTGTGTCCCCTCCAGTGTGTACTCGAAAAGAGTTTTTAGTGCAGCGGGGAACCTGGTCAGTGAGCGGCGAAGGAGGTTGCTTCCGCAAAACGTCGAGAAGATGATGTTCATAATAATGAATTATCAATTCCTCAATCAAGTACAGCACTGGCCTCCAGATACTACAGAGGGACCTGTGGTTGTGGAGTCCAGCGGGGACGAATTGATAATGTGTGAGGATGAGGAAGTACACACTGAAGGGGGAGAGGAATCAGAGGATGAGGATGAGGATGACATCTTGCCTCAGTAGAGCCAGTTTAGTTTGTAGAGGGAGAAATGAATAGCTTTTTTTGTGTGGGAGCCCAAACAAACCAATCATTTCAGCCACAGTAGTTTGGTAGGCCCTGTCGCTGAAATGATTGGTTTGTTAAAGTGTGCATGTCCTATTTCAACAACATCAGGGTGGGTGGGAGGGCCCAAGGACAATTCCATCTTGCAACTCTTTTTTTGGCATTATGTGCTCTTTGGGGCCTAGTTCTATCTCCATCAGAGATATTCCTGCAGGCCATGTCACTGGCACAGCTATGTTGGTTTTAGACGTGCGTCCGGTGTCCGCCATCTGTGCAGTGGAATTTAGGCTAGTTGAAGGAGGTTGTCTTTGTTTCTGTAGTTCCAAAAAAGAGGAACTGCCATTTCTATTACTATGTTCTTTGTTTTTATAGTTCCAAAAAAGAGGAACTGCCATTTCTATTACTACGTTCTTTGTTTCTGTAGTTCCAAAAAAGAGGAACTGCCATTTCTATTACTATGTTCTTTGTTTTTATAGTTCCAAAAAAGAGGAACTGCCATTTCTATTACTACGTTCTTTGTTTCTGTAGTTCCAAAAAAGAGGAACTGCCATTTCTATTACTATGTTCTTTGTTTTTATAGTTCCAAAAAAGAGGAACTGCCATTTCTATTACTACGTTCTTTGTTTCTGTAGTTCCAAAAAAAAGGAACTGCCATTTCTATTACTATGTTCTTTATTTTTATAGTTCCAAAAAAGAGGAACTGACATTTCTATTACTACGTTCTTTGTTTCTGTAGTTCCAAAAAATAGGAACTGCCATTTCTTCTACTATGTTCTTTGTTTTTATAGTTCCAAAAAAGAGGAACTGCCACTTCTATTACTACTTTCTTTGTTTCTGTAGTTCCAAAAAAGAGGAACTGCCATTTCTATTACTATGTTCTTTGTTTTTATAGTTCCAAAAAAGAGAAACTGCCATTTCTATTACTACGTTCTTTGTTTCTGTAGTTCCAAAAAAAAGGAACTGCCATTTCTATTACTATGTTCTTTGTTTTTATAGTTCCAAAAAAGAGGAACTGCCATTTCTATTACTACGTTCTTTGTTTCTGTAGTTCCAAAAAAGAGGAACTGCCATTTCTATTACTATGTTCTTTGTTTTTATAGTTCCAAAAAAGAGGAACTGCCATTTCTAATACTATGTTCTTTGTTTTTATCTGTGCAGTGGAATTTAGACCAGTTAGAGGAGGTATTGTGGCCCCGATACCAAATTGGGTACCGGGGCCACTCCACTACGCAGTCCAGATAGATGCGTATCAGATATTAAACTACATACAGTGTTGGGGCCAAATCCAAAATTAATGAAAATAACCTGTCATCGTCAAAAACAAGAGGTATTGACGCGCTCGAACTACACCCTGTATATGCTGCAGAGGATGTAGGAGTAGGCAGCTGTGCAGTGGAATTCAGACCAGTTGAGGGTGATATATTGTGGCCCCGGTACCAAATTGGGTACCGGGGCCACTCCACTACGCAGTCCAGATAGATGCGTATCAGATATTAAAAAACGTTGACTGTTGCTGCCAAATCCAAAATGAATGAAAATGACCTGTCATCGTCAACAACAAGAGGTATTGATGCGCTCGAACTACACCCTGTATATGCTGCAGAGGATGTAGGAGCAGGCAGCTGTGCAGTGGAATTGAGACCATTTGAAGGCGGAGGTTTTGTGGCCCCGGTACCAAATTGGGTACCGGGCCCACTCCACTACGCAGTCCAGAAAGCTACCTCGGTGCAACGTTTTGGACTAAAAACAATATTGTGAGGTGTGAGGTGTTCAGAATAGTCTGGAAATTAGTGGAAATGATTGTTATTGAATGTTATTGAGGCTAATAATAGCGTAGGAGTGGAAAACAACCAAAAAACAGGATTTTAGTGCTTTTTATGCTTTTTAAAAAATAAATCAGAACCCAAGACCTGAAATCAGAACCAAAACCTTTCGTCAGGTGTTTTGGCAAAACAAATCAGAACCCAAAATCTCAAGCTAATCAGAACCCAAAACCAAAACACAAAACACTAAAAGTGCCCGGTGTACACCCCTAGTTTCGGGACATCATTGTGAAAATAGAGGCATTTGGTTACTTCAGATATTACAAAAGGAAAGAGGCCAGGGGTGTAGATGTAGATTTGGGTGTCATGAGCTTAGAGGTGGTAATGGAGGAGAAATGAGAAAATTAGTTTCTTAAGAGCAGACTTGTTATACAGTGAAAAAAACAGAGTACAAAGATCTGAGCCTTGTGGAACCCAGCAGATAGTTGGAATGGAGGGGAGGCTGTGCTACATTGAAGGAGCGGCTTGATAAGGGGGAAAAGAACCCAGAAAGAACTGTGTCAATGCCAAGACCGCAAGGCCATTGGAGTGAAGGGTGTGCTGGAGAGGAGGAGGATCAACAGAGTTGAAAGAAGCAAGGTTCCAGGAGAATGAGTATGGGAAAGTGATCCTTAGATTTTGGTATAGGTAGATCACTGATCCCTTTTGTGAGTGCAATCGCAGTTGTATGTTGATCACCAGAGTCAATAATAGAGTGAGAGAAGAGAAAGCGGTTGTAGATAAGTCACTCAAGAAGTTTGGAGGCAAAAGGAAGGAGAGAAATAAGCAGTTAATTGGAGACAGTGGCTATCAATAACTTAAAATATATATAGCTTAAATTTCTGGTTTTCTGTGTTTATTTTTTGGGGGAAGAGTGTTACATGCTACTGACAGAAATGAAGACAGCTTTCCTTTGTCATAGTAGACATTGGGGGATTTGCCAGACCTGGTGGTTTGTAAGGTAACTGGTAAACAAAGTTTTGCATTTGTGTTTAATTTATAAAACAGGAAAAAAACAATGACATTATTAGATTTGAGTAGAATTATTCTTTACTATTTGATAAAACTATGCCAATTCCTATTAAACTGTATCTTTTTATTTACTTCTATATTATTGTCTATCAGCTGCACAAAGATTGCATCATAAATGTCTGTGATAACAGGATCTAGAAAAGCATTATTACAATATGATAGACTCTGTAGACACTTATCACTCCTTGTAAGACACACTTTTTTCATATAGGAAGCATGTTGTCCATGAACACTATTACCCAATGTAATGATATATTCTGTATTTATGCTTAAGTTAGGAAGTTTCCAGTTATGGCCAGTGTTATCATGTAAAATGACTTGCATAGTCCCAGAAATGTCTTTAAATATTGCATAAAAGAGCTGAGTCTGAGATGTTTATGGACGTTGACATTAATTGTCCCAGTAAGTTAAATCCTTAAAACATGTCCTGTGGACTTAAGGAGACAGCTGACAAACGCCTGACTATACCAGGAATTAAAGCACTAAACTAGAATCAGTATATCACATGCAATGTGTCAAAATGTATCATGCAAAATGTATCATCCTCAAGTATTACAACCCTGGTAGATCTGCTTCCTCAGTCCTGAGCCTCATTATATAAGTAATACCTGTATTGATTTTGCCAGAATTGAGCTAAAAATATGGGTCAACGATATGAAAATTTTCAGATGTGAATCGTGAAGGTAAAATATGTTGTTCAGTGTTAACCTGATACTCTACTGCAGCTCTGTTAGAAGGTAAAGTATTACCTCCCCAATTCATTAAAGACCATACTTGCCTCTTTGGAGATCATGGAGGGGAGATCAAGTGACAAGAGCTGGGGCGCTGTGATGCCTCAAATTGTGTAATTTTTTCCCTGTCCCATTATGCAATGATGCAATTGCGACATTTCCCAGTGTGGTTTTGCAAGATGATGCAATTCACCACAAAATGTGTCATTGTGGATATCTGGGAGAAAGACCTGTTCTCTTGTAAATCCGGAAGAGCTATCCAAAAATTAGTCTCATAGATATTCCAGGAGGGTAGGCAAGTGTGACTGGATCAAGTATAAATAACTTATTGTATAAATATATTTAAATTATTAGCGCAGTATGCCAATTTATATAATTGCAAATCTACTAATTTTCATACTGCTTGTGTATTAAAAATGTATTAATTTCTGATGCAGTAGCCATTGTGGAGGAAATGTGTTTGTGTAAGAAAGGAGGAAAGGAAAGCCTAAATTAAGTTAATAATTATTTTTATATGAATTGACCAACACAGCAGGGGGTTGTTACCTTTCAGTCCTGTGTAGATTTTCTTCCTATATCTTAGGACCTGTCTGGACACTGTAGACTCAGGATTCAAGTAATTTAGGAAATCACAGCTTAAATTGCGTTAAATGCAAAATTAGATATTATTATATCCTGAATGGTAAACATTCAATGTAAAAAATTGTTAAACTCCTCCAGGTTGATTTATGTGCAGGAGGCAGGAAGCAGCCTGGATTGGTTAAAGGGGCAGGAGGCTGGATTACCTCAGCCTAAAATTTCAGGGAGGGAATGGGGCGGGGAAGGGGTGTTTGCCCATAGTCAATGTATAGTAAGGAATGCCAATATCGAGTGCATGCAGCAGCATCCGATTAAAGCTCTGTGCATCTTGTTTCATAGCCATAGCTCTTGCTCCAGCTACAGGTCTAGTCTAAGTACCGATTACTAGTGATGACAGCCAGTCTAGTCCTGTCCTGTCTAGTAGAGCACAGCAGACCTACAACCATATTCATCACCACACATATCTTCATATCTGTTCCTTGTTGAATTTGGGAGTACCCGATTTATGTGCGTTTTAAAACGAACACACATTGCGCTCAGTATGTGTCCATTAATCAATCAGGCACAGTGTGAGCAGAGTACTCTGCTTTTCTCCAGCGGGCAGAGGTGTGTCTGCGTGCCACGGGAGAGGTTAGCTCTGATTGCTTATTACAGGCCACAGAGGGCTTAGGGAGAAGTCAGGCATTGGGGCCCACTGTGGATTTTCTGGTATTCTGGTGGGCCAGTATGAGCCTGGATATGCATAGCCATCATTGTTGAGAAGAATACTTTCTATTGTATTGTATGGAAAAATGGACTGATTTTTTTTTTAACACAAAAAAAGGAAACGTTTGCAAAGAAAATTGTAGAATATAATTTGTAATCCTTTAGATAACATATAGGCCATAAAAAAGCATTTCACAGAGGTCTGTTATGGTGTAACAACCACCCTA
Source organism: Mixophyes fleayi (assembly GCF_038048845.1). Lineage (NCBI taxonomy): Eukaryota > Metazoa > Chordata > Amphibia > Anura > Limnodynastidae > Mixophyes > Mixophyes fleayi. The sequence goes on along the minus strand of NC_134402.1, from coordinate 367,526,562 downwards.
GAATATTGAAAGAAAATTAAATGACTTATGTGTTACATTGAAAACAGGTATATATATTACTAGTTTGATATCCTCAGGAATAATTAGAGGACATGTAGCAAAGGGACTGGAATTGAAAAAGCAATAAATGCATCTATGAATAAGCAAAGGCAGGTGTTTTTATGTAAGGCCAAGGTCTAGCATGGGTTTTTAAAACCCAGTATCAACGAAAATGAAACAGGTATTGTAATATCTTCCTGAGGTTCAGCAAACTGATAATTTTAAGAATAACACAAGACAGAGCGGATTTAGGAAATTAAGCAAGACCTGATTTATTTCTGTCTCCCTTGGGAAAACATGGATTATTTAAATAAAAAATAGGAAGATAATTTAACCCAAGCTGTTTAAAATTGGCATTATTCCAACTGATAACAAGACGGCAATAGATTGCCTCTTCCATGCACAGACAAAATGCATGCGGTTCCTATCTTTTGCTGCCTGTAAAGCAAAGATTTCAAGCACTGAAATGCTGCAACATCTAAAGTTATTGATTAAAATATGTAAGAGAATGAAGAAACTGCAAAGAGGTTTCAGTGCTGGATTTCTTGACATATCAATATCAGTCATTGCAAATGTTTTTTTTTTCTTTTATTCAATTTTAAAATATAATAGCAAAGCAGATTTGCTTTATTTGATGATCCTTTTAAAACAATAAAGGTATAAATTGCTATGGCTCTGGATTGCTGATGTTTCTGATTCAGAAGGGCAGAGGGAAAAATTGGGCATGACTTAATTAAATGATGAAATTTAGCTGCTACATTGAGCAAATCAACTAATTATTATGCTTTTTTAACTATGATTTTACTTATATAAAGTGTAATGCTCGTTTTGTAGCTTAACAATAAACATTGTCCAATGCGATTATTGTGGTTCCAACGCACAAAGCAATTTAAAAGCAAAAGAGAGCAAGATTTACAGCAAGCCATTATGACGCATAAAAGGTATAACAATAAAACAGGAAAGTATAAAACGAATACATTACATTAAGCCAGTGCTTCCCCTGGCCCCAAGTTCAGATACAGTCATGTTGCCTGTTGTCAGGAAAAGTAAAAAAAACAAACTGGCCGAGGGTTCTTATATACAGTTTCATTTAACAATAAAACACTGATGATGTCACAATGTACACAAAGATAAACTAAGATCTTTCTTCCTTGGTCCAGGGGTGAGATCAGTCCAGTATAATGCAAATCATAGGCCAGTTCAAAGGATAAGGTGGGGCCAACTCACTAAGCACATGTTACGCCTAAGGGAATTTACCTAATCCAGTTTAAACTAACATATTTGCCTTCCAAACACAATATCATTTTGAGCATTAATCCTTTATCTTCCAAAATAAGCGACTGCAGGAAGTGATTGCTTGTCGATAGTAGCGGATTCCTGATGGTAATGTGCATATCAAAATGAAACTAAACATGATACATTTCCTGTATCCTGAGCCTTACATTCCTTTAATATAATATCATTTATGTATAAATAATCTCTAATACATTTTACTATTAAATAAATGTGAAATGGAACTTCAATAAATGTGTACTATTTACAAGTGTAAGTGCGAATGTAAATGTGTGTATTATTAATCCCTGCGATTGTGTCATTAGACGTGGCATACTAATCGCAATTGCACTGTAAAACAATATTAATCAATTTAGTTTACTTCATCCAATTATTTGACTTTCACAAAAGTCATTGATATCACAGACAAGGTAGAAAATAGGATAAATAGGAATTAGCCTCTCACATCATAATGGCATTAGAGTAATAAGTAGAAATCAAGATGAGATTAGCCAGTGATATGAATCTTTGCAACATTCTTAGTCCATGCCTCCAATATAGTGTAGTAAATAAATGCCTGACACAATGAAAAGCTAATTATATTGTCGTTTGGTTTCTTGTATCAAACGATTCTATCTACCATCTGACAATCTGAAAGAGAAAGGCTGGCTACACATTACAGATAATTTCTCCCGGTGCGATACCGTTAACGATTTTGCCAACAACTGAAAGTCCCAATCAGCATGCTGCTTCATGTGTACATGCTATTCATGTTTTGCAAGATTTACATTCAGATCTGTGTTCTTCATTTGCCATAATCATCAACTGAAAAGATCGTGACTTTGTAAACTCTATGAAGATTTGCCTTCACTGCTGGTCGTGAGGTCATACGCACTACCGAATCTGTTCGACATTTTTCCATCGTTTAGAAAGATTTTTAGTCTGGTTATAAAATCAAATCAAACAATACAATGTGTATAATAAAATATGATAGTGGGAGAGTACACACTAATACAATATCGGACCTAACGGTTGTTTATCGTGTGATCGACACAATAATCGGGTGAAAAATTTATAGTGTGTAACCAGCTTAACGCCAACCCCACCAACTTAAATTTACCATCTGTCTTTGACTGTAGTAGTCAAATATTGTCAAAAGTAGAATTCCATAATTTGCTAATTGATTATTCCTGGTTTGCATGTTTGAATTCTAGCCCTATACCAGTCATTCTACAATAACCTCTGTCAATGGGTCATGATAGCTCCATTTTGAATTGTCTGTGGTACCAAACAGGGTGGCTCTTTCTCCTTTTTATTTTCTCCTTTGTCATAGGACCAGTAGTGGCTAGAATTTTAGCCAATCCAAACATCTCGAGGTTAAGATGCACTCTCACAAGCACACAATTGCATTAAAGCAAGATGATATCCTTCTCACTTTATACATCCCATCACTACCTAACATTTTTTTCTAAAAGCCAACCCTATGGCAGTCTATTGGGCTATAAAATTATTTCTGAAAATGTACCCTCCGTCTGTGTCCATATTAAACAAAATGCAAATAACATCTATTATAGTTGATATTTTGTCCTCTCAAAATTGTATTTCATCCTCCCCATCTCGATCTATTTGTGTTGGAGGCAATGCGGATGACAGGTCAGGATCTTGACTCCACTATCACAGGGGTTAAAATTTCTAATTTCATCAGAATAATTTCTCTTTTCTCTCCTAGTTCTCAGCACTACCAAACACAAGGACAACTAATTAGGCTGTCTGGTAATCATCTCATCTCATCGCATCTCATCTGCTTTAAGTTATTTGTATAGTGCCACAGAATCTGCAGCACCCAACAATCAACAAAAAAATACTGCTATGCAAGGGACAAGATAAACAATTAAATCAGTGAAAATCAATTCAAGAGACTACAAAGAAAGTACATAAGAAGACACAACTAGAACAAAGGAAAAATTACAAAAAGGATGAGGACAAAGGAGGTAGACAGGGCAAAACTTGTGAGAGTTAACATTAAGGTAGTAAACGGAGGCAACAGAGGTGGAGTGAAAGGGTTCTGTGGAGAGTGAGAAGGGATTTGTCTCAGGATGGGTATGGGTATGTAAGTTTCAAAATAGTGACTTCTGAAGGAGCGTTTGAAAGATTTGAGGTTGGAGGCAAGTTTGATTGAGCGTGGGAAAAGTTCTGAAGGCCGGAGTGTGAGGTGGTGATAAGTGATTAGGAAACGTTATTCATAGAAAATAGTGGGAGTGTAGTGGAGTATTTATTGACGAGGTCGCAGATGTAGGAGGGGGAGATATTAAAGAGGGCTTTATAAGTGAGGGTAAGCAACTTGAATATTGTATTGAATTTTGTATTGCATGGAGGGATTTGCAGAGAGGCATAGTAGAAGAGAAACAAAAAGAGAAGAAGATCAGAGGATGGAGCTGATGGTGGAAAGAGCTGATAGGGTTTTTTTCTTTTGGACTGAGACAAGATAAAGGTTTTGAGCTAGGACTGGTTAGTAAGAGAGACGTCATCTTAATAGGATGACAGAATGGATTTGAAATGAATAAAGTTGCGTTGGAGTAGGACTTTCTCCAAATGTACTCAGCAGAATGGCAGCAAGTGAGTTTGGAGTGCCAAGATGGGGGCTTAGAATAACGTATGTGCAGTGTGGTGGCAGGGGTGTCTTCATCTAGGGCTGCAGAGATGGTGAAGTTGTAAAATAAGTCTGCTGTGTTAGAGCAAGAAAAAGAGGGTATGGGAGAGAGGAGTGTTTCATTAGTGGCAGAAAAGTGGTCATAGCATTTGTAGGGTTTTGAGTGCATGATGAGGAGAGACATGTAGGGAGAGGTGGAAGGAGAGGGAGTTGTAGCTGAAAGTGGGAATGATGAATTAGAGGAGTTGGAGATGTCACAGAGGTGAGAGGATATGAGCTCAAGGAAATGTCCATGAAGGTGTGCAGAAGGAGAAGTCCATTGGGTGAAACCATGGGCAGAGGTGATACAGAGGAGTTCCGAGCTAGATTTACCATTGGAGATATCAACGGGAATGTTTAAGTCCCCAAGGATGAGCATCGATAGGATGAAGGTAATGAAATAGGAGAGCCAGGCAGCAAAATTGTAGAGGAAGTGAGTGTTGGAGCCAGAGAGATTAATCCCTGTGTCCTGGAAGGACCCCCACCCCCCCCTCCCATCCCTTATGCTTCATTCAGTCATTAGCACAACTTGGCATATTTACTCTATGGAAGGCATAACTAATATACTTTGGGGCACACTGGAAGACCTCACAATTTTGATTCACCGCATTACAATTTCCCTCCTCTTCTCTGATATTCTGCTCCCTATGAGATAATGTTACTAGCTTATGGACTCCAAATAAATATAGATGTATATTTATTGATGCTTACAAAAATACCACTTTCTTTTAGACCAAAACACTACACAAATAAAAAAAGGAATATTCAGAATAGTGCTTCCCTTAGATTTGCTATAGCGTTGCCATTTACATGGTTAAATAGAGATACATATAGAAATCTACACATAAACCAAATAGATTAGTATGGGAATAAAGCAGTTATCCAGGCTGCAAAATAGTGAATGCAATAAAAGTATCAAATATCTCTGTGCCACTTATAGCTCCTTGGTAATTTAAATAATACATCAGTATGTAAAATAAACCTCAATTTTATTTGCCCTTGTGGTGTAAGCACTCAAATTAGAATACAGTATTATAGACTATTCATACTAAAAAGCCAGGTCTGCTTTAAAAAAAAAATGCAGCCTAAAATCCTTGCATAAATTATAATCAGTCCTCAGTGCTTAGTCCTTAACATTCACTCATCAGTGATGTATATGTTCAAAAACTAGTGTGCTCTCAAAAACATTGTCTAGTATTCCATATATTTGTTGCGTGAGTTCTCACATTCCTGTAATTTCTTAGTGGCTCTTCTTTGTAGTCCAAAAGTGAATTTCTGTAGTTTAGTGTTCTCTCCCCTTTTTCGGGGTTCCCTGTGATGCACCCTTTATGATGGTATGCATGTGGGATTGGGACTATATTGTAGTGAAAGGCTTCCTGCCTCCTTGGAACACAGCGTGCGTTCCAAATACTGAACTTACGGTTTCGGCTTTCAGCTTGTGGAACGCAGACAGGCTTATGTGATCCACTGCAGTCCTGTTAATTGAAAAGTTTCATAGGCTTGGTCAATGTGTTAGATTGTTAGATGTATGGCGTCCTGTTACCCTACACGCTTCACATTTACAGGCTTCTTCAGGGATTGGGATTCCTTGTATTCAGCTTATTTGAATAATTTATTACTCTTGAAGTCATTTGGGGTTTGAACACAACACTCAGAACTCCGATATCCAATCGTTCACTGTTCATTCTTAGATGTTGTGGTTTAGTCTAATTATATTTTCATTCATAAATAACTTATAACTCCAGTCACATTCCTTGTTCTAGCAGGACTTTAAGTGCGTGGCATCAATGTAAATGGCCAAAATTTATATCTATAGGCTTTTTTCAAAAATAGCACTGTGTTAACTACTACTCCAGTGGCCGTTTATGAAATCATCATAATTTAAAAAGCCTACTGTACTCAAATGGAATATAAATACACTATATTCATATTTTACTCATTATTCAAACATTTTCCTGCATGATCATATTATGTCAATTCCTACTAGTTCCTAACACAGAATTCTCTTAACAGTATGTTGTTAAAGTGTCAGTTATCCTGATTCATATTAATGGTGGTAGAGGAACACAAAATAATGAAGGGAATTCAATCTTAGTCAGTATTTGTCTAAAAGCTTCCCAGATTTAACCCCTTTGGTGCTAAGGTGGAAAGTTTTGCCTCCATTTTCCCTCCTCTTTTGATATTATAGTCAAGAAGTCCCCTCCTCTTCAGGAATGTTTGATCTTTTTTATACCCATAAATTTAAACTTGAGAGACATTCCAAGAGATAGATCACCCCGATGGTGTAAGAGGTGATCTTTTACTTGGATTGTCTTACCATTGGAGTTTGAGATGAATTCATTCATTGGTTTTGTATTATTGACACTTCTGATTTTACATGATTGGCATCTGTTGCATCAATAGAATCCTGTTCTGTTCTCATTCAAACATGTACCTTCTATACTGGTTTCTTTTACAGGAATACCACTTTGTACCAGGTCATTTATTAGATTCTGACGTTTCCTCAATACAACTGTAGGTCTCTCTTGTATTATCCCTTCTAATTTCTCACCTTTCATAAAAATAGGTCAGTGCTTTTCTACAATTTTCTTCAGGTTGGTTGCCTGATCACTATACTTTGTCAAAAATCTGACTTTATCTGTTTCCTCAACATTCTTTGTCTTTTCATGACATCTCAGAAGTTTTTCCCCATCTAATTTTTGTACTTTCTCAAATTGCAGATTAACAATTTCGGGATTATATTTTTTTGTTCAAGAAATTTCTCCCACCATAATCCGAGTTTTTAGAACAGTTCCACCTCAATCTTAGGAATTGTCTGCTCGGAATGCTACAAAGCCAATGACTATGGTTGTTGCTAGTAGCTCTTGTAGCTAGTATGGGATTTTTGCAATCTACTTTCTTCAAAAAAGTTCTCGTTTTGAGTCTCCCTTTTTCCACAAAAAATTCTAGATCTAAATACTCCACTCTCTCACTTCTAATATTTGCAGGGAATTGTAAATTGAGATGATTTGTATTTATTTATTCTACAAATGATTCCAGTTCTTTTATTCCTCCTGACCAAATACATTATGCGTAAGGAATTGGCATAATATGATCATGCAGGAGAATTTATGAATAATGAGTAAAATATGAATATAGTGTATTTATATTCCATTTGAGTACAGTATGCTTATAAATTAAGATGATTTCATAAACTGCCACTGGAGTAGTAGTTGCTATTTTTGAAAAAGCCTATAAATATATATTTTGGCCATTTACAAGGATACCACCCACTTGAAGTCCTGGTAGAACAGAGAATGTGACTGGATTTATAAGTTTTTTATGAATTGTAATATAATTAGATTAAACCACAACATCCAAGAATGAACTGCTAATGATTGGATATTGGAATTCTGAGGGGTGTGTTCAAACCCTGAATGATATCAGGAGCAATAAACTAAATAAGCTGAATACAAGGGAATCCCAATCTCTGAAGAAGCCTGTAAATGTGAAATGCTTAGGTTAATGGGAAGCCATACACTGAATCGTGTAATCACATTGACCAAGCCAATTAACAATATTGCAGTGAATCGCATAAGCCTGTCTGCGTTCCACAAGCTGAAAGACGAAACTTTGCGTGATCACCAATTGTGAAAGGTTGAAGGAAAAGATCAGAGACTATATCTAAACAGATTTTTTTAGTTAATAAAGATTTACCTAAAAGGATTCTTGACTATATTTGTATGAATCATCTTTATATGTGTTTCTGTCTTTGCACCTGTGGTTGACACAATACCCTTTTGTTTTTTGTTTTTGATTATCGTTTAAGTGAAGTGGCACTCTAGTTGTCCGACTGTGGCTGCATTGTACAGGAAGCGCTTATTAAGGGAGAAAATTTCTTTCTTGTATTAGATATTGGTCCACAAAGGTGTGCATATGGCATGGTGAATTCCTGATATGATGCAAATGAAATATGGATAGGCATAATTTGATCGCTACTTCAAAAATACACAAAAAATCAGGCTATTTGTTTTTGCTGTTTAGAAATATTCATATCACCGCAAATATCTTGTTGCTTACTACACAACATTTTGAAACATGTAGCAATAATCTACCCTTATTTGCGCACAATACGTCTTAGAAGATTAGTGCATAATTCTAGAAGTGTATACCCAGAGCTGTAACTTAGAATTCTAGTTCCTGGGGTGAGAAAGACAAATGCCGCCCCCCTAGCCCTCAATTTTAACCAAATTAACCTAAAATGTTCCTAAATTGTGCCCCCCTCCAGCGTTGCGCCCTGGGCGGTCGCCCCTGTCGCACAGCCCTAGTTACGACCCTGTGTATACCTATTTTAACAACATAATTAGTTTGATCGTTTTATTCCAGAATTAGTACATTGTACATTTTTTAATCAATCTGTTCAAAAATAAGTTCAGTACTATTGATTGCTGAAATAGTCCTATAAACCATAAAGCCAGTCACATGTGAAAATGCACTAACAGAGAGAAAATAAATGAAAATTATAATTTCAGAAATAGCACAAATGATTTATCTGTAATGAAATGCCATTAGCTTTACACTCAAGAAGCAGAAATCACTTGAAGGGGCTTTATATGTTAGGAACAGCTATAATCCTTAGTTTATTTAAATCCAAATTACCAGCTGTTATATTTTGATCGTATGTGTTATCTTTGTTGGAATAGTTTCAAATGATGCAATTGTAGAATTAAAAATAATATATACCGACATATACATATGTAACAGATGTAATAAAGTGCATTTGTGGGGAAGTGACTATTTAAATAGAGAGACAATGGTGTCCCTAACTCGGGCCGGCCGGATGTGTGACCTAGCCTCCTGTTTTCTACCATGGCTCTAAGCTGAGCAATTAAAAAAAGAAAAAGTTAAAAAGTTATTCAATTAGAACTTCACTGTGAAGTTCAACTTTTAACACTATCTCATGTTACCAGATCCCCACATGATATGATGCACTTTGCATCTTTCTCTTTGAGCTGCCAGTGCTTAGGCTGTGCTGACAACAGCTGTTAACATAATGCCTCCCTGGAATTGTTTGCAGCACAAGTGGGAGATACTTCAAATCATCCATTGGTTGGCTTCTGCTTCTTCCTGTCCAATGGTGAATGAATAAATGGAGGGTTCTATTCTGTAGTAGCCTTTTTCTGTAGCAGGACAATGGCTACTGAGAACAAAGCTGCATGCGAACATGCCTTTGCTACAATTACAAATAGAAGGACCCCCTCACTTGCAGCAAGATTCTGAAAGCAATCCAGTTGGCAGCAGTCTGTGGGGCTTTTAGGGTTGGACACATTGCAATATTTTTGGTGTAAGATACACTATTTTATACTGCAAATGCACACCAAATATGCATATACATCTGCATACACATTTTTGCATAACAATAACATATCCCTTTATTCCTGACAATACTTGCCTTGAAAACGATTGACGTTTCACATTTTCTCTGCAAAGTCGCCGAATATCGGCTACTTATTACATTTACTCCCTAGAGTGGTTTGGTGATTTGCGTAATATGACTTTCATTTTTTTCCATGTACTTTCATAATATGTAAATAATGTATCAATAAATGTAACTCTATTTATTCACTATTTTATTTGGAAATGTATTTACACATTTTAACTGATTTCCATGCATACATTTCTTGAGACCCTGAATGCTTTAAGGTGATATAATGCTTTTTCCAAATTGCTAAAGGTTAGGATGCATTGGCCTGTTCACTACTACAAATGTTGGGGGAAGTCTGAAAATGGTATTGGATTGCCAATTTGCATACTAATTTAAAATAGTTAATCAGACAAAACAGAAGAATTAAGAACAAAGTAAATCAATTTTTGCTGGAACAATTGAAATAGGAAACTTAAAGACACTCTGTAGGAATAATAAAGAACACATTAAATTCCAAGCTGCGTTATATAGGAAGAAGTAAATTGGAAAAAAAGGATAAAAATTTAATACATGATTAGTTAATGTGAAAATAAATCTTGTGGGAAAAATAATATTTTACATGTGTTATTCTGAGCTTGACCACATTACATTTCAGAACACTGCAGAGATACAGACGTTGGGGATGAGTTTATCACTTTTTCATACAGCCGTGGGGATATTAAATACTAGAAATGTTTACCTCTCCCTTCTTTGCCTACTTTAGGGAAATAATTGTCAAGTAGAAACAAAATCTTGATTTAGTACAAGATAAAAATAGTGGGACAAAAATAACTGAATATGGTGAGGTTAAAGATTTTCAGCCCCTTACACCCACAAATACTGACAGTAAGATGGTTCAGTTTAGTGAGTAGAAACGTGACCACTGCTAGACTGTTCAATTATTGTTCTACTTTTAAGAGAAGGGGGAAACAATGTAAGTTATTTTAAGCCCTACTACATCCTCCGTTCTCTTTAACAGTGTCATGTGTCAGTCCATTCCATAACGCAAAACAAAATCGAGTTAGTTTGGACCACTTTATACCAGGAAGCTATGGAGCTTTCCACCAGGAACATTATGTTTTAAGCAGGCTTGAATACCATAACTGTGCGTGTGCTATTATAAGTACTGATCATGTATGTTGTAAAGGAGGCAACATTTCTCCCACACCTTTCCTATGCATTTCCTGTTAAAAGCAAAACAATTACTTGCATGGCAGATCCTGTTAAGTGAATGTGTTGTCTCTTATTAAACATTTTCACACTTGCCTTTAATGAGAGTCTTATTGTACTGAGAATTTACTTAATAATTATTATTGTTATTAGTATGTTTAATAAAGGTGGTGCCTTCAAAGATTAGAATTAATAGTTCACCATCAATGACCAATTAGTCAGTTGAATAATTTTCGCCTTGTACATAATATTTGTGTAGGAAAGGTTCATATTCTCCAAACTTCAGTGACAAATCTCCTGTCCCCCAGAGGTCCAGAATTTTGCAATCCTGTGCTTCTAACTCAGTCTATACCTGAAATGCAAAATCAAAAGAGGTTTGTGAGCTGTGTGAGGTTTTTCATTTTACTTGCAACTGTCTGAGAAATGCATTTGTCCTGGAACTGCATAATTTAACAAATTGTCTAACTGAACACATTGCACCTTTTCTGGAAAATTTCTCAAAAATGTTGTGATTACTTTTGCACTCTTAGGGGGGTATTCAATTGTTGCTTTTAAAGCGCTAAAACAAAAAAAAACGAGCGCTCGAAAAATATTACAGTTTATACGGTAATATGCGTGTAAATACCGTTAATACGGTAGTTTACTCGCTGAATTTCATCTCGCAGCTCAGGGAGTAATTACCGTATTAACGCTAATATTTTTAGAGCGCTCGTTTGAGAGCGTTAACGGCAACAATTGAATACCCCCTTAGGGGCATATTCAATTAAGTCTAGACATTGCGGATACGTACGACTGCACATGTAAAGTGACAATACAGTAGCGCAACATCGCGGACTTCCCTTCGGAACACTATGGAGTCCGCACAGAAATCCGCAATTCTGCGGTAACGTGTTGTCAGTGGGAGTGCGTATCCACGATATTTAGACTTGATTGAATATGCCCTTTACTGTCTTTTCTTTTTTAATCTAATATAAATATAAATATTACCTTTTAGTTGTAAGTAGCCTCTAGGCACACTACCTACTGTATTAATATTACGTAATACTATACATTGTACTAAAGAGTTCTAGTTAATGAATATTCAAGACTTTCTGTTTGCAGTAAATATCCCCATGTAGTATATTGTCATCAGTTGGACTAATGTAGAGTTTCACTAAAGTCCAAAAAGTGCAAATTCTGCTTTTCTGTGCTGCGCATGCGCAGTAAAAAGGAGCATGTCTCAGTCTGCATACAGAATTTTCCCACTGTGCTTCTCTACGTGTAGAGAAGGGACGGGCTGGCAAATGTGTTCATGCTCCTTACTAGCTATGTCATACTTGCCCACTCTCCCAGAATGTCGGTGAGAATTTCGGAATCTTCCGGATCCCGCCCACTTCATAATTGCTGATGTGATTCTCATCATCAGAGCCCGTAACCCACTGTGTGATGTCACAAATTGCGCCATAGCACAGCAGGGACGGGGCCACAGTGATGTAATGGTGTCATCACACCCACTTCCCATACTTGCCACTTGACCAGGAGATCTATGATGGGAGTTATGAAATGTAGGCAAGTATAGTCTATGTAGAGTAAAAATCAGTCTCGCAATTATGTCTCTTAGGAGGCATATCTGCTGCACCTCCTTCCTCCCTGTTACAAGATGCTTGCTGATGATCTTGCAAAACCAGTACTAGACTCTTCCAGCCAGGGCTAGTGGTACTAAAACAGGGAAACCAGCAGCATGGGGCCCCCTTAGCATAATACCAACCAGCCCAGGCCTGCCAGCAATTAGCTGAATTCCCTAGTGGGACCAGGCCCACAAACAAATGTGTCCCCATCTCTCAAAGTACACACCAGCCCCGTGCTTATAGTACTAGAGCTAGCTCTTACCACACCCCTAGAACAGTGAGTGTGGATTAATAAGGAAAATAAAGTGTTAATTTGTAATTTTTCCCATGGTGCACTACAGGTATAAGCCTGCCCAGACCGCCATTAAGTGATTGAACATGGCTTATGGCCTGTAGCCTATCAGACGTTTAAGCTACGTGCAGCTATGAATACCAAATAAATTATGTGTTTTAAACAGACCCAATTTATGCTTACATTTTCAACATAAATTGCTTTGAACTCTAAAAAACATCCAGTATATTTCCCATGATTGGTAATAGCAACCAGTGTCAATCCACTGTGAATATTAAACAGTTTGCTGAGGGTTTAGAAGGGATCATAAGATGCTATATAAACTTAAAAATGTCTATAGAGATAACAAATATATGGTATTAAATGCTAGTAGTCTTCCAAGCAAAAATTGTGAACTAATATTAATGATGTTGGAAGTGAATTATAATACAGTGGGTATAGATTGGCTGGAAGAAAGTCATTAATGGACAGTTAATTTGGAAGGATATTGCATGAAAAAGACGAGAAGTTTGTGTATCTGTAAAAGCATGTTTAAGACCTGCCCAGCAGGAGGTTATCTGTGATAATGCTGACAATGTGGTGTGTTTATGGGTAGATATACTTCTTGAAAAATACAACAGTTGATTATATTCCAACTATCATAAATGATTGCACTGAAATTAAATTATTATTACAAAGTGAAAGGGCAGCCAAGAAAATTGTGGTCTTACTCATGGGTGATTTTAACTGTCCAGATATAAATTGAGACAATGAAACCACTTCTGGCAAAGGAAGCTGATATTTATAAGACAACTTCCATATAGATTAGATATTATATATTATGTATAGTTGAGGGGACATTTAGGGAATAATGAGGAATTAGTTTCAGGGAGCTACAAATAATTTTAATTTTAATATTGGGGCTTGTAGACTGGAAATGTTCACTTTGAAATAAAACTACACAGACCATATGAGGATTTATTTTTAAAATATTTCAAATAAATACTGTAGCAAGTACATACTGCAAGGCAGCAACACTTATGGGAATAAAAACAACCAATGTGGTTAAATGTAAAGCATTGGAGGTAAAAAAAAGAGTAAAGAAAATTTAAATTATTAAAATTAGAAGGGATTGAAAACATTTTGGAAATCAGATTTGCAAATACAGCTGAAAAACCAACTGCAAAAATTTTTAAATTTAGGCCCAAAATGTTTTTCACATATATAAAAAGCAATATAAATAAAACTGATTATATTGGGCCATTAAATGATAATATAGGAAACATAATTGCAAAAGATAAAGGAAAAGCTGATTTTTATTTTGTCTGTATTTAGGAAAAAATGGCAGGAAATAGGTCTAAGAACACCATTAAATGTCTCTTGTCTAGCAGTTATGCCTAAACAAGATTACATACATAATAGATAAAATAGATAAAGCATGTGGCCAGGATTACAGTCAGCATGGGTGCTACGGTTTCTTATACTATGGACCCCCTAATAACTGGAACAGTGCCACAAGTGAATGTGTGGTGGTCGAGTACTGATGGGAAATCCTTCCCTTACCTTGTCCTCCAGACACGAGTCAGGTTCATTTCTGTTCGGATATCCGGTGGTCAGGAGATAAATACTTCAATGAAAGAGACAAGGATTGATCAAACAACTTGGGTTTATTGAGAATGCGGTAAGGATAGTTTTGGTAAGCCACCGCACCACTGACCCCTTCAGCTCAATAGTAATGACAATATAATGCGTCTGGTCAGCATAGAGCACAATAGCATTTAACATATAACATACACCTGGTGAGTATAAGGCACAATAGCGATAACATCTACAATGTACTTTGTCTCATAAGGCTCACTGGTAATCACAGGTACTATTTTCAAGTTAACAATATCTGACTGGTGATGATGCAAGAACCATCAATAATAACCCATCAAGACTCTTACGGTCACTAACGCGCCCACTAGAGGGCTACTTCCAATTCAAGCATTTGGGGTACCGTGCTATTCCCTATGGGTCAGGCGCCCCGCTCTTAGCATTTACTACAGGGTTAACTTGAATCGCAGCGGTACCACTAACGCTGAATGTCACACCTTCCATATCAATAGATCAACTCTTAGGTAAATCACATAACATTAACATCCATCTAAAACATTTGGTGCACCAATATTATCCCCGGTAACGTTACCATATTTGACACTCAGTCCTGGGCTGACCTGTGCACAGGAATTTTGTAGTGTTCCAATGTCCTGCAGAGGTTTCCATCAAGGGTTAAGTATTATAGTAGAAAGCAGGGCTGTTGCTCAGTTCAGCCACAAGATGGCGCTGTTCTCTCAACAGTCAATGAATCTCTATTAGCACATGTGCTCTGCAACAGGGGATAGTGTCCAGATATCAGCGCACAAAGGATATAGCTGAAACGACAGTCTTAATTGTTCCCTGTAGTCCGTGTAAAGGTATGCTCTGGGGGAAAAGCTCTCACAAAGGGAATAGTATCCTTCCTTGTACAAGAATGCAATGGCAGTTTTGGGTAGATTCTCTCAACACTCTTCCCTCTGACACTGGGGTGTGTGCAGTACACTGCAGGCTAGGGTTTTACCTTGAGAGGGTTCTGCAGTTAGTGGAGACTGTCTTTGGCGCCCCGCTGCGTGTCCCCAGCTGTTCTCCGTCCGCTTTGCTGGCAATGTCACCAGTTCTGGCAGCAGCTCAGTCTTCTCTCTGCTCAGCTGCACATCCTCCCCCTTGTTCCTTCTACCATGCTGCTCTCTCTTCCTCCTCCTTCCTGCACATCCTCTTCCTGTTACTCCCCCAGCCAATCAGGGCCTTTATCCTCCTCCTGTCAATCACTCCTGGGCACAAGTCTCCAGGAGCACAATTAACCCTCTTGTAGCCCTGCATTTTAAAAGCGCTTATGCACTCCTCTGTGCGGTGCAATGGGGTTTCGGGGCACCACAAATGTGGTAATAAACTTTAAAAAGGAAACTAATACATAATCAGCAAATCAGAGACCGGTGAGCCTGAATTCAGTTGTTGGTAAATTATTTGAAAGAATTATGAGGAATGCGATTCTTAAATATATTGTAGAAAATAATTTGATAAGAGTGTCTTGAACGATTGGTCATTCCTAGCAAATAGGTTTAATTTTTATAGGAGTTTCAGACTTGTAGACCACATCCATTCCTTGTTAATTATCATCTCTTATTGCCGCGTATTGTAGCAATAAGAAATTATTTTTCATAATGCTGTATCAAGAAGGTTCTGCTGGAACCGAGCCTTCAAATAATGGCTGCCCTGGCTGACACATTCTTGGACACTGTTGTCTTTCACTGTTTGCATTACACAGTGGCAAAGGACTTCCTAATCTGGGTATGTCAACTGCGCATGTGCCAATCATATATATATATATATATATATATATATATATATATATATATATATATATAAATGTATATGTCTTCATATTTTAGTCACATATAAATAACTGTATACTTGCTCTGTAAGAAGTTTGATGAGTTGAGGTCTGGTGGGTAATTTAATTGATGTTGTGTGGCATGTGTGACTCTCCGTGTGACTGCTACAAAGAAGAGCTAAAAAGAGAGGTGGAGAGATCTGAAAAGTAACTTCTACCCCATATGTTAGCTTTATATACTTGCAATATCTCCTGTGTTAGACCTTTAGCCTCTGGTACATTACTTTGTGATATTCATGCAGAACAGCCATTTCCGTGTGGTATCCGGAAAATGGAAAATGATAATTTGGCCCCTAGATCTTGTTAGTGTAATTGTGATATAATTGGATTTGACAAAAATGTTCAATACTTAAGTAATAATCCCTGAAGAACGGGGATTAACTGCCAAAAAATGTTCTGGGAGCAGGAGTGAAGTCCTGAGGTGAAGTTATCGCTATTATAAGCTACATATATGTTTTTGTGTATATAAATATATGTTTTACATACAGGTAAACTGTATGTAATTGCTGCTTGTTCCTTGCTGACAGTCTTCACAAGGGGAGACTAACATAGATGCTGAATTATAGAGTTGTGGCTCTGTCAAATCAATGCATGTGTTACAACTATGATAGGTGAAATATCTCAACAGCAACTCTCATTTATGTGCATCACTCTTATGCATCTGGCATGAGCCCCCCTCCTTGCTCTGATGTGGTGTCACAGTGGTTGTTTTATCCCGTACTCTATCCCAGCTCGCAGTGTCTCTCTATGGATGATGCTCAAAGTCACAGCTGTCACCCAGCTCCCACAGCGCACAGTCAGAGCATTCCACTGTTATACATAACTTGAGTGACTTTAATTGTGGCAACACGCTCTGAGCTGGCTGGTTGACAACATTTCTGGTCATAACTAATAGAATAATGTAGGAAAATACAATGTTCTATATAATATTCTTTTACATAAGATGAGGGTACTAGGTCTACAGAAAAAAAGTATGTACATTGGTAAACACCAAAAACAGTACTACGATAATTGGCTGCTGTTAAATTGACCTTAATCTTTCTCAGTTAGTGGGTGTGTTAGGGAATTTAGACTGTAAGCTCCAATGGGGCAGGGACTGATGTGAGTGAGTTCTCTGTACAGCGATGCCGAATTAATGGTGCTATATAACTAGCTGCTGCTACTGCTGATGATGATGATGATCAACAGGTTGGAAGACAGAAAACAAAGGGTATTTACTAATGGAACTTATTCATATTGGGGCATAGCGGTGTAACAAAGAGATCTGTCCTGGACCATGCCTTTAATATTTTTATGAATGACCATGAAGATGGTCTAGAAGTAAGGTGTCCATATTTGCTTCTAGCTCTAAACTATGTAGTGTTATTAAAGCAGTGCAGGATAGTAATTTACTACAATAAGGTTTAGACAAAATAGTAAATGTGTTTGGAATTTGGCAGATTAATCTTAATGTAAATAAATGTAGGACACATTACACATTAAATGAAATACAATGTGGAAGAATTAAAATGGAAAAGGTCTTGGGTATACTAATTGACAGAAAGCTGATATAGCAGAATAGCAACACACAGTATTAGGCATGTACTAGACTGCAAAGGCAAATAAAGTCCTGGGATGCATAATAAGGTGGTTAAATACGTGTAATGTAAACATAGTATTAGTGGTGTTTTAATCAGTAGTTAGACCACATTTTAAATATGAAGTGCAGATCATAGAACTTGAGAAGGATGAAATGCAGGCAATTCTGAAATAACAAAGGGAATGGAAGAGTTACATTTTAAAGAGAAGTTACAAACACTAGTCTGTTTTTGTAAAAAGGGCACCATAGAGGTGATCTAACTGTTAAGTATGTAATTGGATTAATATGTAATTTATTTTATAATAATCCAAATATTTAATTAGTATTTTGTACAAAGTACCATACAGAGGACAAGGGGTCATTAATTGCAATGTAAGAATGTAGTTTCATTAAGTAGTTTTCATTAATTGCCATATTTGCAGTAAATAAAAAATTCCCCAAGGAGGCTAAACTGTCAAATGTCACACCATGGGGTTTGTATTGTCTTCTTCTGCCTTTATTACTATTAGCTATATTAGTATGTATGCACAAGATAGAGGCCACATGCTGTATCCCTTGAGTACTGTCTTTGTCCTGATCTCCCTCCAGGTCTTGAGAAGCTGTGTGTCCACCAAAGGTGAAGTAACAGTGACCTGGGACTGCTGGCTTGCTGGTAACCTCAAAGGAGAGAGCACACGCATCCCAAGAGAAGCTTGGATGGAAAGCATCCCCTGAGAGTGGCTGGGATACTGGTGAGGTGCTTTTGTTATACCCTGTATGTTGTCTGTGCCAGACTGTTGTGTGATTTGTTGTGGTTTATTATTTAAATGTTAAAATGTTTGGTGCTACCTATTTTGTTAAATAAATCTATTTATTTGTATTTAGGTATTTGCCTGGGTGATTTTAAACCTTGGATAGGTAACAGGTAAGCCAGCTGTGCGGCACAGAGCGATACATTAAGCCCGGTTTCATGACAAACTCAGATTACCAGCTAAATGGATGTTGTTTCCAACAGCATCTTCACCTAATGTTACAGAGAGTTATACCTCTTCCCCTGCAACAACCAGATTCTGTATAATGGAGCCAACAACCACAACTTATCTTGGACAAGATTTTAAAAAGTCAATCATATTAGACTATACATGTTAAATTTGCTAGTATATCTTGTCCATTTTGTTATTGTATTGTGGGATTGATTTTTAATCCCTTTGCTGGCAGATCATTTTGGAGTTATATCGCCAGTTGTGGATTGATGAGCCATCCTCTTTGGCAATTGTTTGTTTGGTATCCCGCTGGTATTGGCTGCTCATCCATCACCTACATATTCGTTCTTTATATTGTGAATCTTTAATTGCAGATTCATTTGCACCAACATGGAATCCCTTTTAAACCATAAGTATAGGGACCATCTTACCTATGAATTATTTAGCCAATTTGAGCATAGGCGCAGTAACACAGTGGATAATCAATATTTCTGTCACACGGTACTTAAATTAGAGAAATTACTTAAAAGAGAAGTCAAATTATGGTGGACTATTTATACACTAGAGTGGTATATTAAGCATCTGTTACCTAAGGGACGGAGGATTAAAAACACCTCCACCACCAGCAAAATTGGTGAGAGATTCCTAGAGAAAATCCTTACTGAATGTTCTTTTTCTCTGATGAGTATATTAGTTGAGGACCAGAAATCTGCCCTTGTTGAGATAAATAGGGAAATACAGAGTATAGAACATGAACTTAATAAATATTGTGATGATCATGAGTATCAGTATCTGATGCACATTATTACTCAAAGAGTAATAATGCATGATGAACAGGTGATTATTAAGAGAAAAGTGAATACGATCAAAAGAGATATGGAAGGAGAATTTAATAAGATTAATATTAAGAAGAAAACATCTAAAAACACCAATACTAATAATATGGCACATTGCAAGCAGCCTAATATGGGGAAGACCGCTATCCACCCAGTCTCCAAACAATTCTATCATGCAAATAAAGGGATCATTTCGAACCAAGTATCCCGGTATTGTGAATTAAGTTTCACTTACCAGGAATCTATGACCTTACTACATAACAACAGTCGTCACTTTCAACAGCAGTCCAAATAATCGGAGAACAGATTTGTAGACACAAAATCCTCTGAGACAGATATGTCTATTTATTCCATCTATGATAGTTATGTGTTAGATGAAGATTATGAGGAATTAGCCCTTGACTCTTTTGAATTGGTGTTGCGGGATTCCACTATTTCAGTCGTTACAGAGACAGGGGACCATATATTGGATTTAGGGTCTAATACAGGACAAAGTATGGGACAACCCACCAATAGTGAAGAACAACCATTGACCACGAATAGGGAAGCTAACACCTCCCATGGGATAAAATCCAATGCAGCAGTCGCTCACGGAGGGGAACTTCACCATAGTACTGGAGGTGAGATCAATATAGATTCAGTCATTACAGGAGATACTACGAATCCGCAGATTACATCCTGATGAACAACTAGATGTCACTGAACTTGTGGGTGGCAATTTTTTGGACCAGATCCCCATTCGAGAATTAAACCCCTCATCGCTCAAATGCAGGTTAAACCAACTAGACGAAGAGGAAGGGGAGGAAAACAAAACTCAAAAATTGTAATATTTAATTTTAGTTCATATGATTTATCGCAGTCTGAAATTTCACTTTTAAATAAGGGTATAAAATTTGCCCCAACAAATAAGCTTAATAAGTTCGAAACATTTTTGAATCTCCAGAGGTTCACAAGAAAGTTATCACTCAAGAGATATTTTGCGAGTACTGACCCCACAAGTTAGCAATATGGATTCAACAGCTGCTTTTACGCATACTTCTTTAAAATTACCCTCAACATTTTAGCAGATGACTTAGAACATATCAGTAGTAAGTTCTGTATATATCAGGATAACCTACCAAGACAAGAAAGGGAAGCCCTGTTAAGTTACAAGCAAATCAGGAAATCATCATCAAGCTGGCTGATAAGGGCGGGGACATAGTGGTACTGAACATCCAGGACTACCAGATTGAAATAGATAGGCTTGTGAGCGATACTTCCACTTATTATCGTTTGAAAGGCGATCCAACTAGTGAATGTCATAAACTTTTGATTAAACATCTTCAGTCCGGCTTAGAGAGAGGGATACTTACACAAAAGGAATTCAAATACTTTGCAACACCATACCCTAGAACACCAGTTCTATATTATCTACCCAAGATACATAAGGATGTCAGTAAAACACCAGGAAGACCTATAGTGTCGGTGATTGGTTCCCTGACATCTAACCTCTATTGATTTCTTTTTGTAAGAACATGTTAGGATACAGAAATCATATATTCAAGATACCACTCAGGTGATTAATATACTAGGAGAGCTACAATGGTAGGGCGATTATTGGTTGGTGACTTGTGATTTTGCTTCACTATATACTGTCATTAATCACCAACAGGGTATATTCAGTTCAAAATATTTTTGGAGAAAGCCAATACATTACCTCAGACCCAATTGGATTTTGTTGTAGAAAGTATAGATTTCATAATTGAACACAATTATTTATGATACGATGGCACTATTTTCAGTCCCAGGGTACAGTAATGGGCACTAGGTTTGCCCCAAGCTATGAAAATTTGTTTATGAGTAAGAAGTGGGAGGAGAATTACATCTGGTCCTCCCACCGGTTTGCGGAAAACCTAATGCTTTGGTGGCGTTATATTGATGACGTCCTTATTATTTGGAGAGGATCTTTCGTTAGATGAATTTTTGCAATACATTATTGATAACCAGAATAATCTACAAATTAACTGTACCTGTAGCCAAGAAAAGGTGGAATATTTAGATCTGGAGATCTATATAGAGAATGACATCATCAAAACAAAAACTTTCACAAAGCCGTGTTAATGGTTACATTCCAGCTAGCCAGCCATCACCATTACAACTGGCTGACAAATATTCTACAAGATCAATTTCATAGGATCCGTAGAAATTGCACCGATTTGAGCATGTATGGGGGGAACAGCTAAAAGAGAAATTCATGGAGAAACAATATGACCCCATTTTGGTAGAGAAAGCCTTTGAAATACATAAGAATGTAGATTGGATGGATTTACTCCAATATAAATCTGGAGACAGTATTAAGCAGGATGTTAAGTGGGATCAAAAACCTTTATTTATAACGGAATATCCACAATCAGTCTCTCAGTTGAGAAAAATTTTAAATCGGCATTGGCATGTACTGTCACTCACCGGACTGTGAGTGCTTCTTCCCGGACATTTAGGAACCGTGGCCGTCCTCCATCCTGAGGGACTGCGCATGCGCAGCCCTTTCTATACCTCCAGTGTATGTTCCTTTAACTTAATTGGCAGATCAGGCAACCTCCCTATATTAAGCACCTGTGGTCATCACCACATGGCCTGATCTTGGAGTCTCATTCCCCATGAGTCTCTGAAGGTGTTCCTGTGTTTCCTTGTTTATTCAGCCCTGCTGATTCCTGTGGTTTCCAAACCACTTCTACCTCTGTGGTTTCCAAACCACTTCTACTACTGTGGTTCCCATACCACTTCTACCATCTACTGTATCATCGTGACTGTGAGCTGATTCCTATCCGCTGCCTCCGTGCACTACAGTCTTCTATCACTTCAACTCTACCATGTATCATTGGGACTGTTAGCTGATGCCTATCCGCTGCCTCCGTGCACTACAGGCTTCAACCACATCCACTCACCTGTTCATGATTGTGACTGCCAGCTGATTCCTATCCGCTGCCTCCGTGCACTACAGGCTTCAACCTGCAACTCGTCTGTGTTTCATCATCGTGACTGTTTGGCTGATTCCTATCCGCTGCCTCCGTGCACTACAGTCTTCAACCTGCAACTCGTCTGTGTTTCATCATCGTGACTGCTAGCTGATTCCTATCCGCTGCCTCCGTGCACTACAGTCTTCAACCTGCAACCCGTCTGTGTTTCATCGTGACTGTTTAGCTGATTCCTATCCGCTGCCTCTGTGCGCTTCAGTCTTCAGTCCTTGTCAACTCTACCGTGTTTCCTTGAGTCTGCTGCTACTATTGCTACCCGCTACTCTCCGTGATCATCTGTTCCAGTTCAACTCTGCTCCGGGGTCCCATCGTTACTGCACCTGCTGGTTGCTATTGGTTACCTCCGTGTTCCCGCAGAGACCCGCTGCTGTTACTTCTCAGCGCTACTCATCCATCTACTGCTGATCCGCTCTCCACGCCTTCCTGTGCTCCCTGCTGGTCTACCTACCTGTGCGCTGCACCTGCTAGACCCCCGCTTCACCCATCCAGGGACTTGTATCCTGCTGGCCTCCTGCCCTTCAGGTATCTCTGCACTCCTGTCTGACTGCCTTCTCCTGAACCACGGTATGCATACTTCCCATTGACTGTGCTGTGTATTGCATACCTTGCTGGACTGTGTTGGTTCTCCTCTGGAGTGTACTATCTGCTGACTCTACTGCCATCATTGACTGTGTTATCTCATGCTGGATTACTTCAAGAGACTTTCTATATTGGCAGTGTTGTTCAGTCATTTATACATTTATATTGTGCATATTACTGTGGATCAAAGTCAAGGTGCCCGTGTATATATTGTGTTGCAGTCTCTCCCCGTGCACCTCCTCACATATATATTCAGTGGTACAACTTGCTAGTGGCAGACCACTGACTCCTGTTTACAGTTTCACCTGTTCCAGTATCCTCTCACATAGCAGTGGTACAACTTGCTAACGCAGACCACTGACTCCCCGGATACCTCCACTTGGATTCCATTCCTTCACTCAGACAGCGGTACAACTTGCTATCCGCAGACCGCTGACTCTCATCACCTCCTCGTTTCTGTTGGACATTCCTCCTCACTATAGCAGTGGTACAACTTGCTACCGCAGACCACTGACTACCTTCACGTGTCCTTTGTCCATACAGTTCCTCGTGTATTACTACCTCCATATTGCCAGTGCTGCTAGTCATAGACTTTCCTGAGCATCTCATCATCTGCTATTTCCTGTTCCGTGATCACCCTGCTACCAGAGTACCATATTACCACCTATACTGCTCTGGTAAGCCTATCACCTGGTGATCCCTGGGTAAAGACTCCTAGTGCCCGTGACAGTAAGATCAGGCCATGACAGACCCAGATACGGAACCTACCGCTAAGGAGATGCTGCAGCATCTGGTCAGCCGTGTGGAGCAACAGGATGCTCGCCAACAGCTGTTACTTCAATGTTACCAATCGTTAACCTCCCAAGGAACATCTGGACAGACTGTTACAGCTAGTATTGAAGCTCCTGTGCTTTCCTCCGTTTCCCCAGTGCCATCCCAGGTGTCTACAGCTCCTACGCTTCACCTGCCTACTCCGTCAAAATATGACGGGGACCCCAAAACTTGTAGAGGTTTCCTTAACCAATGTTCAGTCCATTTTGAACTCCAACCTCAAAATTTTTCTACCCATCGTTCCAGAGTGGCCTATCTTATCTCATTGTTTTCTGGACAAGCCCTGGCTTGGGCCTCCCCTCTGTGGGAAAGAAACGATCCAATTCTACAAGATAGTGCCAAATTCATTTCCACGTTCCGAAGTGTGTTCGATGAACCAGGTCGTGTGACCTCCGCTGCTTCCAGCATTCTTCGTTTGCGACAAGGCTCCCATACAGTAGGACAGTATGTCATTCAATTTAGGATCTTAGCCTCTGAACTTCAGTGGAACACTGAAGCATTAGTTGCCGCCTTCTGGCAGGGGCTCTCCGATAAAATTAAAGATGCACTGACTACCCAAGAGCTTCCTTCGTCACTAGAAGATTTGATCTCTCTTTGCCATCGTGTAGACATGAGATTTCGTGAAAGAGAATCTGAGAAAACAACTTCTGCTAAAGCACCTCTTCGTTTAAACCCTCAATTTCGTCCAGTTTCACCTTCTGTGATTCCCATGGAGATAGGACGTTCCAAATTATCTTTAGAAGAGAGAAAACGAAGAGTAAAGAATAGACTCTGTATCTATTGTGCTGATTCCACACATATGCTCAGTTCTTGCCCTAAGAGATCGGGAAATGCCAGGCCCTAACTAGTTCTGGAGAGGTGAAGTTAGGGTCCCTGGAGTCCTCTCCATTGTCTATGAAATCTAAAGTCTGCGCTTTCGATGTTACGATTTCCTTTGCTACTAAATCCTTTGAGTCACAGGCATTGATTGATTCCGGAGCAGCAGGAAATTTCATTTCTAAATCACTAGTGAATCAATGGTCCCTACCAGTGATCACTTTAAAAACACCCATTACTGTGACGGCTATAGATGGATCACGTCTCATCAATGGTCTCATCACCCAGAGTACGTCTCCAGTAACCCTTCAGATTGGTGTACTACACCATGAAGAAATTTCGTTTTTAATTCTTCCTGTTACGACAAGTCCGATTGTCTTAGGCCTTCCATGGCTTCAATGTCACTCTCCCCAGATTGACTGGCGCACCCCTCAAGTTACGTCTTGGGGGCCTGAATGTCACCATCGTTGTCTCTCTCAAGTTATTCCTCTTAAAGTACAGCAATCTTCCATCTCATCTTCCTCCCCGGGACTCCCTCCTCAGTATGCTTCATTTGCCGATGTGTTTGATAAAGCTCAGTCTGAACGTCTTCCTCCTCATCGTTCTTGGGATTGTCCGATCGACCTTCTACCTGGCAAGACTCCTCCCAGGGGTCGGGTCTATCCTCTCTCGTTACCTGAAACTCAAGCCACATCTGAGTACATACGGGAGAATCTCCAGCGTGGGTTCATTCGACCTTCCACCTCTCCCGCTGGAGCTGGGTTCTTCTTCGTCAAAAAGAAGGATGGATCATTACGCCCTTGTATAGATTTTCGTGGACTCAACGCCATTACTATCAAGAATCGGTATCCCATTCCGCTGATCACTGAGCTATTTGATCGCATCAAGGGAGCTCGGATATTTACTAAGTTGGATCTTCGTGGTGCCTACAATTTAATTAGAATCCGTTCCGGTGACGAATGGAAGACCGCGTTTAACACCAGAGATGGGCATTACGAATATTTAGTAATGCCCTTCGGGCTGTGTAATGCCCCCGCGGTTTTCCAGGGTTTCATCAATGAGATCTTTCGGGACTTATTATATGTATGTGTCGTTGTCTACCTGGACGACATATTGATCTTCTCACAGGACCTGCCTTCTCATCACCAACATGTGGCAGAGGTCCTCTCCAGACTACGGAAAAACTCATTGTTCTGTAAATTGGAAAAATGTTCATTCGAGTTACCCCAGATTCCATTCTTGGGGTATATAGTTTCCGGAGTTGGCCTGAAGATGGATCCAGACAAAGTAAATGCTGTACTACATTGGCCTCAGCCAACTACTCTTCGTGCCATCCAGCGTTTTTTAGGTTTTGCCAATTACTATAGACGCTTCATTCAAGACTTCTCATCCATTGCATCTCCCATTGTGGCCTTAACTCGGAAAGGGGCTAATACTAAGCAATGGTCATCTGAGGCTCTCCAAGCCTTTCAAATCCTCAAAGAGTCCTTCTCGTCTGCTCCCATTCTGCGACAACCTGATGTGACACTCCCCTTCTTCCTAGAAGTAGATGCCTCTAATGTGGGCTTAGGAGCTATTCTCTCCCAACGCTCGGAGCAACAAAAATTACATCCTTGTGCCTTCTACTCTCGGGGTCTTCTGCCCGCAGAGAAAAACTATACTATCGGGGACAAGGAGTTGCTGGCCATCAAAGCTGCATTAGAGGAATGGAGATACTTGTTGGAAGGAGCTCGCCATCCGGTGACGATCTTCACGGATCATAAGAACTTGTCATATTTGCAATCTGCTCAATGCTTGAACCCTCGTCAAGCAAGATGGTCTCTTTTCTTTTCCCGTTTTGAATTAATTATAACCTTCAAACCAGCTGCTAAGAACAAGAAAGCTGACGCTCTATCTCGAGCTTTTGTGACGTCCTCTGATGTAGAAGAGGTTCCCAACCATGCTATTCTAGACCCCAAATGTATTTCTCTGGCTGCTTCATCCACCAAAATGCTACCATTTGGGAAGACCCTCGTGCCTCCTACTCTGAGGAGGAAAATCCTTTCGTGGTTCCATGCCTCTCGTTTTTCTGGACACGCCGGTGAACATAAGACCTTTGAGATTCTCTCTCGTAGTTACTGGTGGCCTTCAATGAGGAGAGACGTCAAAGAGTTTATTGCTTCCTGTGATTTATGTTCTCAGTTCAAATCCTCCCGCAGAACTCCAGCAGGGTTGCTGCGACCACTACCCATTCCGTCCAAGCCTTGGACCCATATTAGTATGGATTTCGTTACTGATTTGCCACCAAGTAAGAATCACAATACTATTTGGGTAGTGGTAGACAGATTTTCGAAGATGGCTCATTTCGTCCCTCTGTCCGGTTTACCTTCCTCGTCTACTCTGGCTGAACATTTCATTAAAGAAATCTTCCGCATCCATGGATGTCCGTCTGAGATTGTGTCAGATAGAGGAGTACAATTCGTTTCCAGATTCTGGCGGGCCCTTTGTAAAACCTTGGGCATACGATTAGCACTCTCATCGTCTTACCATCCGCAATCTAACGGACAAACGGAACGAGTCAATCAAGATCTTGAGACTTTTATTAGGATGTTCTCTTCAGCCAACCAAGACAACTGGGTAGAATTGCTCCCTTGGGCTGAATTCGCCCATAACAACATGTACCATGAGTCATCATCCAAAACTCCATTCTTTGTGGTCTACGGTCACCATCCGTCTTTTCCGGAATTTCCTGCCCTCCCGCCCACCCAAGTTCCTGCTGTGGAGACTGCTTGTCAGACCTTCAAAAATATCTGGTCTCAGGTCAAAACCTGTTTAAAGAAGACATCTAACAAATATAAGTCTTTCGCAGATAAGAAGAGGCGGGCTATTCCACCACTAAAAATTGGAGATCGTGTCTGGTTATCTACCAAAAATATTCGTTTGAAGGTTCCATCTATGAAATTCGCCCCTCGTTTTATTGGTCCATATAGGATCATTCAAGTTATCAATCCAGTATGTGTTAAACTTCTTCTTCCTAAGAATCTTCGGATCTCCAATGCCTTCCATGTGTCCTTGCTCAAACCTCTCATCATCAACCGTTTCTCGACTCCTTCCTCAGCACCGCAGCCAGTTCAAGTTCATCAGGAGGAGGATTTCGAGATTACTGAGGTATTGGATGCAAAAATTTCGCGAGGAGTCCTCCGTTTCCTCGTTCATTGGAAGGGCTTTGGTCCTGAGGAGCGTTCATGGATCAAAGCTGAAGATCTTAATGCTCCTGCCCTTCTGAAGAAGTTTTATTCCAAAAATCCGGACAAGCCCGGTTCCAGGCGTTCTGTGCCCACCTTTAAAAGGGGGGGTACTGTCACTCACCGGACTGTGAGTGCTTCTTCCCGGACATTTAGGAACCGTGGCCGTCCTCCATCCTGAGGGACTGCGCATGCGCAGCCCTTTCTATACCTCCAGTGTATGTTCCTTTAACTTAATTGGCAGATCAGGCAACCTCCCTATATTAAGCACCTGTGGTCATCACCACATGGCCTGATCTTGGAGTCTCATTCCCCATGAGTCTCTGAAGGTGTTCCTGTGTTTCCTTGTTTATTCAGCCCTGCTGATTCCTGTGGTTTCCAAACCACTTCTACCTCTGTGGTTTCCAAACCACTTCTACTACTGTGGTTCCCATACCACTTCTACCATCTACTGTATCATCGTGACTGTGAGCTGATTCCTATCCGCTGCCTCCGTGCACTACAGTCTTCTATCACTTCAACTCTACCATGTATCATTGGGACTGTTAGCTGATGCCTATCCGCTGCCTCCGTGCACTACAGGCTTCAACCACATCCACTCACCTGTTCATGATTGTGACTGCCAGCTGATTCCTATCCGCTGCCTCCGTGCACTACAGGCTTCAACCTGCAACTCGTCTGTGTTTCATCATCGTGACTGTTTGGCTGATTCCTATCCGCTGCCTCCGTGCACTACAGTCTTCAACCTGCAACTCGTCTGTGTTTCATCATCGTGACTGCTAGCTGATTCCTATCCGCTGCCTCCGTGCACTACAGTCTTCAACCTGCAACCCGTCTGTGTTTCATCGTGACTGTTTAGCTGATTCCTATCCGCTGCCTCTGTGCGCTTCAGTCTTCAGTCCTTGTCAACTCTACCGTGTTTCCTTGAGTCTGCTGCTACTATTGCTACCCGCTACTCTCCGTGATCATCTGTTCCAGTTCAACTCTGCTCCGGGGTCCCATCGTTACTGCACCTGCTGGTTGCTATTGGTTACCTCCGTGTTCCCGCAGAGACCCGCTGCTGTTACTTCTCAGCGCTACTCATCCATCTACTGCTGATCCGCTCTCCACGCCTTCCTGTGCTCCCTGCTGGTCTACCTACCTGTGCGCTGCACCTGCTAGACCCCCGCTTCACCCATCCAGGGACTTGTATCCTGCTGGCCTCCTGCCCTTCAGGTATCTCTGCACTCCTGTCTGACTGCCTTCTCCTGAACCACGGTATGCATACTTCCCATTGACTGTGCTGTGTATTGCATACCTTGCTGGACTGTGTTGGTTCTCCTCTGGAGTGTACTATCTGCTGACTCTACTGCCATCATTGACTGTGTTATCTCATGCTGGATTACTTCAAGAGACTTTCTATATTGGCAGTGTTGTTCAGTCATTTATACATTTATATTGTGCATATTACTGTGGATCAAAGTCAAGGTGCCCGTGTATATATTGTGTTGCAGTCTCTCCCCGTGCACCTCCTCACATATATATTCAGTGGTACAACTTGCTAGTGGCAGACCACTGACTCCTGTTTACAGTTTCACCTGTTCCAGTATCCTCTCACATAGCAGTGGTACAACTTGCTAACGCAGACCACTGACTCCCCGGATACCTCCACTTGGATTCCATTCCTTCACTCAGACAGCGGTACAACTTGCTATCCGCAGACCGCTGACTCTCATCACCTCCTCGTTTCTGTTGGACATTCCTCCTCACTATAGCAGTGGTACAACTTGCTACCGCAGACCACTGACTACCTTCACGTGTCCTTTGTCCATACAGTTCCTCGTGTATTACTACCTCCATATTGCCAGTGCTGCTAGTCATAGACTTTCCTGAGCATCTCATCATCTGCTATTTCCTGTTCCGTGATCACCCTGCTACCAGAGTACCATATTACCACCTATACTGCTCTGGTAAGCCTATCACCTGGTGATCCCTGGGTAAAGACTCCTAGTGCCCGTGACATGTACATTCGAAGGATGACGCATTACAGAGTATTTTACCTCCCAAACCGAAACTGGTTTATCGTAAGGCACCAAATCTTAGTACCAAGTTAACAAGGAGCTATATACCGATCAAACAGGCCCCCGAGTACATGATTATCGGAGATCCATTTGAAAGGGAGATTTTACTACTGCGATACATCAGGGGGGGCGATCGGGGCAATCGCCCCCCCTAGCAGGGACTTGCTGCCGATGGCTGCACACTATGTGCAGGTCCGTTTGGCAGTGACAGTGTGCTGCCCGGCTGCTATGATTGTGTTTTACACAATCAGAGCAGCGGGACAGCACACTGTCACTGCCGAGCGGACCTGCACATACTGTGCAGCCGCCGGCAGCCTTTGATGTAAAAAAGGGGGGCGGGCCTAAATCGCCCCCCCCCCCTAAATCACCCGGGGTATAGCAATGTTCTAGATCCGCCCCTGCGATACATGTATTAATTGTAAGACCTTAGGTTTCCATTCGAACTAATCGGTCTGCTCATTTTAGTCAAATGAAACACTAGAAAAATTTGAGTTAAAGGAGCATCTCACTTGCAATAGTCAAAATGTTGTGCATCTCATAGAGTGCCTATGTCACATACAATACGTGGGATGCACTATTAGAAAGCTAAAAGTATGTATTATGAGCACATGAGGAATATAAAAAAGGGAACACTCTACATAGTGTATCCAAGCATTTTTTGCAGCATCATGGGAGTGAACCCAAGTGCCTTAAGTTTATGGCTTTAACTCAGGTTAAGAAAGATTGGAGGGGTGGTGATTTTAATAAGAAAATCAATAGGAATGAAATTAGATGGATTTTTAAACTTAAAACCCAAGGACCTAAAGGAACATTGATTTTGAAATGAATACAATATTATAAATAATGCATTATGGTGCATGGAAGTTTGTTGCATATATTGTTTTTTATCTTCTTTATCTACTTTATATAATTGGTAGTGTTTTCAGTTTTATTTTTAGTCAATATTTGTGTTAGGGAATTTAGGCTTACTGAAGCACTATACATACCCGCTCCAAAGACAGTGGCAGGTGGGGAGTTTGACTGGGGGGTACACCTGTCAAACCATAATGCAGGTGTCCTAAGGCGAGCTCAGGGAGGACAGAGACCTCCTGTGGAGCAGAAGGGCAAAAGCTTGGAGATGATATGGTTTTATTAGAAAGTATTGTTATTTTTATACACCTATCATGTGATTATTATTATTATTTTTTAGGGAGTAAGTTTGTTTTTAACATAAAATATGGGAGAATGTGTATATATGGATTTTAATTGCGGACATTAGATTAGATTTAACATCTTAGAAGAACGTATGTATTAGTGTTTGAGATTATGACTCTACCTTTATTTATATATATATACATATATATCATTATAATTTTATTTTATGGTGTTTAATTGATTAAGTGTATTTAGATTTAGATTTATAGATTTCCAGTGAAAGAGTTAATGTTTCATTTAGACCTTGAGTGACAGGAGATTTTATCAACCAAAGACCTGATATAATGAACCAATAAGATACTATACTTACGTATAAAAGGATGGACATTTTAGAAATATGTACTCTTGAAAAAGTTCCGCAAGAACGAAAAGAGTTGAGGAACTAGGCATTTCAATTATCATTATTGTTATTTTTATCATATATCCATTGTCGGCGTTTCAGAAGAGGATGCCGACTGCAACCTAATATGTTCACAGTTAACTTTACTTATATGTAAGTAC
Organism: Mixophyes fleayi; assembly: GCF_038048845.1. Classification (NCBI taxonomy): domain Eukaryota; kingdom Metazoa; phylum Chordata; class Amphibia; order Anura; family Limnodynastidae; genus Mixophyes; species Mixophyes fleayi. Next base: position 367,495,006 of record NC_134402.1, on the reverse strand, counting down.
TACGTTCACATATGTACAATAAAGTTTGTTTAAAATTGACTATCCCCTTCCGTTCTCTCATTAAGAGCCCGAGGCCGTCTATGTGGAGCGACATTTGGGTATGCTGATACGCTTAGTACGGACGCCAATATTGTTAACAGAGGGTTGCAATATCCACACAAGGGACCCTAGGCTATTTGGACATACTGCACCTGAGTGCTGCAGAAGGGAGTACAGAGAGTTCAGCACGGAGAACAAAAACACCATGTGGAGATATTACACGAAAGTGATCTACACTTTTCATGCTGTGTTCTTCTTCTATGACTGATTCCGGTCTCATTTCTTCCATGTGCATCCATTGATGAACTATTGTAAGAACATTTTGCACCATCCGTTACAATCCAAGAACTATCATCTATGGACTGACCGATCATTCAAATATGTATTATATTTATTATTATTGTATGTTATAATTCCAATACATTCTGGAATTGAGCACTGTAAAATTGTGTTATTGTATTGTGTTGTGGGATTGGGTTTTAATCCCTCTACTAGCGGCTCATTTTAGAGGTATATCGCCAGTTGTGGATTGATGCGCCATCCTCTTTTGCAATTATATGTTGTCCATTTACCTGAGGGTAAACAGAGTACTGTGAAAATCACTAAATTTGAAAGCCTTTAAGATTTAGAAATCAAGACAGCTAATGATTTAAAGTTCTAAATGATCAAATTTATATTGTCAAGTGACAGAAAGATCACTGCAGGTTTATTCCTGTTACAAGAAAGAGTATAGTTTGATCTAATTTCCCAAATTGTGCAGAAAACATTGGGAACATCCACAGAGAAAATTACAACATGCTTTTCTATACCGTCAACAGAAAAACCTAATTACTAAAATCCAAAACTAGTAAATCAGTGGTAATACTTATAGGAAACAAGCAGCAGCAGCAACCACTCATAAGAAAAAAAATCTCTGGGCATGTATGATAAGGTTTTAGTAGTGAGATGCAAATCAGCAACAGAGGCTGCTACATCATTTTCTACATTCTTGTCACGACCCTTCTTTCGTTAGCCCTTCTAACCTTATCTTTGATGTACAAAGTAAATAGGAATATTGATAGACAATGATGCTGACCTTTAGATCTCATCAATTTGGTTGAGAACCAACCCTGGCATTCTGAAGGTACTTGTAACTTATATGTCACATAAAATTGTGCTAAACTAAACAGCCTCTATCACTCAAATGTCTTTTAGCAGTCTGATCACAGCAGAGTATCATACAGTATACAGTGATTGACATAGTTATGCTCCCGTTAAAGCCATGGTGCTGTGCAATGTCACATTCATAGTAACAATTCATCTAACATTCAGTTTATGGTAGCTATATATTGAAATTCAATAAATTAATAGTAAGGGAACATAATTCCTTTAAGTATTTGGACTGCCTTGATTGATAGTATCATTTAATAGCATCAGTCAGGAGATACTAAAGCAGTACAATCTTCTGGGTAAAGATGGTGTTACATGATTGGATATAAGGCATTAAATCATGTGATAAGTTGGGGATAGTCCAACCACTCTTATATTAATAGAAGCTAAAGGTGTCTGGTAAAAAATAAAGTATACTAACAGGTCTAGTTTATCAACATATTTATATGTGTGAATAAACATATTAGTGGTTATATTACATAGCATTTACAAACATTACCAAAAGATCAACAGCTCCCAGCAGTGTCTGCCTTGTAGGTAAATGTAATATAAGATCCACCACTAGTATAATTCTGACAATACTGGTGTAATAACTTATGGGTATATGAATGTAAGCAAATGTGTGCCTGTTGGTAGGAATGCTTATATTTTTTCAAGAAAAACTGTATTGATAGCCAAGTATGCTACTTTGGGATTTCTATATCTATATTCAGTATATAAAAGAAAACATTTGTTTCCTTGTTGGTGAAAATCTTCCACAGCTCTCACGGTAAAGCTGTCAAATCTTACATAGTTATTTTGTAACAAAAAAGTAACCTATCAGACCACACAGCGACAGCTTGACAAAGCGACAGAGCGACAAATATTGACTATTATAATTCTTTGTTTGTAAACAATTGTTTGACTGCTAGTAGGAAACCACAACACGACTTAGCGGCAATGTAACAAAGCAACAAATCTTATTTTCTAAATAGCATTTGTGGTCTACTTACCAAATAATTTGCTAATATATAAAAACTGCTACACATTACAAATCGGACCCGCGCAATGCCAGGTGACCCTGCTGATATACTACTAAAACTCAAACTGTGAAAAGGTTTCTCCACTTTTGGATCATCCCTCCTTAATCTAACCTTCCCCTATGTATAGCAAAGTTCCTGCCAGGTCTACCCTTCTTACTTGAACCCAAGAGTGTCGCCTGCTAAGTGAGCGACGTTCCCTTCCAGCTGCCATCACTAGTAAACATTATATAATAAATAGCACCAATATGAGTGATCTATTAATACAGAAACAAGGCCACCACTTATTAAGAACGTCTTAGGCCATGTCAAAATATACTGTCAGGAAACAGTTCAATAAAAATATACAAAAAGTTCTAAAGATGAACAGTTCAGATTCTGTTGAATCTAACAATAGAAAGTTTTACCAAACCAAGTCCAGAATTTCCTGCTCACCATGGATCTGAGAGCAAAACATCCCTTTCCTGTGGAATCATTTTGTATTAGGAAAACGGTGACAAGTTAATGTAAATGTGATTAAGTTTACATGTGTGTACTTTATCACAAATGTGTTCAATCAATCAGAGAGTTAAAAAGGTATTTAACAATATTATGTGGCAGTGATTGATTTGCAGGGTAACATAATTCTGAAGTTTTTCCTTTCCCTACACTATTGTGCATTCACTTGTTATGGTGACAGCTAGAACAAGTGAATATTGTCATTTGATTTATTTTGCATTGGCACTGCAGCACACAGCTTTACTGCCGTCATCATGGATCAGTCTATTGAACAGGTGCATCTCAGGGCTAGCACTAGCAGAAATATTACCTTTGCTGGTTTATGTAAGAGGTAAATCTCCAAAAATGCTCTCCCAAAACAACATCTCTATCAAGTATTAGAAAAACATATTAATAATAATATTGAGTGTGATGAATTGTGTAAAAAAAAATTGGAAATTTGGAACATCCCACACATCACCTCCAGTGGCAAGAAAAGGCTTTTTTTTTTTTTTTTGCTACTACTGGTTCTACCACTGTTCACACTAGAATGTCCAATGTAAAAGTGAGTGGCCATGGTCATGCATCTTTTGTAACATTTCATACATCACCTTTTAGCACTAAGTATCCGATTGTCACCACCAAAACAGGCACATCGAAGAATTGATAAGGATAAAGAAGAACAAATTTGGTCTTCATGTAATGATTTGCTGCTGGTCTTTGCCACCCTATGCTGGGCTCTGCTACCTATCTGAGTCTGAACTTTCTGCCTCTTTCATTTCCATCCAAAGGGCCACGATCTCACCGTCCAGACAGTGCTCAATAGGTATAAAAAGACATAACTTCCAGAGAAGTTAGATAGATAGATGCTCAATAGATATTCCTGGGTTTCATCACTTTCCAGCTGTCCTGATGAGTCTTGATTACTTTCTTTAAATTGGGTTCTTTTTCATTGCAGCCTTGCAAGGCCATTGTTTGCTATCCTCTGACTGTTACTCTGGATACCTGAACATTGGCTAAACCTCTAATATTACAGTCTTCCATTATACCTTAACTTGTTACTTGCACTATGCTTTTGTGTGGATGCCAGCTAGACCAGCCTTGTTTCCTGCTCAGCGTATTTGCAAGTATTACCAGTAGAGATGAGCGGGCTCGGATATCTGAAATCCGAGCCCACCCGAACGTTGCCAATCCGAGCCGGATCCGAGACAGATCCGGGTATTCCCGCCAATTGCAAAACTGAAACCGAGGCTCTGAGTCATAATCCCGCTGACGGATCTCGCGATACTCGTATTCTATAAATTCCCCGCTAGCCGCCGCCATCTTCACTCGGGCATTGATCAGGGTAGAGGGAGGTTGTGTTAGGTGGTCCTCTGTCCTGCTATATCTCGTGCTGTGCTGTTCAGTTCTGTGCTGTGCTGTGCTGTTCAGTTCTGTGCTGTGCTGTGCTGTGCTTTGTTCTGCTCAGTCCAGTGGTGCTGTGTCCTGTGCTCTGTCCTTCTGAGTTCAGTGGTGCTGATGGGTCCTGTGCTGTGTCCTGTACAGTCCAGTGGTGCTGTGTCCTGTGCTGTGTCCTTTTAAGGGCATTGTTATTTCCCCATTATTCCCAAGTTATAAAAAAAAATAAAAAAAATAATTATAAAAAAAATAAATAAAAAAAAAATATCCAAAAACAATCCTGCAGTATAAGTCCATTGGTACTGCAATATTACAAAGTTCACAGATTCTGCAGTATAAGTCCATTGGTACTGCTATATTACAAAGTTCACTGATTCTGCAGTATAAGTCCAGTGGTACTGCAATATTACAAAGTTCACTGATTCTGCAGTATAAGTCCAGTGGTACTGCTATATTACAAAGTTCACTGATTCTGCAGTATAATTCCAGTGGTACTGCTATATTACAAAGTTCACTGATTCAGCAGTATAAGTCCAGTGGTACTGCTATATTACAAAGTTCACTTATTCTGCAGTATAAGTCCATTGGTACTGCTATATTACAAAGTTCACTGATTCTGCAGTATAAGTCCATTGGTACTGCTATATTACAAAGTTCACTGATTCAGCAGTATAATTCCAGTGGTACTGCTATATTACAAAGTTCACTGATTCAGCAGTATAAGTCCAGTGGTACTGCTATATTACAAAGTTCACTGATTATGCAGTATAAGTCCATTGGTACTGCTATATTACAAAGTTCACTGATTCAGCAGTATAAGTCCAGTGGTACTGCTATATTACAAAGTTCACTGATTCAGCAGTATAATTCCAGTGGTACTCTCCTGTGCCGCATATAATTTTTGATGGGATCTCAATGATGAATGCTCTGTACCATGGTCGTCTAAAACAAGAGGTATTGACGTGCTTGAACTACTGTAGTGTTTATAACTTATAAACACTACACTTGAAAGCTTGAGCCTTTAAATGAAAAAGTCACTCTTCATTGCACGAATATTTGCAACAGGGACAATTTTTTGGTTAACAAAGTCAACAATTAACACTTCGACGCTGTCTGTCTTTCACATACTTGATGGGATCTCAATGATGAATGCTCTGTACCATGGTCGTCTAAAACAAGAGTTATTGACGTGCTATAACTACTGTAGTTTTTATAAATTATAAACACTACACTTGAAAGTTGGAGGAGGTATTGTGGCCCCGGTACAAAATTGGGTACCGGGTCCACTCCACTATGCAGTCCAGATAGAGGCGTATCAGATATTAAACAACGTTGACTGTTGCTGCCAAATCATAAATGGATGAAAATGACCTGTCATCGTCAAAAACAAGAGGTATTGACACGCTCGAACTACACCCTGTATATGCTGCAGAGGATGTAGGAGCAGGCAGCTGTGCAGTGGAATTCAGACCATTTGAAGGCGGAGGTATTGTGGCCCTGGTACTAAATTGTGTACCGGGACCACTGCACTATGCAGTCCAGAAAGCTACCTCGGTGAAATGTTTTGGACTAAAAACAATATTGTGAGGTGTGAGGTGTTCAGAATAGACTGGGAATTAGTGGAAATGATTGTTATTGAATGTTATTGAGGTTAATAATAGCGTAGGAGTGAAAATAAACCAAAAAACTTGATTTTAACACTTTTTATGTTTTTTTCAAAATAAATACGAATCCAAAACCTTAAATCCGAACCAAAACCTTTCGTCAGGTGTTTTGCGAAACAAATCCGAACCCAAAACCTCAAGCAAATCCGAATCCAAAACACAAAACACGAGACACCAAAAGCGACCGGTGCACATCCCTAATTACCAGTGCGTTCCTGTCCTTAAGCACCTGTGATTGCAGTGTGTCTCCAGTCCTGCTTTAGCTCAGCCTGGTTACTTGCATCAGCTCTTTAAGTCTTGTTTCCTGCTCATCATATTTGCAAATATTATCAGTGTGCTTCTGTATGTAATCCTCAACGTCTGTGACTCCTCTCCCAGTGTATATTCAGCCTTGCTATGATTTAGCCTGGAAACATGCATCATTTCTTGTGCAGCCTGGCTTCCAGTCACTGAGGTCCATCCTCTGAACTCATTTAGCATTATTTCTGTACCTATGAATTTTTACATTGCACACCTAATTCATACATAGATTGTAAGCTTGTGAGCAGGGCCTTACCTTTCTGTCTATCTTTATTACCCAGTATTGTGTTATTACTGTGTTTGTTTCCAATTGTAAAGCGCTACGGTATTTAGAGAATAAAACTGTTTTTTTTGTGTCAGAATTTCAACATTAAACAGCAGATGACTTTATAATTTTAGCACCACAGTCCATAATTTTAAATCCACTTCTCAAAAAAACATTACTCAGTTCTTGGAATAATAATGCTTTTTTCTAAACAATGAGCCTCCTATAGAGTTGATCATGAGAGTTGATATAGAGTTGGGCAGCACAGTGGCATAGTGGTTAGCACTTCTGCCTCACAGTACTGGGTTTATGAGTTAGATTCCCGACCATGGCCTTATCTGTGTGGAGTTTGTATGTTCTCCCTGTGTTTGCGTGGGTTTCCTCCGGGTGCTCCAGTTTCCTCCCACACTCCAAAAACATACTGGTAGGTTAATTGGCTGCTATTAAAATTGACCCTAGTCTCTCCCTCTCTGTCTGTGTCTGTGTGTGAGTGTGTGTCTATATTAGGGAATTTAGATTGTAAGCTCCAATGGGGCAAGGACTGATGTGAATGAGTTCGCTGTACAGCGCTGTGGAATTAGTGGCGCTATATAAATAAATGATGATGATGATCATGAGCTGATTTTGCGTGTTGGACACAAAATATGGGCAGCTTTATTGTGAATTAGAGTTGAGCTAGGACGTGACCCCCTCCAACCCCTAAATCTGTCTGCACATTATTAATTTGCCCCCTACTGATTTTACCAAAGTGCAAAACTGCACCTTTACATGACTTTATTCCTAACACTAAATGACGACCTATGTCTCTAACCTTAGGCTATGCTCCCAGTATAAAATCTTCTGCGGCTTCCATCTGGCAACTTACATCGGTGTTCAGCTGCAGAAATCATTGCTCTCTTTGGGAACATCACTGACTTTTGATTTCATACGCTGACTAGACTAAAATACTAGAAGCAGCTTTTAGGTCCAGCTGGTGCAAGGAAACAAATGTCAATGATCTCTAGGCTCCATTCACACTGTCACAAGTTCCCAGATTGAAGATGCTGAAAAAAATGTAGTGGATATATATCCTAAAGACTATGGGCTAGATTTACTAAGCTGCGGGTTTGAAAAAGTGGGGATGTTGCCTATAGCAACCAATCAGATTCTAGCTGTCATTTTGTAAAAAGTACTAAATAAATGAAAGCTAGAATCTGATTGGTTGCTATAGGCAACATCCCCACTTTTTCAAACCCGCAGCTTAGTAAATATACCCCTATGTTTGCTGCAAGGCTGCAAGTGTGATATAATCATAGCCTCTGTAAAAACTGTCTATTTGTGTTTCTCTGGAATTTTGTTGGTTATCAGGTCACAATAAAGGTGGAATAAGGTCTGACACGATATCCATGATTTCAGACTTTATCACAAGCGCCTGCTATTTCAGTAAAGATATGTAGTATTTTATATCCACTGTATCGGATAAGTTTAGTAATGATCAGTTTTTCTATCGGTTGCAGTTTTCAGCCCAAACTGCAACTTGTACCATCATAAAACAGTAGTGTCCCATTGATAATAATGAAAATAGTAATGTGTGAAATAATAATAATGTCCCCATATAGAAGAAAAAAATATTTTTGTTAGCACTCATACTTTATTTATTATCAATGCAGGCACTACTATTTTATTAATATTACACGGGTGCTCACTGGCCATTGGTACCAATAGGCAGAGCCATAACTAGAAATTTTAGTGCCCTGGGTGAAATAGACTACTGGCGTTCCCCAATTTTGGTGGGTAGTAGATGCTGCATCCCAAGGCACGCACGGCTAGAAGAGAAGTACCCATCCTATTGTGGAGGGGGTGGGGTGGGACACGCCTAGCCTTTTACAAATACTAGACAGTTTTCCAACCCTGTGCAACTCTTTCCTACCTGTTCTTGAAGTTTGACCACATGGAGCTGTTTCTGGCATCTTAAGCTCACTTGCTGCTTGGCGAGATTTTTAAATGTTAGGTTCCTGTTTGGAAAAGAGATAGTTATTTTTCACCTACTGGAAAGTTGAGCAGTGGGGTGAACAATCTAGGCGTCCCTCCACCTCAACCAGCCGGAATCAGTAGCTTTTTGTTATTTAATAACCAGGCCTCCTTCCCTTCCACTCAAACAGGCCCAGAATTTAATTGATAGTATCCACATTAATAAATAAATCTATTTCCCCCAATACAGCCCTGACATTAAATTAATAGCATCCATGTTTAATAATTAGGCCTCCTTTCCCCTAACCAGCAAACCATTAAATTAATAGTGTTCATGTTTAAAAGATAAGCCTCCTTCCTTCCAACCAGCCCCAACATTAAATTAATAGCATTCCTATTTATTTTGTAGATCTATTTTATCCAGCCACCTCTCCCCTCTGTTTTCATGATGCCATAACACTGCAGGGGAGCTGGGAGCTCTTTCATCTTCTCTCCAACCTGTAGCCCTCTGAATTCCCCCCTGTTCTTTTCAGCCCCATTTAACCTCCTATATTCTCCAGCCACCTCTCCCCTCTGTTTTCTCCATCCCCCTCTCCCTTCTCTTCATCCCCCTCTTCCCTGTTTTCTACAGCCCCCTATCCCCTCTTCTTTTTAACACCCTCTCCTGCATGATTTATACAGCCCCCTCCACCCTTTTCTTAGCTCCCTTTCCCCCTTAAATTTAACCCCCTTTCCCCCAGCCCCCACTCCAGCATGATTTATACATCCCCCTCCCCCCTTCTTTTTAGCCCCCTCCCCCCTCCTTTTTAGCTCCCTTTCCCCCAGTGCCCACTCCAGCCGGATTTATACAGCCCCATCTCCCCCCTTCTTTCTAGCCGCCTCTCCAGCCTGGTTTATACAGACTGCTCTCCTCTGTTGTCTCCAGCCACCTCTTCCCCCATTATTTCATACATAATTATTGTTACAATTCAGTACCCTGTATCGATCCTGGATAGCTCTGGCAGGCCAGAGGCGCTGAGTTTAATGGATTCCCCGGTATTCACCAAGAACCATTGCAAGGCGGGGTGGACTTAGGTGCCGGGAACCTACAGGTCGCGGCCTTCAGGTTTGCCTCAGAATAAAAAACACTAGGTTTGAATCACAGGAGAAGGTCTGTAGAGAACAGCAGACCCGGAACAATGCAATGGAGGAATCAGACTAAGAGTAGTCAGACACGCTGGGATCTGGTACACGGATATTAGGCTGAGAATTAGTATTCTGTTTTGCACATAAGTTAAATACTGACTGTTTTTTCATGTAGCACACAAATATCAACTTTAAATGTCAGCGTACAAATAAGCTATCAAGTATTTGCGTGCTACATGAAAAAACAGTCGGTATTTAACTTATGTGCAAAACAGAAAACTAATTTTCACCCCTTGCATTGTAACATGGTTTTGTCCAGGAGACTTAAATAAGAAACTTCTTAATTTAAGTTCCTTAATGAATCAGGCCCTATGTTATTAACATGTGACATTAATTGGGTTTTTTTCTCTGCGTACTTTTGGTACTTTACATTCCACATATTAAACCTGCAATGTATTGTCTGCAGTGCAAATCTATACCTGTATTCAACAAAAGACGTATCTTTAGAGCCACTCCTAGTTGAATACAGACATGTGTATGCCTGATTTACAAGCGGTTAAGATAAAATGCAATTTACGTCCATTTTGTGTTCCTTAATCAATCAAGCCCTGTATATTACTTTCATGGTTCATATGTGAAAATGAAAATGTTGTGATCTAGTGGTTCTTTCTACAACAGATAATCTTAATCCACCATTGGCTGAAATTCTCCCTGGTTGAATGAGCTTTTATGCATTTATATTATAGAAACTATAATAAATGTTACTAGGAAACACCAGTGGAACTATTTAAAATATTAAACTATAGGTGGACAAACACATACAAATGGATTCTAAGTAGAAAGTGTGGCTTAATATAATGTATTTGTGGCATTCACTGTATATATTACTGGCAAGTAATAGTAAATATGATCAAATTTCATCAGCTCTTGTTTGCAAAATGACTAAAATATTTTCCTTAATTTTTTAGAAGAAAATCATCTGGTAATTGCACACACTCTGTTCTCCACTTCTGATTCATGTACAGGAATACTGCCAGCAAATCCTTGGCACTAAGAAAAATCCATTGATGCCTTTTAACTTCTTGTCAGCAGAATCCTTGGCAGTGAGCAATGCGTAGTCTGATAAGACAAAAAAGTAATACTTGTTTTTCATGAATACAATCTCTTTCATACCGAATACTGTGTGAGTTTTGATTTTAGCATTACCAGTAATATGCTGTACATGCAAAATATAAAAAAAAAACACTGCAACGTAGTTACATTATAGTTTTTTGCTATGTTGTATTTTACACAACAATATACTGTTACATTCATTTTACTTTAAACAATATTTTCAAATTGGTAAAAGAAAATACATTATGGGCCTGATTCATTAAGGAATGTAAGGCAAAAAAAGGAGTAAGTTTTCTCCTGGATAAATCATGTTACAATGCAAGGGGTGCAAATTAGTTTTTTATTTTGCACAAAAATTAAATACTGGCTGATTTTTCATGCAGCACACAAATACTTAGTAGCTTTATGTTTACACTGAAATTTAAGGTTGATCTAGGACTTGCCCTATCCAAATTATAAATTTGTCAGCACATTTTAAATTTACCTCCCCTCCAATGCAACATGGTTTTGCCAAGGTGCAAAGTTACTCCTTATATTGCTTTACTTTCCTTAATAAATCAGGCCCATTGAATTTATCTTGTTGAAGTGACTGTACTGTAGATTATATTTTGATCCATCTTCAAGAAAGTTGTTTGATAAGAAATCACTGAAAGCTTATTCACAAACATTTGAAAAACCTCCAGGAAGGTATCTGAATTGATAATATATGAGATTGCTAGATAAGAATAGTTAAGAATAAGATGTATACGGCTACCAGACATCTTGTTCTACAGGAAAAGGTCTTCTATTATACGAGAGGTCAGCAAAACTTCTGCCTGTAGCCTTAATGTGATGTGCACTTTTTTGGATACTTCAAGGAATTTGCTCTGATGAGTGTACAGTAACTCTACATTTGTATACAATATAGAAAGATGGTCTTTGCACTATATCCTCAGAATCTCAAAACAGAGCATACATCAATTGGGGATATCCTAATCCTACATTCCACACAGCAACCCTAACTTAATAATGAATACTAGTCCTTGTTTCAAAACTGGAAACGATTCGAGCAACAGGTGTTAGGCAACATCTCTGGCAATGACAAAGTCCCTCAACACCTCCTGACCCACCTATATGGCCCACGTCACCCATAAATACTCTGACTTGCTCCCTGTGCACCCTCATTTTTATTCTTTAATGGCTCCCTCACGTGACTTTACCCCGTGCACGGTTGCAAAACTTCTCCCACACACCTTGTCTTTTGTTAAACTCTCTAACCCTCCTTATCAGGTTTTCCCCAGACTTTGAGCTGTCCCTGAAGACTCATTTTTTCAAAATCCCACTCCTACTTCTCTATAAGAATTATTACATCAACTGTGCTCTACTAGTAGCCTCTAACAATTTCTCACCCCAATAACAAATGTTATTGACTCTGTGTGGAGTCCCCTTGTGAATGTCTCAGGTGATGCTGCATGTCAGGGGTCTGCAGTACTGTTGTCATGCATGAGTAGGTTTGTAGAGGTGGGTGTTGAGGGCTGCCAGGGGGCACCAGAAAATTTACTGTATGGGAAGTACAAAAAATATGGATAAAATAAACAAATGAAAACAGTTTTTTAAGTATATTCTTTTTATGTTTGGACAACTGCTTTTACTTAAACCATATAGCAAATAGGAGGGTATCCACAGTGTAAAAGGGTGCTATTTGTGGTTATAGTTCCTAATAGTCTGGCAAATGTGTTGAAACCCATTTAATAATTTTATTTATGAATATTAGCACCAACCAACTCCTCACAAAGATAGTTCTGATTTAACCTAAGATATATAGTTCTTATTTTCCCTTAAATCCACAGGACCAATTTATATAATAACTTATACTTCAAGAAAAACTGCACTCAAGATGTAGCTTCATTTAAAATGTTTTGAATTCTTAATTAATATTCTAATTGTAAAGCTAATATATATTATAAAACAGTAGACATTGTATATTATACAAACGCAACAGGTTTTGTTTACACTTTTTTAACATAGGTGGTATAGCATAGATATTCATACAATACACTACATTCATTGTCTGTTTTATAAATATACGAGTTATTGTGTGTGTGTGTGTGTGTGTGGGGGGGGGTGTTTATCAGCTATTGTGTGGTGTAAGGATGTGTGTGAGTCAGTCTCACCTATTGTTAGAGGTGTGTGACTGTTGGTCTCATATATTATAAAATGGAATATAAAATGATAGATTATATATATATATAATCTTTTTCACCCAGGAACCTCCCATGTTACCTAATGCTGGGACCATCTCTTTCAACCCATGTGTCACGGGCACTAGGAGTCTTTGCCCAGGATATCACCAGATGATGGACTTACCAGAGTAATATAGCTGGTATTATGGTTCTCTGGTAGCAGGGTGCAAACGGAACAGGAGAAACAGCAGATGGTGAGAGAATGCTCAAGGAAAGTCTATGACTAGCAGCAACTGGTAATGAGTAGATGAATGTACACGAGGATCCAGATGGACAAGGAAACGTGAGGAGAGTCAGTGGTCTGCGTATAGCAAGTTGTACCACTGCTATAGTGAGGAGGAATGTCCAGGGGTAGCGAGGAGGTAGTGAGAGTCAGCGGTCTGCGTATAGCAAGTTGTACCACTGTCTATAGTGAAGGAATGGAATCCAGGTGAAGGTAGGTAACGGGGAAGTCAGTTGTCTGCGTGTAGCAAGTTGTACCACTGCTATGTGAGAGGATACTTGAAACTGATGTCACAGGGAACAGGAGTCAGTGGTCTGCATCAGCAAGTTGTACCACTGCTATATATATGTGAGGAGGGACACGAGGAGATGAATGTAAAGCAGAGTATACACGGGGCACACAGAACTTGATCCCACGATGATATCCACAATACAACAATAACTGACCAGCGCTGCTTGAAGTATACAAAGTCTCAATAGCAATCCAGGCAATAGAAAACAAAGTCAATGATAACAATAGCTTCAGTGGATAGGAGGCTCCGGAGAAGAACACAACTCAGTCCAGATGGATATGCAATACAAAAGCAAAGTCAATGGAAAGTATGCATACCGCGGTTCAGGAGAGCAGGCTGTCAGAGCGACATGCAGGGATACCTGAAGGCTGAAGGCCAGCAGGAGGAGAGACCACTGGAGGGTGGAAGCGGTAATCAGGTTGGTGCAGCGCACGGCAGGTAATCCAGAATCAAAGAAGCAATACTCAGGAGGTAGTATTAAGTGAAACTGGAAACGTGATGAACATGGGGAGTTGAGGCGGTCTGGTATCCAGTAGTAGTGGTAACGGAGGCAGCGGAGAGCTGACACGATAAACACAGAAGAGTTGAGACAATCAGGAAATCTGAAGTAGTAACGGAGGCAGCGGATAGGAATCAGCTGAGTGCAGGCACGATGAACACAGGAGAGTTGAAGTGAGCAGGAACTCTGTAGTAGTAACGGAAGCAGCGGATAGGAATCAGCTGAGTGCAGGCACGATGAACACAGGAGAGTTGAAGTGAGCAGGAACTCTGTAGTAGTAACGGAGGCAGCGGATAGGAATCAGCTGAGTGCAGGCACGATGAACACAGGAGAGTTGAAGTGGTCTGGCAACCACAATAGCAGTAAACAGGAATCAGCAGAAGCTGAATACACGAGGAACACAGGAACACCTTCAGAGGCTCATGGGGAATGAGACTCCAAGATCAGGCAACCAGGTAATGATCACAGGTGGTTTAAATAGGGAGGGTTGCCTGATCATCCAATCAATTAAAAGCAACAGGTATTGAAGGCTTGATAAGGGCTGCACATGCGCAGACCCTCAGGATAGCGGACGGCCACGGTTCCTGAACACACGGGAAATGGCACTCACAGTCCGGTGAGTGACAGTACCCCCCCTTTTAAAGGTGGGCACAGAACACCTGGAACTGGGTTTGTCCGGAAACTTGGAATAAAACTTCTTAAGAAGAGCTGGAGCGTTGAGATCTTCTGCTTTGATCCATGACTGCTCTTCAGGACCAAAGCCCTTCCAATGAACGAGGAAACGAAGAACTCCTCGCGAAATTTTTGCATCCAACATGTGAGTAATCTTAAAGTCCTCCTCTTGATGAAATTTTAACTGGCCGAGGTGCTGAAGGAGGGACCGAGAAACGGTTGATGATAAGAGGTTTGAGCAAAGACACATGGAAGGCATTGGAAATACGAAGGTTCTTAGGTAGTAGAAGTTTGAAACAAACTGGATTTATCACTTGAATGATCCTATACGGACCAATAAAACGAGGAGCGAACTTCATAGATGGGACCTTCAAACAAATATTTTTGGTTGATAACCAAACACGATCTCCGATTTTCAATGGTGGAATAGCCCGTCTCTTTTTTTCTGCAAAAGACTTATATCTGGCAGATGTTTTCTTTAAACAGGTTTTGACCTGAGACCAAATATTTTTGAAGGTCTGACAAACAGTCTCTACAGCAGGAACTATGGTGGGACTGAGGGCTCAGGAAATTCCGGAAAAGACGGATGGTGACCGTAAACCACAAAGAATGGAGTTTTAGAAGATGACTCATGATACATGTTGTTATGAGCGAATTCAGCCCATGGAAGCAAATCTACCCAGTTGTCTTGGTTGGCTGAAGAGAACATCCTTATAAAAGTCTCAAGATCTTGATTGACCCTTTTGGTTTGTCCGTTTGATTGAGGATGGTAGGAGGATGAGAGTGATAATCGGATACCCAAGGTCTTACAGAGGGCCCGCCAGAATCTGGAAACGAATTGTACTCCTCTATCTGAAACAATCTCGGAAGGACATCCATGAATATGGAAAATTTCTTTGATGAAATAATCAGCCAGAGTAGATGAAGAAGGTAAACCGGTCAAAGGAACGAAATGTGCCATCTTCGAAAATCTGTCCACCACTACCCAAATAGTATTGCAGTTTTTACTAGGAGGAAGATCAGTAACAAAGTCCATACTAATATGGGTCCACGGCTTGGAAGGAATGGGTAGTGGTTGAAGCAAACTCGCTGGAGTTCTGTGGGGAGTCTTAAACTGGGAACACAAATCACACGCAGCCACAAAATCTTTGACATCTTTCCTCATAGAAGGCCACCAGTAACTTCGAGAAAGAATTTCAAAGGTCTTGCGTTCACCAGAGTGTCCAGAAAAACAAGAAGAGTGAAACCACGAAAGGATTTTCTTCCTAAGAGCAGGACCTTAGTGGAAGAAGCAGCCAGAGAAACACATTTGGGATCTAATATAGAGTGGTTGGGACCATCTTCAACGTCTGAGGACGTCACAAAAGCTCGAGATAGGGCATCTGCTTTTTTATTTTTTGCAGCTGGTTTGAAGGTTATGATTAGTTCAAAACGAGAAAAGAAAAGAGACCATCTTGCTTGACGAGGATTCAAACATTGAGCAGACTGTAAATATGACAAATTTTTATGATCAGTAAAAATTGTCACAGGATGACGAGCTCCCTCCAACAAATATCTCCATTCCTCTAATGCTACTTTTATAGCCAGCAACTCCTTGTCCCCGATGGTATAATTCTTCTCCGCAGGCAGAAGACCCCGAGAGTAAAAGGCACAAGGATGGAATTTTTGTTGCTCCGATCTTTGGGAGAGAATGGCTCCTAAACCAACATTAGAGGCATCTACCTCTAGGAAGAAGGGAAGCGTCACATCAGGCTGTCGAAGAACAGAAGCAAAGAAGAAGGACTCTTTGAGAAACTGAAAGGCTTGAAGAGCCTCAGTGGACCATTGTTTAGTATTGGCCCCTTTACGAGTTAGGGCCACAATAGGAGATGCAATCGAGGAGAAATCTTGAATGAAGCGTCTATAGTAATTGGCAAAACCTAAAAAACGCTGAATTGCACGAAGAGTAGTTGGCTGAGGCCAATGTAACACAGCATTCACCTTTTCTGGATCCATCTGAAGACCAACTCTGGAGATAATATATCCCAGAAATGGAATCTGGGGCAACTCGAATGAACATTTTTCTAACTTGCAGAATAATGAATTTTTCCGGAGTCTGGAAAGGACCTCTGCCACATGTTGATGATGAGAAGGCAGGTCCTGCGAAAAGATCAATATGTCGTCCAGATAGACGACGACACAAACATATAACAAGTCCCGGAAGATCTCATTAATGAAACCCTGGAAAACAGCGGGTGCATTACATAACCCGAAGGGCATTACTAAATATTCATAATGCCCGTCTCTGGTGTTAAAAGCTGTCTTCCATTTGTCACCGGACCTGATTCGAATTAAATTGTAGGCACCACGAAGATCCAACTTGGTAAAGATCCGGGCTCCCTTGATACGATCAAATAACTCAGTAATTAATGGAATGGGATACCGATTTTTGATAGTTATGGCGTTAAGTCCACGAAAATCTATGCAGGGGCGTAATGACCCATCCTTCTTTTTTACGAAGAAAAACCCTGCTCCGGCGGGAGAGGTAGAAGGTCGAATAAATCCTCGCTGGAGATTCTCTTGGATGTATTCAGATGTAGCTTGAGTTTCAGGTAACGAAAGTGGATACACACGTCCCCTGGGAGGAGTCTTGCCAGGTTGAAGATCAATCGGACAGTCCCATGAACAATGAGAAGGAAGACGTTCAGACTGAGTTTTATCAAATACATCGGCAAAAGAAGCATACTGAGGAGGAAGTCCCGGTGAACAAGGTGAAATGGAGGATTGCTGTATTTTGAGAGGAACGACTTGAGAGAGGCAACGATGATGACATTCAGGCCCCCAAGACATAACTTGAGGAGTGTGCCAGTCAATCTGAGGAGAGTGAAGTTGAAGCCATGGAAGGCCTAATACAATCAGACTGGTAGTAACAGGAAGAATTAAAAATGAAATTTCTTCCTGGTGTAATACGCCAATTTGAAGAGTTACTGGAGACGTACTCTGGGTGATGAGACCATTAATAATGCTGATCCATCGATAGCAGTCACAGTAATAGGCATTTTCAAGGTAATCACTGGTAGGGACCATTGATTCACGAGGGATTTAGAAATAAAATTTCCTGCAGCTCCAGAGTCAATAAGTGCTTGGGACTTAAAGGATTTGGTAGCAAAGGAAACTGTAACATCAAAAGCACAAACTTTTAATTTCGTAGAACATGGAGAGGACTCCAGGGACCCTAACTTCACCTCTCCAGAACTGGTTAGGGCCTGGCATTTCCCGATTTTTTTAAAGGCATGAATTGAGCATATGAGTAGAATCAGCACAATAGATACAAAGTCTATTTTTTACTCTTCGGTCCCTCTCCTCTGAAGTTACTTTGGAGCGACCTATCTCCATGGGTATCACCGGAGATGAAACTGGGCGAACTTGAGGGCTTGAGTGAAGAGGTGCTTTAAATGAAGTTGTTTTTTCAGACTCTCTTTCACGAAATCTCATGTCTACACGGTGGCAAAGAGAAATCAAATCTTCTAGAGAAGTAGGTAGTTCTTGAGTAGTCAGTGCATCTTTAATTTTATCAGAAAGCCCCTGCCAGAAGGCGGCAATTAACGCTTCAGTGTTCCACTGAAGTTCAGAGGCTAATATCCGAAATTGAATGACGTACTGGCCTACAGTACGAGAACCCTGACGTAGACGGAGGATCCTGGATGCAGCGGAAATAACACGACAAGGTTCATCAAATACACTTCGAAACGTGGAAATAAATTTGGCACTATCCTGTAATAATGGATCATTTCTTTCCCACAGAGGGGAAGCCCGTGCGAGAGCTTGTCCGGAAAACAAGGAAATGAGATAGGCCACTCTGGAACGCTGAGTAGAGAAATTGTGAGGTTGAAGCTCAAAATGAAATGAGCATTGATTTAGAAAACCCCTGCATGTTTTGGGGTCTCCATCATATTTTGACGGAGTAGGCAGGTGAAGCGTGGAAGCAGTAGACACCTGGGATGGCACTGGGGAAACGGAGGAAGGCACAGGAGCATCAACAGTAGCTGTGACATCCTGCACAGACGCTCCCTGGGAGGCCAACGCCCGGTAACACCGCAGCAAATGTCGCTGGCGAACATCCTGTTGTTCAATACGGGTAACCAGATGCTGCAGCATCTCTTTAGCTGTAAGTTCCGCACCTGGGTCTGTCATGGCCTGATCTTACTGTCACGGGCACTAGGAGTCTTTGCCCAGGATATCACTAGATGATGGACTTACCAGAGTAATATAGCTGGTATTATGGTTCTCTGGTAGCAGGGTGACAACGGAACAGGAGAAACAGCAGATGGTGAGAGAATGCTCAAGGAAAGTCTATGACTAGCAGCAACTGGTAATGAGTAGATGAATGTACACGAGGATCCAGATGGACAAGGAAACGTGAGGAGAGTCAGTGGTCTGCGTATAGCAAGTTGTACCACTGCTATAGTGAGGAGGAATGTCCAGGGGTAGCGAGGAGGTAGTGAGAGTCAGCGGTCTGCGTATAGCAAGTTGTACCGCTGTCTATAGTGAAGGAATGGAATCCAGGTGAAGGTAGGTAACGGGGAAGTCAGTGGTCTGCGTGTAGCAAGTTGTACCACTGCTATGTGAGAGGATACTTGAAACTGATGTCACAGGGAACAGGAGTCAGTGGTCTGCGTCAGCAAGTTGTACCATTGCTATATATATATGTGAGGAGGGACACGAGGAGATGAATGTAAAGCAGAGGATACACGGGGCACACAGAACTTGATCCCACGATGATATCCACAATACAACAATAACTGACCAGCGCTGCTTGAAGTATACAAAGTCTCAATAGCAATCCAGGCAATAGAAAACAAAGCCAATGGTAACAATAGCTTCAGTGGATAGGAGGCTCCGGAGAAGAACACAACTCAGTCCAGATGGATATGCAATACAAAAGCAAAGTCAATGGAAAGTATGCATACCGCGGTTCAGGAGAGCAGGCTGTCAGAGCGACGTGCAGGGATACCTGAAGGCTGAAGGCCGGCAGGAGGAGAGACCACTGGAGGGTGGAAGCGGTAATTAGGTTGGTGCAGCGCACGGCAGGTAATCCAGAATCAAAGAAGCAATACTCAGGAAGCAGTAGTAAGTGAAACTGGAAAAATGATGAACACGGGAGAGTTGAGGCGGTCTGGTATCCAGTAGTAGTGGTAACGGAGGCAGCGGAAAGCTGACACGATAAACACAGGAGAGTTGAGACAATCAGGAACTCTGAAGTAGTAACGGAGGCAGCGGATAGGAATCAGCTGAGTGCAGGCACGATGAACACAGGAGAGTTGAAGTGAGCAGGAACTCTGTAGTAGTAACGGAAGCAGCGGATAGGAATCAGTTGAGTGCAGGCACGATGAACACAGGAGAGTTGAAGTGAGCAGGAACTCTGTAGTAGTAACGGAAGCAGCGGATAGGAATCAGCTGAGTGCAGGCACGATGAACACAGGAGAGTTGAAGTGAGCAGGAACTCTGTAGTAGTAACGGAGGCAGCGGATAGGAATCAGCTGAGTGCAGGCACGATGAACACAGGAGAGTTGAAGTGAGCAGGAACTCTGTAGTAGTAACGGAGGCAGCGGATAGGAATCAGCTGAGTGCAGGCACGATGAACACAGGAGAGTTGAAGTGGTCTGGCAACCACAATAGCAGTAAACAGGAATCAGCAGAAGCTGAATACACGAGGAACACAGGAACACCTTCAGAGGCTCATGGGGAATGAGACTCCAAGATCAGGCAACCAGGTAATGATCACAGGTGGTTTAAATAGGGAGGGTTGCCTGATCATCCAATCAATTAAAAGCAACAGGTATTGAAGGCTTGATAAGGGCTGCACATGCGCAGACCCTCAGGATGGCAGACGGCCACGGTTCCTGAACACAAGGGAAATGGCACTCACAGTCCGGTGAGTGACACCATGGTACTGGAGTACTTTATCAATCCAGTCCTTTCCAATGGATTATACCCAAGTAAAAGGACTATCCTGAGGCCCAATTTCAGTTGTGTTTCACTTTTTTTGTCTGAATGGTTACCTGGCCTAAGCAAACCTTTTATTCGGGATTTGGTAACAGAGGGACTGGGCACTGAGGTGTGGTAGGAATTTCAGTTCACGCCAGAAATAAAGCACATTTATATTAACCTCCATTAGGTTCACAGCAACTAACACAGCACTCCCAATAAATTGTCAAATTTCACAATAACTGTGATAATACCAAGATGTTAGGGTAGAAACCCAGAGATAAGCCCTGGTACCTAGTGGTTCAGGGTCACATAGTCAAAGAAAACAGAAGGGTACAATATTATCTTTAAAAGTGGTGGACATTAGTAAAATGGTTGTTTAAAAGTGTACAAATCATTTAAACAAGTGTTGTGTTGGGAAATGCTTTAATGATTATGGAAGCAGACAGGGCCAGTTGATATAGCAGTTAAAACACCAGTAAATGACAAAAAAAGCACTCTCCCCCCATCTGCTGCATTTGCATAATCCATGTTTAACTGAAACAGCATGCTTTAAAGTAATCAGTGAACTGAGATCTCAGCTTTATCCTCAGGAAAGAAAAAACATTAGGACATTTTAGATATATTTATTTTTTCAGCACATAATTATTGAAATAATCTTACCTTTTCAATTTCAGTCCAGTTTTAAACAACCTTTCAAAATTCATAATTTATATTTAAATATGTTGGTTAGGGACAGAATTCACTGATTCTTCTTTTGTAATTATTCTAACTTTATCGCTATACCTTTATTCTCTTTCCTTTGTTCTCTGTATGAAACTTTAACCACCTCTCTTTGCTTTTCCAAGGGCAAATGTTCATTCACCGTGAGTGTGCTCAATTTGTTCCCAATCAGTTTTTAATAATTGGTTGACAAAATAAAAGCTTTCAAGCAAAAAAATAAATAGGTCATTGTAAAGTTCACCGAACTGTAGAAGGTGATAGCACAGACAAGTAGGCATTGTTGGCATGCGTTATTCATTTTTTTGCACATAGACTGAACTATGATAATAGATAATATTTTTCTATAAGAAAGTAGAATCCATATGAATTGTACATTGAATGCAACTGTCCGCAAAATAATGTAAGAGAAACATATGCCTGCTGATATGTTGTTTCAGTATCTCATATTATTGGTATTATTGGTATAGTATTTAATTTATTTACACAACATAAGATTTGTTGCCTACTTTATTGTTTTTTTTACCAAGTATTTGAGTTTTTTTTATAGTTAACAGACAGGGCCTCATTTTGAGTTTAGAGCAAATTTAAAGGGCGGTTGTGGCTTATCCTAATTCTACTCTAAATTGCAGTGTTAAAATAAACTTGTCCAGTATTTGTGTCTGCCACAGCAACACTCACCTAACCACGCGTGACATGTGTGTGATAGGGCAAATTCAAATAAAATCATCTGGTCTGTCTAAAAATTATTAAACTGCTCCCAAAATTATAAACCCAGATTTGGTTTCAAAACTTTCACTTACTCCCTGACTTATCTCAAAATACAATCACAAGTTAATTTAATCAGTGTTATTATAAACAAAACAATTCCCTGTATTTTGTTATGCAGTGTATAAAACAGCAAAACTTATCTGGCAAGTGAGTTCTCTAAGAACATAAACACAGAGTGTTACTAAATGGAGTTTAATATGACAAAGAACACCACTCTGTCCTCTCAAACACTGTTGATTGTGGGGTCACTAGAAGAGGTTTCTGTATATTTTATTTGGTTTTAAGACCCAATTATGACCCTGTGTTCCTACACATTTTTGGTAGTGAATTCTGCAATATAGGATATCTCTCTCCTAAAACATTGCAGAGATTTAATAATAATTCCTTTAAATAGAATGTAAATGTATGCACGTATACATATAAAATTCATTATAAAATATAGATGCCTTAGAAAGGTATGTTATTTCACTAAGTTGCATATTCTGCTGTTAGGTATACATATTTTATGCAGCTCAGTTCCTTGTTTTTTTATGCAAAATGTTCTCCTCAAATGTGGATTATAAAATGATTTGATGCATATTAGTTTCTATATAAAATATAATGCATTTCATAGCTAGTATCCTTTTTGTGACTTCAAGGGGTCCTTAACCTTCACTGCATCTGTGGAACTGAGTCATAAACCTAGGTGACATGTTGATCTTATTGGTATATACTGTACTTGGGTTTTTTGCCCATACTTGCCAACTCTCCCGGAATGTCCGGGAGAATCCCGCATTTCACGGGAGTCTCCCGGAGAGTGTGGCATTCTCCCTGATCTGCCCACTTCCTAGTGAAGTGGACAGAATTCGGTTCAAACGCAGCGATCGCGGTGTTTGACCCCAACCCCGCTGTAAAATGACGCATTTTGCGTCATTATGTCACAGGGGCGGGGCCAAAATTTACGCTATTTTCAGAGCCCCGCCCCCTGCACGTCCACCTCCTCCCGGAAGCCAAATCTAAAATGTTGGCAAGTATGTTTTAGCCTCAAAAAATATGAACAACCTTGCTGTGTGACAAGACACTGACACTTAGGAAACTGCTAGAGAAGGTATGTGCATAGCAAGCCCCTAAAATGCCACACACAGTGACACAGAAATATCCCTACATGCAAATAAAATGCTCCGCTGTGGAAGTGATATGTGATCATTTCCCCTCAGAGTATTACAGGGATGACGAATCCACAATAGGTGAGTGGAGATGGAGACAGTAATTAATATAACTGGTGGGAAGTTAATGTTGATGCACGAAGATTGGGAGTTAATTATAATGTTGAGGGGTTTGATGATCATAATGGAGTACTTTTGACTAGGCTGAGTTAGGTAATGATTACGAGGGTAATAAATATGAATGAAATTAATTAATGATGTTGGAGTTCATTAATTATGGGGTTGAGGGAGTTAATGATTGTAAAGGGGTTAATGATGTTGAAGGGGTTGTTATGATGAAGTTAAGCATTTAAAGATTATGAGTAGGAATTAATTATGAGGGGTAATGTGGGAGTTAATTACTATAAGGGGATTAATTTGTAATTTTGGGGGTTAATTGATGATACAGAGGCTGATTAAAAGGTTTTCATGATGATTTGTTAGTTTCATTATGCAATTATTTTATGACGGAACTTTTATCATGTCATTGCCAGTTTATTGGCGTCATTATTGACATTTGTATTGTATGTATTTATTTTTTATCTATGTGTATGTATTTGTTCATTAATAAACTTGTACTATATTTAATTAGTGGTGACAAATCCCTTTATCGGCTATTTTGGACCCAGTTTAGTGTTATGCTGGGTAATTTATTATTTATTATTTTTATTTACTTAGTATTACCTGTGGGATTAGAATTCTTTATTTAACATTTGGCCTGTGGTATTTGGAGCCCAAGGTGCCTGTACCTCAGGGAGATAGGGCCATGGAGGTGACCTGAAACTTGTATAGCAAGTCCCATAGTGCTGTTCCTTTGTATGTATATGTGTTTGCAATTTGCATTGTGCTTAAAGGGTTAACAAAAGGCCCTGAAACAGTTGCAGTGGGTGATTTTTACTTTGTATGCCCTGATTGTAGCGTGTTCATGTATACTGTATATTATATGTGATTATATATATATATATATATATATATATATATATATATATATATATATATTTATTTACATATACATTTTGAATTTATTTATATTTCTATTTACTTTTATTTTACATTTATTGGCTATTTATTTTGGGTTCTATATTTGTCACTAGCGCCAGAGCTTTGCTTCTGTTTGTGGAATGTGGTTTTCATGATGATGCTGAGAGATTTGATGTTTTTCATGAGGTTAGTGACTGAGGTTGAGGGGACTGATTAATGAGAGGGTTAATGATTATTACAGATGTGTGGCTGACCCCCTTGTTTCAGTTTTGGATGTAGTTTTAGTTCTACAGCTTCTTCGTGTTTTGGTTTTGTTACAGGTTTTGCCCCAAAATCATGAAAGGTTTTGGTTTTGGATTGTTAAAAATAGGTACAATTATGTGATTTTTAGCTGGTTTTGCTCCTATATTACTATTTACAGCATTAACAGACATTTACAATTTATTTTCTAATGCTTTATTCACAACTGTCCAAATTTTCACCAATTTTGATCAAAGTATTGCTGCTGACCCTTTCCATTGTATTGCTGCTGACCCTTTCCATTGTATTGCTGCTGACGCTCTCCAATGTGCCACACATGCTGCCTAACAGTTACCTACTTGGTGTATGTTTTTTTTTTTAATGAAAATGTAACTGATGTTACATTACATTACTGATGTTGCAACTGACCTTTGATGAGGATGATGGTGATGATAACATTTCATTTTTCACCATTGAGGAAGATGACAAGTAACCACTGTTATTCAAATGCCCATGATCAACATCCCTATCTAATCTTGAGTTTAGTAAAAAAATTGTTGGCTTTTGTGGGGGCCCAAACAAATCAAGCACTTCAGCCACAAAAGTACAGTCCCTGTTGCTAAAGTGTTTGGCTTATTAAACTATTTGCATGCACTTTTCAACATATGTGTGGGCCCAAGGACAATGCCATCTTGACTTGCGCCATTTAACATTGTGCCCTTTCATCATCTTTTCAATGTCTACTAATGCTGCTGTCTGTAACTAAAATCTTGTGTCCACTCTAGTCTTAATGAAGGATTTTGTAACTCTGCCTTCATTACATTTTCTTTCTTCAATTCAATTAAAAAAATAATTAACCAGTCTATACGTTTCCCTAACTCATTAAAATTGCTTAAATCATCAGCCATCATATCTCCATTTATACATGTATTCTTTGCCAGTGCCACATTCTGTCCTTTTAATTTCTCAGAATGTGGACTTATAATTGCATTGTCTTGTCAAGACAGATGTTTTTGGTAACCAAATCTGCATCAATGTCAGGTATACATACTTACTTGTAAGGCCCACTATTACCCTATCTGAACTGCCTGGTTTACATATTTCTTAGACTTCACTAATATAACATATATATATATATATATATATATATATATTATTTATACATTCCATATCTATATACATGGGTCTTCGTGACCGCCTTCACCGTAAGTCTCGGTCATTACTCTTTACACTGGTGAGAGTTCCAGTCCCACCATCAGTGCATTTTCAGGTCACCTCCTGGCCCTATCTCCCTGAGGTACAGGCAGGGCTGCCAAGAAGAATTCAGGTCCCCAGTACAACAAATTAATGGGGCCCCCCTTATAGTCGAGTATGGTAAAAAAAATTGCGCCGCCGCCAGGCAAATTTTTTTCCGGATGTGTGGTCATGCATTTGGGGGCGTGGCAAATGCACCATTGGGGCGTGGCTAACACATAGAAATCAATAGGCTCTTTTTTAACCCCTCTATGACAGACCTCCCCCTCATTTTTTTAACCCCTCTGTGCCAGGCACCCCCCCTCATTTTTTAACCCCTCTATGACAGGCCCCACCTCTCGTTTTTTTTAACCCCTCCATGACAGGCCCCCCCTCGCTTTTTTAACCTCTCTATGACAGGCCCCCCCCTCATTTTTTTAACCCCTCTATGACAGGCCCCCCTCGTTTTTTTAACCCCTCTATGACAGGCCCCCCGCTTGTTTTTTAACCCATCTATGACAGGCCCCTCCCTCGTTTTTTAACCCCTCTATGACAGCCCCCCCTCGTTTTTGAACCCCTCTATGACAGCCCCCCCGTTTTCCTCCCTTTACTTACCTTTTCATTTTCCTCTCTCTTGGTCTTCTCTGCTGCTCTGTGCTCCATTGCTCCAGACTGACTGAATGATGGGCGTGACATGATGACGTCACACCCGGCATTCAGGCAGTCAGAATGGAGCACAGAGCAGCAGAGAGGAGTGACGCCGGTGCCGCGATCACGTGAGTATGAATATTTTTTTTTTACTACCCTGCTCCCCCCACCAATGACCGAGCCCTCCCACTGCTGCTAAATTTTTTTTGAAAAAAATAAATAAAAAAAAACCAAACGTCGGCGCGAGGGCCCAGGCCGGGCCCCCTGGCATGCCCGGGCCTGGGTAATTAGTATCCGCTTTCCCCCCCCCTTTCTTGGCGGCCCTGGGTACAGGCAACTTGGGCTCCAAACACCATAGGCCTTCCGCCATCTAATGACCTCTACCTGTTACTATAGCTTCGCTGTCTATGACGATTGCTCTTTGATGTTCAAAATGTAATGTGTGCGTACTCTTTGAAGTTTCGTAATATGGGTACAGGCCACCTTTATCTATCATCATCAACATTTATTTAAATAGTGACAGCAAATTACGTAGTGCTTTACAATTGGATATTTACTTGTCTAAACATCTACTGAAGCCTCTGTCCATCTAATGACATCTGAATGTTACTGCCTCTTTACTCTCCATGATGAATACTCTCTAACATTCCAAATTTAGTGTGTGCTTAGTGTTTCAAATTTTTTATTGCTTATACCTTATACTAAATTGTTTTTGTTGCTTAATTTATCTAATGGGCTTGCTTCATTTGGTGGCATGGCAGATGACATCGTTTTGCAGCTGCTGCAATGCTCTACATGCGGTTGCTGAATGTCGAAAATGCACAGAAAAAAACATCACACCCAAACATCCTTTTCCCCACTTAATATAGATGTCACTGTATAACAACTTGACAAGTGTTGAAAAGTTTAGAATATACTAGTTTTTGGAGGAGTTCTGCTGCTGACCCTCACACACAAACACACAGTTTTTACCACTTAATACAGATGTCACTGACACACACAAGATTACTTTCACTAGAAAAACTTACATTTTTAAAATAATTCAATCTAATTGTTTTTTGGGTTCTGCTGCTAATAGTCATACAGCTAAAGCAGACTGTTTTTCTCCACTAAATATACTAGTTAGTTCAGAATGATATCTAACTCAGTCTATATACTATTACTACATATATGAGTTAATACCAACCAGTAGCCACTACTGTTTAAACTCTCCCACAGATTGAAATGAAAACCAATTGATCAACAAACTATTCTAGCTGACTGATCCCTACATAGCTGCTTTACAATAATCACAACTATTATATTGTTTTCTCTGTACATCTTTCACCCTGATCGTTATTTTCAGAGCAGAGTACTGCAGCTAACATCCTCCCTACATGCTGTCTGTTCTAAAAGAACACAAAAGGAGGTAGGGCTATATATAGAAGATATTAACTCTCACAACTTTTGATTCAATATTTTCCCATAAATGATGCTGTGCCTCGTTTTGAGATCTGAAAATGGCGCACGAAACCGAGTTACCCGGAACCCCAAACCTCAGATCTGTTGAATTTCTCTGAATTCGAACCGTTCATCTCATGATTATTATGAAGGGGTTCATTATAATGAGGGGCTATTTATGAGGCTTTAGGGCAGGCCTGTCCAACCTGCGGCCCTCCAGATGTTGTGAAAGGCCTGCTTTAGGGATTATTTATGATGGACCACTGCTCATGGGCGAGTGCTCTGTGCATGCTCCCCTGGCTAAATTTACCAGCCAGCCCCTATTGCTCTTGGGGCAGTGATATGTGCTTGACCCCCCTGCTTGTAATGTGAGATGAGTGGAGGCGATATTGGTGTAATGTGTGGAGAAAGAGATAAGGCTGATATTGGTGCAATGCGTAGAAAAAGAGGGTGGGGAAGGAAACAGTGTAATATGTGGGGTGGGGAGTCAGAGTAGCATTGGTATAATGTGTGAAGAGCAGAGCAGAGGTGGAGTTGGTGTTATTAGTGTGAGTGGCATAACAATGTGGCTCAGACAAAGGGTAACATGTGTAGACACCTGTCACAATGAATGGCATATAGGGATACCTGCAAAATTGATGACATGTGAGTACACAGTACTTGTATCTGTGGGTTTTGTGAGTGGCATACTATGGCCAGGGCACTAGGTGCCATGTGAGAACATCTGGTTGAATGCAAGGTAGGGGAAATTAGGGAAAGCTAGTGCAGTGGATGGCTTGTGGGGAGTCATTTGGAACAGTGGATGGAATTTAAGGGACACATGACATAGTGAAGGGCATATGCAGGTATACTGGTGACATGTCTGGATAAAGTGATGTCAAAATGTTGTTCATTTACTATGCTTACACTGTAAAACAATGCTTGTTTCTTAGATTAGTAGCGATGTGAAGTACAGACTTTTTTTCTTTACAACTAATTTTTCATTTAATAAAATAGAGACACTTTGGGCTGGAATCATTAATAAACGTAAAACGAACAAAATGTGCATTTTTAGAAAAGACACATACATTAGGCATACACATGTCTATATTCAACAAGGAGCGGATCTGAAGATACGGCTGGTGATGAATACAGATCTAGGTCAACTCTGCCCTAACAGAAAAGACACTGCAGGATACGCCCAATACATGTGTGGAATATAAAGTCACAAATGAATGCACAGAATTTTTTTTTCTAATCATTGTCATTTGTTTATGATATAGTAGTCATTAATGACAAAACATCACTAGTAATCAACATTTACACCAGACCTATAGCTGGTGCAAGTGATACGACAGAAAAACACGTACCTTTGAGATGTACAAAGCTTGAATCGGATGTTGCTGTGTGTGCTCAAGCTTAGCACGCCCTTAATATACATTGACAACGTGCCTACACCTATTCCCTTCCCTGTTCCACCCATGAAATCGTAGGCTGTAGTAAGTGCCCTTGGATGTTGCTGCGCTCACTGGTGTATGCACCGATTCTGTGCATGCGCAATGCGTTTATCTGCAAAACACGGCGCGTATCGGCATTTACTTACTTTAAATAATCAGGTCCTTTATGTATTGTGCAGGTATGCAGCATTTCACAGTGTCTTTAAACAAGTGCATAATACATAGACAAGGATTAAAAAAATTATAACAAAAAGTGTCTGTTGCCAGCCCATTGTCATGTTTTTTGTTTTTGCATTGTTTCAAAATGTACCATTTGTAAACACCCCCTCTAGAAATCCTGGGCAGCAGTGGACCCTGTACAGCATCCTGCACCAGACACAAGTGCTATCCAGCCAGGAGGAGGCGAGACTTATTATTTTTATTTTTATAAAAGTCAAGTGTGTGAGGGGCTGGGAATAAGAGGAGCGACAGGATGAAACTTTGCACAGAGAAACCTTGCACCTACCCAGTCTGTATGGTACCATGAGGGGTCAGTGCTCGTGTTGTCTTGAGAACCCCAATCATTTTGTATGTATATGTTATCTTATGGATTGTGACCTTTTTTGCTACATCAGTAATTTTTAGCTGGATCTGTCTTTAAAATATGCATCTTTCATCTTTATATCACTAAGCTTTACTTGTCAGGAATAGGCAGAAATGCACTATTTAAGTATACAGTGTGAAACAATAATTTTTCTGGCTGCAAAAAGTCTTATCTAGCAGCACTATCTTTTGAATATTTTGCACTACAAGTGCTTTGGGGCTGATGCAGACAGAAACCAAACTGCCTTTGTCCACTTCTATTTATATTCTACAGTATATAACGGCTGAATAGTTTTCTATTTTACTAGTAGTGTAGAGGGGGTCTGATACAGACTGCCACCAAACTGCCTTTGTCCATTTCTATTTAACATACAGTCAATGCAGGCTGATTTTTTTCTATTTAACTACAACTGGAGGATGTAATATAAAAAATGCTATTTTTTACAAAATAGCAAAAGAAAACCAAACAAAACCAAAACCAAAACACGCAAGGGCGGTTTTGCCAAAACCAAAGCCAAAACCAAAACATGAAGGTACTCCAGATCCAAAACCAAAACCAAAACACGGGGGTCAGTGACCATCTCTAATATTTAGGGACATTTCTTACTTTGCAGGAAGGCATGCAGTCATTTCCACTTATTATAGAGGGTTGCATATGCTTAGTTGCAAGTGGCTTGTGACCAATCATTTGCCACCCTCTATGATAGTAAATGCTCACTCTTCTAGCTACAGCAATACATACATAAATATTCAGAGGAGACAATGCTTAAGTAGCTTGCCCGGTTACTTCCTATGAACTATCTGCATTAGAGTATGGAGTAAGTGCATGATGAATTTGCTCTTTGCACAACTTGATTAATGGTAACATAAAAAGCAAATCACTTCTCCAGAAGTCTGTACTCCCTTATGCTCACTAATATAATGAATCAGAAATATACCAATCCAATGAACAGATACATTGAAGGCATACTAAAAATAAAGATTGATAAAAATGATTTAAGAAATTTTATTTATTTTTAACTCTTGTTCTCTCCCTCATTTTTGTAGTGGCTATATTTCTATGCAGTATTGTATGATTTTTATTTGTATAGCACCATAAATCTGCATAGCTGTTTACCACTTCACAATACAATTTGAAAAGAGTGAAAAAAATCAACCTTTACTTTAGGATTCTCTTTCTAAAATAATGTGATTTTATAATATTATTGTAGCCCACCCATAGGGTGTGGAGGAGGGGGGCTAACATTCTTTTTTTCATTGTCTAAATATATTTCTAAGAGGGACTGCATATTCAATTATTTTATATTTTTTTGTGGCCACTATAGGTTTTCATGTAGTCCGATAAAGGGAACCAGCTATACCTAGGATTGTGTTTGTTGGTCTATTAGAATGACCATGTTTTATAATAAAGGAGCTGGCCTTCACGTAGCTTGGCAAATGCAATATGGTATTGAATGAATAGTAGATATATTTACATAATTCATCTTTTGTTTTTTTTATTTTTCAGTGTGCAAAAAATCATTATATTTTTATTCTTAATAAATCTGAAAATACAGACAATCTTGCTTGTGTAAGGTAGAGGTCTGACAACGTTTGTAAGAGAGAGAGACAATAAAACTGTGGGATTATACCATACTTGCCGACGTCGGCATCGGGAGCTGCCTGGGTGAAGTAGGCATGTGATTTTGGGATTTTTTGAATCTCATTCTGCCCACTTCCTAGTGAAGTGGGCAGATGCGGGAGGCTGCCATTCTCTCCCAGGAGTCCGGGATACCTATCCGGAATCCGGCAGTCTCCTGGACATTCCGGGAGAGTTGTCAAGTATGGATTATACATTCAATAAATGCATAAGAGAATACTCTCCCAACTGTTTGTAAGTGCCATATCTATCAAAAGTTACTACTACACAGTACACAGCATTAATTAAGTATTGTTTCTGATTTCTCACAACTCTCAAAGGAAAAAGTGTATTGAGAATATTTGAAAATATCTATACTTGCACAGAACCGACTCTCCCGAAGATCTAAACCACCTTATTACATTCACTGACATATAAAACCATTGGCACCCTAAGAATAACCTGCATGAAATGTTGTCTCTATGTTACTAGCAAGCTGCCTGTAACATTTATAGCCTCGCTGTGGCCATGTAGGAGGACTTCAACAGTAATACTGATCCAATCTATTATTATCAGTCCAACGTGTATTCCTCTGTGCAGGTGTCTACATTTTCAGCTAGCAGAGCGGATTTTTAATGGTTTGTTAACTTATATATGTCTTTTGTGTTGTATGCACACCCCGAGATTGTTGCACAAAAAATCCACGCTAACGCCAGTGAACCAATGTGCCCATCATTCCAGGGCAACCACTATAGGGAATAGTTCTAAGACTAGCAAATTACTTACCAGGCCGTTGCCCTGCTATGACTCCGGCCAATGGGTGGCGCACCTGTCATTTGGAAGAAATCGGAGGCATCCGTGTGTAAATTAACGGCTAGTTTGAAAAATAACAGGAGTAGGACATATGCGAACTCCTTTAAACCTTTGTAGGAATTCCAGCCAAATCCGCATATCATGTTTTATTTTGCTTTTCAAACGTACGCGAGAGTGTGGCCTTTTTTGACCTGCCGTGGCCAACTGCAGCTTTCTGCAGCATATTCTGCCAATCGGGAAGACCCAACAGGCAAAGCTAAAGGAGCCTAAAAAGGACTGAACGCCTCAAAGAGGTCTCGATGGGGATGACAGAACTTCCATTATTAAATCCGATAGCTTCTTGATCTTATCCATGGGAAGCCTGCAGCACTCAACAGTGGTGTCAATCTCAATGTTCAAGTAAGACAAACGGGTTGTAGGCTCCTCCATCTTATCCTGTGCAATGGGTATGCGAATGGCCATGAACAACGCCTGGACGGATGATAGCTCGTCCACGCACACAGAGAATAGTGCAGGACCCAGAAACAAAATATCACCTAGATGTGTCCCCTACCTGCCTGGAAACACCAGTGCAGGAAGAAGCTGAATGTCTCAAAGAATGCGCAAGAGATCGAACAACCCATGGGAAGGCACCTATCTATGTAGAAACTTCAGGTAGTCTAATCCCATTAACTGAAATGAAATGATTCGGGGTGCATAAGACGAAAAGCGAATTCAATATCCAGTTTCGCCAACAGCGTCCAATTTCCGAATTGTTTAACTACTATAAGGGCTTAATTGAAAGATTTGTAAACTACAGAGCTATTGCTGATCTCGATTGTTAACCGAGCCCCCTTGTGGGTGGGAAAGATGTTGTATAAGGCAAAACTTTTCTTCAGTCTTTTTAGGAACAACGCCTACAGGGGAATTTACTAAATTAGCTATGAGTGGTGATTTAAAATGACCAACCATGCATCTCAAGCTGACTTCCTTACAAACTTTTTCGGACAGGATATATACGGCAACAGGTATGCCGATCTATGGTTTTTTGATGCGACTGCCTGTACTTCTTTACATGTGGGGATTCGAAAGCCGAATTGAAAACTTTGTTCCAGGAAGCGAGACTGGAAAGCATTAGGGAAAAAACCTGTTCCGTACTGGGATATTAATGGGGCAAAGGGTCTTACTCCTGATCCCCGTGGTGCTTCGACCTCTATCAGCATTCCCTGTGCCTCTGGGGTAATCTTTAGCCGGGTTGGCACGGCGGCAGATTAAACACACATGTTGATATTTGCATGATTCCCCCGTAGGCATGTGTGCGGAGTTAAAGTGAAAATAACGGTCCCTGGAGCTACAAGGAGGGCCACGCCTCTCCATTGTTGGAAACCTGGTGTCACGGCTGTCTGGGCGTCTGCAGGGCTGCCTAGAGGAATTCAGGTCCCGGTACAACAACTACATGGGGCCCCCTTATAGTTGAGCATGGCAAAAAAGTTAAAGTGGGT
The DNA here is from genome assembly GCF_038048845.1 of Mixophyes fleayi. Taxonomy (NCBI): domain Eukaryota; kingdom Metazoa; phylum Chordata; class Amphibia; order Anura; family Limnodynastidae; genus Mixophyes; species Mixophyes fleayi. Next base: position 367,461,485 of record NC_134402.1, on the reverse strand, counting down.
GTGTTCATACAATTGAGGGCATGGCTATGCAGGAGGAAGGGGGAGAGTGCCTGTGGCTGGCCTCCTGGCATGTCCAGGCCCGGGTACTTAGTGCCCGCCTCCCCTCCTCTTGGCGGCCCTGGGCGTCTGTTACACTGGAGCGTATCAGGGTCTTCTAATGCTTCTACACCTATATCTCCTTTGGAGCAGGTCACCATGGATTCTTTTCTAGACTTTTCCATAAGTGAGAACATATCTACGTAATAACCCTTATGTATCTTATCCCTTACGCTAAGGCGAATGGCATTGAGAAATCTATAAAGAGATAGTAAGAGATAACAGAAGAGGATACAGTGAAGACAGTGAGATATATTTACCTGTTTCCAAGTGACAATTACTCTGACAGGAAAACACAACAAATAGTTTTACATAGTTATAAGAATATCAGTATTATTTATTCCTCTCAATTTATAAGTAAAAATGTACTGAACATTTGGCTGGAAGCTATGTTTAACAATCAGATAAGTGTGATGTGTGTCCAGTGATAGAGACTCTTATCTCACAGTCACACAGAACCTCCATTATAACTGTAACCAACTGTCACCTCAGAGACATTTTCCATCTTGTGGTTTGCAGCCATATTGACTAGCAACGTTCATTTCCACAAAGACAACTGATTGTTAATATAGAAAAGAAATGAGTAATTGTTTTATCAGATAAGCTGTATGCTGAATTGTAGAAATGTGTTTAAATTTGCTGTGCAATTTCCATAACTGTTGACAAAACACTGAAATACAGTGAATATTGAGTTATATTAGGAGTAAAATATATGTGACTAGCACTATATGGTATTTGTTGCCAATCATTTGCCCAAATTTTTTTTAGTAATATAATGTTCCCGAATAATAAATTTGACATTACTTATTTCTTTTTACGGTTTTCTTCTTGTTTTGGGGACCTGAGGGTACTCTGTTCCATTGCAGTGTTGTGATTCAAAGAAGATCATGTGCAAGCAGGGCCATAACTAGGGCTGTGCGACAGGGGCAACCGCCCAGGGCACAAAACTGAAGGGGGGCACAATTTAGGAATATTTTAGGCTAACTTGGTTAAAATTGAGGGCTAGGGGGGGCGTCATTTGTCTTGAGTTATTTACTGCTGCGATTCTGAGACCACTGGCAGAATATTCAGCCACGACAGAGGGATGGGGATCCCTGTGGCTTAATTCCTTTAATGACCCTATTTATCATTTTTATGTGTGAGCCAATTGCTACCGGAGCAAGTAGTAGAACAGCTCCAGGGTGTCACAGGCACTAGGGGTCTTGCCCAGGATTTCACCAGTTGACTATGCTTACCAGAGTGGCGGAGTTTGCACAGCGGTCCTCTGGCAGCAGGGTGAATAGTGGAACGTATATAACAGCAGATGGAGAGAGGATGCCAATGGAATTGATGATAGTCAGTGACTTGCAACTATACTGGTAAATGAGTCAGCGACTTGCAGCTATATTGGTAGACGAGTCAGCTACTTGCATCTATAGTGGAAAGGCAGGTTTGAACCACGGAGACCAGGGTGGACGTGAGCAGGTGAAGGAAGGTAACAGGAGAGTCAGTGGTCTGCGGATAGCAAGTTGTACCACTGCTATGGTGAGAAGACTGGTCCAGGTGCAGGTAGGTAGCGGGGAAGTCAGTGGTCTGCGTACAGCAAGTTGTACCACTGCTATGGTGAGAAGACTTGTCCTGGTGCAGGTAGGTAGCGGGGAAGTCAGTGGTCTGCGTACAGCAAGTTGTACCACTGCTAGTAAGTGAGGAGTCATTCAGGTGCGGATGAGTGGAGGCATGCAAAGAGTCAATAACGGTATGAAGACACTGAGAGCACAGAGGAACTTGTTCCAAACGGATATGCAGCATTACAGCTAATAGTCTATAACGGTATGTATACCGCTGCTGAGTAGAAAGGCTTGCACAGAGTGTATATGCGGGATAATAACTTATAGTCAATCACAAGTATGCATATCACTGCTGAGTAGAGAAGCTTGTTCCAAACAGATATGCAGCGTAACAACAAATAGTCTATAGCGGGTATGGATACCGCTGCAGGGTAGAGAAGCTTGTCCTAGGCGGATATGCAAAGTAACAGTTGATAGTCAATAACAATTAAGCATACCGCTGATGAGTAGAGAAGTTTGTCCACAAGGATATGCAGGCACAGCAGGGACGCTAAACGGCTGTAGCGGGTATGGGAACCGCAGGTGAGCAGAGCAGGTAATCAGAAGCCAGCTGAGGACACGAGCAGGATACAGGAGTCTGTAGCGGGTATGAGAACCGCTGATGAGCAGGGCAGGTAATCCAGAAGCCAGCTGAGGACACGAGCAGAATACAGGAATCAGTAGCGGGTATGGAAACCACCGATGAGTAGCACAGGTAATCAGCAGGAAGCTGAAGACACTAGCAGGACACAGGAGACACCTTCAGAGACTCACAGGGAATGAGACTCAAGATCAGGCAACGAGGTAATGAGCACAGGTGCCTTAAATAGGGAGAGGTGCCTGATCCACCAATTAGATTAAAAGCAAAGGTCATAAGTTCTTGGATGCTGCGCATGCGCAGTCCATCAAGATGGCGGACGGCCGCGGCTCAGGACAGGCGCCGGCAGGAAGGCTAGAGAATCACGCACCAGCGCAGAGGCACACACGGTCCGGTGAGTGACACAGGGTCAGTAATGTATATGAAGGCCGAGTTAGACACCACCAATGCACTTATTCCTAGCTTCTCCGGGAGTAATGTAACCGAACTGATTAGAAAGATGTAACAAAGGAGTGTTACCAGCCCATTATAGGGAGTAAGCTGTTTTCTATTGTATATACATTGCGTGTTAAAGTTTGTAAGTTATGTTACTGTTTCTACTGTTTAAATTGACTATGTTATATGAACTTTTACTGCTCACTATTGCATGAGGACATGTAAGATTCTAGTCGGGAGGCATGTGATAGCATGAATTATTATTTGCCCCCCAAAAATGTTGGTAATATTTTGTTCCCAATTGGATGCTACTTGATTTTTTTTAGTGTCCTACTTGTACTGGGGACCCGAGGGCTCTCTGTCCCACTGCCATGTCGTGATTCAAAGAAAAGCATCCAGAGGCCAGGTACGATTTGCATGATACTCAAACACCTACGTATAGGAGTGTTACAAATATAATGTACTTTTTTTTTAGCAAATGAAAAAAAAAGCTCCAACTAACTTACACATTTATACATTTTTCACTATTTCTAAAGTCAAAACCTGACCTGCCCCCTACTGAGGCATTGAATGGTTAGAGTGGCACACCATACTGCAGCATTGTGCATAGCATGGGGTTCAATATGGTGAACAAATAAATACTTAGTGCACTATAAAATATGTATGTGCAATGTTAAATTATGTACTTAATGCACCATATGTAGCACTATGAATTGTACTATAAAACAGTAAATATTACAATGCACAGTACAGCAAAAAAAGTAAATGCTGTGCACAATAAACTCCTATATATATGTGCCCACTACATACACTGTCCCTCATATAGTTTCTAAGCCATCATAAAAGGGCTATAATTTCACCACACCAAAAAACTCAGACAAATTAAGATCTGGTTCTGTCACTACACTTACAATGACATACTTAGAACCTGGAGAGAGTCAGGTTCTGACAACCCGAGTGTCAGTGGTTTCCTTTTGAAGTCTTATGGGGTATCCAAGACTTCCGCAATTTATTTTCTGACTCTCAGTTGTGAGCCTTCTACCATTTATTTTTTCAGGGAACCTTACACTCATTTGTTAAGTTAGAAGCAGTTCACTGCTAACTGTATTACACTTTGCTCCAATCCATATTTAAATTCAGATCAGTTCTAAATTGGGACAACACTATTTGACTGATGCTAAGTTAGATGTACATGTGTCAAAAAAAAACTAAAAAAAAAGACGCATTTAAAAATATCATATTTGCACATATTTGCTCATCTCAAGATGAATCCAGCTCTATACCAGTTTCATATACACCAGGTTTATGTCAGGCATACATCAGATACCCTTACAACTCATACCATTTGTGCATTGTTAAGATTTTGTGACTGCTCATTTGTAAATACGTTTTTTAACATTTGTATTGAGAACAAAAGCCACTTGCACTATTAGGTTTGATGTAAATAAAAATAAACTATAATACAAAAAATATATTCTTCCCAAATGTTATTGTCACGATCTGCCTGCAGCATACTGCTTTGCCTGGCAGTTCCTGCCTCCTGGACTATCAGACTTTATCATTTGTGGTCATTTTATGTGTTAGCAGCAGTACCTCTGATCATCAGAGGTGCTGCTATTGTGCCTGTTGTGCTCCTAGTTCTTTAGGAGTTAACACTGCCTCACTCATTATCTCATGCACCTGGGTGTGTTCCATTTATACCTGTCTCTCCCAGCATTCAGGGCTGGTTATTGTTGTCCCATCCTGTTGTTCCTTTCCTCTGCTGTGCTTTTGGTTTTATGCTACCTGGATCTCTCCATATTATCACTTACCTTCATCAGCCATCTACCCTGTATTTATTCCTGCATATTCCTGTATATTCAGTATTCAGCAATAAACTTTGTGTGTTTCCTGAGCTGCACTTGTATTTGAACCGTGACAGTATAACCAGCCAAAAGAAAAAACAGCTTAGGAGTCGTGTGGAAGATATTTTCTGGGACCTTTTTCTGCAATTCTTTTTTCATTTGTTCTTGCAACATGTCTGTTTCACCAATCTTGGAATTGCCACTGCTACAAACTTTACAGATGGACATTATTTTGCTACGTTCTCAGCTTGCTAAATTTTTCGCTTTACTTGTGGACCCTCTCAGGAGACTGTCTGATTATGTCTCTCCTAATACAGAAGCTGCTGGTCTGTCTCAATCCACCTTTACTGCTGCTGAACCTGTGCAAACAGCACCTCCTAATTGTGCTTCTACAAATTTGCTGTTTAGTAAGAACTATGGGGTAACTAATTCCTAGTTCACAGGTGGTCCACGCCCCCATCTGACCGAAGAGGAGTGACAGGGCAGAATAACAAACAAGTTGTGTCTCTACTGTGCCAGCAATGCACACTTCTTACAGGACTGTCCTATCCGTAGACCACGACATCCTATGCAGCAGCCTTCAGTGTGCTCCTATCCAGACCCTGGATTTGTCTGCACTTCACCTTCTGTTGCTATATTACAACCTGATCTGTTCCCTGGGATGGAGCCTAATCCGCCAGCTCCAGTTGCTACCTGTCCTGTGGTGCCAGCTCCAGTAGCCACCTGTCCTGTGGTGCCAGCTCCAGTTGCCACCTGTCCTGTGGTGCCAGCTCCAGTAGCCACCTGTCCTGTGGTGCCAGCTCCAGTTGCCACCTGTCCTGTGGTGCCAGCTCCAGTAGCCACCTGTCCTGTGGTGCCAGCTTCAGCCGCCTGTCCTGAGGTGCCAGCTCCAGCCGCCTGTCCTGAGGCACCAGCTCCAGCCGCCTGTCCTGAGGCACCAGCTCCAGCCGCCTGCCCTGAGGCGCCAGCTCCAGCCGCCCGTCCTGAGGCGCCAACAACCTCTGTCTCCTGTTGCGAGCTCACAGCCTCTGTCTCCTGTTCTGAGGTGCCAGCCTCTGTCTCCTGTTTCGAGGTGCCAGCCTCTGTCTCCTGTTCCGAGGTGCCAGGCTCTGTCTCCTATTCCGAGGTGCCAGCCTCTGTCTCCTGTTCCGAGGTGCCAGGCTCTGTCTCCTGTTCCGAGGTGCCAGGCTCTGTCTCCTGTTCCGAGGTGCCAGCCTCTGTCTCCTGTTCCGAGGTGCCAGCCTCTGCCTCCAGCCCTGAGATCCCAGCCTCTGCCTCCAGCCCTGAGGTCCAAGCCTCTGCCTCCAGCCCTGAGGTCCCAGCCTCTGCCTCCAGCCCTGAGGTCCCAGCCTCTGCCTCAAGCCCTGAGGTCCCAGCCTCTGCCTCCAGCTTGGAGTCTGCTGCCACTGTGTCCGGTCCTGAGTCTGCTGCCACTGTGTCCGATCCTGAGTCTGCTGCCACTGTGTCCGATCCTGAGTCTGCTCCCACTGTGTCCGGTCCTGAGTCTGCAGCCACTGTGTCTGGTCCTGAGTCTGCAGCCACTGTGTCCGGCCCTGAGTCTGCTGCCACTGTGTCCGGCCCTGAGTCTGCTGCCACTGTGTCCGGCCCTGAGTCTGCTGCCACTGTGTCCGGCCCTGAATCTGCTGCCACTGTGTCCGGCCCTGAGTCTGCTGCCACTGTGTCCGGTCCTGAGTCTGCTGCCACTGTGTCCGGTCCTGAGTCTGCTGCTACGGTGTTTGGTCCTGAGTCTGCTGCCACGGTGTCTAGTCCGGAGTCTCCTGCCGCTGCCTCTGCACCCAAGTCTCCTGCCACCATGCTACCCAGTTCCGAGTCTTCAGCCGCTGTCTCCAGTTCCGGGTCTTCAGCCACTGTCTCCAGTTCCGGGTCTTCAGCCACTGTCTCCAGTTCCGGGTCTTCAGCCGCTGTCTCCAGTTCCGAGTCTTCAGCCGCTGTCTCCAGTTCCGAGTCTTCAGCCGCTGTCTCTCTTCCTGAGCTACAGCCTGCTCCAGAGGGGGCGCTGCCCTTAAAGCCTGCTCCAGAGGGGGTCCTGTCCCTCCAGTCTGCTCCAGAAGAGTTGCCTGTCTATGCGGTTCAGCTCGAGTTGCCTGTCTATGCGGTTCAGCCCGAGTTGCCTGTCCATGCGGTTCAGCCCGAGTTGCCTGTCCATGCGGTTCAGCCCGAGTTGCCTGTCCATGCGGTTCAGCCCGAGTTGCCTGTCCATGCGGTTCAGCCCAAGTTGCCTGTCCATGCGGTTCAGCCCGAGTTGCCACTCTATGCGGTTCAGCCCGAGTTACCACTTGGTGCTGTCTGCTTTGAGGCTTCTCACAGCGCTGTCTGCTCTGTGGCTTCTCACAGTGCTGTCTGCCCCGTGGCTTCTCACAGTGCTGCCTACCCCGAGGCTTCTCACAGTGCTGTCTGCCCCAAGGCATCTCACAGTGCTGTCTGCCCCGAGGCTTCTCACATTGCTATCTGCCCCGAATCTTCTCACAGTGTTGTCTGCCCCGAGGCTTCTCTCAGTGCTGTCCCTGCCATGCCTGCCGCCCAGTCCGGGCCTGCTGCCAAGCCTGCCGCCCAGTCTGGGCCTGCTGCCAAGCCTGCCGCCCAGTCTGGGCCTGCTGCCAAGCCTGCCACCCAGTCTGGGCCTGCTGCCAAGCCTGCCGCCCATCCGGGCCTGCTGCCAAGCCTGCCGCCCAGCCAGGGCCTGCTGCCAAGCCTGCTGCCAAGTCCGAACCATCTGTTACCGAGGAAGCCAAGTCTGAACCATCACCTTTCTTTGAGGGGCATCCTTCCCAATTTAATGCCCTTCTGAGGTTTTTTGCTTCACAGATTCCCTCTGTACCAAGCCTTATTAGTAGCCCTAAGAGACAGGTACTATTCCTAATATCCCATTTTAGTGGAGAGGCTTTGGAATGGGCAAACACATTTATTGAGACGGATCATCCCATCTTATCGGACTTTACTGAGGCAGTAATCAGCAAGTTTGTAACTCCTCCCGCTATGCCATCTTGCGGGGCCTCTGCATTGTCAGCAATACCACCTATCTCTCCTGGCCAAGAGATACCATTGTGCCCCTCCCAGTTGGCTCAGGTCCCAATCCCGAGGAAGTCCCGTAAAAGGGGGGGACGCAAAAAGAAAGGAGGTTCTGCAATGCTTCAGCTTCCATCTGGCATGGTCTCCTTTGCCTCTCCGCCCATGGACGAGGGCTTTTCTGCCGGGCCCCCAATTCTGGACTATGATTCAGATGAACTCAGACATTTTTGGAAATTGGGCGTCTGGAATCCGCCCTTAAGGGAGGGGGTACTGTCACGATCTGCCTGCAGCATACTGCTTTGCCTGGCAGCTCCTGCCTCCTGGACTAATCAGACTTTATCATTTGTGTTCATTTTATGTGTTAGCAGCAGTACCTCTGATAACCAGAGGTGCTGCTATTGTGCCTGTTGTGCTCCTAGTTCCTTAGGAGTTAACAATGCTTCACTCATTATCTCATGCACCTGGGTGTGTTCCATTTATACCTGTCTCTCCCAGCATTCAGGGCTGGTTATTGTTGTCCCATCCTGTTGTTCCTTTCCTCTGCTGTGATTTTGGTTTTATGCTGCCTGGATCTCTCCATATTACCACTTACCTTCATCAGCCATCTACCCTTTATTTATTCCTGCATATTCCTGTGTATTCAGCATTCAGCAATAAATGTTGTGTGTTTCCACCTCATTCCTGGCTCCTGAGCAATAAACGTTGTGTGTTTCCACCTCATTCCTGGCTCCTGAGCTGCACTTGTATTTGAACCATGACAGTTATGTTGTATTATTGGTTCAAACAAATAACTATTTTAAAGCTTTTTTTAAGAGAATAATAAAGATAAATGAACACATGATTTAGAATGTTACCTATAAAAGTTTCCCCCCAAAGAACAAATATTCTGCCCCCGGGAACCCCTTTCCGCAGCCTTGCCTGTCCAGTGTCCGCCTGCAGCCTAATGCTTTTACCATGGGACTGCCAGTAGTCGTGGCTCCTCTTGTATCTGTCTTGGGCCCTCACCCCGTAAATTTGACTCATACTCTGCCCATTCCAGTCTCCAAGACTTGCCCTCATATGTCCGTCTATCCCTGGTTTCCTGGCTCTGCCCCCGTTGGTCCCCCTTTTCCCAATTTTGACCACCCTACTTTACAGTGGCTGTGTTTTAGGCTTGGCTGGTTTCTTTCTTCTATGTTTCTCCTTTCACACCATTTGGTTTATCTCAATTTAGTCACCCCTTCACATCTCATGGTGCCTACATTCCAAGTTCTGAGAATGCTACCCCTCCATGCGTAGAGTCTGGGAATTTGCAGTTAGTTCCAGGTACCTTTTCCACTGGTTATTGCCAACCCCACTTTCCCCTTTTGGCCTCTGCTGGGCCAGATGCCCATCAATTGCTGCAGCTCACCCCTCCTTCGCCCACTGTGTTCTCTTAAGTTTCTATGAGACTAGCCACTCCCCAGTTGCAGGCTTCTGCCCCCTGGGTCCCTGGCCATAGACATCGCACTGCTGGTTCCTGGCGGAGGACAGATTGAGATGGGTTATACATCCACCCTTTCAACTCCTCTGGGTTTATTCGTTGCAATGGGATCTGAAATTTTGAGTAGTGACCTGTGGTTAGGAAAGGTGGTTGCAGTCTTTATGAACTTTATGTCACATGTTCATGTTTCTTCTGTGACCTGGCCATTGGTGTTTTGAAGTGTTTCTCCTAGTGTTGGGAGTGTTGTTTCTGTTTCATTTCTTAAAGCCTTTACTTGACATTGTTCGTCTTGGCTCTTGGGTCATCAGTGTGATCTGGTGGGTGCAATGGTTTCATCTGAACCAGTGATGTTACCGCAGGCCGCTCCTGTGAATCAATGGGAACTTGCTGCTTCAGGCAAGCCTTTTGTTGAAGTTGGACTTGAACGGATAGCCTAGGGTTTGGTTCTTCCTTGGAAAGTTAGGTTTCGGTTAGGTCAAAATTGAGAGGCTCCTTTAGCAACAAGCTTGGTGGTCCCCGCCACGATGCCAGGGATGTGTGTGAAGACCTGCAGAGTAGTGCTGGTGATGAAGTGGTGCGTTGTGAGAATACAGTGGTCCTTCAGGATATTAGGAGTAAGGAGGGTCACAGGATTCAATCTGGCCGTTATGCTGATATGTTTGCTTTTACTGGTAAGGCTAAAGCTGCATTGTCGGCTGCTAGGGAGAGAAATGGCATTGGTGAAGATGCGCACAGGAGTTTTGGGAATTGGTTGGAAGCTATACTGGTTTCTGCTGCATGCGATATGAAGACAAGGCCTGATGAACTTATCAATGTCCTAAGATATATCTTATTAAAATTATATCTTATCCAGGGCATTATGTGGATACATTGCGATGAGGCTTTTCGAGTTATGGCATTTGGGTGAAAGGATGTGGAAATGTGGTTAAATGAGACGCACTGTTGTGCTGGTTTGCCTGATGGAGGCGCTGTCAGGTAGAGAAAGGGTTTGGGGAGATGTGGTTCATCCTTTCATTTCAGAGGGAAGTGCTTGACTTTAATTGTGGTCATTGGGCCTAGGCTCTACCTGTTGCTTCACGTATGTCTGTTCCACGTGTGCCAGGAAAGCATGCTCTAGGTGCCCGGGACCTCGCCCGCTGGGCTCCTGCTTGCTAAGACTTATTCCCTGTTAGTGCTGTCAGAGTAACGCAAGTGGTTAGAGTGTTACCCCAATGGTCAGAATGCACGTTTTTTAATGGGAAGGGCTTTTAAAGGGTTATAGGCTGCTTATTCAGGGGACTGTTTGGGTTGGTTCTCCTCGCAATCTAAAGTCAGCTCGGGAGATTCCACAGGTGGTGCCTGAGAAGGTAGCCAGGGAAGTGAGTATGATGAGAATGTGTGGCCCTTTCCTTTACCTCCATTGTAATGTTTGGTTTTGTTCCTGGTGTGTATGGTGCCCAAGAAAAAACATGGTAAGATCTGGCTCATTGAAGAGGATGTGTGCAGAGTGGTGTACCAGTCATTTGAGAAGGCTTTGGTGCTTGTTAAGAAGTGTGGTTCTGGCGCATTCCTGGTGAAGCTTAATGTTGAATCTGCTTTTAGACTCCATCACTTGCAACCTTCTTAATTTCAATATATGGGTTTCAAGTTGCAGGATTGATACTATATGAACAAATGCTTGCCCATGGTGTGTGCAGCTTCATAAGCATTTTTTCAGTGCTTCAGCTCATTCCTCCATTGGTGTATAGTTACTGGATTAGGAAGGGGGTTGAGGTTGGGTTCATTATTTGGATGATTTTGTGTTTATAAGTCTGAGTTGGTCAACTGTTTTTCAGGATGTCTTCTTTTCTGCTCAAGTTTTGTTTGCAGTTCTGAAAGTATGGGTTGCTTAGAGTAAGGTGGAGGGCCCGACAGTTAAGTTGTCATCCCCGGGAATTGAATTTGATACTGTGTCCAGGTATTGCAGGTTGCCGGAGACCAAGGTGGCCAAGTTGTGGGGTATGCTGGTATGCTGGATTAGTTTGCAGGGGTTTGCAGGGTCAAGTTGAAACAGGTTCAGTCTCTACTGGGACTTTAGAATTTTGCATGTCGCGTTATTCTTATGGGGGGGACGTTTTGTAGAAAGCTTGAAAGAGCTACTGCTGGAGTGTTTCAAGGTCACCATTTTATTACACTCTCTAGCGAGATCAGAGAACATTTGACAATATGGTGCCTTTTTCCTGCAGCATTTCAATGGGGTTCGCTTGTGTATTCCTCTTCCATCAAATAATGGGGACATTCAGTTGTTTGACGGTTCCACCTGTTTTGGTGCTTAGCTGGAAGCAGGAAGGGCTCATGAGGAATCTCCTTCTATTGATATCTCTGTTGAGTTTTGCGGGGACCACTTGTGACGAAAAGAGCATTGTTTTTTGGTGTGATAATTTAGGGGTAGTCCAAGCCATTAATAATCAGAGGGCCACCTCTCCTCGCACACTTAAGTTGCTTAGGCATCTGGTCTATTAGTGTCTGTGCCCAATGTTGTTTTCAAAGTAAGGCATGCTTCTGGTTCTTCCAATGTGATTACCAATGCTTTGTCGCATTTTGATTGGGCTTAGTTCCATTCTGCGGCATCCAAAACTAATGTGTTGGGGGTATCCTGCCTCGATTCTTTCTGGCAGATTATCAGACCGGCACAGAAGATTTGGTTGATAACGCAGTGGCCTTGTCCAGTTTGAAGAGTGCAGTATAAACTCCCATCAGAATTGAAAAAGTGTACTGAGATGAAAACACTTGTCTCTTGGTTTCTGAGTCAAAGGACTTGTTGATGAGCCTGTGTTGCCTTGACATAACATTCCACCTGCCTTTGCTTCTGTAGCTATTTGTTCCTAAGTGCAAACATTTAACCTCCTACATATATAATAAGCTGGCAAAATTATTCTAAGCTATGGTTTGGAAAATCTAATGCTATTAGCATGGAACTTGATTTGATTTATTAATCAATACATTATAGTTGTGCATAACAGAGACAATCTAACATCTGTGTTTATGACAGTAGTTCAGTACATAGAAAACTGGGCACTAATACTACATTTTATAGCGTAAATGAGGTATGTTTACACAAATGTGTTTTTATTTAATTTTGAAATAATATGTCTATTTCTAAAAAAATACCTTCAGCCTTAACGAAGATTTTATTACCTCTATTGTACTAAATAATAAAGTAAATTAGACTGTCTTCTTACTACACTTGTTGGAAATATTTTTATTTGGTGAGGCTATTATACTGTAGATGGGACTTTGTTTGTTTTCCCCGATGTCCTTAGTCATGTGATTTTGGACTGGCATTTTTCAGGGTGCTAAGAGATTGGGTGGGTGGGGTAGAAAAATTGAAATTCCAATTTGGCTTCATCTAGGGCCTGATTCATTAGTGATCTTATCTTGTGGAAAAGTTAATATGCTTATTTTAAGAAGAAACTTGGGAGATAAGAGTGAAGTTAAGATGAATTTTCATCTTAACTTAAGAAATTCTTCACTTACGCAGTCGATTTTGCTTCTTATCTCCCTTTTCTGGGCATGCACAGAGTGGATTTGCTTAAGATAAGCAAAAAAAGGGCAGATAAGATCTCTAATGAATCAGGCCCCTGGTGATTAGAAGTATTGTTCCCTCTAAATTGAGTAATTTTAAATTCTTATGTTAATTCAACCATTGGAAGCCATTGAGAAACTACTTTTGTGCAGAATGAGTTTCCCCTAACAAGCCAATTTTTAATTCTTCCATCTCAAGATCACATGTGTTATAGAGAACAGTGAAAAGAACCACCTGTCATATTCTTAGAAAGCTGTCCACAAAGGTGTCACCACAGCATCTGAGGAAGGAAATTAGACAAAGAGAAGAGTTGATATCCTGCAGATGTTAACATTACTGTGAGAAAGTTAGCCATATATTCATTATTTTCCATATTAGCAGTTTAATTTATATTACATTAACATATTCTGAAGCCCTATATCTATAAGCTTCATTATATAATTTCATTTGTAAGATGTTTGTGCATGTATCCAGTATATATTGCGTCTCGCTTGCAGTTGCGTGCACTTCAATGAACCACTTCATCATAGTGTCTTCGTTTGTACATGTGTTTATGTTTAACTCACAAAAAGGAACAGTCACTGATAAATTTTGGCATGCTTCAGCCTTCTGTTTAATTGTGCACCTGAATCAAAACAATCATATTTACGTGAAAAAAACACACACAATTTTTGGACTGCACTTTCACAATATGAATAATTTCCTCTGTGTTCTAAATGTTTTTCAAAGTTATTCTTATCCAGATCCACTATTTTTCTAATAGAGTTAGGTAATCTTTTATCTAAGAAATGCTCTCTAGTCTGAAAAGTATGTTTTCCGTCTTCCACCATTTATCCTTTAGTATGATCCAGCTGGATGGACTTAAGGGTTTTGCCTTGACATCAGGAAAATTAAATTGCTTATATATTTTGACTTCAATGGCTCAAGAAAGAAGAAAATAGGAATTTATTTTCCAGTTGGACTATAACAAATCAAGAAAGAAGTTTTTTTTTCTAATGTTTAATAAAGTGGTGAAAGAGGGTTGGGAAATATTTTACTTTTAAAATAGTGTGATTGTCTTTGCACTTTAGGTATCATGGGCAAGGGCCTTACGGTCTTCTGTACATTACATTATGACCAATGGGGTGGCAAAGTTGACACTTCAAAAATTCCAATTGTGTTAATTACTTTGGCCCCCCCTACCCATGGAGATATCAGCACAATGTTTGTAACGTCTGGTATGTTGGGAATGTTATATTTCATGCCAGCCATAGAAACTCTGGTCCTGAGTTTTTTCTATCACAGGAGAACCATTGTGGACTTCCTGTTAAAGTGTCCCCGTGGAAAGGATGTCTACAGAGCTAGATTAAGGGGGTCACACCTGGTCAAAAGCACAGCATGAGTGGAGCAAGTGAACAGGACGCTGGTGGCTGGGAGGGGGGGGGGGGCAGTGATACCATCACCATTTCCTCACCCAGAGACCTATGCATCTAAGGAGCAAAGGGAGAAATTTAGCTTTCCAGGCAGGTTCCAGATCTTCTGCATAGTTGGAGTTTCCACTACAGAATGCACGTCACTGACATTAGAGGACCTGATGACTGATGACGCTGTATAGCCAGTATGTAGAGTATCACAACAAGACTTTAAATTTGGCTTACAACAGAGAAAATGTACTTTAATCATTGAATAACTTATCGTACCTAAGGAGACATTCAACTCAGGAATCCAGGAGCATCACAGGAAAGTAAATGGACCCAATAAACAGTAATCTTATGTGAGTAATAGAACATTTCTCTGTATTACTATTGTGGATTCTGGATTATCCTTATTTGGAATAGCACATGAACAAATAACAATAAGGATGTCCTAGGACAGTGTTGGCTAACCTGTAACACTCCAGGTGTTGTGAAACTACAAGTCCCAGCATGCTTTGCCAATGTATAGCAGCTTATTGCTGGAACGGTATGCTGGGACTTGTAGTTTCACAACATCTGGAGTGTCACAGGTTAGCCAACACTGTCCTAGGACATAAACATTACAGCACTTTTTGAACTTTGGTCTGTCCCACATATAATTATATGTGACTGTATTGAACCTAGTTAACCTGTGATTCAATTGAGAGATTCAAGGGTACTTACAGCACTAAAATTTATATTCCCTAAAATGTAACCCCTCTCTTTTTTGGTTATTAATTAAACATAATGAACGAACATATTCATACAGATGTGTCCCAATACCTCAGTACCTGTTTTCAAGAATTAGACATAATTCACATATACCTTCTACATACCTGCTCTATATGTGTAACACTAAATTGCTTTATGATACTATAGAAGGTGACTAGAGACTCAATACCTACAATTTTGGCTGCTCCAACCTACATTAGATCCCAACTCAAGCAGAACAGTGAGCGTGGATTAGCATACACCCTTAATTGCTACAGTGGAAGTTCGATGGTGAGTGCAGGTGAGCCGTGGTAACTTTAGCTTTAGCCAGAGGAGCAACATGGAGCTAAGAATCCGGCGGGAGAGGTGCTGTAGCAGAATAATTACTGTGAATAAAGAGCAGCTCCATTTAGCTCTCCAGAGTAAGAAACTGGAGAAACACGGAGTGTAAGGAAAGGAGAGGTGTGTATGTGATACTGTATGTGAGCCACACTGGAACAATAATATTGCAACACATAACACTCCTAACTCCCACTGTGTACTGTTTAACGTGGGTATGCACAAGGGGATAAATAATAAATAGATAGCTATATAAATGCCTTTTGTCGTGATGTAAACAGGGGGTTTGTATAAGTTACCCAGGTGCTGTGTAATTTGTATAGGGATGCATGTATAGTGTACCCACAGGCTGTGCCATCTGCCCCACAACCCACTATTCTCTTGCGCTGCACCTTCTCCCCCCTCTTCTTCCACTTTTCCCTTCCTCACAACATTCCTTCCTCCACTTCTAGATGCAGTAGGCAGTGTTAGTGGCTGGTGATCAGAAGTGACGTGGATGAACAGGGACAAAGCCATATACAATGCCACATAATTGAACCTAAGGGATGGCAGGTAAGCACAATTTTTCTTTAATAAATCACATGGGCTTCTCCTTTCTTAAAAGGACTAACACCAGGGAATAATACTGCTGTCGCTGGTGGTAACCCCTACAGGCGGTAAGCCTTTGCATGGTGAAGCCTATTTAACATGCAATACCTTCCTTTATCGCCAATTCAGGATGCAAGAGCAGATCAAAACTTTAACCTTTTAATATTTTTTGAAACAGTTGTTATCTATTCATTTTTTTCAAAAACTATATGTGTGTATGGTTTACCACAGGCCTCTAAGAGAAGAGTTAGGTATTTAGCTAACAATCTGCAGGGCAAGGCTACAGACGATGGTAACACATTTGTACATCAGTGTCCAGAGCTTAAAAATATACGGATGGAGGACATATGTGTGACAAAATAATAGCATGGAGTGTGATTTAACTTACATATTTTGAAGTGGTTTAGAGG
Source organism: Mixophyes fleayi (assembly GCF_038048845.1). Lineage (NCBI taxonomy): Eukaryota > Metazoa > Chordata > Amphibia > Anura > Limnodynastidae > Mixophyes > Mixophyes fleayi. The sequence continues at coordinate 367,445,409 of NC_134402.1, read as the reverse complement.
TATCTTTTTCCACAGATGACAGGATTTGTCTGCAGTAAGACAAATCAAGCAGAGCATCCGAGAACAAAATAAATACCTGAGAACTTAAAAATATGAAAAAAATAAATAAAAAAAATGCTAGCCCCCATATAAACCATATTAAGCATAGCAGTTACAATATTAATAGTGTTTATACCAAGCACGCTTTTTCTACAATTTGTTAGTAAGGCATCTACGTTAGACAGCGCCGGATCCTCTCATTGCCTCCTTAATGTCACGAATGTAAGTGTTGTTCCTTCAACTGTCGCCTGTCATACTGCCTGCATTTTGTACTGTCTCAATTTATCCAACTTATATCTGAAATCAGGGATGTCATTTTTTCGGGATATCTGTATTTTTTGTATGTCTGTTTAATTCCCTTTGACATTTTATTGTCTATGTACCTGTAGTTGGAATTAATGCATTTGTAAATTTAACTGCCACCGGTATCGTGGTGATAGGCGGTAAATAGATCAGACATGTAAACAAGCACTTAGCTATTTCACCCATAACAAAATGGTTTGACCTTATGAAAGCCCATTTGCTTTAAATAATAAAAGAAACTATGTCTGACAATACCCATTCCTCTTTCACCCAGAAAATTAAGACACCATAGCTGAATCATTAATCAATCTTTGTATTCTCTAACTAGGCAGTGCACAATATAATAAATAATATAAAAAGGTTTAAAAGTGCAAGACAAACCAAAATATCCCATAACATTTTAGTCTTACTGGAATGTATAGCAATAGGAAAAAATGTTGTTGTTTCGTCATAAAAAATAACAATCTTTTCAGAAAGCTGGAAAGCTTGTAAACTTTTCTCATGCATTACAATCCAACCCTATATATTGAGATTGAAGGATGCTATATGCTGTAATTGGATTGCTTCTGAGCACTTGCTTTCCTAGTAATCCTTGTTCTAACAAGTGACATTTATATTGTACATAAGCGTTCCCTGGGAATATTCCTTTTTATGAGGGTTTCTGTTTAAGTCATAGGAACCATTTCATGCCTATCGAATCAAATTTATTTAGATAACAGCACATGCATTAAACGGACTGCTGCAGAGCTGATCTTTATCATGTCTTCTTATAGAATGGAGCACATTTTAATTTTATCTAAGGTTGTTCTTTCATTTGTTCAACCATATTCTAGAACAAGGTTATTTTGTTTCAATGAACTAACTGTACTAAAATTTTACACTGCTTTGCTTGGGATGAATAAACAACAGAACGAACAGAATGATGGAAATCAGATTAAACTTGAAATACATCTTTGGATGCTGCATAATCAAGTTTTATATTTTCTTTTGCAGTTTGCAGCATTCAACATAACAAATTGATGCTGTTTTTTCCCAGTGAATAAATAATTTATTCATCAGATTGAACTTTTCATGCAGCATTATAAAACATAGGTTTTGATGTCTGTGAAGTACCTGCTATTTTAGGTCAAATGCCAAGGGAGCAGCTTTCAAGGCCATCCAGATGAATAAACATAAGTACTCTTTACTATTTACATGATTGCGGTGACTTCTGATGTCAAATAAATTCCATGTTTGTATGATGTCATATACAAACTTTGCATTGCAAAAGACACAAGGAGAGTAGAAATGAGAAGAAACAGTAGAAATAAGAAAACTATGCACTTTAACCTCTTCATGGCATAAGGTATTTTTTTTACTATATGTTGCATAAACTAAGTAATTATGTTAAAAATATATATACACTGGTGCTGATAGATATGTAGAAAATTGGGGTGAGGGCCAGACTGCAGCTGTGGAGGATTGGTTAGATCCCAAGATGTATGACAAGTGAGGCTGTTAGGATGAACGCACTTAAAGGGCGACTGTGTTTGTAGTAAGCTGAACACTTACCAAAAGGGGTTAACATAGGGTGTGGCCCAACCAATGGTAGCTCCCATGGGAGGGACCTTGATTGAATATAGCAGGATGTACTTCCTGGGCTGCTTCACTCTGCAACATGAGATCCTGTGGGAAAGACTGCAGCAGAGAAAAGCGGATAAGTACCTTTTATTTTCTGTCTGTATTCCTTTCCAACTTAACCTTCTTATACTCTTACATTTCTGCCCTTCTGTGGTTATTTTCCCTGCCTTTCCTTACCTTTTCTCTGTGTCGCATTTTTCCCCTGCTCTCTCTCCTTCTCCCTCTCCCCTCTCTTCTATTTTCAGCCTTCCCCCTGTTCCTTCCCCTGCCCTGTCAGTCCTCTTTAGCCTCCTGTTCCTGCATTCCCCTGTTTCCCCTTGCACCTACCATGCCCCGTCCTAAGCGCCCCTCCACCTGCCCGGCGCACTTCAGATCCCCCTCCCCAACAAATCCGGGCACCATATTTTGGACCCTCATCCCGCGGCCTCCCTCCTGGCTATTTCGTCGGGGCGCCCCCCCTCTGCCCAACTCGGTCGGAACTCAGCGCCAATCACCCCTGTAGCTGCCCGGTTTGTGGAGGGCCGGGGCGGCCAGCAGGGACGTGGGGCATGGATGGCCGCATCCGGAAGGCTGCGCATGCGCAGAGGGCGCCATCTCACGCGGGCAGGATCCGGGTCCCGGTGAACAGTGAGGAGGGGGGAGCAGCACTGGTCAGCGTTGGGTCTCCTGTGGCCACTCTATTGCCTGCATCTGTGCAGGCTGAAGTTTATATCCATCCTGGGGTGGAAGCAGGGGGGGCCAAGGGTCAGGACGATTCAGGCCTGCCAGGGGACTCAGGTGGCAGATGGGGCACTCATGATTTTAGGCAGTGCCCAGTCACCCCTCCCATATCTCATCCCGGGGCAAGGCCCCAATCATTCAACCCTCATGCACTACACCAACTCCATTTTCCACCGAGCCCCTTCTTGCCCCATAGTAGTAGGGGCTCAGTGTGGGGTGCTCATCACATCACCTTTTCCCGGGGGGGGGTCTGGGTCAGGTTATAGCCATTCTACGCCACTGAGGGTTAGTTCACCACGGGGCACAATGTATCGGCCCAGCACCGAGGAGGGAGGTTTTCAGCGGCGGGGGCGCAGAAATTTTTGTGGTAAGGGGTGAGGCGGCTGTGTGGCCCCCTCTTTACCGACAGGGCCTGTCTTCAACAGAGAATAGGTCTTATAGGGGACGGTTAATACAGCAAGGGGGGTTAAATTCACGGGGCGGAGCGGCGGGCCGGATAATCTAGTGATCGATTACCACCACGTTAGTGTCGGTAATTTGCCCCACTGGTCCCCGCCGTTACGGGATCAGGTTCCCCCGGACATTTATGGTGGTAGGTCTCTCCGGGCGCGGTACGAGAGCCACTGGCAGCCAAGGCGGCATGAGTCTAGGGGTTGTTTTAGTCCGGGTCAATATGCAGCACCAGACCAGGACTACGGCGGCAAAGACATTGGCGCAGCGCGGCGGCGTTTGGACTACTTACCCAGGTCACAGCTCACTGTTCCACTTTCTGTTTTAGAGCCTGTGGTCGCGAATCAAGAGACGGGGTCTGACAGCGGAGGCCGTTCTGGGTCTGAGCCATGGGATCGGAGGCCGTCAAGGGGCTTCGAGGAGTCGACACCGGGCACGTCAGGAGGACAGGTCGGGTCAGCGACACAGGGAGAGGCGTCTGCCGGTGCCGGAAATTCTGCTCCTGTGGGTGAGTCCAGTTCTGCTATTACACACAAATCACAGCTGTTGGGGTCACCAGTCCTCTCCACTAGTAGTGAGTCCTCTGATTCCGATGATAGACCCAGGAAACTGATCAGGTTGTTAGAGACGCAATTATTAGGTAAACGCAGTAAGCAGGCGCCTCAGGCCAGAAGCACAGAACAGTCAGTGATCCGGAATGATTTAGGGCAGGTCGAAACCATAGAAATAATGCATGGGATTAGCCTAGCGTCCGAGATAGAATAAGACGAGGGAAGTATGTGGATATGTATGCGCTGATGGGCGAGGACAAGAAGGCTTTGGCGGCAGCATGCGAAAAGACAGGCATGGGAGAGGAGAGGTACTGATCATTCCCTAGATGGGTGAATGCTTTCTGTATTTTCACTACGATTTATGTCGAGACTAGGCCCAGCGAGCAGGCGGAGGTGTGGAGATACATGCACCTTATTAGCGGGATGTTCATAAAGGACGTCCCGGTAATTTGGAGGGCATATGACAAGCTTTTCAGGAAGCATTTGAGTGGGCGAGAGAAGCTGCCTCTGGGGTCTAAAGATATTGACACCTGGTTGGAACTGATGAGACCGAGCAACCAGGTGGCAGAGGGCGGCACAGGCAGGAGGTTTCAGGGGCCAGGGAGGGTGCAAAATACCCTCCCCACAAAAGGAAGATGCTATGATTTTAACGCAGGGTCTTGCCAGAGAGGATCCTCCTGTAGATTTAGGCACAACTGCACGTCATGCGGCGGACAGCATCCAGCCGCGGAATGTGCAAAGTCCCGAGGAAGCGGGGGAAGGAGGAGTGACGCTAGCACAGCTATGCCTAGTCAAGGGTCCATCGCCATTTAATTTGGTGGAGCTGGACAAATGGCTAGCATGGTTTGTCGATAGAGACACTGCGGCGCTCCTTCATGACGGCTTTCACCTTGGTTTCAAACTCCCAGTTCAGGGCAGCATTTCCACAGCAGCGCCGGTTAATCTGAAATCATCACTCGCTCTCCCGGAAGTGTTAGATGAGAAAATAGGGAAGGAGGTTGGTTTGGGCCGCATGATTGGTCCGTTCCGACTTCCGCCCATTCCCAATCTGATTTTGTCCCCGCTGGGGGTAGTTCCCAAGAAGGCAGAGGGGAAATTCAGGCTTATCCAGCACTTGTCTTATCCTGCTGGACAATCCGTGAATGACGCAATCGACGCCACCCTTAGTTCGGTCAGTTATCAGTCTTTTGAGTCTGCACTAGCATTGGTGCAAGAATGCGGTAGGGGTTCCCTTTTAGCTAAAATCGATATAGAGTCGGCTTTCAGGTTGTTGCCCCTTCACCCGGAGTCGTATCAATACATGGGTTTTTGACATCGTGGTGGATACTATATCGATCGCTGTCTTCCTATGGGTTGTTCGATCTCCTGTGCGCTATTCAAGAAGTTTAGCAGTTTCTTGCATTGGTGCATTCAGACGGGAACAGGATGTTGGTGGATTGCGCACTATCTTGACGACTTCTTGGTTATCGGGCCACCTGATTCCACATGTTGTCAAGATACGCTGTTTTCCACCCAGGCTTTATTTAGGGTGCTAGGTGTCCCCATTGCCGTGGACAAAACGGAGGGCCCAACTACGTGTCCCTCATTCCTTGGAATTGAGATCGACACATCAGCAGGGATCTGCAGGCTCCCAGCTGACAAGGTGGTGAAGATGAACGAGGCCATTGCGGAGGTGTTAGATTCCAGCTCCAGCCCACTGAGGCAGGTTCAGTCCTTGTTAGGGAGGTTCAATTTTGCCTGCCGTGTCATTCCCATGGGGAGAGTTTTCTGTAGGAAATTACAGAGAGCCACCGCGGGTAGGATTAGGCCGCACGCGGCGGTCTGGCTTTCCAAAGAGATTAGGGAGGATTTGCAAATCTGGCTCACCTTCCTCAGGGAATTCAATGGCAGGTGAATTTGGCCATCACCACCGGTAGCAAACTTTGAGATCAACCTTTTTACGGATGCTTCTGGAGCATGCGGCTTCGGGGCTTACCTGGACGGCCATTGGTGCGCGGAAGGCTAGCCTGATGAGTGGAATAGAGCAGGGATTACCAAGAACTTGTTGGTGCTGGAGCTGGAGCTATTCCCGATTGTGGTGGCAATCGAACTGTGGGCACCAGCGTTGCGGGGTAGGCACATAGTCTTTTGGTGCGACAATATGGCAGTGGTCCAGTCGATCAACAAACAGAGCGCCTCAGCTCACCATGCAATATCTTTGCTGCGTCATCTAGTTTTGCGCTGTCTGCAGAATGATATTTTGTTTAGGGCTAAACATGTTCCAGGGGTGCAGAATAGCTTGGCCGATGCGTTGTCCCGCTTCCAATGGAGCAGGTTTTGTGATGCTATGTTAGCATTTATGTGGGATAGATACTCCAACGGGGAATCTAGAACCTCTATTGCATCTACCCTGGCGGGGATATCATTCATGGCTAGGCTTCAGGGTTATCGGGATGTCACTAAAGGGTTTATGATCAGCAAGGCCCTTAAAGGGTGGGCGAGGGTTCATCCCTCTCACGTAGATGCTCGTTTGCCAATCACTACCAACATTCTGGACGATTTGATAAGGAACCTGGGGTTAGTCACAGTAGATGAGTATGAAAGGCTCTAATTTATTACTGCTTTCTCCATGGCATTTTTTGGAGCCTTTCGAGTTTCGGAACTGGTAGCTAGGTCCAGGGGGCATCAATAGTTTGGTTTGAGGGCAGAGCATGTCAGTTTGGGCGAAGGGATCTTAGCCTGTAAAATAATTCGATCAAAGACTGACCAGAGTGGCAAAGGTGCATGGGTACAGTTAACCATACAACAAAATAGTCAAATTTGCCCGGTTAAACTAGCATCACAGTTGGTAAATAAAAGGCCTCAGGACGGCTTGTTTCCATGTCATTGTAATGGGGTGCCATTGACGAGGTATCAATTTTCGGCCATTTTGAAGCGGACCCTGCAGTCCCTTAAATTAGACAGCGCAAGGTACGGCACACATCCCTTCAGGATTGGAGCAGCCACATCTGCCACCATAGCTGGGTCCTCTACTGAGACCATTAAAGCCCTGGGCCGATGGAAATCCACAGCATTTAAGTCCTATGTTAGGATTGACGGTGTTGATGGTTGACTGTTGTTATGCCTAATCATATTTTTCTGCCTTCACAGTTTTTCTTTTTCTAATATTCATTCTCTACTGGTTCTCCAACCCACCCCACTTCCCTTCCCCACCCCACCTTCTCCCTCCATTTGGTGGGCTACCCTGGGCTTTTCCGCTCGTCGCTTTAACGCAGGGGCGCAAAAGGATTTTCACCCGAGATTTCCCTGGGCGTAAGTCCTGATCAGTGGTGTGCAGCCGGGGTTTTACGTCTGTGTTGTTTACCTTTGCCTGGGTGGCCTGCTCCCCATATGTGTCTCCTTCCCTGATCCCTCCCTGTGGACCGGTTATTTCCACCTCTCTATCCTTCTCGGTGTCTTTTATGCTAGCCTGGCCTGTCGTCAAACTTAAGGTGGTATGGTTTTTAACACTGGTTTTCTGCTTTCAGGTGATGGTGTTTCAACTAAGATGGTGTGGATCACTGGTCACTCCTTAATTTTCTGGGCCGCGGGTCACCCCAGGGCTAACGTAATCCCGAATCACTGCGGCACTGTAATAAGATGGTTGGGCAGACGGGGCTTAGGCTGGCCTGATCTTATTCCATGGATGGTGAGGCTCATTAAACAACAAGGCCCACCAAATGTCCTAGGGAGGCAATGACCTGGTGAAAGGAAACTCGTTAGAACTCATTATTGAGATTCGTGAAGACCTGCATCGAATTCACGAGGCTTGGCCACACATCATCATAGGTTGGTCGGCACTAATCCCCCAGCTGGCATGGAGAACAGCCATCCCTTTAAGGAAAAGGACGGTCATGGTTAGGAAGTTAAATAGCGCCATTCGGAGGGTAGTTCGGTCCTTGGGAGGTATAGTTATCGATCACCCGGGCATAGGGGTAGAGTCACTGCATCTATTTAGACGGGACGGCGTGCATTTAACGGAGGAAGGGATGGGGTTATTTATAGATAGGATCTGCGGGGGAGTGTCGGCGTGTCTTGGTTAGTTGGTGGCGGGCTGCGGCGTCTGTGGGGCGCAGCGGGGTAAGAAGGCACTGCGTTCAGCGGCTGACTAGTGGGCGCACAGGTAGTTGGTCATAGGTCACTGTCCCCTTAGAGGCACTAGTAACTCCTTTTTTGGTCCTTCGGTGAGGAGGGTCCCTGTCCGGCTCGGTGAGGGAGGGCAGCGTGAGTTTGAAAGGGGCAGTCACTCTGACGCCAACTCAGCGCAAGTTATGTTGGGATTTGTTCGCCTTGGTTTGCAGTCTTTTGGCGGTTTGCGCCAGTCCCCATGTGATCTGGTGTTATCAGCTTGAGAGCTGTTTCGCAGTGCCCTTTCTCCGCCACCATAGGTTTTAGTTTAATATAAAATCATAATAAAAGTTCTGCCATTTTTTAATAACTTATACATGTCTCTGTGTGTTTATTTGCATGCAAATGTTTAGATTTTAAGGTTGATGTGAAGTTTATGGGAACATACATGGTGAGCCCTTTATGACAAGTGAGGCTGTTAGGATGAACGCACTTAAAGGGTGACTGTGTTTGTAGCAAGCTGAACACTTACCGAAAGGGGTTAACATAGGGTGTGGCCCGACCAATGGTAGCTCCCATGGGAGGGACCTTGATTGAATATAGCAGGATGTACTTCCTGGGCTGCTTCACTCTGCAACACGAGATCCCACCCACCCACTCCTCAATTTAGGTATTTAATGTGTTAACGTTGCGGTAGGGAGGCACTGCGTTCAGCGGCTGATTAGTGGGTGCATAGGTAGTTAGTCGTAGGTCACTGTCCCCTTAGAGGCACCAGTAACTCCTTTTTTGGTCCTTCGGTGAGGAGGGTCCCTGTCCGGCTCGGTGAGGGAGGGCAGCGTGAGTTTGAAAGGGGCAGTCACTCTGACGCCAACTCAGCGCAAGTTATGTTGGGATTTGTTCGCCTTGGTTTGCAGTCTTTTGGCGGTTTTATGACAAATTTGCCCGGTTAAACTAGCATCACAGTTGGTAAATAAAAGGCCTCAGGACGGCTTGTTTCCATGTCATTGTAATGGGGTGCCATTGACGAGGTATCAATTTTCGGCCATTTTGAAGCGGACCCTGCAGTCCCTTAAATTAGACAGCGCAAGGTACGGCACACATCCCTTCAGGATTGGAGCAGCCACATCTGCCACCATAGCTGGGTCCTCTACTGAGACCATTAAAGCCCTGGGCCGATGGAAATCCACAGCATTTAAGTCCTATGTTAGGATTGACGGTGTTGATGGTTGACTGTTGTTATGCCTAATCATATTTTTCTGCCTTCACAGTTTTTCTTTTTCTAATATTCATTCTCTACTGGTTCTCCAACCCACCCCACTTCCCTTCCCCACCCCACCTTCTCCCTCCATTTGGTGGGCTACCCTGGGCTTTTCCGCTCGTCGCTTTAACGCAGGGGCGCAAAAGGATTTTCACCCGAGATTTCCCTGGGCGTAAGTCCTGATCAGTGGTGTGCAGCCGGGGTTTTACGTCTGTGTTGTTTACCTTTGCCTGGGTGGCCTGCTCCCCATATGTGTCTCCTTCCCTGATCCCTCCCTGTGGACCGGTTATTTCCACCTCTCTATCCTTCTCGGTGTCTTTTATGCTAGCCTGGCCTGTCGTCAAACTTAAGGTGGTATGGTTTTTAACACTGGTTTTCTGCTTTCAGGTGATGGTGTTTCAACTAAGATGGTGTGGATCACTGGTCACTCCTTAATTTTCTGGGCCGCGGGTCACCCCAGGGCTAACGTAATCCCGAATCACTGCGGCACTGTAATAAGATGGTTGGGCAGACGGGGCTTAGGCTGGCCTGATCTTATTCCATGGATGGTGAGGCTCATTAAACAACAAGGCCCACCAAATGTCCTAGGGAGGCAATGACCTGGTGAAAGGAAACTCGTTAGAACTCATTATTGAGATTCGTGAAGACCTGCATCGAATTCACGAGGCTTGGCCACACATCATCATAGGTTGGTCGGCACTAATCCCCCAGCTGGCATGGAGAACAGCCATCCCTTTAAGGAAAAGGACGGTCATGGTTAGGAAGTTAAATAGCGCCATTCGGAGGGTAGTTCGGTCCTTGGGAGGTATAGTTATCGATCACCCGGGCATAGGGGTAGAGTCACTGCATCTATTTAGACGGGACGGCGTGCATTTAACGGAGGAAGGGATGGGGTTATTTATAGATAGGATCTGCGGGGGAGTGTCGGCGTGTCTTGGTTAGTTGGTGGCGGGCTGCGGCGTCTGTGGGGCGCAGCGGGGTAAGAAGGCACTGCGTTCAGCGGCTGACTAGTGGGCGCACAGGTAGTTGGTCATAGGTCACTGTCCCCTTAGAGGCACTAGTAACTCCTTTTTTGGTCCTTCGGTGAGGAGGGTCCCTGTCCGGCTCGGTGAGGGAGGGCAGCGTGAGTTTGAAAGGGGCAGTCACTCTGACGCCAACTCAGCGCAAGTTATGTTGGGATTTGTTCGCCTTGGTTTGCAGTCTTTTGGCGGTTTGCGCCAGTCCCCATGTGATCTGGTGTTATCAGCTTGAGAGCTGTTTCGCAGTGCCCTTTCTCCGCCACCATAGGTTTTAGTTTAATATAAAATCATAATAAAAGTTCTGCCATTTTTTAATAACTTATACATGTCTCTGTGTGTTTATTTGCATGCAAATGTTTAGATTTTAAGGTTGATGTGAAGTTTATGGGAACATACATGGTGAGCCCTTTATGACAAGTGAGGCTGTTAGGATGAACGCACTTAAAGGGTGACTGTGTTTGTAGCAAGCTGAACACTTACCGAAAGGGGTTAACATAGGGTGTGGCCCGACCAATGGTAGCTCCCATGGGAGGGACCTTGATTGAATATAGCAGGATGTACTTCCTGGGCTGCTTCACTCTGCAACACGAGATCCCACCCACCCACTCCTCAATTTAGGTATTTAATGTGTTAACGTTGCGGTAGGGAGGCACTGCGTTCAGCGGCTGATTAGTGGGTGCATAGGTAGTTAGTCGTAGGTCACTGTCCCCTTAGAGGCACCAGTAACTCCTTTTTTGGTCCTTCGGTGAGGAGGGTCCCTGTCCGGCTCGGTGAGGGAGGGCAGCGTGAGTTTGAAAAGAGCAGTCACTCTGACGCCAACTCAGCGCAAGTTATGTTGGGATTTGTTCCCCTTGGTTTGCGGACTTACGGCGGTTTGCGCCAGTCCCCATGTGATCTGGTGTTATCAGCTTGAGAGCTGTTTTGCAGTGCCCTTTCTCCGACACCATAGGTTTTAGTTTAATATAAATTCATAATAAAAGTTCTGCCATTTTTTAATAACTTATACATGTCTCCGTGTGTTTATTTGCATGTAAATGTTTAGATTTTAAGGTTGATGTGAAGTTTATGGGAACATACATGGTGAGCCCTTTATGCAAAAAATTCAGCGCTGTGAATTTTCTTGTTTTAAGTAATTGTGTTATACTGCTTTGTGCACCCTACTACACCTTCTTTAAGGTTACATAGGTTTTATTCTGGTATTTAAGTAAAAAGAAAATACATTTTAGAGGTCAAAACAGGCAATGCACATGTTCTAACACTAGGAGCACTGTGGCAGAGATGATCTGGATCATAGGGGCCATTTCTAAACAAGTGGCGATAACAAATCATCTTTATAGCCACTTGTTCAGAAATGGCCCCTAAGATCCAGGAGCCAGACATTTCTTAAATGCCATCCACAGCATGGCAATGTTCCACTATAGAATAATCGATCATGTTTCAGTTCCACTTAGAGTAGGAGATAAAAGACAATATGCTTGTGTCATTAAAGTGAGCAAGGCAAAAAAAGGAGTAAATTTGATCATGGACAAACCATGTCACAATGCAAGGGGTGTAAATGAGTTTATTATTTTATACATAAGGAAGTACTGACTGCTTTTTTATGTATGTAGCACACAAATAATTGATAGTTTTATTTTTACATTAAAATTTTATGTTGATCTAAGACATGTCCTATCCCAACTATAAATCTGTCCCCACATTTTAAATTTACCTCCCCCTCCAATGCAACAGGGTTTTGCCTAAGTACAAAGTTACTCTTTTTTTTTTGCTTTGCTCTGCTTAATGGTTCAATATGTTAATGCAGCCTGAATAGACCTGGATACATTGATTAAATACAATGACTCCACATGGTTTAAATGAAAATCTTGATTTAAATTGTTTCTTGTAAACGTCTGATTACTTAAGTTAACAAGTTCCCTGGGTAGCATCTCAGGCTTTTCAGGCTAGAGCCTGTGATCTGTCGCATGGTCATGGGTGTACAGGCTTCAATTTCTTATGATCGGGCTTTATTTATTTCTTATGATCATATGTCATGTGTTGAAAATCAAGGCTATTGTTTGATTGGGTGATATATTTTTGACTGCTTATATGTATGGTGACTTATTATGCTAGTCTCTTCACAGCAACATATTAGTGAAAATATACTTGTTGATGTTTTGTTGGGGGTCAGGGCTTGAGGGGTGTCGTTAGTGTTGCTGCTCCCTCTTTCCTGGGTTACTTTGCATTTTTGGAATATTTTTAATACAATAAGCATAATATAAGTACAAATATCAAATGCATGATGCCGTGATATCTCTGCTTGCCTATTAAATTATATAGTTAGTACAGTATGTAGGTACAATAATCACATAACGATTTGTTTCTTTAAAAGCAAAATAAGACATTTGTTAATATTAAGTAGCGATATAGTACTATCATTTGTGGCTTTGACATTTTGGTTAGATATTAAATGTAAACAGAAGATCTAGTATTGTTATATGACTTCTAAAATTATTTTAGACTATTTGATAGTATAGTACAGGTATAGGCATTTTTGGTGGATGTCTGCTCTATATATTTGTGCTGTATGTGTACATAAAAGTATACCAATGGCACTATTCGTTTGTAATAAGCACATGTGCAACTCTTCTATCTAATGTTATCTTAGCATCACAATTTATTATTGCACTTAAAGTAGTTTTATAGCAATTTGTTGGCAGTTGCAAGTTCAGAACATCATTGGACGGGGTTTGTTGATATCAATAGAATTAGGTTTGCCTTAACAGCGATTTTAGTGCCGGCCATTTCATGTTGTGACACTGGTGTATACTGTTTTATCATTGGTGGTGCTTGGCTTATGGGAGTGTTCTGCCACTGCACTGCATGATGGGAGAGCCCTGTCGCCACATGCTGAACAGGCAACCTAAATCACACTGCAGCAAGTGTAAGGTATGTTGTTCTGGGTATGCACTATAAATGTTCTTTATGTCTGCCTGGAATTTACATGACGCCCCTAAAGAAAGTTGTAAATTGAAATGTTGGAGTGGAATAAAACACGTTTCGTTGCCACATTTCACTGGTTAAAATCCTTGTGCGTCGCCTCACCTGGAATTTGTATATATATATATAGTATAAAAGACAAATAACTCGGCGCTAATTACCACCTCAAATGAGGGGATATAATATATAACAAGTCCAAGATAAATCTTAGTAGTTGTACCTCTGGACCTCAGTTCAATGCAGAAAAATGCGGAAAAAAGAGCGAACATAGTGTAATACTGTATATGTTGTAAAACACACCACGTGTGAGAACGGTAACAACACAATGTGTCAATCTTCCAGCCACATATAGTGAAAAGGGTGTTTTTAACCCCAAATGGAGAGCCCATTCACATATAATCACCAAAATAAAAATGCAATCTGCGTACCAGAGTCACTGGAGAAGACAGCACTCTCCAAATCAGTAGGTAAACCAGGATTTCTTTTGTTTAAACTCATGTTCCACAACCAGCAGTTCCCCCAAATGGTGGCAGAATAGACTTGGAGAAAATGCGATGTAGTATATGAATTGATTTAATAAACAAGGTAATAAAATAACTTACATCGGGTATAGGAAACAGCATAGAAATAGCAACCAAGTTCGACGCATTTCGTCTGGGTCAATCCAGACTTCCTCAGGAGCAATTTAAGCAATCATGTGTATGATCTAAACCTCTGGCTATTTATGAACCGGATACGCCATATTGGCGCATGCGCACACACCGCCCTTCAGTGCGCAGGCGCGAGAACCACAACCAACTTTATTAGTACTCACAGAGATTGAACATACAGCATACCAATGCGCCTTATGTCCAGAGCTTGTGGATAAGTTAAACAATACAGAGCTTGTGGATATATTAAGCAATACAATCCAAGTAGGAGAATATTGGACACAAACAATAACGTGACAATTATACACATAAACACCGATTAATAGAATGTAAGATATAACAACCTGACTATTGTACTTATAAAACACCAATCTAATGAAATGTGAAGTATAACAACATAACAATTATACATATAAAGTAGTACCATTCTGATTATAAAGTGCAACAACGAGACAATTATGTTCATAGAAAAAGTACCAATATAAAGTGCAACAGTGTGGATGGAGCATATAAAACAACCAAAATAATATCTAATCTAGACAATATGATTTATAAAAGTGTAGGTTAGCAGCTGCAGTCAAGTACATATATATAATATACCTCAAAATAAGCCATTGCTCATGTAAATCATACAAAATATATGAATATTATACATCAATCTTATACATATTAAAAAATCTTAAATCCATAATGAAAGTAAAAATAAAAATAAATATAAAAATAAAAATATGTTTATAGAAAAGTAGCTATTTCATAATTCTCATTTAAACCTACCGGGGTCATAGTTCTCACCTCAAAAATCCAAAACATTTCCCTTTGGGAAAGTTTTCTTTGTAAATCGCCCCCCCCTTGGACCTAATTGCACATGTTTCAGGGCCATAAAAGTAAGGCTTTTTGGATCGCTGTTATGTTTGTGAATAAAATGTCTGGATACCGAATGACTTTCCATTCGGTTTTTAATATTCCGAATGTGTTCCTGGATTCGAAATTTAAGGGGGCGTTTGGTCTTCCCTATATACTTCAACTTGCAGGAACATTCAAGCATATGTATTACTGACGTCGCTAGACAATCCATACGATGCTTGATAGAAAAAATTTTACTATTATTTTTTACTATTATCATAATTAAAAAAATGAGTTTTGATATATATATATATATATATATATATATATATTCACACATAGTGTTTGTGTACTTGTGGCGGGACACAACACTGTCTATCCTTTTATGAACATATAATGGTCATGGTGGAAATTTAGAAGTGGAGGTATGGAAAGTGTAAATGAATGGAATTTGATAGTTTTACAATCCAAGCAATAGGAGAAGTGGCAGTATAATAGTAGTCCACAGTTTACTGGCCCACTTCGACCACTGTATAAGTATGTATGTATATAATGCTACTCCACTGACAAAATTAATTCTAAACAACACTTAAAACTTCTCAAGTGTGGCCTCCATTGCAGTAGACATTCAATCCCCCAATGAGAGCGCTTTGCATACACTCTGAGTCACTCACATCCAATCACATATTAGTTCATGCTCTGCTGACACCTCAGTCTGGTCCTTCCTCTAAAATGTAACCTCCACCCGCTTCCCTCCGCTGCTGCTGCTGCAAAATGTTGCTGCTCCACTGAAGTACAGGTAATTACAGTATATACTCGATTATAAGTCGACCCGAATATAAGCCGAGGCACCTAATTTTACCACAAAAAACTGGGAAAACTTATTGACTCGAGTATAAGCCGAGGGTGGGAAATGCAGCAGCTACTGGTAAATTTCAAAAATAAAAATAAATACCAATAAAATTACATTAATTGAGGCATCAGTAGGTTAAATGTTTTTGAATATTTATTTCAAAGAAAAACAGTAAACTAGCTCTGTAAGTAGAAAAGAGACTCAACAAAACCAATATGGTATCAACAATAACTTTAAAAGTACAAAAACCTAAGCTCAATCAGCAACAAGCTAAAACACAAGAGTTAAAATCCTTCAAAACTGGATTCCTCCTCATCATCTGTATGTCCAAACAGAGCTTCAGCTTTATCTGGTGTGAGGTTATCAGCATAGACATTGTTGTCATCACGGAGTTCACAGTCATCACCATCACTGCTGTCGTTCTCATACAAAGCGCTGTCTTCACTGCCATCCATAGCATTACTAATGCCACATTTCTTGAAGGCGCGTTGCACCATGTTCTCTGGTATCTTTTCCCATGCATCACGAACCCACTTTGCTATCAATTCTATGTCGGGCTTCCTCAGATTTCCAACTTTTGTCAATCGGGCTTGACCAGATGACATCCATTCATGCCACATTTTTTACACACCGTCTTTGAATGGTTTGTTTAAACTAGAGATGGGCGGGCTCGGTTCCCCGAGAACCGAACTCACCCGAACTTTGGGTATCCGAGTACCGAGCCGAGTAGGCTCGGTACTCTCCCGCCCGTTCGGAATCCAAATGGAGGCCGTACGTCATTGTGACGTTGTCGGATCTCGGGACTCGGTTCTCGCGATACTTGAAGATTATAAATACACGCCTCCACAGCAATCCATCGCCATTTGACAGAGGGAGAGAGCAGGGTGTAGTCACAGGCTGATTAGAGCAGGGACAGATAATACAATATTCTGAATCCAATTGTGCTAACAAAAATTGCTATAGAAGAGAGGAGGATAGAGGAGTTTTGTTGTTTTTTTTTCAATATTTGGCACTCAAAGTGCTTATTGGGTGTCCCACATTAATTTGCCTAAATATTTCTGGCTGTCAAAATTACTATCTGTCAGCAGTATCTTACCTTACATTTTAGCACTCCACAGTGCTTTGGGCTTAGAATGGATTCAAAGCAGTCCACATATGATCAGAATGAGCAACCAGGTTCTGTCACCAGTCCTGATGTTAGTGTTCCCAGTACGTCATCTGGGCAAGGCGATGTTTCGAAATCAGTCCAAAAAACCAAAACAATTTTTGTTGAAGCGAAAACGAAGTGTTACTGAGCAAAAGTTAAGTGCCGATAAAAAAAAAATTCCCAACATGCCATTCTACACACGCAGTGGCAAAGAGAGAATGAGGCCTTCACCTTTGGCTATTAGTGGCAGATCCCAAAAAGTTACCGCGCCTACAATTGGTGCACAACTACTGTTACGCGTCAAAGCCGAGCTGCAAGATAACAGTAAGGCATTAGAGGATAATGTTTGCTCTGATTCAGAAATTACACCAATCCCTGTGGAGAGTCCATCCAACAGTGGGATGTCTAATCGTTAGCATTCTGCTGATGTGTGCCTTAATAGCCCAAGTGTAGCCGGTGATACACAAATTGAAGATGCCACTTTGGAATTAGAAGAGGATGAGGGGGAGATTTGTGTAGGTGACAAGGGCTCTAATGAGGATGTTGATGAGGATGAGGTTGTTTGTGTAAGTCCTGCACCAGTGTCAGCAGTTCTGGCACGTGACAAGAAAAAAGGCCATTGTCATGCCTAGGCATAAAACAAAAAAATCCACTTCTTATGTGTGGAATTATTTCTACCCAAATCCAGACAACAATTGTATAGCCATTTGTAGTGTATGTCAAGCCACAGTCAGTCGAGGGAGGGAGGGACCTCAACCATCTTGGAACCTCGTCTATGTTACGCCATTTAACGAGAGTTCATGGCAAAGTGTTGGGAAAAGCTGAAAGTTGTTTCCAAAAAATTACAAGCACTCCATCATCAGCTAAGTCCCTCCGCTCACCGACATCCTGATGGCTACAAAATACACCCACCACACCATCCTCATCAATATCCTCAGTAGCGCTCGGAGTTAGCCCGGCATCCCACTTATTTAGGTTGGATGACTCCTGCACTTTTATTGATTCCTCTGAAGAAAGCGTTAGTCCCACTGCTGCTGCTGCTGTTGCTGCTGCTGGGGGTGAATGAGCAGTCCTACATTTCAGCAATTAACTGTGAAACAATCATTTGCAATGGGAAGCAAATATGACAGCAGTCACCCAGTCGCCAAGTGAATCACAGACGCCATGGCTGCAATGTTAGTGTTAGATCTGCGTCCAATCTCCACAATAAACGCAGCTGGTTTTTCACAATTAATTGAGGTTTTGTGTCCGCGTTACAGAATTCCATCGCGACACCATTTTTCCCGTAAAGCAATTTCACAACTACACCAAAAAGAGTGTACAAATGTAGAGATTGCGCTGAAAAATGCCATTCTGCCCACTGTCCACTTAACCACAGATATGTGGATAAGCGGAAGTGGCCAAACCAAAGACTATATGACTGTGACAGCCCACTGGGTTGATCATTCACCTTCACCAGCAGGAACAGCAGCAGCATGTACATCACTACATAACATTTGTCACAGGCAGGCCACTCTTTGTATCACCAGCTTCACTAACAGGCATACAGCTGACAATTTGTTACGCAAACTGAGAGATGTGATTGATACATGGCTTATACCACTTGGACTCTCCCCAGAGTATGTCATTTCTGATAACACCAACAATATGATTTCCAACACATTCCCTGTTTTGCTGTCACTCACCAGACTGTGAGTGCTTCTTCCCGTATGTTTAGGAACCGTGGCCGTCCACCATCCTGAGGGTCTGCGCATGTGCAGCCCTTTCAAACCTTCAGTATCTGTTCCTTTTAGTTAATTGGATGATCAGGCAACACTCCCTATTTAAAGCACCTGCTGTCTATGCCTCGTTGCCTGATCTTGGAGTTTCATTCCCCATGAGCCTCTGAAGGTGTTCCTGTGTTTCCTCGTGTATTCAGCCCAGCTGATTCCTGTGGTTTCCAGACCACTTCAACTCTCCTGTGGTTTCCAGACCACTTCAACTCGCCTGTGTTTCATCGTGACTACTCCAGCTGATTCCTATCCGCTGCCTCCGTGCACTACAGTTATCAGCTCACTTCAACTCTCTTGTGTTTTATCGTGACTGCTCTAGCTGATTCCTATCCGCTGCCTCCGTGCACTACAGTTACCAGCTCACTTCAACTCTCCCGTGTTTCATTGTGACTGCTCTAGCTGATTCCTATCCGCTGCCTCCGTGCACTACAGTTACCAGCTCACTTCAACTCTCCCGTGTTTCATCGTGACTGATCTAGCTGATTCCTATCCGCTGCCTCCGTGCACTACAGTTACCAGCTCACTTCAACTCTCCCGTGTTTCATCGAGACTGCACCAGCTGATTCTCCGGATACCTCCACCTGGATTCCATTCCTTCACCTAGACAGCGGTACAACTTGCTGAACGCAGACCGCTGACTCTCATCACCTCCTCGTTATTTCTGGACATTCCTCCTCACTATAGCAGTGGTACAACTTGCTATCCGCAGACCACTGACTACCCTCACGTTTCCTTTGTCCATTCAGTTCCTCGTGTACTATTACCTATATATTACCAGTGCTGCTATTCATAGACTTTCCACGAGCATTCTCTACCATCTGCTGTCTCCTGTTCCGTGATCACCCCGCTACCAGAGTACCATATTACCACCCATATTGCTCTGGTAAGTCCATCACCTGGTGATCCCTGGGTAAAGACTCCTAGTGCCCGTGACATTTGCTCACACCATCAACTTGGTGGTGCAGAGCTTCCTACGAAATAACCGTGAGGTGCAGGAGATACTTTCGGTGGCCTGTAAAATTTCAGGCCATTTCAGGCATTCAGCCACAGCATGTAGGAGATTACAGCAGCTCCAAGAGCAGTTTAACTTGCCCTGCCACCAACTTAAGCAAGAGGTGGTAACTAGGTGGAATTCCACCCTGTACATGCTTCAGAGGATGGCGCAAAGCCATCCAAGCATATTGCACAAGCCATGATATTGGGAAAGGAGGGGGGGATGTATTTCACTCTTGCACAGTGGGGAATCCTTTCAGTGCTGTGCAAGGTGCTGAAACCATTTGAAGTTGTGACGTGTGAGGTGAGTGCAGACTCTGCTAGTTTGAGCCAAGTCATTCCTTTAATTAGACTATTGGAAAAGCAGCTTGAGAAAATGAAGGAGGAGCTGAAAGCAAGCAAAGTATGTTGGCCTTGTCGATCAAGTACTTCTTTCGCTTCACAATGAACCTCGAGTTATTAAGATCTTGAACTCGGATCAGTACGTTTTGGCCACTGTGCTTGATCCAAGGTTTAAGACCTACCTTGAGTCTTTACTTGTAAATGAGCGAGATGTGAACTTTTGCAAGGAGCTATTGCTCAGCAAGTTGGCCGCTGAACTGGGCCTCGGCTTGACGACATGTCCCCCTTCACTTTCTCAAGCTGCTGCTGCTCATAAAAAATTAAATTTCCCAAAAAGAAGCAGGGAAGACACAGGGGGCAGACCAGAACAATTTAACATCTGGGCTGGTTTGAAGGATTTTTAAAATAAAATGTGTCACTTTGCCCATAACTCCATCCAATACGAGTATAAACATGCAAAGGATGGTGGAGGATTACTTTCAAGAGGTAGTTGATATGGAAATGTCAGACAGTCCCTTTCCTTACTGGGAAGAAAAGCAGGCCATTTGGAAACCCATGTACAAACTTGCTTTGCAATACTTAAGCTGCCCACCCTCCAGTGTGTACTCTGAACGAGTGTTCAGCACAGCAGGGAACTTAGTCAGTGATCGCTGTAGAAGGTTACTTCCCAAAAATGTGGAGAAAATGATGTTTATAAAAAGGAACTACATCTTCCACGAGGAAGGCCTTCACCATCCAAGACTTTCAAGCACTGACTGTTCTCTAATGGCGGATTCAAGCGGCCATGAATTTATAGTCTGTGATGATGACGTACACACTGATGAGGGTGAGGATGAAGCTGAAGATGATGACGATAACATCTTTTTAAAACTTTCTATGTAAGTGTAGGGTGCAATCTACCCCTAAAGAGGAAAGGGCATTTCCATATCACGTACCGTCTTGAAAGTCTGCTGTTTGGGCAATTTCTCCTTAAGGGTAGGGTGTCATAGACAGAGTGACCCCAAGCTGGCTTTGTCCATTTCTCTTAATATTGTACAGTCTATAACGGCTGAATTTTTTTGTATTTTCGACAAGTGGAGGGGGGCCTAGAGAGCCAGAAACCAAACTGGCTTTGTCCATTTCAATTAATATTGTACAGTCTATAACAGCTGATTTTTTTGTTTTTTTTCAACAAGTGGAGGGGGGCCTATAGAGACAGAAAGCAAACTGCCTTTTTCCATTTCTTTACATATTTAACTATAAGTGTAGGGTGTAATATACATCCAAAGACGATGGCTGCATTGCCAATATGCATAGATGGAGAGGAAGACAATCTGTTTTGTGTGTAGAATAAATGATGGCCTACCTACCAGGAATTAAACTTTATTTTGTTAATTTATTAGCTTTACAATTAGATTACTTATCTATGAAACAGGTGGAGCACTAAATTGGGTTATTTTAGGACCAAAAACATTGATTTTCCAACAAAATAGCAAAACAAAACCAAACAAAACCAAAACCAAAACACGCAACAGCGGTTTTGCAAAACCAAAACCAAAACACGACGGTAATCCAGATCCAAAACTGAATACAAAACCAAAACACTGGGGTCATCTCTAGTTTAAACACACATCTAGGGGCTGCAATACAGATGTAAGCCCACCTGGAATAACGGCCAAAGTAACTTGAGAAGACTTTGCCAATTTTTTTATGTCATCAGATGTGTGGGCTCTGAACATATCCCAAACTAGCAATGATGGTTTTTTCTTTAAGGCTGTTCCTAATTTCTTCCAGTCATTTTTTTGTTCCGTCTTCATCCATCCAGCCTTTAATATGTGCACGCACTGTAATTCGTGGTGGGAATTTGACCTTTTTAGACAAGGTCTTTCCTTTAAAAATAATGACAGTCCGCAGCTTAGTTCCATTATCCAAACATGACAGAACAACTGTGAAATGTTTTTTTTCATTTCCTGTGGTTCTGAGTAAAATAGTTTTTTCACCCAAACTTGCCACAGTTCTGTTGCTAGGAAGATCAAAGGTCATAGGTGTTTCATCCATATTCCCAATATCTCCCAGGTTAAAGTTATGGATCCTTCTTTGTTTTATAATGAATGAATGGAATGACATCACTTTCTCATCAAGGTCTTTTGGCAACTTCTAGGAAATCTTTGTTCTTTGCCGCAAACATAAGGCAAACCTATTCATAAAGCGGGTACACCATCCTGCTGACACAACAAAATTTTCAATGCCTGGTGCTTTTAATTTGTCATCTTTAGCCATTTGAAGGGCATGTAAGCGAATTCCCATGCGTGTCACGCCGTAACCATTTTGATGACACTCTATAACCCATTTATGCAATTCAGTCTCTAGAGCTTCATATGAAGTCGTTAAACCACATTGAGCATTTTTTGCCTTTGGAATATTTTCCAAGTCAGCATTCATTTTCCGCCACTCCCTCCCTGTTTTTCGTCAACACAAAATTCCCTACTTGCAATACTGTTATTGATCTCTTCTGCTTTTGACACAACCTTAAGTTTGAAACCAGCTTCGTATGACCTGCGTTTTTGTTTTGGTCCAGGATTAGAAGTACTGGGATCCATTTCTAACAGGAGTTGTGGGCGCCGACTTTTGTGATTATTTTTCATCTTTTTATGTTGCAGTTGCTCTTTATTAGAATGTTCTTTTCATTGGGCAAAGGGTCACCAACATTTATTTATAGATCCACTATTTCAGTTAGTTGGCGAAGCTTCAAATCACTAAGATGAAAGTAGGAAGATAAACTTTAAGGTGACTCTGCAGTTATATCACATGAGGTTCTTCTACACAACTCAATTTAGAAATGTTCACCCCGCACAATCAGACCCATTTTTCAGGGTAGAACCCAAAGCATGTATCAGTGCTATCTTACTTAAAAAAACATTCTGCGAATTTATACATAATCTAAATCCTTAAAGACACACATACTTTCTGTTGCTTTGCTTGTGAAAGATGGGTGATGATGCAGGGTTGAATATCTGTCAGTTTACAAAAATACCCCCTCCCTACCCCCAAAAAAATACAACAAATCTTTTCAAAGTCTGGCTTTATAGGTAATGTACACTTAAAAAATAATTCCCCACATCACTTTTAACCTGTTTCTAAAAGTTCTTCATAATTTTTATTACTTTTGCAGAAGAGACACATGTACTAATGTTATTATAGTAAAATGATGAGAAAGAGAGAGAGAATGAATGAATATTAACATTAACTTACAAGAGTTTGGTGCTTGTGGCTGTAAGTTCCGCAGTGGAATGCATGTGCGTTCCACTGACAGGAAGTTCGGCATTTGGAACACAAACTTTCATTCCAAATGCCGAACTTCCGGTCAGTGGAACGCACATGTGTTCCACTGCGGAACTTATGGCCACAAGCACCAAACTCTTGCATTTTTTTCTCTCTCTCTCTCTCTACAGCCCTTAAGCGGAACTTAAGGGCTGAAGGTATGGATGCAGGTACCACCCTCGTTACGGCCCTGCATTGTGGTCCTGGAGCATCACTCGAGTATAAGCCAAGGGGGGGATTTTCCAGCACAAAAAATGTGCTGAAAAACGCGGCTTATACTCGAGTATATACAGTATTTATTAATGATATTGGCACTTATCATTCAGAAAATTTAAGTGTAGTAAAATGTCCCAATAGTCTATGTTGGATCAGTCATCTTCATCCTCTGTTTTGTTTGCCACTGTGTGGAAAATGTGTGCTGCACTACGTCTCTTGTTGCCCTCAGATACAATGGGAACAAGTGTCAGTAGCTGGAATGTGTTATGATAATAAGATGAATGTAGTGACTTATATCTCAATAGTAGTTAATCTCTGGCACTTGATATAAAGGGAGATGTCATTGAGTAAGATACAGTTTAGATTAAGTTAACCTTTGGGCCGGTATCACTCAGATGCCTCATAAGATGTTATTGATAATTGTGGTGATAACAAATTTTTATTGCCATTATAAGCGATGATTACAAATCATTGTTATTGTTGCTTATTGTGGAACCAATGCCTATTAATTTTGAATTAACATTGATGACATCAATCTTGTGGACAGAATTCTGTTCACAGTGAGGTAAACATAAGTGTAGATTTGTCTCCGGGGGGACAACTGATAATATGACATTTAGAAGTAATAAATAGTGGGATAGCAGAACTACTTGTTCCAATAAAATAGCGAGTATCTCATCAGGAAGCCTGGATTAAAATAAATCACAGAATTGACAGTGGTGAATGTCAGTGTGTAGGAAGTGAAAAAGGAACAACTTATTAGGCACTAAACTAAGAAAGTTTGTAAGTACGGTTTTACATACCAGCCAGATGCAGATTTTTATTATTGTAAACAAGGAAGTGCATCTATGCAGGACTGAGAAGATTTCAAGCTGGGAGAGCATTGCTTCAATCCTGTAAAGGTGCAGGTCTTCAATCTGGGGAGAGCTAATGCACCTCCAGCTGCAACCATTGAAAGCACTACCATATTGTTTTTGGAGTAGTTGATCAAAAGCCCTGATTGCCAATGGTAAAGTGTAGCGTGCAGCAGAAGCCCTAGTGTTTTTGGATAACCTCCAATTCTGGTACCTGCCTGATAGGTCACAAGTCACACTTTTTTGTATAATACTGAGGGCAATGTCAAAGAAGAGGGATGGATATGGGATTCTTCCAAAAGTTTAGTGGGTACTGTCCATCCATCATAAGGCAGCAAAAAGGTAGTCAGCAGTATGCAAATCCTAAGAGATTCATGGGCACTTCACAAGTGTAGATTGTCTTTCTGAAATCCTCATTCTGGACATTTAGTGCTCCTTGTTGATTTTCTTCCTTGTCTTATCTTTGACTGCAACATTTGTATCTACAAAAGAATCAGAAAACTGCCCCAGACCATGGGTGTGTTGACCTAGTAAATTACTTTGTTGAATCCACCAAAGGAGACCGTTTTCCAGTTCGTATGTTGTTCATAAAGTTGTTATACAAACTGCAGGGGGATCATTGAATAGTCTGGACAGGCTAAATTTGGTATGAATGGCATTGTGGAATGAGGAAAGCCAGTGGAGGCTTGTTAAGATGAGAAGGTCTTGAGGTTGTATGCCATTAATGCAAAGATTGCTATTGGTGTCTCTGTGAAGGACCAAGCAGTGACTGTTGCTAATTTTTCTCCTTTGTTTAGCGGACTTCTAGTCATAGTTAGAGCTGGAGGGTTTTGTGTGTTTAGATGTTATACAAGGCATAATTGTCCAGAATTTTGTGTATTCTAGCTATACCAGGCATTGAGCTTCCATGAGTTATATTTCAAAGGTAACTTGATCATTATTCTATATTTTTTTTAATTTGCAGTCTTGATTCTAGAGAGCATTGAACTTTTTTGCATATAATACTGATATTTGGTGCTTAGAATCTGAGTTGGAGGGTTCAGCTGTATACTTAACCTATCTCCATTATTTTTTGTACTTACTTTATCAATTTATTATTACATGGTGCCTATAGAATATTACACATAATAACCTTTTTGAATGCGCTCAGACTCTTTTCATGGCGCTGAATGAACAGCTGTTGGAAAGAAAAGTGTTAACTGCTCACACTCAAGTGGAATCAACAAAAACTGTAAATTAGCAGTACTAATGGTAAATACAATTAATTGTAATAAAGTATATATCATGCAATCTTTATTAGTCAGAAATTAGTAGACTCTAGTGCAAACTCTGAACTAATCAGTAAAATTATGCATAATTAAATTAACATGTATTGAATCAATAAATTATAGACTTATAAAGATATCAAAAATCCCAAGTGTTAACTAAATATGCAGATCTACTCATGCTCACAAAAAAGTAAAAAGTATTTATTTGAATGACACATAATTCCTAACAATAACAAATTGTAAAAACAGAATATGTGTGCACTAATTCATAGAAGGAAAACCTTTCCATGTGATTATTAAATAATATGCAAATACACCTTGGTATAGTACAAGTATTGATAATTCCTCTCCGGCATTACCTGCGGACAGTCAAGGAATAGTTTACACTTCCAGGTACTGATCATATAGTTTAATACCCAGTGTAGCAGTGCAGGAGTAAGATTAAATGTGACCTGACTGTTAGCAATAAAAGGCAGATACATTGATGTGTGCAGACATTGCATGAAAAATATCCTGTGCAGACAAAATGGCTCAGTCAAAGGTGCTTTCGAGGTTTTACAAATTTCACTGCAAAAGCAAGTTCATGAGACGTGTAATAACGGAATAACTTGAAGATTTGGGGCCTGATTTAGAGTGAAGCGCAAAAATGCATCTTTTCCATACATGCAAAAATGCGTCTATACACTTACATCTCTACAGCTGTATTTTAGTAGCATGTGTCTTAAGATATGTGCAACTTTAAATCTAGGGTATAGATATATCAGTCAGAAATAAGTAGCAGTCATCATTATCAACTTAGAAACATGCACCAAGCCAAAAGAATGAGCAAAGATATGAATTCTAAAAAGTATATGTAAAAGGTGTATAAGTGGTTGACTTGCGTCTCCATGTCCCCGCTGTTCTGAACTTAAATATGAACACCCTGATTCTCCTCTTCATTAATTAAGTGGATGAAAATGTAAGATACCCTCAACTCAAAATATAGGATTAACTTGTGCGCATATGCAATGCGACAAATCCTATGCTTACGTAAAACTCTAAAGCATACCATTGTTGTTCAGAAGCTACTTGCCCCAGCTCTGTTGTATCCCAGAGCTCAATACTATTTTTGTTTTTGCCATACTTCAGTATTCCTAAATGCCTTTGTTAAAACAATGCAGCCTGTGTAAATAGTACAGCATTGATTACCTAGAAACAGCATGCACATCACACTGGAATATGGTTTTTATTATGAAACCTATAACCCTGCTTTCACAAAAACTGGCAATGTTTGTAGAAAATTAGTATGTTTTCATGCCAGCTTTTAAGTGTAGCTTTTACTTTTGTCAGAAAAGTAAAGAAGTATATACAAAAAAACCTTTTATACTAATTTTCGTTTTGAACTTGTAGCTTTAATAAATCATTAATGTTTCAAAAGTGATTAAATATATATGTAACAAAAAAGTATGTAAATGCAGCAATCCCCCGCTTAGCGCTTTCAATATGTTCTTGAAAACTTGAGCGCTAAACGAAAAAGCTCTAAATGAAAATTGATTTTCCAGTAGAATTAATAGAAATCCAACTATTTTGCTGCCATGGGTGTGAAAACTGTAACAAACTTAAGAAAAAAGTTAAAAATAAATTCAAACTAATTAGCAGTTGACAACATTTATTAACTACAGTATTGTACTGTACATATATTTATCAAACATATTAAACACAATCAAAATACTGTACCTTAATTATATACAAGTGCTGTACTTACAAAAAATATAAAAAAGTTTCTTTGCAAGATTTGGCTACTACTTCTGTTGCTTTTGGCTTCAGTTGTCCTCATCATTTGTCTATGCATACCCAGTCAGAGCATAAGATCACAATTTTGAAGCATATAACAGCCATATGGCGCAAAAGCAAAACAGCGTTACATCGAAAAAGCGCTAATCGAACAGTGGTAACATCGGGGAATTACTGTAACTAGATTGCACTTTCAACCAGGACATATCAAAACTGTGCACATTTTTATGCTACCCAAGGTACAAACAGCAGGATATTGTCAAGATTGAAAACAGATCCAGATGTACTATGTTACTTAAAGAGAACATGTCACACCAGGTTTTGATTGGTTTTACTACATAGAACATTGTTCAGCCTTGAAAGATCATTTAATCTAGCAATCTAACCTCAAAAATGCTAAATAAAATATTTTTCCTAAAAAACATCATTATACTTGGTACCATAATTTAATTAGTTAATAAAATATTTTTATTCATCTTAAAACAAACAAATTGACACATACTAGATTAAGGTAACATCACACTCATCTCCACATCTCAAGATTGTCTTGTATTTACTAGTATTCTATTTAGAGGACACAGAAGACTTTCAGAAGTTTAAAACTTGTACCAAAGTACCTCTCCTATCTCGTTTTTTTAGGAGGGGTTGCTTGACAGATATATGGCAAGTATATAGGAAACACCAATCACATTACAGTGATATCTCAGCCAATAAGCTCACAGTGGGAATGTCCGTCTCCTCCAATAAACACACTGGGCCTGAGTCATTAAGGCAAAAAAAGGAGTAAATGTTCTCTGGGACAAACCATGTTACAATGAAAGGGGTGCAAATTAGTTTATTATTTTGCACATAAGTTAAATACTGGCTGTTTTTTCATCTAGCACACAAATACTTGATAGCTTTATTATTACACTGAAATTTAAAGTTGATCTAGGACATGTCCTACCCTAACTATGAATCTGTCCCCACATTTTAAATTTACCTCCCCCTCCAATGTAACATGGTTTTGCCCAGGTGCAAATGTTACTCCTTTTTTATGCTTTGCTCTCCTTAATGACTCAGGCCCACTGAGAATACTGAATGGGACACTATCAGCAATTAAACATAAGGAGAGTTTGCACATGTTAGTGAAATCAATTAGACCTAAAATCTAAACAGTAATTCATATATATGTAGAAAATAGAGTTACTGATAAAATGCCTAAAATCAGTATAAATAATATATATAGGTATGCATGTAAAATATGTTTAATTAACTAACCATGAAGAAAATTAATATTGGATATTGTAATCCATG
The DNA here is from genome assembly GCF_038048845.1 of Mixophyes fleayi. Classification (NCBI taxonomy): domain Eukaryota; kingdom Metazoa; phylum Chordata; class Amphibia; order Anura; family Limnodynastidae; genus Mixophyes; species Mixophyes fleayi. The sequence goes on along the minus strand of NC_134402.1, from coordinate 367,417,077 downwards.
TGTATACCAGTTTCTATGCTTTTTAAACTCCATGGAAATTCTGTATGGGGATGGAATGACAGCTTTCCAAAAGTTTTAGATCTAGTTAGTGCTAGTTTAAGGATTCCCTGGAATGAATGGAGAGAGAGGGGGGGCTCCATTCCTGAGGTCCAGTTTAGGTCTTCTGGCCTTCTAGACAGACAGCAGGTAGATTAGGAGCTTCAGCTGCAAAATGTAAATAAAAGAGTGCATCATTCTGCAGTGTGTTTCTCTCACTCCCTGGGAATAGAGTCAAGAAGACAATACAGAAAGAGACATCTGTGCTTCTTGTAAGTTTAGCAAACTTTCTTACAACTGCTGTGACTGTGGTTGGTTGGACAATAGGTACTCATCACTTTATCATTATTTTATTGTCTAATGAAAATAGCTACTTACACCATATTTTGGACTTTTGGGGGTAAATGTATGAAGCTCCGGGTTCTTCAACACCTATTAATAGGTGGATTTCTGTACTTCTTACAGACAGATTCTAATGTGAGGTGAATCTGACGTTGTTGAGGTATTCACCACTTCGATTTATACATAGACAATACTGCTAATTGTGGAATAGGAAACCAAAATTAGCTAGGTGTGTAGATAGCTGCTAGATCTTTATTGCTATCATTGTAGAATATTATATACGGAACACGTGGATTATAATGTCCCAGCTAATTATATAAGTTATTTAACTTCTTACAACCAGACTAATATCCGGAGTAAGGCTAACTCAGATTCACCTCACATTAGAATCTGTAAGAAGTACAGAAATCCACCTATTAATAGGAGCCCTTTAGGCTATTTGGAAATATATTACCGTTATCATCAGTCTTGGTGGTAATGTTCCTAGTAGGATGTGAATCACTAATTATATTCCAGTAGGATACCTTCCTAGATATGGCTATTTGTTAGCAGACCCTCATTATAACCCAGTAACAGTTATATTTGGGTAGAAATCCCAACATAACCCCGATCTCAATTATTATTTAATTAATGCAGATACGTTGGAGAAAAAGCACGTGTCGATAGTTGTTCTATCGATCTTAACAGTTTTTGATTTTTTTCGGTCAAATTATACCATATACTTGTTTTTAATATTTCACTCTTTCTTAATATTTACAAATATTTTAAGATATACTAATAAAATTTCAGTAAGTTTTATACTAATTTACTTTATTGTCCTTAGAGTGCCCCAAAGACACATTAGGTGTTTTCTAGTGTTCTCTTTCAGATTTAACTATTTGTGTGGGTGCACCTATCTCCAGGGGCTGAACAATATACTATATTCGACTATATCTCTTCACTTGGAGTTTTTAGGATTATCCTGGTGCGATAGGGAGGTTTTTGATAAGTGTATGCTTTTTATGTTCCCCCCACACTGCCACCTCACCATCTCTTCCCTCCTATCTTACCATACTTCCACTGTCCCAGTTCCTCCCTATCCCCCTTCCAATATCTTTACCCCCCCCCTTATACCTGCATAATTACCACTTCAACCAACTCTCCTGCAACTTGTTTAGCCTCCATCTTCTCTGCTACCCACCTGGTCTACTGAGCTTAATGTCTCATCTGCTCCTATTATCTTGCACTTTTTTTTTTAATAATCAACTGTTGTCTTCATCAAACATTTACTGTGTAAGATCCGCAATTGTATTATATATTAGCATAATAGACTGTATTCTAATACAAAATGTCCTGTTCTCAAAACGCAGAATGTGTAAAATTATTGAAATATTATATCTTATTGCAAGGGGCATAGCAAAGTGAGCATTTTCATTAAACAAATGCCAAAGTAGTGGTTGTTAAAAGCAATGTAACACACTGTGGTACAGGAGCAGGCCTGCCTCTACGCCCCTAACCTGACACTTTTGGCATTATTGTTGGTGGCTTGTTGCACTGTGGATCACTGGAGAATCTGTATCGGACTCTCGGGCACCTGTTGATACCTATGCATTGGCTGTACAGGCTGATGCCTGCGCAGTGAATTACAAAAGACATTGCCTGTGCGGTGTATCATAGGTGCCAGCACCTTCACTGTGGCATTGATTTTGCACAGTCAGGTCCTGATGCCAGTAGTTAGCACATACTTGCCAACCTTTTAAGAGGTCTTTCCGGGAGATCCCAGGCAGGGGGGCGTGGTTGAGGGGTGGGAGGGGTGGGGTGTAGTGAATCGCGTCATTTTTGCCCCGCCCCCAGTAACAAAATGCCGGTTTTGTCGCGGGCGGGGCCAAAATGATGCAATTCACTGCGAATCGCGTCATTTTGACGGCAAGAGGCCGAATGCAGGATATTTGCCTGTATAAGTTAGCATTGCTGCTTCACAGTACTGGGTAATGGATTCAATTCCGTCCAAGATCCTATAAATGTGTGGAGTTTGTATGTTCTATGGTATGTTCTGTGGATTTGCTTCCATATGCCAAACACAAACTGGTACATTAAATGGCTTCCAGTAAAATTAGTCTTATTGTGAATATAGATTGTAAGATCCACTGTGGCAAGGAGTCATGTAAATGATTAAATATTCTCTGTATAATGCTGCAAAATATTTAGGTGCAAAATAAATAACTGTTAATAAATAAGGTGCATAAACAAATAAGGTCAGGTGCAACTCAGAAAAATGTAAAACAAAAGTGTTAGTCCCAATACATGCATTATTGACTGAAAACCAAAACCAAAAACTCAATGCTTAGGAAAAATATATAATTACAGATATGAAAATGACACTGCAATAAACAAAAGTGTCATGGCTGCTAATTTTTCATCATGTACATCCTTTCAAATGCTTCCACTAGAAGTTATGTATGTCTGGCATCATCCAAGAGGCCAACTCCCAAAGCAATGAAAAAATTGTCAGCTTGGAATTTTTTTGAAACTGAAGCTGATAATATGTCAAAGTGTGTAGTGTGTGCACACTTGTCAAGACCATGGATAAACAAACATGGAAACATCAGCCTGGAACTGACAAAGATTGTACTACCAGTGGAATTATAAGTCAGTTATCACCCTGAAATGTCAAAATGTTGACAATTCTAAAAATGAACCAACAATGAATAACTGAAATTTACTCAACCAGTTCAGGTCTCAAAGTCCCAGTAGTTAGCCACTATTATGTTGTATCTATTAAATAAAAACATGAAAATTGTTCTGGGAAGAATAACCCGTGTTTTTACTTTCCTGTTCAAATTCACCTGCCCAAAATATGTTGATTGTTTGTATTAAAAATAAATAGAAATAATAGAAAAGCCCATGTATCCATTTGTTTCTCTTGCTTAATCACCTACACAAAATTAATGTGTACAGTTCATTTTTTTTGCACCAAAAACATGAATAATGATTTTAGAATTAGCATCCATATATAAATGTACGCTCCCCACTCAAAAATCATCTAATACATGTTTAGTGTATATAGCTTATTTATGGCAGGGGTGGCCAACCATTCGGAGACCAAGAGCCAAAAAATATCTATAGGTACCGCAAAGAGACAACTTTACTTTTTATATGTGTGTGCATATACATATACCTAGTATAAACATGCACATACATACTGTCGAAGTCAGCAAATTGGATAAAGTCATTTCAATTAAAATTGAGCAAACTTGGTTGTCTTTGTTTGAAAAGATGCGTATGGTACGCTACGGCGTGAAAGGGCGTACGCAGCTGCAACACGTGGCAACAACAGTATTTAGTCTTTTACATACATTCGCACAAACACGCACACTTGTAAAATAGTACTAATGGTAGTTGCAACACATAGTCATTTATGTCGAAATATAGTAGTATTTATGTGTAATATTATGAGTTACATGCATATCAGTAAAACATATGCTACACGTTGAAGGAATCATGTCATGTGTGGTATCAAACTAATCCCCTTCACATTTGCGACTGTCCGGTTCACTCTGTGAAGGGATCGCAGAGCGCATACGCAAGTTAATAATGTTAAGGAATTATGGACTATTAGGATTAGTAATCTTGGCGGGAAGATCAGAGCTCATCCCCTGGAGAGATGACCCCCTCCTTTGGATTCCTGAGCTTAAACTAGCCTATGATCTGCAACCCCCTGGACCCTCCTGATGCCTGGACCAATAGAAGCAAGCCACACCTTTGAATTGTTTTACTGTGTCTCTGTTTGCATATAAGCAGCAGCTCCTCATCTAGTGTTCAGTCACCTAGACCACAGACTTCAGGACTGAATGACTGTTCACTGGATCCAGAGCGCCTGCGATAAGTAACGGCTGTACTTATTATTATTTCGCTTGAATTATTCTGCTACTTTTTGAGAATAAATATTCGTGTGTTGGAAACACAAACCAAGATTCGACAATCGTTATTGGATAGCGACAAAACGTTCTTAACAATTCCATACACACATACATTGAAAATATAACATAATTTACAATTCTAAGCAAAAATGAAAAAATATCCAACATTGCTAAAATCTTCAGAATAATCATCAAATCAGCACAGCTCTGCACTGCACAGCTTTTACAATTCATCAGACTGCCACACATGCCCCTTACATGCCCATTAGTCCACCCCACATGCCATTATACCTCCCCACATGTAAATCAGACCTCCCCACCTGCAACCAGATTTAACCACATGCACTTTACATGACATTAGACCTTCCTGTATTCCCCTTACATGCCATCAGATCTCTGCAAATGTCCCTTACATGCCGATCAGCCTCCCCACATGCCCCCTAAATGCCATCAGACCTCCCCAGATGCCCCTTACATGACCATTAACTTCCCCACACGCCATTAGATCTGCCCAACTTCCATCAGACCTCCCCACATGGTCCTTACATGTCAACCAAACCTCCCCACATGCCAACAGACATCCAAACATTCCATCAGATCTCTCCAAATGCCATATCTCCTTACATGCCCATCAGCATCTTCACAATCCAACAGACCTCACATGACCCTTAATTGTCCGCGCAGAGGAAAGAGGAAGAGCACATTACACTCTGTCCTCCTCTTTCCCTGATTTGATTGTCTGTGACACTATGACATCCCTGCATTTGGCAAAGGAGGGTTACAAGACACAGCTCCTCTTGGTCAGTCAAGCAAATTAATGTTTTCCAATCTACCCCTGCCGGCGCCTGGAACACTATACTTCAGTGATGCTCCCGGCCAGGAGCCACATTTTAAAGCTCAAAGAGCCGCATATGGCTCTAGAGCCACAGGTTGGCCACCGCTCATTTATGGTTTCAGTTTACAGAGATTTTGTTATCTCAAACTTGCGGTAGGTGTGGTTCACAATATTAGACTATATATTATACTAACTGCTCTTGAAAATGACTCGACTTATAAAGGTCTCATTTTTGTTAAAATAAATTCCTCAGCATTATTTCAAAGTAATTTTATAAATTATTCTACTTGGGCCATATTAAGGCCAGTCTTCTAAAAACATATTTGTTACGATTTAAATGCCTTAGTCAGTATTTGCACAGGTTTACCTAGGGCGCGGAGTCTAACGGCCTTCCGGTCTTCACCAAGAACCACCGCAAGGTAGTGTGGTCTTTGCTGCAGAAGAACCGCAGGTCACGGCCCCCAGGTTAGCCTACTGACGTAAGGGAGAAGGTTCTAAGTGATGGATAGTCAGACAGGCAATATGACAAAGCGATGCAAGTACAGGCACTAACCGTGAATTCCAGGGTTTGAAGGTCTGGAGCAGTAAGCGGTAGATGCACGGGGTCAATGAGTGCGTAGCAGGAGATGGGTCCAGGAACACAGCCGGGTCGGTACACAGGAGATATCAGGTATACGGTGCCAGGGGGAAATCCAGAGAGTAGTTGATAACACAGCCGGGTCGGTACACAGGAGATATCAGGTATACGGTGCCAGAGGGAAATCCAGAGAGTAGTTGATAACACAGCCGGGTCGGTACACAGGGAAGACAGTCCAATACGTGGTGCCAGGAATAAGCCAAAGAATAGTCAGATCACAGCCAGGTTGGTACACAGGAGTAGGAGGAATAAAGGAGTACACGGGGAGCAGGTTCACAGGATTCAGGAACACAGGAACTGTTAGCCAGGAACAGGAAACACATTGCTCTGACACAGGCAGCGTGTCAGAGCAGAGAAGATATAGCTATTTGAATTCCCCGCCCAGGAGTCACATGACTAGCTGCAGAAAGAACCCGGAAGTGCGGGGACGCCATCAGGAGAAGCGCTGCACAGAGCGGATACAGCTGCTAGACCACGCTGACAGTGCAGCGGAACGGGGATCAGGTAAGCTCATAACAATATTTCTCCTTCAAATAAATAATGCAGAAGGTGTTGTCCAAATTATTCTAATATACTGTATTCTAATTGTATCACTAAATTGTCTAATAAGCTTACATTCTCTCAAGGAAATGCTGAATCATGTGCATCTTTAAAGCCTTTTAACATATTTTGTTTTCATCTTGACAGAAAATTGTCTCATAAATGTCTGTTTCACCCACAGATCACAGGAGTTATGGTTGAAATGCTCTTATAAGTGAAACACTCAAGATAATCAAATTTGACTTATAAACTAAGGGGCTCACGTAGAGTTGCATGTACTGTATGTCTGCTTTTTTGCTTAAAATTTCCATCCCGCGAATGTGTACCAAAATATGTATGCAGATATTGCTGCACCCTACACTTATGACTACTTACCATTGGACAGGAGGAGTTGGGAAGGAAGGGGTAGGCAAGCATAGGCCGAGTACAGTAAGGGCATATTCACATCATTGCAACTGCAGTAGACTTGGACATGAACTGAGTGAACATAACCCAGTATAAGTTTTTTTGGGTTCTGGGTTTTCTGGAAATATTCCAATTTTTTTTCAATGAAATAGCTTTGAATTCTAGTAGACAACTATTGCTAATAATATCGAAAACCCAGTCATCTGTAACTGAACTGGGACAAATGTTTTGTTATCCATATAGACTACATTAGCATTCTTGTTTTCAATAACCCCTTAATGACCATCATATTGTAAAACTTAATTGCCTTAATCACTAGACAAAATTTAGTTAGAAAATAGTGAAAGAGAAAAAGGGACGCTTCTTTAAATTAATGAAATGTGTAAATTCATTTGAGAAAGCAGCGAAGGACGAATAAGACCAATGTGCAAGTGCAAGTAAAAGAAACATGTTGTCCAATGCTCAGAAACAAACAAAATATAAAAATCACATAAAGGGGAATTTTGTGCACAATATAGCTATATTGGGGTTAAGCTCACCTGCCAGCGTTAAGGCATCTCCTGTAGGTGAGTCCTTAAGCTAGTGATACAAATTTATATTCAGGGTGTTCCATTTAAAACCTTCCCCTGAACCTCTATCTTATAAAGCCTGCACCACCTGTAGGGAGTGGTCAATTACCAAAAAAACAAACTAGAAAATAGTGAAAGAGAAAAAAGCCTGCTCCTTTAAATTAATGAAATGTGTACAATTGAATAAAATCATTTGAGACGGCAGCCAAGGGCAATTAAGATCAATGTGCAAGTGCAAATAAAAGAAAATTTAATTATAGTAGATGTAGATGGTAGTATCACTGGAAAAAAAATTTTTTTTATAGTGAATTGTATGTTAGAGCATAACGTACCTAGACCCTTATTTAACAAGAGACCTTTCTTCAGATTCGCTCTTAGTTGAATATGGATGTGCGTATGCCTGAATTATGTGCGTTTTATCAATAATATTGAAAATGTAACTTTCGCATTCATTAATAACTGTCAAGACAATATTCTCTCTTGCTACCTGACAGTTAATTGCATTATTATATTGCATACAATGTAACTTTTGCATTTGATACTAACATTTGAAGTGAAGTCTTTAAGTCCACACTTTTATGTGGGCTTAAAGACTGTAGTTGGGAACCAATGTGGTAAGGTAACAAAAGCTGGTATATTTTGTTGGACATACAATACTGATTTCAAATGGCAGATCGCAATTATGTAAAACATTCATGCATTTTGTATGGCAACGATCGTGAGCTCTGTACAGCTTATGATGTAATGAAGAAATTGCTATTATAGATTTAATAAAATAGTTAATAAGGGTTTGGGGAGTCATCTATTAATTAAAATTTATTTTAAAATGATGTGAGGAGGGCATATGACAGAATACTTCCCACAAACACACACACAAGTTTCCTGTGAATTTAAAATATATAAATAATAGTATAAATCGAAAAAATAGCATCTCATAAATATGCCCATAAAAAAACAACCTGTCACTCACTACAAATGACAGCACAATATGATGAAAGCCATGATTTCCCATTACCATCAGCCAATCAAAACCGGTCAGTGTGAGAAACCGTTTGTGATTGGCTGTCTGTGCACGGATCTTCCAGTGAAGTTCACAAAATATAAAATGCAATGTAACATTTTAAGTCTATGAACACTTATTGAATGTAGATGACATGGCATTTTATCCTCTGAATTGCTCAATAAATTACATTTTACTTCACTTATTTTGAAAACTGTTAGGCTAGAATTGTTGAATAAATGTATTATGTGGAAGTCTCACATTGGGGAAGTAGAACGTTAGAGAGAATAACATTTATCCCTTTTGCACAATTCTTCCTGGCACCATTCAAAATTGTCAAACACAATAGAAAGGAATATTTTGAGTTACAATGTTTGTAATTTAATCAAATGTCTGTATAAATAAATCAGCAACCTACTTCTAAATATTTCCAGTGGGAAGCAAGGATTTTAAAAGGTGAATAAATAACAAAAGAATTAGATCCGGCTATCAATCTTTCAGCTGTATTTAGAAGATTAAGCAGGTATTTGTGATCATTCTCGCCCTACCTAGTTGTGCTTAATTCTGAAAAGGTGCAAGTAAATGTACTAAAGTGTTTGTTAGGGTTAAGGGTTTCCTGAATTCTCAAAAGAATATAATACATTTTATTAGGGTATAAAAGTTTTTGTTATTAATGTTTGTACTGTCTTCGGGTGGCAAAATAACAGTGCAATAAAGTTTTTCCTAACCAATCTACTTATGAGCCGGATATTTCACCTGACAATAATGAAGTCAAATTTGACACACTGTGACTCGCATCATATGCCTTTGACCTTGCAGTCACTTAGGGCGGGTATTATCACTAAGTGAACAAGGGTAGCCAACTAGAGTGCCAACATTTTGGGGACAATTAAACACTGTCACTTATTTAAAGCCTGATTTAGAGTTTAAACATACAAAATCCGTCCCAAAAACATGTGCAAAAATTCAGTAGCAAAAAATTGTGGGGCTTACATGTATATCTTGAGTTGCACATATCTCAGAATACGTTCAATTCAAAACACAGCAGTATTTCTACGTCAGGCATACAAATGCTTTACTGATGCAGCTTGACAGTGATAGACATAAACTCAAAAGTCACATTCCTACATCACGTAATGATGTGTCATATTCACTAGGGATGTGCACCGGCCACTTTTGGTGTCTCGTGTTTTATGTTTTGGATTCGGATTTGCTTGAGGTTTTGGGTTCGGATTTGTTTCGCAAAACACCTGACGAAAGGTTTTGGTTCGGATTTAAGGTTTTGGATTCAGATTTATTTTGAAAAAAACATAAAAAGTGTTAAAATCAAGTTTTTTTTGTTTATTTTCACTCCTACGCTATTATTAACCTCAATAACATTCAATAACAATCATTTCCACTAATTCCCAGTCTATTCTGCAGAATCAGTGAACTATGTAATATTGCAGTACCAATGGACTTATACTGCAGGATTGTTTTTGGATATTTTTTTTTTTTAAAACTTTTTTTAAAATTTTTCACGCTGTGCTGTGCTGGGCTGGGCTGGGCTGTGCTGTGCTGGGCTGGGCTGGGCTGGGCTGTGTCCTTCTAAGGGCATTGTTATTTCCCCAGCACAGTCCAGCACGAGATATAGCAGGACAGAGGACCACCTAACACAACCTCCATCTACCCTGATCAATGCCCGAGTGAAGATGGCGGCAGCTAGCGGGGAATTTATAGGATCCGAGTATCGCGAGATCCGACAGCGGGATTATGACTCAGAGCCTCGGTTTCAGTTTTGCAATTGGCAGGAATACCCGGATCTGTCTCGGATCCGGCTCGGATCGGCAACGTTCGGGTGGGCTCGGATTTCAGATATCCGAGCCCGCTCATCTCTAATATTCACAAGAGAAAATAGTCTCTTGACAGTGTTATTAAAAAATATAGACTTCCCATGTAAAATGTAGCAAAATACAAATATCTGTTATTTTTTAATTTCTAAAACCAATGGGATCAGAATAGATGACGACAACTTTACATAATAAAGCCGCAACACGAATGAATGAAGTACTATCATTTGGAGGCAGCAATAATAAAATAGCCAATCAAAAGCAGCCAGATATGGCTACTGTTGTCATATTCATTACACCTGGCCTGCCGACTCTGCAAAAAATATACAACATAAACAACATATCTGCATATGCATGTATGTCTCATTTGGTCACATCTCCAGTGGAAGTGCTACACTAATGTGTAAGGATTAAATAGAAATGTGCTTTCTATGTGATTATAGACTTTTAATGTATACTATTGTTTCGATTTGAATGAGGTAACCATAACTGGTATGCTGTGCAAAGCGAATCATATGTATACATTGTACTATTACCTTAAATGGTCACAGTCACTGGGAGCCATCATTCAAGGTAACTTCTATATAAATATGAGTAAAACAAAGAAAGAGCCAGCTTCACACTGGGATCACAAGAAATTGATGTCCAGAAGACTTCTCTTCAGGTGTCAGGTGTCTAAAATAAGACAAAGGAGTCCCCTGACAATGACCAACTGTTTGTAGCAGTTTTTAATCACTTAATAGGGGCTTGTTTTTATTGCTAGTAAGTTTCTTACAGTCACTTAATAACTCACTGGTATTATCTAAAATTATGCTCCACTGGGAACAACATTGGCGGAGATGGCAGGATATCAGTGGTTTACTTTGATTGTAAACTGATACTAGGTAAAAATGCTAAAGTGGTCTAAAAAAATAGTGCCCAGAGAAAAAGAGAAGCTAGATTTGTTTCCTTCTTGGTGGGCTAATGGAATTTGGATTCCGTGTATCAGGGAAATCGATAAATATGTTCTATCAGTGTGTCTAGCTAACCCTTGTCAGGCAGCATGTAATATACATCTATCAATGTATGACAAAGGAGAACAGTAAGTAGCTGCTAATGTTTTAAATATATGCGTACAAGTAATGGCAGATCAGGAAATTGAATGTGAAAGATTGAAAGATAAAAATCTTGCTTTACTCAGAATTTGCATGAGGAATCAGCAAAAGCAGAATGCTAAATTAGAGCAAGAATTCTCCAAATATGTGGTAGATGTTGTAAACAAAACACACAAAAAAAGGTGATTAAAATTGCCAATTCTCGTGTGAGAACGTTGATTCAGTCGCAGGTCTTGGAGAATTTAACTCATATCGATACAGATTCCTCTGATGAAGAGATTGAATACACATAACATATAATAGAAGAGGTCAATTATTGCCTATAAATATGAAGCAGCAAAAAAAGTATATAAGCAAGATGTACGTGGGACAGTTCAACCACAGTCCATAGCTAGATGCACTGAGGAAACCAAGTTATATGCCGCAACACAATTGTCAAAAATGGGGAATAAACAATAACAAAGACATAATGAGTATTTCTTAAGCTGGTTGTTAGGATTGTGGGAAACAGGAGCAGACTGGGTAATGTTAACTAATACAGGAAATGTTGGATTGGATTGGAAGTTACATCATTTGCAGTAAACAGATGAATGTGATCATTATATAAATGTCCCCAAATCAAAGTCTATATTTAGATGAATATTGGTTAGTGTTTTCAAGGTGTAGAGCCATCTTGTCTCTTTTGATATTTGCTTTATATAGTCCCAACTCTTCCATGATTTTTTGACTTTACGTATCCCTATAAATTTCAGGGATGTGTGGTCATGTCCATGGTGTGAGGCACAATGTTCAGAGACACTGTGGGCCTTGAATTCCTTTTTTATATTCCTAAAATGTTTGGCTAGTCTTTCATGGAGTTTATGGATAGTCCACATTTTGCATACCGCAAGGACATTCGAGGAGATAGATGATTCCACTTGTGTCGCATGATATTCTGTCTTTGAAGTTCTATGTTTCCCCTGTCTTGTTTGATACAAATTTTGCAATAGGTTTGGTTTTACACTGGTGATAAAGAAATTTGGGAGCCGAATGAAAATATATGATAGTTATGATATTGGTTATGATAAAAGTTTGTATCATGCTCTGATATTTTAATGTACTAAAGACACCATGGGCCTGATTCATTAAGAAACTTAAGCAAGAATTTCAGTAAGTTTTCTTACTTAAGTTTTGTGGACAAAACCATGTTACAATGCAGGGGGAGCAAATTAGCTTGTTATTTTGCACATAAGTTAAATACTGGCTTTTTTTTCTTCATGTAGCACACAAATACTTGATAGCTTATTTGTAAACTGAAATGTAAAGTTGATCTAGGAAAAAAAAGCCAGTATTTAACTTATGTGCAAAAAAAAATAATAATTTGAACTCCTTGCATTTTAACATGGTTTTGTCCAGGAGAAAACTCAAGTAAAAATAATGAGTACTTTCCTTAATGAATCAGACCCTATGAGTTTATGTTTGAAAGTGTTCATTGTTTGAGATAATTGTAGGAAGTCAACAAACAGACGTCTCTTCTCATGTAAAATGACTGTATGTATTGTAAATGAACTCATAATGTAATTCATGCTTGAAAGGAAACACTTCAGTCTTGAGAGGCTGGAACAATGACCTACTTATCTAACTTAGATCATGCTTTACATATATATTATAATAATTAGTGTTATAGAAAGTTCACTGTAGCAAGTATATGTTTTATGTGACAGGACATTAGATATGATGTTTAAAATAACTTGTAGATGTCTTGAGTCCTTGGAGCCATATGGCTTAAACAGGCTAATAAATGTCAAGTCACTTGCTATCATATGGCTTAAGGGAGTCCATGAACCAAGATGCCTACCTTATATCTATGCATGTTTTTGTTCTTTTCATTGACTATAACTAATGATTTTTGGACAAGAGCCAGCCAAAAGGCTATATAACTGTATGTAAGCTTCTAATGCTGTGTCTATTCTTGTATGAATTAGACATCTGTGTGCATGCAATAAACAGAAGATTTGCTTTTCATCTGACTCTGCATTCTGAGGTATTATTTCCATATCACTGGCTTGCAGTCTTACAGACATAGCACCTGTTGTAGTAATAGAAACAATTCTTTCCTGTTACTGTAGTTGTTACCTTTATTTCCTGTTGCAGTAATAGAAACTAGAGATGCTCATGCTCGGTTCCCTGAGAACAGAGCACACCTGAACTTCGCCAATCGGAGTTCCAAGCCGGCTTTCACACGTCCTCGGAATTGAAAACGAGGCAAAACATCATCCTTAAGTCATCGGATCTCGTGAGTTTTGGATTCTATAAGTATAGCCCTCCACAGCGATCCAGCACCATTTCACAGAGGGACACAGAAGGGGTAACACGGTTCTTGGCAGTCTCTAGTGCAGTTGGGCAGCATCATAGCTAGAAAAGAAAGAGGAGGGGTAGCAGTGTTCTTCAAAGTCTCCAGTGACATTCAGGAGAGCTTCATTGCTCCATTGCTAATTGTCATTGCTGAAATAAAAATAATAGGTCTGGCAGGCTTGGTCTTCTAAATCTGCAGTCACATTGTACTGTGTTATATAGGTAATATACAAAGAGGAGAGCTCCATTGCTAATTGTCATTGCTGAAATAGAAATAATAGGTCTGGCAGGCTTGGTCTTCTAAATCTGCATTTACATTGTACTGTGTTATATAGGTAATATACAAAGAGGAGAGCTCCATTGCTCCATTGCTAATTGTAATTGCTGAAATAGAAATAATAGGTCTGGCAGGCTTGGTCTTCTAAATCTGCAGTCACATTGTACTGCGTTATATAGCTCACACACAAACAAGAGAGCTTCATTATATTGCTCGCCTCTACCAGAAGGTTCGTAAAAATGTAATTATTGGGCTACAAAATGCCAATCTGCCTACTGTACACTTAAACTTGGTAGTGCAGAGCTTTTTGAAAAATGACAGGGACGTACAGGAGATGCTGTCTGTGGCCCATTAAATATCTGGACATTTCCTGCATTCGGTAACAGTATGTAGGAGATTGCAGCAGCTACAAGAGCAATTTCATTTGCCCTGCCATAATTTGTAGCAAGAGGTGGTGACAAGGTGGAATTCCACCCTGTATATGCTTCTGCTGATGGAGGAACAGCGAAAAGCCATCCACGCTTACTCCAGAAGTCATGACATTGGGAAAGGAGGGGGGATGTATTTTACTCAAGCGCAGTGGAGAATACTTTCCGTGTTGTGCAAGGTGCTGAAACCATTCAAAGTATTCACCTGTGAAGCGAGTTCAGACACTGCTAGCTTGAGTCAAGTGATTCTCTTTATTAGACTTTTGTAAAAGCAGCTTGAGAAACTGAAGGAAGAGATAAAACAAAGAAATTTCGCCAAGTATATCGGACTTGTAGATCAAGTACTTTATTCGCTTCGCCAGGGTCCAAGAGTTATCAAAATCTTAAAATCGGATCACTACATTTTAGCGACTTGATCCCAGATTTAAGAGCTATGTCTTCTCTTTGTTACCAACTGACCCAGTTCTGAAAAGCTGCAAGAAGCTCCTGGTGAGCAAGATGACAGTTCAAGTGTTACGTGACAGGACGACGTTGCCTCCTTCAGTTTCTCAGTCAACTGGTGCCAGGAAAAAACTTAGCTTTACCAAGAGACCAAGGGATAATGCAGATGACTCAGCACATTATGACCAAAATTAGTGACACTTCTGCTGTAACTCCACCTGATCCTACTATCAACTATCAACAAAGAATGGTCGAGGATTATTTTTAAATTTTTGGAACGGCATAAAGACAACAGTTTTATTAACAAATAACAATGTTGCTTGCAGAAGTAATGTAAGCATGGATGTTTAAATAGACATGTATATGTATTCCTCAAACCTTCCACTTTGCTGCTGTTTCATCAGTATTGCACAAAGTGTTTGTAATCTGCACTTTACGTCAAAGGTACCTAACTATATTATCATTTTTTGGGAATTGGGCTTTAAATTTGGATTCAAAGCTCAGTGATGAACTTGCGTTTTGCTGTGAATTGCAATGGCTCTTTTTAGTGCATTGCCTGGCACCCTGGATTGGACTGGGTCTGATAAAAGCACGCATCCCGGGGGGAGTCAATGCTGGTCACCATGTATTAGCTGTAGAATTGGCACAGTTACCCAAGGAATAGGTGGAGCGATCAAATGAACCATAACTGATTTTATGATTCATTCTCAGTTTCACTGTGCCGACCATGTGCTCAGGGTGACGGCGATCTCCTTGTCTTCATCTTCCAAAGCTTAGTCTTTAGGGGCCAGTGACACACCCATTTGTTTTCTCAGGTCTCTTAGCTGTTCTTTAAACTGGACATATTTATCATCCTGCCTCAGGGCCTCCTCTGTATTATTCTTCTGAAGCACAGTGTATCTCTCGTGTACGAGCTATCTTACGTCCGGTCTCCTCAACTGCGTCTATATATTGGTTTAAATCTTTGTTCAATGCAGCGTATTACAACATGACAGATTCCATGCTGCCCACATGTTCCGTGTCACAGTCTGTCTGAAGCAGATGTAATGCCACTCCAGTTGTAATATCCATTTTTGTGGCTACATAAGTTTGGCAGTTCTTCAGGGATGAGAGGGAGGTATCCACAGAGGAGAAGGAGATTAAAGATGCAGCATGAGCAGACATGGTTTAATAATGTAGAGTTCATCAACAGCACTGTTAGGCTTAAGGTAGCTAAGCTATTGGTAGCTTGTTTTGTGGGGGCCCAAACAAACCAAGCACTTCAGCCACAAAAGTGGCACTGCGTGTCGCTGGAGTGCTTGCTTTGCTAAACTGTACATGTCCTTTTCAATATCTCACATAAGCTTTTCTGCCACTGCTGTGTGGCAATGTTTCCTAGATGTGCTATGAACTGCCGTGTGTTTGTGTCATTGCTCTGTCACTTAGCATCCAGCCAAGTCGCTGCAGTCTTTATTAGAAAGTATATGAAAATAATATTGTGACCTGTGAGGTGGTCAAAATTGACTACAAATGACTTGAAATTAGTGTTATTGAAGCTAATAATAATGTAGGAAAAAAAAGAGCAAAATTATGTGATTTTAGCCAAAAAAAGGGATTTTACAAAAAAATAGGGATCCAAACCCAAAACCAAAACACGCAAGGGCGGTTTTGCCAAAACCAAAACACAAAGTTAATCTAGATCCAAAACCAAAACCAGAACACGAAGTCAGTGAACATCTCTAACAAAAACCTTTCTTTCCTGTTGCAGTAATAGAAACCTAAAAGGCATAATAGTGCAGTGTCTGAGAATTACTTTTCTCTGAGGAAACCCGTACTGATACTGGGGAAAAATACACTCTATGCTACATACAGCATAACTACAGTATCCAGCAATATTGTTGGGCATTGGACTATCTACTCTCTCTAATACTAACTACACTCTATCAGCTTGCGCATTAAAAAACCAGAGTGGTTTTCCTGCTGTCAAAAAAAGCAGCAGAGATGTGAGCGTGTCCACTGCATATGCGCGGTTATCGGCAATTGGAATTCAGTCTACTGGACTTCACCCACATATATACAAGGCCCCCTGCTTGCTAGGGGAGGCAAGAGGATTGGCAGAAGGACTGGACATAAGAGGATCTCCTGCTACTAAATGTAAGTTATGTGCTTCATTCTTATGGAATTCAAGTGCATATTACCTATCCCAATTTACTTCTAAGTAACTTTTCTATTTGGAGATATTATCACTAGTATTTGATGCATCAGGGGTTTTCCAATGACTCATAGCCATATTGGAGATATATTTACCAGTGATTTATAATTTGGTTTAATATATACTATGTGATGTTAATTGCATGTTTATTTTTAATATGTGTCTACAGTTATTTCTGCAAGAATTATGTGCTGATTTTTAACCTGAACATTCAAGAGATGATATATTGATTGATTAAAAAAAAATTGTATATTTAAGACAACATACTTTCAGTATAAATACATACATTCACAAACACGCTATTTTCTCAATATATGCGCCTAGGGAAAATACTCCCTAATTGCTGCCTCCTCTCCGAAATAAGAAACATTATTAAGATTATTAAGGATGATGTGTCCAGGGCCGTGTCTAATCTATCCTCTGAAGTCACAGATACTGGCAACAGAGTTGACACACTGGAGTGGTCTCAAGAAGAAGTCATCCAATACCAAAAATTCTCAGAACAAGAATTTGCCACTATAAGCAACATTCTCCTGTCTCGTTATGGTAAGCAGGAGGATGCTGAAATCAGAGGCAGATGTAATAACCTTCAAATCCATAATATCCCGGAATCTGTTCAGGAACCACACCTTGAGGACTATCTTCTTCGTCTCTTTGCTATGCTGGCCCACTCCATCTCTGACAACATGTTCCTGTTAGATAGAGCTCATTGGGTACACCGTCCATGGCCACAGGATGCCAACTCCCCAAGAGATGTTATTCTTCGTTATTCTTCATCTACACTATTATCGGGTGAAAGAACAAATATTTTCTGAGGCTAGGATGCACATGGAGAATCTCCATAGACGTGGTTAAAGTTCTTCTTTTTCATAACTTGGACCCCTCTACTTTGCTCAAGTGGAGGGAGTTGAAAGAAGTGACTCAAGTTGAGATCATAACATAAAATACAGGTGGGGCTATCCCTTTGTCCTCTAGGTCCAGAAAGAGTGTAGAGTACTATCTGCTAAGTCCCTGGAGGAGGCTTGTTCTCTGCTTCAGAAACGTGTTTTGGTCCTACCGTGCACCATGGACCCCTGAGGTTCACATATTGCACAACCCCATCTGGCGGATGTCAGAGCCACATCACCCCCATCTGGCCACTAGGACCAGCTTCAGACACGCAGTCCCCTTTCATTTTTCTCTCCCTGCTCTAGTGGCTTCATGCATTCCCCATGGCTATCAAAATCGTAACGCTTAACGTGAAAGGGTTGAATTGCCCTCAGAAGAGGTCCATTTTGTTTCATACTATTAGACAGTTGAGGGACAACATATTGTTCTTACGGGAGACTCACTATTCTAGCTCCCACCATCCTGAACTTAAATCTAAATATTACCCTTT
The DNA here is from genome assembly GCF_038048845.1 of Mixophyes fleayi. Lineage (NCBI taxonomy): Eukaryota > Metazoa > Chordata > Amphibia > Anura > Limnodynastidae > Mixophyes > Mixophyes fleayi. The sequence goes on along the minus strand of NC_134402.1, from coordinate 367,398,842 downwards.
CTCTTTCCATGCCTGTGACCATATCTGTAAAAAGAAGGGGGAGCTCATTTTTGTAGCTAAACATCTCACATTCACCCTCTCCAGAGAGATTGGGTCCCCCCAGGGGCATTATCTCCTTCTGACAGGTGAACTGAATAACATTCCCTACACATTCTTCAATGTTTATGCTCCCAATATGAACCAAGCTCAATTCTTCAATTCCATAAGTGACCTCTTATTACTGCACCTGGTGGAAAGAGTGGTTTTGATTGGCGACTTTAATGCCACACTAGACAACCACCTGGACAGATCTACACCTCCCCCCAATCGACCCATCAGACTATAAGATTATAATTTTACAGATTTTGAAACTAACTCTTCTACCTTGAAGTACTTGTTCCAAGGTAGCAGTGTATATACCTTCAGGTGTTATCATTTTAACCTCATCTATTGTTTTATTAAAACAAAAAGGAATTTGTTCAGTTATGTGTGGTGCTAAAACTATAACCAGAGGTTTAGTCAAGTTATATGTACTTTCAACAATTCGACCATAATCACTAAGATCTCAATTTTGTTCTTGACATTTTATATTAGGACTAATGTGTGTCTTTCTTCATAAGATACTGGAACTGGTACCATTGGCATATTTTTACTCAATAAAGGAGTTTTAGTACACACCCAACAATTTATAACTCCTGACATTACACTTAACATAACTTACAATTCGTCAACTGGATATTCTCTCTAAAAATATTCATTATTATCAGACCATCATCTTATGCACCTTTCTTTTGGTGGAGTACCACAATACTCACAAATACATTTTGGAATTGATGGTAATCCTTTATAATTTCTGAATTCCCTTGTTTGCCTGTTTAGAAAAGAATAAGAAAGGATCTTATTAAAATCATCCTCATCTAATATATCAGATGTGCTATCACTTTCCCACCTTCTCTCAATTCCTCTCTAAAATATATAAATAACGTGCTAAGGCTACAAATATCATTGTTCCTATTAAACAGGCAACAAGTGTGAAGATTCTTTGCGTCATAAGTCGATAACCATGTAGCTGATTATACATCATCACGTCCATCTTGATTGAAGAATTATTTTAGATGCAACTCAGTCTCTTTATCTGTGTTCAGTTCTGAGTCCTTTGGTTCCTGTAAGCTTGGGTCTTTGACCTGTTTGCAATGGGAACTGTGGATCCAAGTGTCTTTCTCTGCAACCTTTACCCTTTACAGCAGTATCAATCGTTAATAGATCTTGGTTTTAGTAGAACCATCCCATCGATATGTAAGGGAACCAGAGTGTAAGAAATTTCTTAACATAACATAGTCTCTAGGTTGTATCTTGTGTGCAGGCCCAAGAGCTAATTCTGGTTCAATGTTCTTCTTTAAGTGTTCTTCTGGGCCTTTAAAAGCTTCTGCAACTGTTTAGACAACTGTATAACATATTGAACAGTTAAATGATGATGCAGTTTCAAATCAGTCTGTGGATAAATAACGTATCTTGGCTGAAGTCCAACTAACAGTTCATATGGAGAGAGATTGAGAGGAGGTTAAGATGTGATTCTAATATTTTGATGCACTAAATGAAGTGTCATTCCTGTTTGTTTTGTAAGCTTAGTTATTTTTTTAATTACTCCATTTATTATTTCAACTTTCTCTGAAGCTTGAGAATAATATAGTGTATACCGCTATGAATCTATTCCTATCTTATTACACATTCTTTGAAACACTTTTTGCTGTAAAATGAATTTCCCTGTCACTCTCTATGACTCTGGGTAAACCGTATCTACATACAAATTGTGACAAAATCTTCTTAGCAGTAAATTGCACTATGTCTGAGGCAGTTACTAGGCCTCAACCCACCATCACATATCAAAACAAACTAACACATACTGTAACCCTCTTATTTGTTTCTCTTAATTGAATAAAGTCAATAATCTAAATTGTAACCTCTGAAAAGGTTATATTAGGCAAACTGTCTGACCTTAGTAGGTACTATCTTTCCTTCATTGCTCTTAAGACAAATTATACATATTTCACATTTAAACTTAGCAACTGCAGTAATTTCTGGGCATACCACCAAGGTATTACAAATTCTAAACTTGTTATCTGCTCCCATGTATACTAACCCACGAGTACTTTTTGCAAGAGCTGGTAACAAGATTTTTATTGCTACGGGTTTATTTTTACTTTTTTTCTTGACAGTTTCGCAAAACACATTTGAGTACCCACGACAATATCATGATAAATCATTAACCGAGTCTGTGACTGTAAGTTCAGTTACCTGAACTGAGTGTAAGCCTAATGACTTAACTTCAATTACCTCATCTTGTATAGTGACGGCATATTCTGTCACTAGTGACCATCATGTGTTTATCTATGAAACATATTCATCAGTAAAGAAAATTTAATTTGAATTCTCCGATGTAGTCTCAGAAATGTCTAGTCATACAGAAAAACTTACACATGTACTTAATACAATCATGCTCATTGTTTTCCTCAATGCGAGAGGTCAAAGGGTCAGATCCCGGACGACCCCCAAGCTTGTAAAAGATTTTTCTATTCTTCTTTTTAAATAATAATTGAGATAATCAGGTTTCCAAAATATAATATTTCTATTCTTTATTAAAAGATATTATGCATAGATACAGCCATTACTGGATGAAGCAGACATACGCCCAGGGACTCAAATGTCAATTGGCTATCTATATTTGATTAAGTCATTCTTTTATAGAAAATGTTACTCATCATTGTTCAAAGCACACCTTCCCAGCTTACATCACTGCTGACACTCTGTCTCTATCATTAATCTTCATTAAAGTGACATGTTCTTGGAGGGGTCTTTCTTGGCCTTATTTGGAGCAAATATGTCTTTGGCCTTATTTTGTGAAATGAAGAACATGTGACCCCTATATAACTTGTTGTTCTCTGTATTGTGCAATACATGTTTTTCGTTCTCTTAAAGGCACAGACACATAAAATTCAAGTTCATTAGTTCATTCTATTGAAATAATTGGTAATATAGGGCTTTTGCTAATTGCTACTTCGACAGATACCAACACGAAAGACTTGAAATTCCTCCACTCCCAACACCTTTTGTTTGATGCATGTGAGTTAGGGAGTCCACCGCAAAAAAAATCCCCTTTTATTCACCGGTCAATGGCATGCACACGCGGCTGGACATGGTCTTCCTGTGTATTGACCGAGCTCAACATTTCCTGGATTTTGATATCATTCCTAGCACATGGTCAGACCATGATCTGACTACAGTGGACATTGTGGGCCCCCAGACTGGGCAGAAACAGTTATCTGGTGCCTAAATGATAGAACCCTCCTTAACCCACAGCTTAGATCACAGATAGACACAGTTAGATTGATTTGGAGTCCTCCTGCTGCCGCACACTGTCCTTAGGTTCAGCATTGGAGGTATCAATGGGTGTTAGGTCTCTCTTATTGAGACCTCACCCAGTTGCCTACTTTACCTGTCGGATATGGAACTACTACAAAAGTGGAAGCTGCTCAAATCAATTTATAGGCCATAACAGGTGCTTGAAAGGGTGGGGTTATCCTGCAAGGAACATACACACAACATGTTTTCCCCCAGCACACTGCTATAGCCAGAAACAGATCTGCCATTTCTACTGTAGATAAAAATGCAAAAGTCTTTGTTGCACACATTTGCAAATGTATGTTTAAGCCATCCTGCCACGCCAAGGCGCTTTTGCTAATAGGATGGTCCTACTCTAAACAATGAGAGTCCCATATATTTGGGCCATACATATGTGTTTTTAAATTGAGAGCACACTTACCAAAGAGGTACCCCAGAAGCCTCCAAACAGCAATTCAGTGCCAGTACCCCCTCTCAGCTACTGACACCAACATGCCTCTTTTGTCTGAGAGATGCCTGGTCATGAAACATTGGAAAAATCCAGATCCTCCTTCTAGACAGCAACTTTTCAATATAATTTGGTATTTAGCATCCATGTAAAAAAATCAGCTTATTTCAATAAGAAAACCCATACATTCTCCCATATTTGGGGAGATTGGTTCACCTATACTGGTCCCTCTGGCCCAAATCCACCACCTGACCAAAATCAGAATATTTTGCCTTTCTTCTTCTGCACAGTGCTGTCTAGGTTAAACACCGCCTAATACTCCAGTCTTCGAGCCCTACAATCACCGGACTCTGTCTCAACACGCCCCCCTCTTCCTATCCTCTTTCCCCTCTTACCCTCCCCTTTTCACTACTATATACACTATCACACACTCTCACATATGATGTCATTTATTTATGCCCTCCTGGGACAGTGTCAGATATCTGTTTGTTGTGTACAAAATTTTCAAAATAAAAGTTTTTAGAAAAAAAGTCCACCAGTCTACACGCAGTTACAAAGATTAACAATACTGACTAGGAATCCAAGGAATTGGGCAGACTGAATGAGGGCTATGATCTCTGATAATGAAAGATCTTGCACCAAACTTTTACACCAAAGGGAACAAGGCAAAATGCTAGCAAATAAAATTCACAGCCACCTCACAACCAATATGCCACCTCTCACATTCTGTTTATGCAGGACACTGAATGAGTGAGACTAATCCCACAAATATAGCAAATATTTTTGCTATTTGCTATCGTTCACTGTGCAACTTGCAAAAAGACCCCTCAGCATATCAACCACCCAAGGACAGTATTAATAAGTTCTTAAAATCAGTTTGGTTACCTAAAAGTCACAGAAATCTCAGCAGTCATTAAATCTTTACCCTCTGGGACGTTGCTGGGTCCAGACAGCTATACTTAAACAGAACTCTAAATAATATATATGGTAGAGTGCCTTATCAATTATAATATGTGGGCAGAAGCATTAGTCTTTTCCAACTCTGGTTTATAGAGAGGAAATATTATCAGTAGAGTAGTTACATATACTTACATATACTTTAATTTGTTTCATAATGCTAATACTTCTAGTTTAAAGCTTATAGGAGTAGAACCAATACAGTAATTCTATGCTCCCTAGGGTTTCCTCTCTGCCAACCCCTCCTTGCTTTTGCTTCCCGCCTTTCCCACAAGCACTTCTCCCATCTCATAGGCTAGATGTTTAGACTGCATACACTAAATCCAGAGGTCCTATGCAGTTTGGTGGTTCATCGTTTACATGCATTGATTTATGTTTTTTCTTTTTTTATTGCATATTGTCGTGAACATAGAGAGCTTGCAGTTATTTATAAGGGATAAAATCATAACTGTGGTGTAAATATGTTATATCAAAGGAATCCATTGATAAGTGCAGTTAAACTGTAAGATTTGAAGTCAGAGAGTCTGATGTAAATTTATTGGATGGCTTTGCACATCCCAGTGTGAGAAGATAGAAGTGTCACCTGGGGGCAGCTTCAAAGAGCTCCCGGGGTGAGATTTAGCCTATTAGTGACACCTGAATAGACGTTTAGGTACCGCTCAGCATGTGGTCTGGCTCAAAGAGGCCATGTACTGACATAAGCTACATGTAATATAGACCAAAAGAATTCAGTTTTAAAATATGCCCCTTAAAATCAATAAAAGTAGTGATCAACCACATATTCCTCAATAGCATGATGAAGGGCAGTTCATATGTTAAATTAAGAATTCTGACCCACAGAGAAATGAAGGAAAGGAGTGTAAGCTTTGCGAATGCACTGTATTTATGCGTGTTTGATATCAAAAGATGGACAAAGACATAGGGGATTTATTAATGATAAAATGGGATCAATGTCACACTCTACAAAAAAGCAATATCACATATTAGAATTGGTTAGTAAATCAGGCAACATGCAAAGGGTGATTGAAAAAGTGTTACAGGCCACAACTCCCTATTAGCATTAAACTCTACCCCTGTGAAGACCATCCCATGTCATGTTGCTTAAAAACCTGTGTTCTGTAGGAACAAACGGTCAGACTTTTTGGGGAAATCAAGTTACATTGATAAACTGTCCATCTACCTAGCCAATTCCCCATGGTACAGATTATGCAACTCACGTAAGTGCTATTCTGAATGTAACCCTTCTTATTTTAAACTGTTTTTGCTTGTTATGTCACTCTATTAATTGTTTATTCATTATTTTTCTTTATATCTGAATGCCCTGTATTTTTGTATATTAAATCTATAATTTAGTAAGTTGCGTCCTTGATACTCTAATGAATCCATTAGCCTATTAGAAGAGATTGCTCGACCAAGTTAACCCTTGAAATGCCAGTGTGTGATTTGTTGATATATTTGATTAACAAGCTGTGTGTGCTTGCATGTACATTTGTGTGACAGTCTGGAGGTGTGAAAAGGTAACCCTTTGTGTGCTGGTGTGAGTCTTGCTAGTCTGTGAATAGCTAGAAGCCTGTGTGCCAGTGTGGGACAGTATATTGGTGTCCTATTGCCTGTACTCAATAGGTGGTGGCAAACCTGAAGTGTCTGGCGGTGTGAGTGCGCTGTGTTTGGGGGCGATTCCGTAGGTCTATAACCTGTGTGATAGGTAGAGAGAGACTGCGGGCTGAAATCGTGTGTGACCTCATACAGCAAACACCCCAAAGTCACGGCAGCTAGTAGCGTGTTCATGACACACATGATCTTGTAATACAAAGGGATGCAGTATTACCTTGGAATTGTGTCCATGCTTTCCTGCATAGTTCACATGTGCACAGTACATAGTTCACTATATGGATTATAATTACTAGCTTTAGATCATCTTTTGAGGGCTTTTAAGTATAATATGTATTTTTTGTATATTTTGAAAAAATATAAACTAAATCAGTGGGTTTACACAAGAATGGGGTAACTATATTTTAATAATATAGAATTACTTTTTTTGTGGTATTACTTACTAATACGTGTCACTTTCCTTACTTGTTTTTGTATTTTTCAGGCATTTATTGGAGATAGTAACAACTATGGATAGACCAATTTTCTCTTAATAAACAATATTTTTTTGGACTCAATTCACTTTCAGTAAGGATTATTTTAATTTGTTTCTTAAAATGTGAATATGATACATATATATTTCTCTATATAATTATGTATTAGACATGGAGGTGTCTTTCTATTTAATTGGACATGAACTGAAGTGTTTCCGCCTTTCCTCACTAAGTTGATAGTTTGCTCTATTAGTGCACTTTTTGATTAGTTTATAACTGAACAACGAAAAATTTATTCAAGCTTCTTATTCTCCCTATTGTGTTAGAAAACAACCATACTATCCTTGTTTTGATAGTACTGATTTTGAAATATTTTTAAAGCACAGTTTCCTCTTCATTGGTGGCGCTGTCACATTTGAGACCTCTTTTGGAATGAGTCAGTGAGATATGCTAACACATCTTGTATATTCTTTACACAATTTATGTTCATTTATTGGATGTTAGATTAGTCACATAACAAAACATACATTATAGGATGTCATACTTGGCAAAATAGGGTTAATAAATTTGTAGATTATCAGTTTAATTTCCCACTGATTAGTCTGTTTTTACTAGTGGATGCACTTATATATAATCAAATGGGGATCTAATATATAATATTTAAATATTTTATACAGATTGTATACAGATTTTCATATATCCTTTACTGTATACATTAGCAATGTTACAATTATATGAAAATGCTGTTTTACAGTAGTATGTCTAATTTATTGGTATAATAACCAGCATGGCTCCATAATGAACGAGATGCCATCCGATTTATGTTTCTTCTTTACGGTTAGCCAAACTGTTGCTTTATATAAATAAATAAACCAAAGAATTGACTTTTTGTAATATTCTTATTATAATTTTTATATGTATTATTTGTAATTGCATTAGTAACTGCCACTTGTGATGTCCCCATTAGCCAGATGAAAATTAGGCACTTTTAGAGATTGGATATAATCCGTAAGGAGAATTATCGGATTTGTTGGGCATTATCAATGAGAAAGCATGCACTTGCTATTTATATTTTTAGTCCAATTTTTCTATTCTGCTTTGTCAGTTTGCTGGGTAATGTTTAAGCAATATTGATTACTACACAGCCCCAAATCCAATTGTATTAGTTGTGCTCCAAAGATAGCCAATTCTAGAAGTGGATGTGACTCAATAAAACTATAATAAAGCTAATGGTGTCCATAATGTAAGATTGGGTAATTATTTTTATTATTAGAAAACCAATTTAAAATAATCAAATAATGTATTGATATTACTTTTACATTTGGTACTATATAGGACTTTTGCAAAATTGGAAATATTTGCATTTGACTTGTAACCCGCTCCAGTAGACACTACCCAGACATTACTTAGAGGATGATTCAATTACAAGCCCTTTATGTAGACCACCAATAGATTCTTGTGGCACCTACTTTTTCTCTGAGATAATTAATGAGCAAATATGAAATATTTTGCTACACTGCATTCCTAGATGCAATCAGTGTTTTCCATCTAAAGATAAATTAAATTCCCTCTGGGACAATATTGGATACATCTGTAAGATGTATGAACCAAAGAAAAATAATCTCATTTTGAGATAACATTGCATATAATTTTCATACGAAACCCGGTTACCACTTTCTATTATTGAAGGACAGTTGTCCAACAGTAACACTGGTTGTCCGGTGACAATTCTCATGTTCCCTTGCCAGTAAGAGTCACCTCATGCATTGTTATTTTACCAGAATACGGAATTAAAAGAAATTCTGCCATGAGTACTTTTGAAGGATATACTAATGTATGTTTGTCTTTCAATTGGTCCTCTATGCCTTAGTTGTATTTATTATTTGCTATTACTAGTAGAAATGTGTTTATTGCCTTTCCAAAGAGGATATATTGTATAAAATAAAATCAGTGCCCCCATATATTTCAGTTGTCCTCCTACAGTTTAGGATTGTGCTGCATTAATTCATAATATGTAGCCTAATTCTTATTTTGCTAGAATTAAGATTCTAGAGCCCTCTCTACTAAGGTAATACTGACTGTATACTATAGTAAGCAACAATAATGTCCCAAGGGCATCTGAAAATATAGAGTCCCAGATTTACCAGTACTTAAAGTATACTTATTTCACTCATAAACTCTCCATTTTTAGTCCCAAGGTGCCATAAATGTGTTTTCTATGTCTTATCGGCCCCTTTGATAAAAGGGTAAATTTGTTCTGTTAACAATCAGTGAAACTTTGAAGCATTAGCATAAAATCCCTAGGTAATAAAAGACTAATTCTTTCACTTCACCTACAAAGGATGCTCACTAATTAAATAATATTGCTATGGGATTTACTCAAGTCTCAAAGTTAACAGTGTTCTTCGAGACACTTTATTGTGTTTTTTATCAGTAGCATTAATCTAAATGATGTGGATTGAATTGTTTCAGCAATGCAATCATTTAAATCATGCATTATTTTAGTTTCCCTGAGCAATATATCTATGTTTTATGAAGTTTTAAAAGTCAAACTTGTATTAATAAATGCATGCAGTGTATTGTTTACCATTAGACATTTTTTATGCTGAAATATTTAACATTGGTTTCACTGGAAACTTTACAATAATAACCAGCTCTTTTTTATCTTTGAGTATTTGCACATCCCTAAAAATGTGCAATATAGACAGAATACATCATTAGCCCAAATAAAGAACTTTAAGAAGATATTTACCAAACTGTATTTTTACACACACACTAAAGTTTATTGCTGCTTTTAAAATAGTACCTATTTACTAAAACAATTTTTAAACATAAGATCTCACATATCTATCTATGTGTATTTGGCTATAGCTGCCGTGAGCTGGTGTTGATACTTGTGCAAATTTAGACATAATTTTCCACTCCATTGCTTGATGAAATTCTAATATCTATAACTAAAATCATTTTGTAGATTATTTTGTAGGGTACTGTATAACTTGATTTCTCTAATTACCTTCAAGCAACTAATAAACTGTCATAAAATTACATATAAGCATCAATGCAGTAGGATCAACTATTGCAATGATATTGTTCAAACACAGGGACTTTCTACAGGGGCTGGCTATACTGGGGAACAGGGAGGCATATATGCCCCCCAGGCCAACCCCATAATGGGCTAGCATGGGCTGGATTACCTGCAATTTTTTCCTTTAAACTCTTCCTAATGGCTGTTGAGCCAAGTCTCACCACCTGGGCTAAACTTTGCCAACCAGCCCCTGACTTTCTAGTATTTTATTAAAAAGCTCACTAGGGATCCAATATGGTTGATCCTATGAACTACAGTACATACATTTCCAATTGTAAAAGATCACGTATTACCACTTTAACTGCACACACTGTCTTCTGTTCTTGGAAACACTTGTTACATAACTATGTGCTTTTACACTTTCCCTTTCATGACACACCTTCTTCAGTCCTTTAAACTTAATTTACTGTATCTGACAGAGTTCTATAAAAAATATCTCCAGTATCAAAACAATATAAATTCATAAGCAAGACGCAGATATATATGCATGAAATAGAATGTTTACCTGTACAATAATGTAATAATATAATTTCAATATCAATCTTTTTACATGGTACATACAGTATAATAGATGACAAACTGTGCGTAGGCACAATATCTTATTAATTTCTTGCTATATGTGAATGTGCATATGTATCTCAGAATTCATTACAATTCACATATTGGCTGCATTGTCTCCATCTTACATATAGTGCAGCAATATCCCTAAATCCTAATTGCACTCTCCCTGTCTCTATATATTTAGATATATATATGTATATATCATATATATATATATATATATATCACTATTCCAATACATATCATCAACATCATTAACAACATTTATTTATATAGCGCCAGCAGGTTCCGCAGCGCTTTACAATTGGGAGCAAACAGTAATAAAACAAGCTTACAATCTATATATACTCTAGTACTCATAATTAAACTTAACTTACAGATAAATTTTGCCAATATAACATCACTGCTTAATAAAACTTCCCTCTGCACAGTCATTACTTAAAATGACCAACCTCATGCCATGCTTTGTTGAGAGCACATGCATGTGATTCACTGGTGTCCATTTTTCTAATTGCCTGTTTTATGCCACTCAAGATATGGGGTCTTAAAACAAGTACAGTATACTTCTTATTAACACAAAACCATGTAGTCAGTATCTTTATCTAGCAGCCATGACACATTGTCCACTAATCTCCCTTTGGTCTCACAGGGGGAGGAGATGTCTACAAACAAACCAACCATTTTCAAACATTTACTAACATTTAATACAAACATTTACTCACTCAACAACCTTTTTGCAAACTTCTATCTAATATCACTTTACAATCTTCTTTTGCAACTTCATTTCCTCACAAACAATGTAAATCCATATTCTAAGTAACAATTGCCACAATCTTCACTTCAGGCTTTTCAAGTACCATGTAACCAAACACTTAACCAAACACCACAGATTCTACTAACTTTCATTAGAAACCCATTTTCCTTTGATCTCCATGCAATTTGCAAACAATATCTCAATCTATCCTATCACTTACAAACTTACTACCAATCACTTACAAAATAACACTTAGCTTGTGTGACTATAAAACAAACTTCTTACCACACAGATATTATCTAGCTAAACACTTAACCAACACATTCTGATACTTGCTTGTCCATCTTAGAGGTGTATGTGTAAGAAGAGAAAGCTAGCCTTTTGTGTCTGAGGTTGTGGCTGGCTCACAGCGATTAGGCTGTTTCAAAGGTCAAAAACAGTTTTTCTAGTTAGGGTGGGGGAGGAAGGTTATGTGCAGGGAAATCAGTTCATGATGACAACTTCTGATGGAAAATTCAATATATAATAATAGATTATATATAATCTTCACCAATATATTAGTTGTTGCCAAAATATCTACAGAACATGTAGTCCCTAGCTGGATTATGTTACCCACCTCTAAGTGTCACAAACATAAAAACACTGGAATGAGCAGGGTAAGTGTGGATCAATTTAGTGCATCTTATTTGCTTCCCAAAGTCTGATATTATGCCATTACCTTAAAAAAAACATTACTCATTCTTTATGTATAGATGAACTTTTTGGTGTGTTATGGGTTTTTGTGAATTTTTCCAGTTTAGAAGAGTTCAAAGATTGTTATATAAGAAATTTGGCTTGGTACAAGGCTCAGGTGAAATGAAGAAAATAATTAGTTAGCTAAGGAAAGCAGATACAACAATTTAAACACAAAATACTTGAAAAATCTAAGAAACAAACCAATACATGAATTGAATAGCCAGGTTTGCTTATCTGTTTATGTGTACAAGCTCATATTTATAAAAATAAAAACAGAATATTTAGTGTAATTCTGTAAATATTAATATTTTCAAAACAATCAACATAAAAAAATAATGAATATGTACAGAATTATACTATATATTTAATTTTTTTAATTTTATAAATATGAATATGATGCTTTCTTTTAGATTGCATCTACTATAAGTATTCTCGTTACCACTATTATATTTGATTATGTTATTTGATTTATACTGAATTGTTCATATCATTAAGATATATGGTACATATGAAAGAACTCTCTAGCGCTCAAATATTTCTTTCATTAGTTTTGCAAGAAGTTTATTGAGCTGCACTAGGAGGAGGAGTGCTAAAAATATTCTTTGACACTATATTTGATTTAGCTACTAAATATTGTTGGTGGTAGGCATATATTTAACTATTCATAAACACACATTCTCAATGTGCTCAGATAAGAAACTCAAAAACACCTATTTTAAGGAGAAAATGTATACGCTGGGACAAATAATTTGCTTATTTATGTGCAGTGTGTGCAAAATACCTATGTGTATAGACATATATGTGTTTGTTATAGAAACATTAATCCTTTGTTTAGTCTATTGCTGTTTTGTTGATGTGTTTATTAAACAATAATATATCAGCAGCTGGTTTCAATCAACCTATTTTTTATACAGTAATAATGTTGTAAACTTTGACCTTTTATTGTACTAATGTGCCTGTGTTATTCCCAGAAGCATGATGGCACACAGATGAACTGCAGGTTACTTAGAGTAATTAATTGCTTTATTAAGTTCAAATGGCACATACTGCCAGATAACTGTTTTCACAAACAATTATTGTTTATACTACATTAATTTATTCTTAATATTATTCCACTATTTCAACAAAATCAGTTTTGGTATTAAATTATTTTCTTATGACTTATGATGCCACAACACAGTGTTAATTACTTATTCTAATTAACACATTTGAACTCTATCCAAATAACAATTCATTGCAGTTTGTAGAGCCAAGTCAGACAAATGTTATATCCAAGCCTGTATGTACAATAAAACCGTATTATATCCAGGAGTGTAATAGCACAATTGTCAGGGGAGGGCTGGCAGACTTTAGCCCGGGGGGGCAAACACACAGCACTGGCCCATAAGAAGCGGTGGTTTTTGGTACAATATATATTTATCTATATAAAAACAGGCTATTTTAGTCTTGTTTAATCCATATATATATTTTTATGCCCAGGCCCAGAGCTGGATTAAGGCTCTGGGGGGCCTGGGCACTTTAGACAGAGTAACCCCCTATGATGTAACATGGTTATCATTTTAGACAAATACACAGACAATACTGTGTGCACTACTGTTAGGTGCACAAAGTTCTGCCTTCACGAGCAGTATACGGTGAAGCGGGACATACCTCCCAACTGTCCTAAGCGAAACAGAATTCAGGACTGTCCCACCAGATTCAGGACAGTTGGCAGATTGTCCAGCTCTCTCCTACCTGTTCTTGTCACTTTCACCACTTGTGGCTGCTGGTTACTTTAGCTCATTTGCTGGTTGTCTGGGTCCTGGAATATTGGAGGCCCTATTTGGAAAAAAAAATGGGTACATAAAATTTAGAAAACTCCAACCAGTCCCAGTGTTAAATCAATAGCAACCACGTTTTATAATTAGGCCCCCTCCAGCCACAACATTAAAATTATAATATTCACATTTGCTAAATAGATCTCTTTCCCTCCCTCCAACCTGACATTAGATAGCAAACACATTTACTATATAAAACTATTTCCCTCCCTTCAAACGGCCCCAGCAATAATTTAAATAGCATTTACATTTAACAAATATTACCATTTCCCACAACAATCACAGGCATTAAATAATACATAATCACAGCCCACAATCAATAAATAGCTCCCAAACCACTCCAGCATTAAATTAAAGGTCCAATTACCCCATTATAAATTCCTAGGTCCCACTCCCTGCATTCATTTACTGGCCCCTCACTCACACTGCATTCATTTATTGGCCCCTCACTCACACACACAATATACTGGCCCCTCACTAACACACACAATATACTGGCCTCTCACTCACACACAATATAATGGCCCCTCACTCACACATACAATATACTGGCCCCTCACTCACACACACAATATACTGTCCTCATACTCATATATTTGCAATTTGCTGGCCCAATACTCATATGTATATATACAATATGCTGCCATACACACATTCAATAATATAAAAGCCTAGCGGAGTGTGTTAGTCTGCGCCCTGCTGGGCGGAGTTATACACTGACCTACTAAATTCTTAGCATTATCTAATATTATAAAAGTAAAAGCCTAGTGGCGTGTGTTAGTGTGTGTGTGTGTGTGTGTGTGTGTATGTGTGTGTAAAAAACTATTTTCTCAGAAAGGGCTCATCCAATTGACCTGAAATTTGGTATACTGACATTATTTGACAAAAAAATTAGAATAGTGAAGTCAATTAACTTCCATCATCCCCCCTTCCCCCCGTGGGAGGTGTAGTAAAGGCTAAATTTACGAGTTGTGGGGTCAAACTCATTTTCGTGAGGTAATTTTACCTCATGAACACACATTAAAAAGGGCACTTGCATCGGGAAGTAACGCTCTTCCCCTGAGGAGGCCTGGGCTAGGCCCAAATGCATGACAAGAACCTTTTTAAGACTTTAAGTAGCTTGATTTGACTAGAATGCACGAGTATCATGCACGGGTTAACTTGTATACAATATGCTGCTATACACACATATACAATATGCTGCCACACACACATAAATATATACAATATGCTGACACATATACAATATGCTAACACACACAAACACACACACAGATATAGATATAGATATAGATATATATATATATGTATATATATATATATATATATATATATATATATATATATATATATATATTAGAGATGCTCACTGACCCCTGTGTTTTGGTTTTGGATCTGGATTACCTTCGGGTTGTGGTTTTGGTTTTGCCAAAACCGCCCTTGCGTGTTTTGTTTTTGTTTTGCTATTTTTTTCAAAATTAGATTTTTTTGGGCTAAAATCACATAATTTAGGTATTATTTTGTACATACATTATTATTAAACTCACTAACACTAATTTCCATTCATTTCCATTCAATTTTGACCACCTTACAGGTCACAATATTATTTTAATACACTTTCAAACAAAGATTGCAGCAGTTCTTGCCAGTGATAAGAGAAAGGCCATTGTCATGCCTGGGCATAAGACCAAAACTCCACCTTTTAAGTGTGGAATTATTTTTACACAAATCTGACCAAAGGTTGTCTGGCCATTTGTAGTGTTTGTAAAGCCACAGTGAGTAGAGGTAGGGACATTAGTCATCTAGCATCCTCATCCATGTTATGGCATTTGAAGCGAGTTCATGGAAAGCTGTTGGGAAAATCAGAAACTTATATTATAAAAATAACAACAAGCAGTCCAGCATCATCTACCTCCCTTCTCTCATCTAGATCCCAGAGTCTGCAATCTATATCCCCAACACCTTCATCATCAATATCCCTAGAAGTGATGGGAGTTAGTCCTGCATGCAAGTTCCTAATTCTTGATGACTCCTCCACCAACCATGATTCCTCTGAAGAATTATTGAGCATTATTCCCGCTGCTGCTGCTGCTGCTGCTGCTGGGGGTGGATCTTCAACCCAGATGAAGACTACTAGTAGTTTACAACAATTGACTGTTAAACAATCCTTTGCTAGAGGAAGAAAGTAAGAAAGCTGTCATCCAGTCGCAAAGCGGATCACAGGCGCATGGGGACTATGCTAGTATTAGATCTGCGTCCAATGTCCACTATTAATGCAACTGGTTTTAGACAGTTACTTGAGGTCTTCTGTCCCTATTGCCAATTTTCATCACAACACCATTGTACTAGAAAAGCTATTCCTCACCTCTACCAGAAGGTTCATAAAAATGTAATTATTGGGCTACAAAATGCATTTCTACCCACTGTACACTTAACCACAGATATGGAGACAAGCGGAACTGAGCAAACTAAAGATTATAAGACTGTGACAGCCCACTGGGTTGGTGATTCCCCTTCACCAGCAGGAACAGCATCAGCATTTACCCAAGTACTTCACATTTTTCAGAAGTACTACTCTGTGTATCAGCGGCTTACAGCATACAGCTGACAATCTGTTCCAAAAAGTAAGGGATGTCATTGCAACATGGCTAATCCTGCTTGGATTCTCCTGAAGATATGTGATTTCTGACGACACCAATATTGTTAGAGCATTACATTGGGGGGGGGATTCCATCACATTTCCTGTTTTGCTCACAATCAACTTGGTGTTACAGAACTTTTAAGAAATGACAATGACGTGCAGGAGATGCTTTTTGTGACCCGAAAAATTTAGGGTCATTTTCGGGATTCTGTAATAGCATGTAGGAGAATGCAACAGCTGCAAGAAGACTAGCATTTGAGGGGAATGTACTTTAGTCCAGTGAAGTAGTCACCTGTGAAGAGAGTGCAGACACAGTTAGCTTGAGTCAAGTGACTGCCTTAATTATACTTTTTGAGAAGCAGCTTAAGAAATTTTATGGATGAAATAAAAGTAAGTAAATCTGCTTACTATATTGTAATTGTAGATTAAGTACTTAATTCGCTTCACCAGGATCCAAGAGCTATCAACATCTTGTAATGACGTCTACTCCTTCAGTTTCTCTGGCAACTGCTTCTCGGAAAAAGCTTTCCCAAGACATCCAGTGGTGATGCAGATGAGTCAGCACAACATTTTGATATTTGCTCTGCTCTAAAAGAATTGCCCAAAAATTGTGACAGCTCTGCCATAAAATGAAATACATATTCCATGACGAAGGCCATTATCGGCAATTACATCAAAGTACACAGACTTCTATAATGGTGGATTCCAGCGGGGATGAATTAGTATTGTTTGAGGAAGATATACACAATGATGAGGGTGAATATGATGACAGTGTAGATTGCAGCAGGTGCTGAAATCTAGCTAAGAGAAGGGAGCTACCTGATGCTGGTATGCCTGGTAATATTTTGGGTAGCATGGTATCTTGGCCATTTTAATGTTTTTCTACAATAAACTCTCACCTTTTTAGAGAGGTTTGTTTTTTTTAAAAAAAAAGGTACAAGCTTTTTATTTACATTTTGTTTCCCTGACTTAAATCCACTATGCACTTCAACATAGGCTTTAGCACATGAGTTAGAGGGATTAGTATCATCATGACTGAGACTGGAGAGTGACACCAACAATGTCACCCTTCTTGTTTCTGCATGAGCTATGGCACAATACAATGTCACGAAGACTTGAAGAACACTGACAGCCCTATAATTAAAATTTCTGTTTCAGCACTGAACCCTGCCACCTCTCCTGTTTCTGAGTGAGCGGATTTTTATTCATTCTAAAACTCGCGAGATCCGATATCCAATGACGTTTTTTCTCATTTTGGAAACCGAATAGGCGCGAGAGTACCGACTCGGCTCAGTACTCAGATCCCCGAAGTTCGTGTGGGTTTGGTTTCAAGGAGACCGAGCCCACCCATCTCAATGTATGTGTATATATATATATATATATATATATATATATATATACACAATATGCTGACGCTGATACACACACACAATTAATATACCACCCCCGCACTTACCTTGTTTTATCCGCGTCTTCTGACATGGGACAGCACCTATCACCTCCCAAAACCAGAGAAAAATATTTTTCTCTGGTTTTGTTTCAAAATATTGCCTTTTTGTCATAGCAGCTGTCCATCAAGCCTATTTAAGGCACATTTGGGTGTAGCTCACAAGCCAGCCTTTGCTAGATGTAAACCCCTATACCTGGGAGGTGAGTGCATCTGATTTTAACTGCATTTTAATAGTGTTTAAAGCATATAAGTCAGTGTAGGACCTGCATATAATGAGGTACCCTTGACGTTGGGATGCAGGCTTAAGTCTTTTGATCAAAATATGAACTAATACCTCATGTTTTCATTTTGCTAGACACACACAGACATGCAATTTAAAGGATAAGCGCTGACAACTTTCTTGCAGCTTTCTCTACTTGCAACTATTGGTGTCTTAAGTTCAGTTGCAGCTTGTCTCTATCCTGAAAAGTTGGGGTCCCATTTGGAAAAAAAGACAGGTACAAGAAATTTAGAAAGCACCAACCAGCCCTAGTATTAAGTAAATAACATACACATTTAACTTAGGTCTCTCTCCATGCAACCAGCTCCAACATTAAATTAATAGTATTTACATTTAAAATAATTGAACTATTTCTTACAACCAGCCACAACATTAAATTAATAGCATACACATTTAATAAACAGACCTATTTCCCTCCCACAAGCCCCAACATTAAATTAATAGTATTCTCATTTAAGAAATAAAGCTACCCACCCCCCTAACAATTCCAGCAATAGATTAATAGCTTTTACATTTAAAAATATACCTATTTCCCACAACCATCTCCAACATAAAATTTACATTCATTAAATAGTTCTCCTTCTCCCCAAACTCAGCCATACCTTCAATGAATAGCCACCAAAGCACCCCAGCATTAAATTAAAGGTCCCATCACCCACCTTAAATTAATGGGCCCCTCTATTAAATGAAATAGCACACCATCACATTAATATTATCCACCATTAAATAATTAGCCCCCACCCACACTCACAATTTAATAACCCAACTCCCATGTTCAATGTTATTTCTGGCTAAGATGACTGGTGACTGAGCCAAAGGCGGAACTATCCCTACTGCAGGGGGTGTGGTTCTTTTTGGGCCCAGAAGTGAGGTGGGCTCAGCAATGCCAGATCAACCCTCCCATCAAAGTCCCTGCTCCCCATGAGACACCTGCTCTGTTCTCCAAGGGCAAAATGGAGGCCTTTTCTGAGCATATGCAGGTCTAGAGCATGCCCAATGAAGCCCAATGAAGTCAGCTGGGCACTTACCTAAATACTTGCTACGAGGTTCAGCGATACATTGTTCCTCCACTGTTCAGCGCCGCATTCTTTTCAAAGGCAGCGCATTCATCACACGGACCTGTGACTGGAGCACCCTGAAAGCTACTTGCCAACATTCTAAAGAATTTCCAGAGGTATTTCGCCGCCAAGTCTCTACAGCTAAACACATGGCACTTGATTCATTAAGGCACACAAAATTACTGTATAGTGTATTTTTTTACAAACGCACATAATTTTGGGATACGCGTCTCCATTTTCAACTATAAGCAAATCTTTTGAAAAACACAACACACTGCAGAATACGCACACTACATTATGTGCAATATAAAGTCCCACTAGAACGCACAGGAAAAAATGTATATTAAATTATTGTCACCTGTTAATAAAAAAAGTAATTAATGAAAAAATATTTTAAACATATATAAATTCTCCCTGCATGAAATATATATATTTATCAGGATGTTATTGAATCAGATGATGCAGCGTGCTTCCGACCTTGGCATAACCTTACTATACATTGACTAGGTACATACGCCTCATCCCCACCCCATTTCACCCATGAAATTGTAGGCTGTCGGAAGTATCCTTTGCGTTTGAAGATGAATTGGATGTTCTTGTGTTCACTGGCGTATAGTTCGTTTATAGTCAGTTTATGGGCATAACCAGTGCATTTTAACAGAAAATACGCCACATATCAGTATTTTCTTTCCTTAATGAATCAGCCCCATATTGTACTGATATACTCTTTTGGTGAACCATAAACCACTACAGAAAACAGTTTATAGATTTAATTATTTTGTAATAATGCTGGTATTAGTACGCCTCTTCATTAAATATGACATTGTGAACACTAGAGATAAAAATGAGATGGTAAGAAATGAATCTAACATAAAGAAAAAAAGGTGCATTTTGTTAGTCAATTGTGATAAATAGGTCAAATAATTTCAGAGACAAAACCAAGGACCAGGGGCTGGCTGGCAAATTTTAGCTATGGGGGTCGAAACTCAGCTCAGCAGCCTATTAGGAACATTTTAAAGGAAGAAAAATGCAATTAGTCAGTGATACAGCCCAAGGTAGCCCACTTTGGGACCAGCCCAGGAGGCAGATGCCCACCTTCCCCCCAGCCCAGCCAGCTCTTCCAAGAACTGTCCATAGAAGTTAGAGAAAGTTGAAACAATTTGCAAATTTGCATTTGCCATCCGCCCACTCAATGTTATTACCGAGTCCTCCACAGTGGTCGAAGTGGGGATGTGTACGGTCGTATGACATTACCCCACTTATCCTGCTGCCTTCATTGTAAAACTATTACATTCCATTCACTTATATTCCCATTACATTTTTCATACCGTCACTTCTAAATTTGAACACTTGTCCTTTAGCATCTTTTTTACTAAGAGCATAATATCATGGTTTTGTCCCGTCCATGCTGCTAATTTCCACTCATAACAGCTCTTCACATTATACTTTATGGTTTTAACAAAATGTAAATTGCCAGATATCACCTGGTCACTGGAATAAGCAGAGAACAGTTGGGGAGTGTCATAGATATTAGCTCTTCTTATTAAGAGGACACATGGCCATGTTAGTTTTAGACATCAGGCATCTCTGCTACAAACAACATGCCCTATTAGTCATAATCCTGATTTACACAATGGTTCACTTTATAAAATTCTGTGTTAGTAGTACTGTAATAATTTATTACTTCTACATTAAATGTACATGGCCAAGCTGGATTTAACAAAATAATTGAAAATGGTATTTACAAGATTGGCTCAAATTTAAATGTGAAAAGAGGAACAGCTTCAATACGTATTAGCCAGATATTCTCTGGATATGCAAACACGCAAATACTGCATAGTAGGCCTGACTAATAGTGTTTTATGACATCACATGCATGGACACTGTATTTTAATTCAATAAAATTTCAGTACATTTTCAGTCGGCCATAAGTAATGCATTGCAATATATACAGTGGTCAAATGTATGGAAAACTTAAATATATATATATATATATATATATATATATGTATATATATATATATATATATATATATATGACACCAAAAAAGTCTTTAAGCTAAAAAGCGCTTATTAACACCAAGTGCAAATATTAAACAAAAGTATACTTAAATTTTCCAATAGGCAGCTCCCCAGTCATTCAACACCTGTCTGCAAGTGTCAAGCCTAATGAATGAAATACAAAAAGACAGGGGGCGCCAAACATAGTGTATTAAAAGTGATATATGACACTCTCCACAGATGTAGAGTGCTCGTACCGAATATTCAGTAAATCTGGGCCAAGATTAGCAGTCACTCTGATGGTACCGGATAAGATAGAAATCCTCTCAGCGAGCCCTTTATTCAGATGGCACATCCAGTCTGCAGACTCAAGAAAATGGCCACAATAGTGTAATAACGTAAGATCAAATCAGAGCAATCATTTATTTGGCAGCAAATTGACTCTGCAACACAGTAAAACAAATGCCCGTACATAAAAAAGGTAAAAACACGCTTATCTGTCCTCTAGCACATGCGCAGATGAAAGGAGTACCAGCCGGCACCGTCCCATACACATCCCACAATGGTCACAGGGTACAGACAAGAAACAGCTCTCCGACGCGTTTCGTCTTGTACAAAGACTTTTTCAAGGAGTAATGAATACAAGCCATTATGGACTCTTATATACTTAGTTGTCTTCATATCCAACCAATCAAAATGCGATTCCGGAAGTGTGGGTGGAAACCATCTCAATCCCGATACCTCACATCCGGTTTGGTCATTTCCGGTATAGCGATCCTCACAAAAAACAAAAAACAAAAAGCAATCCCAATCGAATAATACCATTACATATAGAGCTATTATATCTCAATCCCGATACCTCACATCCGGTTTAATCATTTCCGGTATAGCGATCCCCACAAAAAACATTCCCAATCAAATAATATTATTACATGTAGAGCTATTATTACATATAAAACTATTTGAAGATGTAAGTACTAGAAGTCCTGTAAACATAATCCTCTTAATATATAACACATTTAACAGTGTGGGCAAAAAGTATTTCAAGCCCAATATGTCATATCCTATTAGATCACTTCCGGTATGGCGCATAAAATACCATACCAATAGTCCAAAGATAGGACCTATATACATAGAGATATACATTAACATAATTAATATTATCAGAGCCATCATTAAAAATGCCATCTAATACATGAACAATATTCCATACAGTGGTACAATGGTACATACAATATCAAATACATATAATCAGCCCAAAAAATATGGGTTCCATATGACAGATCTAACTAATACAAATCCAATCTATCTATATAAATCACTGTTCAATATTGGTTAAAAATATTAGTATAAAAGACATCACACCAATATAGTACCAGATGACGATAATCCTAAAAAAGAGAAAAGGGTTACCAACTAATACATATTATACAAGATTACACAAGAAAAGAGGACATTTCAAATGCCTCATTAAGGCCTGTCGGTGCCAAAGTATCTAATTTATATAGCCAATACATCTCTCTACACGTAAGTTTCTTCCCCAAATCTCCACCACGTGTACCCAACACCACATGCTCAATCCCTTTAAATTTAAGACCACTAGGATCAGCATTCTGACAGGTCAGAAAATGTCTGGAAACTGTATGTTGATCTGATTTATTCTTGATTGCCCTCACATGTTCTTGAAGCCGTAACTTAAGAGCTCTCTTAGTCTTGCTAATATACATCTTACCACAAGGGCATTCTAATAAATAGATGACAGATGTTGTGAGACAATTAATTCGATCATTGATTTTATATTCTTTTTGATGTGATGAGTCATAAAAGACCTTATTCAGAGGAGAAAGATACCTACACATATTACAGCTGTTACATCTAAATGCACCTTTCCCTAAATTATTAAGAAATGTAGTCTTAGTATCTTTCACTTCTTTAAGTAGGCTAGGTGCTAGCAGAGACTTCAGATTCCTAGTTTTCTTAAAAACAGTATCTGGTTTAGATGAAACTACCGAACCCAAAATGGGGTCCATACAAATTAAATTCCAATGTTTCTTCAAAACAGACTTAATTCTCTTCTCATCTTTACTATATTCAGTAATAAAGGGAACAAAACCCTGTCGTCCCTCCTGATTTTTGTTCTTATATACCAACATATCTTTTCTATCCGCATCATTTGTTTTAACTAATGCCTCAGAAATAATTGGATCTGGATAACCTCTCTCCCTAAATTTTTCTACAAGAATGAGGGATTGTTCCCTATATGAATTATCATCTGAACAGTTACGCTTAATATGATTAAACTGCGACTTGGGGATATTATCTTTCCATTTCGTCAAATGGCAGCTATCATAGTGCAGGTAACTATTTGTATCAACCTCTTTTATAAACGTCTTAGAATGAATTTCAGAACCTTTACTTTCAAGGGCCAGATCTAGTTATTCTATACTGGTACTGTCAATCCTAGATGTAAACTTTAGATTAAAATTATTTATATTTAGATAGCACAGAAAATCTTCCAACAATTGAGTAGGGCCATCCCAGATGACAATGATATCATCTATATATCTACGATAAAAGATAATATATGTAGAGAAGGGATTATTCTCATTATAGATATACTCAAGTTCCCATCTACCCATAAGGAGATTGGCAAAACTAGGGGCAAAAATAGTCCCCATTGCCGTCCCACATATTTGTAAATAAAAATTCTCCATAAATTTGAAATAATTCCGAGACAGGATGAATTTAATCAAAGTACAGATGAATGTCTTAAGCCCATCATCTAGATCCTTATCTAACTGAAGATAGTAATTTACAGCTTCTATACCTTTCATATGGTCAATAGAGGTGTACAATGCTTGTACGTCAATTGTTACCCATTTGTAACTAGATTTCCATTGTATATCACCCAATATTTGTAATAAGGAAGTGGAATCTTACAAAAAAGCAGGTAGAGTAACAACATACTTCTTAATGAATGAATCTACATATTGTGATGCATGTGACATAAGGGAATCAATCCCCGCTATAACAGGTCTTCCAGGGGGTTTTTCCAAAGACTTATGCACTTTAGGCAAGTAATAGAAGATTGGGATTACTGGTGAATCCTGAAGTAAGAATAGATATTCATCTCGAGTTAGTATATTGCCTCTTAATGCCTCATACAAAATCACCCTTAACTCATCTACAAATTGACCTGTGGGGTCTTGTTCTAATTTTTTATATGATATTACGTCACTCAATAATCTAGCAGCTTCCAAGATATAGTCCTCCCTATTTAGGACCACAATGCCCCCCCCCTTTATCAGCCTGCTTGATGACGATCTTATCATTATTCATAAGATTTTCCAATGCTTTCTTCTCAGAAGATGAAATATTCCTTTTAAATTTTGTTGTAACCTTACTTTGGCATAAATCATTCTTCACTAACTGATAAAACATTTCTATATTACTACTGCATTTGAAATGGCCTCTTTTCTTGTGTAATCTTGTATAATATGTATTAGTTGGTAACCCTTTTCTCTTTTTTAGGATTATCGTCATCTGGTACTATATTGGTGTGATGTCTTTTATACTAATATTTTTAACCAATATTGAACAGTGATTTATATAGTTAGATTGGATTTGTATTAGTTAGATCTGTCATATGGAACCCATATTTTTTGGGCTGATTATATGTATTTGATATTGTATGTACCATTGTACCACTGTATGGAATATTGTTCATGTATTAGATGGCATTTTTAATGATGGCTCTGATAATATTAATTATGTTAATGTATATCTCTATGTATATAGGTCCTATCTTTGGACTATTGGTATGGTATTTTATGCGCCATACCGGAAGTGATCTAATAGGATATGACATATTGGGCTTGAAATACTTTTTGCCCACACTGTTAAATGTGTTATATATTAAGAGGATTATGTTTACAGGACTTCTAGTACTTACATCTTCAAATAGTTTTATATGTAATAATAGCTCTACATGTAATAATATTATTTGATTGGGAATGTTTTTTGTGGGGATCGCTATACCGGAAATGATTAAACCGGATGTGAGGTATCGGGATTGAGATATAATAGCTCTATATGTAATGGTATTATTCGATTGGGATTGCTTTTTGTTTTTTGTTTTTTGTGAGGATCGCTATACCGGAAATGACCAAACCGAATGTGAGGTATCGGGATTGAGATGGTTTCCACCCACACTTCCGGAATCGCATTTTGATTGGTTGGATATGAAGACAACTAAGTATATAAGAGTCCATAATGGCTTGTATTCATTACTCCTTGAAAAAGTCTTTGTACAAGACGAAACGCGTCGGAGAGCTGTTTCTTGTCTGTACTCTGTGACCATTGTGGGATGTGTATGGGACGGTGCCGGCTGGTACTCCTTTCATCTGCGCATGTGCTAGAGGACAGATAAGCGTGTTTTTACCTTTTTTATGTACGGGCATTTGTTTTACTGTGTTGCAGAGTCAATTTGCTGCCAAATAAATGATTGCTCTGATTTGATCTTACGTTATTACACTATTGTGGCCATTTTCTTGAGTCTGCAGACTGGATGTGCCATCTGAATAAAGGGCTCGCTGAGAGGATTTCTATCTTATCCGGTACCATCAGAGTGACTGCTAATCTTGGCCCAGATTTACTGAATATTCGGTACGAGCACTATACATCTGTGGAGAGTGTCATATATCACTTTTAATACACTATGTTTGGCGACCCCTGTCTTTTTGTATTTCATATATATATATATGTTTGGTCTCACATTGAGACGTTAAGGACATTGTGCTTTTAAACATATCAGCAGAATCGTGGCTGAATGTGTGGTCGCGAATGTGCAATAGCCCTATCAACGAAGACCGTATATGCGCAAGATGGCGCTAATTTTTTCTATAAATATGCAATATACATTGCTGTACACATCCTGATGAAGTCTCAACATAATAGAGACGAGTGTGATGCCATCATCTTCAGTATTCCCAGTGGACTTATCCCCCTCTCAATGTGAGAGCAACATTTCCTGTTTCCGTCCCTATATGGAATTGATGGAATTGTTTCTCTTACCTCTCTGTCTGTATGTATTACCCAGTATTGTCTTATTAATGTTTGTTCCCAATTGTAAAGCGCTACGGAATCTGCTGGCGCTATATAAATAAATGTTGGTGATGATGATGATGGTGATGATGATGATGATTGATGGACTGACATCCTGCTACAAAATCCTGACTTGGTAGTCAGGCCCACATATGTGCTCTTATTTCTTTTATTTTGTGTGAATGTGCATTTTTTTGTATTTTAACTCTGCTTTAATAAATATATTACACTATATGGTTCGTATAGCTCTATATTTTGGAGACTAATAGAACAAATCAAGCCG
This sequence comes from Mixophyes fleayi, assembly GCF_038048845.1. Classification (NCBI taxonomy): domain Eukaryota; kingdom Metazoa; phylum Chordata; class Amphibia; order Anura; family Limnodynastidae; genus Mixophyes; species Mixophyes fleayi. The sequence continues at coordinate 367,372,207 of NC_134402.1, read as the reverse complement.
AACACCACACCTAAATGTGCAGCTATGTGTGACTGAGCAACAAAGCGAGCCAAGGGTGTTGCAGAGACATGTACAACGTGCACACCACTTCATTTTATTTGGTACGCGCATATAATATTGGGGTGACGGATATAACCACTCACTGTGTAAAAATGACTACACTATCTTTGGTATCTTGTGTTTTATGTTTTTTCCATCTGTATTTTGGATCAATGTGTAAGGACATTACCTCATTTAAGGGATCCAGGATATTGACACAGATGTGCCTACTTGACTTATATGTGCGGTACACAGAATAATACCACCCCTTTTATTTTGGATCTAATTTTCCCTAAAATACTGCACTATCAGGCGCCCCTTTGCTCCTTCTATTTTTGTTCCTAGACACTACTATTCGAATGGACTTACCACCTGACCTTTTGAAAGAAGGGCAGCTGTCTTTATTAAGGAAGTGTTGAAAGAGGTTATCTGGACTTTAAATATATAAACAATAGCAACACTGGGTTGAGCGCCATCTTTTACTGTTTTATTTTTATATATATATATATATATATATATATATATATATATATATTCATGTATTTATATATATATATAACACTTTACAAATAGTATTGGTGGTCCATTCTATTCAATGAACTTGGTATAGATATATGCTTATGTGTATATATATATATATATATATATATATATATATATATATATATATATATATATATATATATATTTATATGTATGTATGTATATATATATATATATATATATATACATATATATATATATATATATATATATATATATATATATATATGTATATGCATGGCCATGTGACGGTAACAGAAAATTGCGGTGACTTGCAATATCCACAATAATTGTTATTCCTTATAATACACTTTTTGCTAATGAACGCTTAAGTGATTACATCAGATCTCACAGATTCTACGGATAATGGTTATCAGAGAATATAATTATAGTAGTATGACTTGTGAATTATAGATAGATAGACAGATAGGGGCATATTTAACAAACAGTGATGGTGCATTATCATGCACCCACCGTAAAATCCATGGCCCTCTGTGTGTCCCGCATATTTAAGAAGGGTGCATCGCAGCAGATATCGTGGATATCTGCTGCTTTGGATTCCTTTTCGTTTTTGGGAGCAGTCACCATTCTATAGTATGGTGACTGCTCCCAACCGCAATCTAACAAGTTACGGAAAAAACTTTTTTACGGTAACTTGTCATGATAATGTACGCGCATACATATATTATCATAATTGAAAGATTTCAGTGCTGTCAGTTCTGCTCCGAAGAGCAGAGCTGGACAGCGCATGTATGGAGGGATCACATGACCCCCCCTGTCACTCACTGCTCGCTCTCTGCAACTATAGTTGCAGAGACAGAGCGGAGATGTCTGTGCGTGTGCCCGAGGGTTTCACTCAGCGCATGCGCACTTGAGTCAGAAGAGATGCCCCGTTCATCGCATGCTGCTTCGGGAACGAAGAGGCAGTGGTAAGTATGTTTTCCACTTCACAGGAACAGCAGTTTTTCGGAACTGCTGTTCCTGTGTTGCTTTTTTAATAAATATGAGAAACAGTTCAATCCTTATCAATGCGATAAGAATTGAAAACTATTTTTCATATTTTGCGAGTGTTGATAAATGTGCCCCATAGAGAGACTGATGCAATAGAGATAATAACCTAATGATAGCCAAATAAAAACAGTACAACGTATAAATGAGTGTGACATGCATATGTCATAAGATTAACAAAATAGCTATACACCTATCTATAGCAATAAATGCTGGTATATGCAAACAATTTCTAAAATGTTATGATGTGAACAGACATAACAAGGGACACAGCTGGGCATACATATAAAGGTATTTTCTAACAGAATGTACTGTGGCTTTGGTTTATAGCGGGTATCTTACTATGGGTCACAACACAAAACATGAGTCACCAAGCAATCTTTCCCTGTGGGTTCAGATGATCCTTTGTTTGCGAACCTATTTGGTTGTACAAGTTGATATAGTATAATATTTAAATTAAGTTATTCTACGTATTATATTTTAAACAGTAATATGATTCTTTTGTAGAAAGTAGAAAGATAAAATAAATTCATTATCACTGAAAAAATTAAATTGAAAATTAAAATTGAAACTGATTCATAGACATAATTTGGGGCCCAGGAGATAAAGCTTCAGCTTAAAGTATGTCAAACCATTTTAGAAATACAATTTGTGATGTAATTAAAGAGGAACCTCAGCTGTGAGTTTATGATTCTTAGTGTGCTATAAATAATAATTCCTATGGTCTGTCACCCTTATATTCATACTTTACAATCAAGCACATATGCTCTTTATTTCCACATTTTCATAGTTCTCAAGATACTCATTTGACAACAAGACAGATGGAAATAATAATTAGCGTATCTCAGAAGACTAGTGTATGGTTTGCACGGTAGTAAGTAAAAGAAACAAAGGAGTAATTTACATAAATTTAGGTTCATCTATATAAATAAAATTAAATAAAGTTTCACTGCACTAGACCACTTATAGATGTTATATGCAAAAAGTTATTGAAAAGTATCAAAATATTTCTTACAGAGACTAAGCGGTAGATTTGTGAAACGAAAAGGAAAGGACTTGTAAAACTTCTAAAAAGAAAGAGTGGAGGTGTTGTCCATAACAGTCAATTCATTTTCTAGAAATCACTAAATAAATCAGTGACGGACAACAGGAAGTCCTAGTGCCTCACGCATGCCTCCAAACTTACATATGGCCCCCAGCCCCTTTCTGCTTTATTGTAAGATATTTGTTTGTTATAGCTTATAACACTTTAAATGCCTCCTGATCTGTTATTACAGATAGGTTTCTTTGTTTTAATTGTACTGTTTACCTTATTACTGAGATTAAGGGTTACATGTGACCCTTTTGAAGCACAGAGGGCCTCACTCACCATGTAGCCCCTGAAATGTTCCAGGCTGCCTACCTCTGATATACATGACAGCTAGAGTCTATTTGGTTGCTATGGGCAACATCTCCACTATTCCTTTTTAAGAAGATTTGGTAAATCTTCCCATTATGTATCAGATTGTACAATTTAGCATGTATTTCCCTAATGTATTTCCGACAGTTGGTAATTGAGAGACAGATTGAGCAAAGTTAATTTAAACAGCAAGACCCAGATCATGATGATGTGGAGACATGCTCAGCATTGGCCCACTCATCCACATACAGTGGTGGTTATTTACTAAGCACACAGTGCCAGCTCTGCAGCTCGAATAAAGTTAAATTTCCTGTGCGCATAGGTTTGCAGGGCAAGATAGTTGCATTTGTGGTGGAGCAGAAGTCTGCAAAAGCAGAGGGGAGGAGAGAAGGCGTTCCTAGCAAAGTATTACATTTAAACCACTGCTGCACATAGATATGCAGAGCAATGCAGAAAAGATATAGTTCTTTTGTTTAGCAAGGTTAATGTAATGAGATAAAGGTGTAGAGAGGATACATTTTTAGAAGCGTTCCTTTGAAAAATTACTTGAATTTGGCATCAACTCAGAGTAGGCAGAGATCTGGGGGTAAATGTATCAAAGTCCAGTTTTTTCATCTCGCCTTAAATTTTAGCTGCAAAGTCGCCGATTTCCCGCGAGATGAAAAAAACGGACTTTCATACATTTACCCCCTGGTCTCCTTCTATACTTTTAATGAAATTGATTAAAGAGAAGTATCAGTGCTACCTCTTAGTTTAATTATCTCAATACCCAATAAAGCAGACAAATGGGGTAGATGGGGATGCCCACCACCTATGTATTTTTAAATATCCTACAGTTATCAGTCCCTGGTGCTACAGGGTAAATACTTATGTAAATACTGATATACATTAAGGATGAGCGCACTCGGATTCCTGGAATCCGAGCCCCCCCGAACATTGCGGATCCGAGTCCGATCCGAGCACTGTCCGGGTATTCCCGCCGATTCCAAAACTTAAAACGAGGCTCTGAGTCATAATCCCGCTGTCGGATCTTGCGATACTCGGAACCTTTAAATTCCCCGCTTGCCGCCGCTATCTTCACTCGGGCATTGATCAGGGAATAGGGAGGGTGTGTTAGGTGGTCCTCTGTCCTGTATTTCTCTTGCTGTGCTGTGCTCTGTCCTGCTGAGTCCAGTGGTGCTTTTGGCAGTGCTCTGTCCTGCTGAGTCCAGTGGTGCATCAGTCCAGTGCTCTGTCCTTGCTGAGCTCAGCGGTGCGTTTTGTCCTGTGCTTTGTTCTGCTAAGTTTATATTTATTTCAAAAGTATTAAAAATTCTTCCATAAAAAGAAAAAAAAGAAAAATTCTACAAAAATCCTTTTAAATTAATATTAAAAAAAAATTCAAAAAAGTCCTTGCTAAGTCCAGTGGTGCATCAGTCCAGTGCTGTGTCCTTGCTGAGTCCAGTGGTGCATCAGTCCAGTGCTCTGTCCTTGCTGAGTCCAGTGGTGCATCAGTCCAGTGCTCTGTCCTTGCTGAGTCCAGTGGTGCATCAGTCCAGTGCTCTGTCCTTGCTGAGTCCAGTGGTGCATCAGTCCAGTGCTCTGTCCTTGCTGAGTCCAGCGGTGCATTTTGTCCTGTGCTTTGTTCTGCTAAGTTTATATTTATTTCAAAAGTATTAAAAATTCTTCCATAAAAAGAAAAAAAAAGAAAAATTCTACAAAAATCCTTTTAAATTAATATAAAAAAAAATCAAAAAAGTCCTTGCTGAGTCCAGTGGTGCATCAGTCCAGTGCTCTGTCCTTGCTGAGTCCAGTGGTGCATCAGTCCAGTTCTCTGTCCTTGCTGAGTCCAGTGGTGCATCAGTCCAGTGCTCTGTCCTTTCTGAGTCCAGTGGTGCACCAGTCCAGTGCTCTGTCCTTGCTGAGTCCAGCGGTGCGTTTTGTCCTGTGCTTTGTTCTGCTAAGTGCATATTTATTTCAAAAGTATTAAAAATCCTTCCATAAAAATTAAAAAAAAATTAAAAAATTCTATAAAAATCCTTTTAAAATAATATAAAAAAAAATCAAAAAAGTCCTTGCTGAGTCCAGTGGTGCATCAGTCCAGTGCTCTGTCCTTGCTGAGTCCAGTGGTGCATCAGTCCAGTGCTCTGTCCTTGCTGAGTCCAGCGGTGCTTTTGTCCTGTGCTTTGTTGTGTTCAGTCCATACAAATTTTATAATTATTAAAATCTCTTAAAAATTACTAAAAAAAAAATATTTTAAAAATTATACAAAATGAATAAAAAAAAAATATTTAAGCAGTTCTAAAGAATAGGTACTGTAATCTATATTACATTTACTACCTTCAATTTTTAAGCAGTTCCAGAGAATAGGTACTGCAATCTATATTACATTTAATAAGTTAAATTTTTAAGCAGTGCAGGAGAATAGGTACTGCAATCTATATTACATTTACTACGTTCATTCTTTAAGCAGTTCCAGAGAATAGGTACTGCAATCTATATTACATTTAATACGTTCAATTTTTAAGCAGTGCCAACAGCTCCACCTTCATATTCTTCCACACCTGTGGCTGCGAGGAAAAAACTCAGTTTTCCTAAAAGACCCGCTAGCGGGGATGCAGACAACATCTGGTCCGGACTGAAGGACCTGCCAACCATTGCAGACATGTCTACTGTCGCTGCATTGGATGCTGTCACAATAGAAAAAATGGTGGAGGATTATTTTTCTGACACCATCCAAATAGACATGTCAGACAGTCCATATTGTTACTGGCAGGAAAAAAAGGCAGTTTGGAAGCCCCTGTACAAACTGGCTCTATTTTACCTGAGTATTTTACCCCTCCAGTGTGTACTCGGAAAGAGTTTTTAGTGCAGCGGGGAACCTGGTCAGTGAGCGGCGAAGGAGGTTGCTTCCACAGAACGTTGAAAAAATGATGTTCATAAAAATGAATTATCAATTCCTCAATAAAGTACAGCACTGGCCTCCAGATACTACAGAGGGACCTGTGGTTGTGGAGTCCAGCGGGGACGAATTGATAATGTGTGAGGATGAGGAAGAGGATGACATCTTGCCTCAGTAGAGCCTGTTTAGTTTGTACAGGGAGAGATGAATAGCTTTTTTGGTGTGGGGGCCCAAACAAACCAATCATTTCAGCCACAGTTGTTTGGTAGGCCCTGTTGCTAAAATGATTGGTTTGTTAAAGTGCGCATGTCCTATTTCAACAACATAAGGGTGGGTGGGAGGCCCCGGGTGGGTTGGAGGCCCCGAGTGGGTGGGAGGCCCCAAGGACAATTCCATCTTGCAACTCTTTTTTTGGCATTATGTGACCGTTCAACAGTCGTTTGCCATGAGCACAAAGTAAAACAAAATTAAAACAAATTAAACAAATTAAACCAAAACTTTAATATAACTTATAAACACTACACTTGAAAGCTTGAGCCTTTAAATGAAAAAGTCACTCTTCATTGCACGAAGATTTGCAACAGGGACAGTTTTTTTGTGCACAAAGTTAACAAATAACACTTCGACCCTGTCTGTCTTTTACATCCTTGATTGGATCTCAATGATGAATGCTCTGTACCATGGTTGGAGGAGGTATTGTGGCCCCGGTACCAAATTGGGTACCGGGCCCACTTCACTACGCAGTCCAGAAACCTACCTCGATGCAACGTTTTGGACTAAAAACAATATTGTGAGGTGTGAGGTGTTCAGAATAGACTGGAAATTAGTGGAAATGATTGTTATTGAATGTTATTGAGGTTAATAATAGCGTAGGAGTGGAAAAAAACAAAAAACTGGATTTTAGTGCTTTTTATGCTTTTTTAAATATAAATCAGAACCCAAAACCCAAAATCAGAACCAAAACCTTTCGTCAGGTGTTTTGGCAAAACAAATCAGAACCCAAAACCTCAAGCTAATCAGAACCCAAAACACAAAACACTAAAAGTGCCCGGTGCACACCCTTAATATACATCAAAACTGACATCAATATTTATATGAGTATTTATCCTGGAGCACCAGGAAAGCATAACTGTAGGATATACTTTTAATGACACACAAAATAGTTCAATGCAGAGAGGCCTCTATAAAATATTTTTAATAAGAAATAATTAAAAACAGTCACAGTCTTTGACAGTGTGCGGGTGAATCCTTCTTTCTGAAGCTGACCAGCTTGGGGCTGTTTTTTACAATAGCAGGAGGGGGGCCCATGCTGGTGGTCTTCTTGTTGTTGTGGAAACCAGTCAAGGCTCTATAGCGATGAGATTGGTTGTGAATTTGGTAGGCGCACCCTTGTTTTTTAATTTTCATCCTTTTAAGCAGTACACTGTACATGGGAACCACCTTAGTACAGATGGCAATTTTGTGTGTGAAGTGTTTATCGCATTTTCATGGAGTACATCTACAAATGTGCTTCTCTGCAAACCAGGGGGTAAATGTATCAAGCTGTGATTTTTTTCAGCGAGTTCAAATCGCTGCAAATCGCTCAAGATAACTGACGGTTTTATGTGCAAAGCCGCCATATGTATTAACCTGAGATTTTGACATTCTAAAATCCAATCTCCGGGGATGTGTGTCGATTTTAAAACACCTATCCCTCCAGAGGTTCAACAGAAGCTCGCCTGGCACTTGTGCTCAAGTGCATGCTGCCACAAGTATGTACTTTATATGGTGTCCACATCTGGAATTATTAAGTGTTGCCACATTAGGAAAAAATAATTATTGCTCCATTAGTTATGAAAGAGTATGCCAGTATAATATAATTAAATAAAAAAATTCCCTTATATATATATAATCATTAATGAAATTTGGCCCACTAATTTATTCATAAAATAATTTGCCCCCTGTAAAATAATTACTAATAATTTTACCTCTATAAAGAATAAATCATGATTACTCTCATAATTAAAACTTGTATTGGGTCTCCTCTTATGTTAACATTGGCCAGTAGTGGAAATCTGTTTGCCAATCTCACCTATCCAAAGTTCGTGTTAAATCTGGCAATTTTCACAGCTATCTCGGACGTGGTAGCGAAATCGCAGCTCCATACATATGACGATTTCAATTGTTAAAGTTGCCAAACGTCGGGATGGAGATTTGTAGAGATTGGTAGCATTGCGATTTTGGTAAAATCATGTTACTGGTGATTTACTATGAAATCGCACCTTCATATATCGGCGAGTTTAAACTTGCCTGAGAAAATAGCTGAAAAAGTCAAATCACAGCTTGATACATTTACCCCCAGGTCTCATTAAAATTAAACTACAAGACCAAATTGCAATAAAAAACTTCACACAGAGAAAAAGTGACATATTAAAAACACATGATCATTCATTTATGCCACAAAAAAAGAATATACTGAGCAGTACTTTAGGAAACAAATTGAAAAGTTTATTTCATTGAGAGGAGTGGTACTAAAAGGTTAGGAAGTTGGACTTTAATATGATGTTTGTGCTCTCAGAAAAATATTCTGCACCTACTTTTGCGAGATTGCAGGTTCAGCTAAAAATGTGCATGTGTGGAAGAATAAAATCACCACTTAAAAATCCAGTCTACAATCCTTTTAGGACTAACTTTATTAATTTGTACTTTTCCTTCTTTTCTATAAAAATACTATGCATTCTAGATATTAATTATGAAATTGAGGGGGTATATTTACTAAACTGCAGGTTTGAAAAAGTGGAGATGTTGCCTATAGCAACCAATCCGATTCTGTCTATCATTTTGTAGAATGTACTAAACAAATGCTAGCTAGAATCTGATTGGCTGCTATAGGCAACATCTCCACTTTTTCAAACCTGCAGTTTAGTAAATATACCCCCCAGACTCTGACATCACTATTGTTCATTTTAAGGTTTTCATGACACTGGATGAAATAGGACTAAACATGCAGTTTACCATCTAAAGTGCACGTGGAAGGTACAAAAAAAGTTTTTGCAAAAATAGACAAAGGTTCAATCTCCGCTACCTTCAATGTTGTCTAAAAATATAGTCCTTGGCCTGTGAGAAAAATGCTCTGATCTCCCTGCTAAACAGGCAATACACCTTCCTCATTTTTAAAATCTAATTGAAATAGTGTCTTTCTACAAATAGGAAATCTCTCTAATACATGTGCATTCAAAACGAGGAACACACTGTGAGTACCCTGATGATGCAAACTTTTCCATGATGTGTAGATACCATCCTCTATATATGTGATATTACCAATAGAATGGGCACATTCACTCGTAAATGTGTTTTTCAAACCCAGTCCTCGTGTCCCTCTACAGGTTTTCCAGGTCACAAGTGAAATAATTATACCATACTTGCCAACTCTCCCGGAATGTCCGGGAGACTCCCGCATTTTGTGAGAGTCTCCCGGACTCCCGGGCGAGTGTGGCAATCTCCCGAATTCTGCCCACTTCACTAGGAAGTGCCCCACTTCCTAGTGAAGTGGGCAGAATTAGATCCCAAACGCCGCGATTCCCGGTGAATTGCGGCGTTTGGCCCCGCCCCCGCTGTCAAATGACGCAATTTGCGTCATGACGTCACAGGGGGCGGGGCCGAAATGACGCGATTTCGGCCACCCCGCCCCTTCACGCCCCCCTCCACTGGCTGGCTCCCGGAAGGGAGCTGAAGAAAGTAGGTAAGTATGAATTATACCACCTGTGGATCTTTCAAAATGTGTCAGTCAGTAATGAATACACCTGTGCTCCAGCAAGGAGATATGGAAAACATCCACTGTTAAGGGTCCCCGAGGACTGGGTTTAGGAAACACTGACTCATAGGCATGCAACATCACATAATGTAATTAATGCTGCATGCCTGCACCAACTACTTTGCACTCAAGAGCTTGACTTTGATATTGTACACTTAAATCACATTCACTGGATATAAAACACTCAAATGCTATATATAGTTATCCCACAATAGATACAAATGGCGCTATGACACTGCACCAGTACAATAGTATTAGAGTTCAATGTCTTGAAATGATTCCTTCTTATGTAACACTTCCCCTGTGCGGGCGGCTGCCAATCCTCTGTAGCAAGCGGTGTAGCAGGAATAAATCTAAAAATAAATGAGAGGAGGCGCACAATAGTGTAGTATGGCAAGTTAATGGAGCCAAGTGGGAATCCAGAAAAGGAACCAAACCACCAGAAATGAGTGAGCCAGAGCTTTCCACCGTGTGGATATCAACAATATCTAGAGTAGATATATGTAGCTCATAAGGTGAAAGATCACACAAGGCCAAATTGCGTTCAAGATGATATATAGACAAACAGGTCACACCAATGAAGATGTATGCGTACCAGAAGCCAAAAGTTTAATGGCTTATCTGTTGGATTATCCTGTAGACTGTGAGGATGTAATCAATCTTCAGCCACCATTGATTATCCAATTGGTTGCTTGAGTTGCATAATGTGCCATGAGAATTGGCTAGGAAGATGGACAGCTTATCAATGTGAATTGATTTCCCAAAAGAGTCTGACAACTTGCACCTTCCCAACACAGGTTTTTTTCACACGGAGTGGGTCTTTTGTGTTTACAGTACCAGGAGGTAATCCAGAAACCTCCAAATGGCAATACAGCACCAGCACTCCCCCTCAGCTACTGACACCAACATGCCTCTCAAACAAACAAAACCTGGACTGGGTTTAGGAAACACTGACTCATAGGCATGCAACATCCCATAATGTAATTAATGCTGCATGCCTGCACCAACTTCTTTGCACTCAAGAGCTTGACTTTGATATTGTACACTTAAATCACATTCACTGGATATAAAACACTCAAATGCTATATATAGTTCATTAAAACATATTGTAATTAATTTAACATCTCTTTCTCCATACTTAATTTTCCTATTAATTATCTGTTTTTAACTCCCACCATAAGATGCTCCCTAAAGTTAATTTTTCTAAGCATTGTCCTGCAGTGCGGTTCACTGAAGTATTCATGATACTGGGTTAATATTTAATTCTTTAACAAATAGATCTTCAAAAATTGTACTTGTGTTTAAAAAAAATTGGGGTTAACAAAGGTTAGAATTAAGTTCAATTTATTTTCCTGTTTTTTGTACAATTTGCTGTTCATCCCCACAAGGGTTGCGTTCTGATAGGCTGTTCTTAACAAGGCAAAACATTCACATTTTTTAAATGCGTTTTACCAACATTTATATTTAGTTACATAGTGGTTTAGTGTGTGCTTTGCAGCACCACAGTGGGGAAAACAGAGCATTCATAAAACAGCAGGAACATAAAAAGTAGACAAAAGAAATTAAAATGTTTATACAAAGAGTGGGTAAGGTCCTGCTCATGAGAAGAATCACAGTCTTGTGGGAAAGGGGTATATCAGACAAAGAGGAACTTGTCTGGTTCAAAATGAAGATTGCATCAGTAGTGAAGGTATACCAGTGTAAGTATTACAGATCGCAGAAGGTAGGCTTCTCTCTCTTATGAGCATTTAAATATTAGGGGTCTAAAAAAAAAAGGAGTAAAATGTGATCCTGGACAAACCATGCTACAATGTAAGAGGTGCAAATTAGTTTATTATTTTGCATGTAAGGAAAATACTGGTGTTTTTTTCATGTAGCACACAAATACTTGTTAGATTTATTTTTATTTATCTTTACACTGAAATTTAAAGTTGATCTAGAAAATGTCATATCCCAACTATAGTTGAGTAGAGTGATAAAAGAATTAATAAAAGTTTTCTTTACATGTTGGGTAAGAAAAGGGTGTATCCTACAATATTTAGAAGGTAGAAGTTAAAAAATTACAAGAGAGACTGGATGTGAGGAGCAAAGCAGAGAGCAGAGTCCTGGGTGACACCAAGGCAGTGGGCTTGGGAGACTGAGGAAATTGCAGTGATGTTGACTGGAGGAAATTTATGGGGAGGTGATGACTCTGAGAGGAAAAATATGATAAGCTATGTTTCAGACATGTTGAGCATTATGTAGCATTGAGATATCCATGTGGAAATAGCAAAGAGACAGTAGAGAATTGGAGAGGTGGATTTGGGTGTCCTCAGATTAAAGGAGTCCATGTGATCAAATGAGTTCACCAAAAGAAGAGGTGTATAATAAGAAAAGCAGAGGGCTGAGAACAAGAACAGAGCCCAATTGGACCTCACCAGGTAGTGGAGAGAAGAGTGAGCAGGAGAAGAGGTAGAGAAGATACATGGTGTGGATGTGGCAGAGAGGTCCATGTCGATGATGTGGCTGAACATATCTCAGAATAACAGAATTTTGGCATAAGAAAGTGCCAGCTTGAAACTGCAAGTACAAACATGCGCTAATGGGGTTTATTATTTTACAAACATGGTTTTTATGTTAAGCTGCAGTGGGAAACATTCCAAAACTTCTATTATCCATATGTTTAATTTGTGGGGTCATCCAAGACAATTCAATTGCCCTAATGACCTTATTATGATTACTGGAATACATTCTCAGTATCTGCCATATTGTCAGCTGCCTTTATCAATGGTCTCAGTGCAATGCTAATGCTCATCCCAATAGAAATGCAACGTTGGTCTTAGCTGCTCAGTCATGCTTGTTGTTGTTATTTTGAGGATGAAAAATCAAGGGCAAGATTGAAATAAATTCTTATTTTTCAAGTTGTATTATAATACTTAATACATAAATATTGAATTCATATTCTACATTTTGAGAATATATCACTTAAGAGCCTGAAAGCACATTATTCTTCACAGCTGTATTAATTAACCAATTAGAAAAATACGGCAGGTGCACATGAACTTCGGAGTATAATTATATTACCATGCAGATAGCTGCAAAGGGTTTCTTCTGTTTGTTGCTCAGCGTGGTAAACAACCTTTAATTAAGACAACCTGTATATTGTTATGTCTTAATTTTTATGTAATAACAAGTAAAGACAAACTGAAATTTACTTGCCAAATGTAATTTACAGAGACAGGAGCAATTATTTAATGACAAAATTCAACATTCTGTGAATATTTAGGCATTACCATATATTACACTGGCAGGGTTTAAAATCAAGGTAATTAATGGCACCAATTCTGTGGTGGGGAATAAGATGACAGATACAATGCCTGTCACATTGAAATATTACAAAAATAAAATAGAAAAAAAATATGCTTATAATACCAATGCCCTTTATATACGGTTAAGAATAACAGCTGCATTCTTATGATACCACATCATGCCACCCTATACAGCCCAATAGTAATATACAGACCATATACTATGCACAATAATAAGCCTAACAAGGAGTAATGGGCCATCTAGTAACCTTAACAAGATGTAATATGCCATGTAATAAGCCTAACAAGAATTAATATGTCAAGTATGCACACATTGTAATATGCCAAACAAGATGTAATATACCAATTATCAGGGGTGGATTGAGAAAGTAAAGTGGCCTTGTGTACGCAGGACCAAAAAAAACTGAAGGCAGTGGCAACACAAAGTATTACATGGGGTGAGTACACCTTTAGCTGTAGCCACAACGATGGTAAACCGAGACAACGCCCAAGATGTGGGCAGCACAGTGGCCTAGTGGTTAGCACGTCTGCCTCACAGCACTGGGGTCATGAGTTCGATTCCCGACCATGGCCTTATCTGTGTGGAGTTTGTATGTTCTCCCTGTGTTTGCGTGGGTTTTCTCCGGGTGCTCCGGTTTCCTCCCACACTCCAAAAACATACTGGTAGGGTAATTGGCTGCAATCAAAAAATTGACCCTAGTCTCTCCCTCTCTGTCTGTCTGTCTCTGTGTGTGAGTGTGTGTCTATAATAGGGAATTTAGACTGTAAGCTCCAATGGGGCAGGGACTGATGTGAATGAGTTCTCTGTACAGCGCTGCGGAATTAGTGGCGCTATATAAATAAATGATGATGATGATGATGATGATGAAGATGACGATAGCAGAACAGGTATTGCAGTGGTACAAGTACCGCCGAGATTCTTGTTAGCAAGGCTTCCACATGCAAAGGTAATCTTTCCCCCGGCATGGCTTACCACCAGCAATAGCAGTATTAATGCCATCAATAACCCATTGAAACAAGAAAAAGTCCTATTGATTTATTATGGGGCTTTTCACCCTTTAATAAATAAGTCACCTAGTGCATGCAAAATCTCCAATGAGGAATCCCTGACCAGCAGTGTCTCAAAACCCCATTAACACATGTACTATTTTAGCATGATAAATAGGACCAATAGCAAGGAAAGGCATAAATAAGGGAGAAGTGGAGGATGAGGGGAAAAAGTTATGGTGCAAGAGTGTTATGGGAGCAGATGGAAGAAAAAGGGGGGTGGGGCAGATGGGATGGGCGGACAAAGCGAGGCATACACACAAAGCGGGAGAAATAAATGGACAGACCAGTATTGAGACACTCAGCAAAAATGATTAAAGTCAGAAAATTGTTCTTGCCGGCTATTCGCCAACTATGTGGCATTGAATGAGGTTGTGCTTTTTCTCGTCCACATCACTACTGATCGCCAGCCACCAGCATTGGTTCTGTCTGCCAGATCGACTTCAGCAGCAGAGGAGCAAGAAAAGGCATAAGTGGAAGTGGAAGATGAGGGGGAAAAGTTGTGGTGCAATGTGTTGTGAGAGCAGATTGGAGAAAAGGGAGGGGAGACAGATCGGATGGATGGACAAAGGGAGACATACGAACAAATGGAGAGAAATAAAGGGTCAGGGACTTATAAATTGGAGACAGACAACAATTTGTGGGACTTGGTAGAGCGAAGCACACATGGGGAGTGAGAGAGATGGTGAGAAATTGGCACACACACGAAAACATGGAAGTGCACACACACACAAAGTTGAAGGGAGACAGAGATGCACACAAACACACACAAAGGAGGGGAGAACAGAGGTGAACACACAAAGGAGAAACACAGGCACACACAAGGGAGGCAGAGACACACACAAAGTGGAAGACTAAGGCACATACACAAAGGGGCAGAGATGCACACACACAAAGTGGAGGGCAAAGGTGCTTACAGCTCCTCCACTCCCACTCCTGTATTGCATGTCACCTCCAGCTCACCTCTCTAACTGGTCTTTCACCATTTGTAGAGCCACTTTCGAACAACAATCCTTCAAAAAAGAATCTCTTGACCCAGCCTCTCTAACCAACTATTGACTCCAAACATCCTTCTCTAGTTTGAAACAAAGCTCCTGCCCCTAACATTCCACTAAGACTGCCCTCACAACAGTGATCAATTATCTACGTTCCTCAAAGTCTAATGGTCACTTCTCCATACTCATCTTACTGCACCTCCCTGTAGCCTTTGACACTGTTGATCATCCTCTTCTCCTCTAGACATGCACTCTATTGGCCTTTGTGACACAGGCCTGTCCTGGCTCAAATCTTACCTAGTCAATAACTCCTTCAGTGTCTCTAGCACTGGCACATCCTGCACTAAACTACAATCTGTTAAAGTCACACAAATTTCTATACCCTCTGCTTTTCTCATTGCACACCTCTTCTCTTGGTGAACTAATTAATTTATTCAGCATTGAATACCATCTCTATGCTGATGATACCCAAATCTATCTCTCCTGTACTGACCTCTCCATTTCTGTACTTTTTGTATGACCAACTGTCTTTCTGCTAACTCTACCTCTCCTCCTATGATGTCATCGCTAGCTTAAGCTCAAGAATCACCACCTCCCCTAAAAACTCACTGAAAATCCACAATATCACAATATATCTCCTCAGTCTGCTCACATCCAGTCTCTCTTCCAGTCCTGTCACCTCCACCTTTGAAATCTTTGCTAGAATATGCCCTTTTTTTACCCTTGATGCAACCAAAACACTTATGCATTCTTTCATCATCTCCCTCATCGACTATTGCAACCTTCTCCTAACTGACATTAACCCTCATCCGTATGTTCTTGATTCAATCCATTTTAAATCCAGTGTCAATACTGATCTTCTTCTTGACTCACTAGACATTTGCTGTACCACTCTCCAAATACCTACACTGTCTTTCAATATCCTCCAAGACCCAATTCAAAATACTTACCCTCATCTGCAAAGCTGTCAGCAAAACCCCTTTGCGACCACAGGCAACTTCATGTATCTCAAAACGTAATTCAAGACACGGTCCCTCATGCACTCTTAGATCTACCTGCACTCTGTCTTCTCTCTGAAGACTTTTCCTGTGCTGCCACCCATTTATGGAATTCCCTACAATGTTCAATCAGACTATTCCCCAGCCTTCATATCTTTAAAGGCTCTCTGAAAACCCATCTCTTTATTAGATATTACCCTACTCCCACATATACTATTCGCATTGGTACACCCTCATAATTGTTCCAATCTCCAATCTAAGACACACTCCTCTTGAACCTTTTTCCATAAAATTATATGCTCTCTCATATCAGGGCCCTTCCCACCCTTTGTTTTCATATCTGCATTTATTTTGTCTTTTATATTCCTGTTTTAGGTACGCCCTGATTCCCCTCTGTCTGGTGCTGCAGACCACTGTTGCAGCTTACAAATCTAGGATAATAATAATAATAATAATAATAATAATAATAATAATAATAATAACAGTGAGGTGTATAGCAACATGACTTGCACCCAGCAGTCCCTTACTTTTGCTCTGAGCACCCTCCTACATCTCCCATGCCGTCTCTCCATAGGTCCCTGCAGAGGTGGAAGGGATGGGAAGGGGAAGGAGGGAACTGCGGTACACAGCTCGTTAGTTCCCCGTGCAGCAGGCCCCATATTACCTCCATGGGCCCCAGTGCACCAATGGTAGTTCCACTCATTGTTTTATGATAAATGATATAATGTAAGGTCACTGCTGATTGGATTGGTGGTGCCTGATTTGAAGTCTGTGGCACCCTCATGTGGTATGAGCACAGCCCTACAATATTTGGTGTAAATTACACTCACTGTCCACACCACTTCAAAAATAGAAAGTGCTTGGAAAAATTTGCTATGAATAACTGATTTTTCAATGCTCAGCCCTGCTCACACATTGTATTCTGTTAAACTTGCATTCACCAAGTGTAGTACACTGTTGAAATCTCTCTCCCAATTAAAGACTGCTAGTGTTATTTTAACTGGCAATATTCTATAAATACAGTGGCGCACGCAGGGGGGTTTCTGGGTCTCCAGAACCCCCCCTCCGCTAACTAAGTGCCCACCATAGTGGCACCGTCCTATACAGCAGCCGCGGCGCTGTCAAAGTGTATACAGCACCGCCGCGGACGCATCTTTGACAGCGCCACGGCTGCTGTACAGGACAGTGCTGCCGAAAAGGAGCTGCTGCGCATGTGCGGGCTCTCTCGCGTGTTTATTTTTGTTTTTTTGGGGGGTGGGGTCAGGGGATAATCCTGCGTGCGCCCCTGAAATAATAATGCAAAATTGCTAAACTTGTAAAGTGAGTGGAGCCACAAACTGTTAAACTGCAGGTATCTTCAAATAGCCCATTTGTATTGTATGCATTTTGTAGTGAAAGCTCAGCATGGTGAATAGGATCTGGGCAGTAGGGTGTGAAAATTCATCTTGCAACACTTGCATAACCCTGCACTGTTTGAGAAGGAGACTCCTTTCAGCCCCACTGATGTTACTTTATCTGTTCTCTTGGTTTCTTGTATAAATATACTACTTCTGATTAGGGTAGTGTCTGTTACTATGTAATAACTATTCTTGTTAACCATATCAACAAAGTGTCTGTCTGTCTGTCTATCTATCTATCTATCTATCTATCTATCTATCTATCTATCTATCTATTCAGTGGTTAGCTTAGTACCTAGGTTCCCAAACTGTGCGCCACGGCTCCCAGGGGTGCCGTGGCGCTGTCACAGGGGTGCCGTGGCGCTGTCACAGGGGTGCCGTGGCGCTGTCACAGGGGTGCCGTGGACAGGAAGAAGAAGAAGAAGGAAAAAAACAAAAAACTACTTGCCAATGCAGCGGCGCCCGGGACCCAGAATCCTCCTACCTCCTCGCTTCTCACTGAATGTGACGTCATCACGCCCAACATATTCACTGAGAAGTGGTAGGAGAGAGGATGCTGGGTCCCAGGCGCTGCAGGATTGGTAAGTTTCTCTTTTTTTTTCTTCCTCCTGTCCACGGCGGGACACAGATAGGGCACAGCGCGAATGCAGAGGGGGCACAGCGCGGATGCCGAGGGGGCACAGCGAGGGGCCAGAGCGCGGATGCAGAGGGGGCACATCGAGGGGGCAGAGCGCAGATGCAGAGGGCGCACAGCGCGGATGCAGAGGGGGCACAGCGAGGGGGCAGAGCGCGGAGGCAGAGGGGGCACAGCACGAATGCAAAGGTGGCACAGCGAGGGGGCAGAGCGCGGATGCAGAGGGGGCACAGCGCGGATGCAGAGGGGGGCACAGAGTGTGTGGATGCAGAGAGGGCACAGAGTGTGTGGATGCAGAGGGGGCACAGAGTGTGTGGATGCAGGGGCACAGTGTGAGGTAGCTGTAAATTATTCTTTGACAGAAATATAATTGAAAAAAATATATATATAAAAATATTCTTTTCCCTTGGATTTATGTGTATTATTTTTGCATACAACTAAATAAGTATTTCTGTCCTGACCTAAATACTTATTACTTTTTTTGGACTACTGATAAAACGGGACTGATCAGTAATTATTTTGGAGGGGTGCCTTGAAAAAATTATGGAGACTCTAAGGGTGCCGCAAACTGCAAAAGTTTGGGAACCACTGGCTTAGTAGATATCTTTTATTGAGTGCATTTGGTAAGGTCATTCTTATGGCATCTCATTATGATAATTTAACTTTATATTTACTTACTCTAACTCATTGCGAAGACAGGATCACACACAGCAAAGGTAAGCATAACTATGGTACAGTGTGGAAAATATGGACATAGCTACACCTATAGTGGAAATTTACTAGTTTCCACATGGAGCATGAGACATATTCATTTCTCATAGGAATAAAGTAGAATTTCAATAAGGGCACTGCCTTTTGCCTGTGTGAAAATAGACTTGAAGCCAAGAAATGTGCAAGAGTGAAACAGTGAGCCTTCTATGGTGTTCAAGTCCACGTTTGATTAATGACTGTGACACATTGGCTCTATCAGAAGTGAAATGTCTCTTGCTTTCTGTTTATGTAAAGACAATTTTGGATCATATGTGGTTTCATGGAACAAGTGTGCATTATGAACACATGTAGAAATAAAAAACTCCCTTGTGCTTTTATGAACCTGTATAAATTGCCTTGTGCTTTTTTTCTGTTCTAATTTTAGAAGTAATGTATGAGCTATATACATGCAGCTGCTATAATTATAAATTTCTCAATCTATGAATACTACTATCCATTACAAATCAGGATGACAGACACAGAGTATGTCTATGCTAATTTCCACATGAAGAACATCAAGTACACTGTTTTACGGGTGGTGGTGCTATTATTTTTATTATTATTATTTATTTAAAATGCACTGACATATTATACAGCATTGCACGTTAAGGGGTTTGTGATACAAATATACAATAACATAAAACAAAAAGTTAAGGATGGCAAATAAGCTATTGATAAACAATTGATACTGCAAAATCAATTTTGTACTGCATGGGCAATCTTGTTATATGCCAGCTCAGAGTGAAAAATTGTCCATCCACTATTTAAGTTCCACAATATAAAGGCATATCAGAACGCATGCACATATCTTTTTTTATAAAGTAAATTAAAAACTTGGTAAAAAAAAGTTAATTTTTTTAAACATTGTTGGGTATTTAATTGTTAGCGAGATGCGTTCAAAGTTCGCTCTCGAAAACAAAAAAACGCGCTAGTTTTTTCCTGTTCGAGCGCGCGTTTAAAAAAACAAAAACCCTTAATTCAATTGTTTTTTTGCATGCACCCCCTCGCGCTCTATTATTGGTCCTAGCGAGTTTTAAATGAGGAGTAGTTAAGGCACTCATTTTACTATAAAAAAATAAAAGTAAATGAATGCAATCAAGAAAGGCCCCAGCACTGCAAAGGAGATTGGGCCCCTACACTGCAATGAAGAAGGGCCCCAGCACTGCAAGCAACAATGGCCCCCCCTGTACAGCAGAATTAAAGATTTTACAAGGAGGTAAATTTTTTTACATTTACAAACATTTCTTGAACACTGGCCAAGCATGGACATTTGTAAGGTACAAATATTTGTGGGACAGTGGGCAAGCCGGACCTTTCTTCGAAGGTAAAAATATTTGTTGGGACTTTGCGTAAATGAGTGTGTGTAAGTAAAGCATCATAAAACTGAGGATTTCGTCCATGGTGAGTATTTTTTATTTTTTTTTAATTAAAGTCTATGGTGTACATGAGGGTCTTTACTGTATTTCTTGGTGTTTTATTATTTTTAATAAAGATTTGTGGTTGGAATGAGGGTGTTGTGCTTTTATTTAACATTTTGCTTTGTGGAACTACAGATCACAGCCAGCCGTGGGTGTAAGAGCATGTTGGCACTTGTGGTTCTACTACAAGTGCAAACATGCCCTGGGTGCTATGGGTACGCTGGTGCTTGTGGTTAGACAAGTAGCAGCATGCCCATACTATTTAGGTCAACATGGCTGGCTGGGACATGTAGTTCCACAAATCAATTTTTTTAATTAATTTTTTTATCCAAAATCCCCATTTATTACCCTACTACCCATAGCCCAGGGGTAGTAGGAAGAGCCCTAGTGCTATCGGCACTGGCCTGGGTGTCCCTAGTGGGGTGGCCCGCTTACATTTTTCAGCGGACCACAATCCCTAGGGAATCCAGGCCAGCGCTGAATAGTCTGTGGGTGTTTAGTCATTATGGCCGTGGGACCCAAACTGCGTTTCCCCCCCCCCCCCTGTTATAGTGCCTATCACTCAGGCTGGTTTGCCTAGTGCTGGTTTTTAAATTAGGGGGAACCCTACGTCAAATTTTTCACACCTCAATAGCCTGCCAGCACTAGGGTGAAGACTAAATAGAGTGGGGAGCTAACGATTTTGCTTTTAAAAAAGAAATAAAAGAACATGAAATTTTTTGGCACAACCACCCCCCCCCCCTTAAAAACAAAAAAAATATATAAAAAAGTTTAAATACATGCACCACTATGGTTTTTTCTAAAGGGGGAAATTTCCAAAAATTATTAATTATTATACATTTTTTTAAGTACTTTTCTTTTTTTAGGTTACTTTTATGAACTTTTACACCTATTTTTTCAGTTTAATGTATATTTTTCGTAACTTAATAAAAAAAATTTTTCTTTGAGCAGACCAAGGAGGTGCGAGATAAAACAGCATATTTGCCTTTTTCACACTCGGCGTTAAAAAATAGCTTTTTCCGCTAAGGGTCCGCAGCCAGCCTATACTTTAACATTGACAAAAGCTTGGAGCGCGATAACACCGTTTTGGTAAAAAAAAAAAAAAAAAAAGATTACAATTGCGTGAGAAGTTTTCGCGCTCGAAAACAAGGTAAAATAGCAAAAAAATGACTTTGCACGCTCGAACTTCCAAACTCGCTAACAATTGAATACCCCCCATTGAATACATAAATCAGTATGTTCTTAACACCTACTGTTACATACAATGTGTTTTTATAGTCTGTCTTCCTTGTATACAGGGCCGGATTAAGGGAATGGAGGCCCTGGGCTAAGGGGGCCTCCATTCCCCCGTGAGGGCCCCCCCCTGTGACCCGAGCTTCCCGGCCCCCCCGTTATCCGAGCTTCCCGCGCCCCCCTTCCCCCGGCACTTACGCTCTTTACTGAGGAGATCTCGTGAGAGTGAGACTCACGAGATCTCAGTAAGGAGACTACAGCGCGCCGGAGAAGGACCGCAGTGAAAGTGTTCAGCAGCACTGATCGCGCCGGGGGCGCCCCCGCCCCCGACCGATCAATACTGCTACTGAGCACTTTCAAGGGCCCCCTGGATGCCATAGGCCCCTGGGCTGTAGCCCAGTTAGCCCTATGGTTAATCCTGCCCTGCTTGTATACACATGTTCTGTTCTATCTAGTCGCACGCATACTTAAAACAAAGACTATGTCATCACTATCAGTCAGCACTTACACCTGCCCTGTAGCTGGTTAATATAATACGGCTAAAAAACACGTACTTAAGAGAAATCCAGGACTTAAATCTGCATTGCCACAGCCTCACTGTACATTGCCTACATTCACCGATCCTGCCCTCCTCTTCCCTCTAAAGAATCAATGTAGTCTTAACTTGGTCCACAGCCGGT
Organism: Mixophyes fleayi; assembly: GCF_038048845.1. Classification (NCBI taxonomy): domain Eukaryota; kingdom Metazoa; phylum Chordata; class Amphibia; order Anura; family Limnodynastidae; genus Mixophyes; species Mixophyes fleayi. The sequence continues at coordinate 367,350,084 of NC_134402.1, read as the reverse complement.
ATTACAAACATATTAGAGAATTAATAGTATAATATATTACTGATAATGCTGCGCTCATATGGTAAAACTACATTGATAAATGAGCCCTTTTGAGTCACTTTGAAAGTCAGTTTGTATGTGAAACTGAGAGCTCATAACTATTCCCCGGTCAATCTGCCGGCAATGTATTTTAATTTAATAACAAACAATTTTGTATCTCCTTGCCTTTTCTATTAAATGTACCCCTACTGTAAAAGAAAGGGGGCACCTGTGTCATTAAATGTAAGTATTGACAGCTTACTTCCCATTGAGAAGAGCCAATGGAGACCCATCCAGGCCTTTAATTATTATTATCCTTTATAAGGCACCACAAGATGTCTGCATAGCCATACAGATTGCAAACAATAAGACCACACAAGTTATAATAACACAGAACAATAAATGAGTAGCAGTAAGTCTCTAAAAACTCCAAGCATAGGTAACAGGGCAGGTGGTTGGCAAACCAGAAGTAGTGTAAGGAAGGGTTCTACAGGCCCGATGGTATGGTAGAGAGGCGAAGGTCCCCCCATTAGTCTTGGAATAAAGCAAGGAACACAGGGCTAAAACTGCATAAACTTGTGGGTTTATTCTCTTTGCTTGTGGCATAAGGCTTTAACACAGCAGCAGATAAGTAGCAGTAGTATAGGGACGTAATACCACAATACCATCAACATGCAATGTTATTCAATATGTCATAAAATAAATAACAATTTAGGAATTTTGGTTCAACAATATGCAAACATAAATCAACACGACGCATAGGTCACTGAATAAATATATCCCACTATAAATGTAGGCAATTTGCTTCAGTGAAATGGATTTCACTGCGTATATACTTTAGGAGACAACCAGTTGCTACGAGTTAATTAGACCATTACACTAAATGCTGCAGCAGTAGATAATATAGACCAATCTTTTAGTGCAATTATACCGATTATACTTATAAGACAAAAATCAGTAGAGATGCAACAAGGATTAATCCAGCTGGTTCACGTTAGATGCTTTTTAGTTCACTTTATGATATATGAAACCCAAGGGGGTAAATTTTAATCCAGAGGTTTAAGCGAAGTTTCAGCTGACACATACAGCTTATTTATTTGTACAAGTTGAAATCAGTAATCAACTTGATGCATGCATGACTCCTGAGCTCCATAAACAACAGCAATTCTGCACAATAACGTTTTGCAGTATAAAGGACAGTGTCCACTCTGCTCTCTATTGCCCAGTCAGCTTGCAGATAACTTTAAATACAGGAGATTTGACAGAAACAAACTCTTCCTTTAGACAGTGCTATAACACCTCTGAATAGCAATATTACAGTCCCGGTCAGAGGTTTCAATAACACAGTCACACACAGCACTTCTCACACTAGCCAGTCCGATTTTGGCTCCTCCCCTTTTCCGCAAGAATCTCCTGTAACCTTTTAGTTCATTCATTACAATTTGCCCATCCCAAAAAGGCAGACTGTAAGGGAAGTGTTGGCTAACCCGTGACACTCCAGGTGTTGTGAAATTACAAGTCCCAGCATACCCTTCCAGCAATAAGCTGCTATGTATTGGCAAAGCATGATGGGACTTGTAGTTTCACAGCACCTGGCGTGTCACAGGTTAGCCAATACTGCTGTAAGGATTTACTCTGATATTTGCACCTCCAACTACTAGAGGTCTCTGTATTTGTAACTTGCCCTTAGATTTGCCCTTATCCAAGATGGCATCAAGAAGAAATGTGCTTGAGTATTCTGCTTGCTCAGCTCCTGCTACTTGCTACACTTCCTTGCATCTGTGACTATCTGCTTGTGTACTGACCTGGCCAACGTCTGACTACCCTCGTGTACCGAACCGGCAAACGTCTGACTACTTCCTGGATATCTACTCGGCTATTGGGCTTCAGATAATATCACCAGTATCATTACAAGTTACTCAAGCACCCCTGTACCTGTGATTTGCAGGGTATTACACATATATTACACATAATCAGTGTGGTTGGAGCAGAAGTAAAAGGTAGTAAAACAGGAAGGAAGAGGGTCCTGCTCATAAGAGCTTGCAACCTAAAGGGAGGGCAAACAAATAGCAGACACAAGGGGAGTCAGTGAAGGGCATATAGGGCAGGAGGAGCACATATGAGGGATAAAGGATGAGAGAGGGTGAGGTAACCAAGCAAAGAGAGATGGATAAGTGGATGACTGATAGGCTTTTAAGTGGGGTGAGCTTTCAGAAATGGAAACAGAGCAGGGGCAGTTGGCGAGGTATGAAATGAACCTCATACCTTTAATCCATATTTCAAGAGCCCACTAGATTTTGAGAACTGGTCTGTGTAACAGCAAGTGAGAGTAACCTGCTACATACATGGGGTTAATCATCAGAACTGCATTCCAACTGAGGTCTGGCCTTGAACTGCATAACGCTGACGGGATTACTTCTCCCAAATTTCTATACTCATTTGTCTTCATTATTGTTATCATTGGGGCTACTACCTACATCCTATTCTTATTCCTATTAGTAGTATGCACTATTGCTGGGACTACTAGACACATCATATTCTTTGAGAGAGAGAGAGAGAGTCACATTTCTTAAATTATTTTATAATCTTTTATTATAAAGGAACACTGTGTAACCCTTCATCATTGTCTTCATATTATAATTGCTGTAGTGATCCCGACCACTACATGCTGCTACTTCATGTTTTTTAAATTTGGAGAATGAGTTCATGCCCAGAGTTTACTTCATCTGATTCTTCAGAAGAAGAGACCTAATAAATTGTAAGTGTAACCACTTAGCTGCCTGTCATTTAGACATATTGCTGTGCACTTTCTTGGAATCTAGACATTTCCTTGCTTTCCTTGAACTGAATAATAAGAGAAAGGTTGTTCATCAAGAAGCTATTTTGTTGGTTTTGGCCAAGAATAAACCATTAGAAATGCTAAAAAACAAAATATGGTACAACTGACTTGTACAGAGGAACAAAACCAGCAAGAGTCAAATCAAGTATAGATCAAAGAAGATAGAGCTTCTGTCTGGGTTCAGGATATTTCAGGATAACATTGTCCAGCATTGAAAGGGAGCTGCTGTTACCATTTTCACTGAAATAGCTTTAAAATAATATACAAAGAGATCCACAGAATATGTCCATGAAAAGGAAAAAATGAAAATGTCAAAACAATCACTCCAAACAAGCAATGTGAAGCAATCTGATCTTTAGACAACAAAATAAATTGGTACAATATAACTAAAACATAACTGACTGATGTATTTCACAATGTGTTTGTTTGTATATGTGGCTGTATTTTTGGACTATAACACTTGCCAGTTTAAAAAAAAATGCCATGGCCATTACTAGAGAGTGAGGCAGCTCCTGGTAGAAAGCATTTTTGAATATCTCCTCACTCTTCCATCTTAAAATTAAATTGCTGTATACTTTCAATAATTATTTTGTAGCTGCATAAGATAAGTGGCATTTTAATGGATGCCTCCACAGTAATTATCATATAGACCTGTCATGAACGCCCAGCCTGCCCCAGATACAGCAATCTGAACAGCTGGCCGTGTATGGCGTCACCTTAGTCACTTAGCAAAGAATACACCTTATACACATTTTAAAATCTGATTATTTATTTTTATGAATATATGGGTTTTAATTATTTGTACTTAATAAAAGTTATATTATATTTTGGTGTAAATAAGCACATGGTATGTTCATATTAGAAGTGTTACAATATTAGTTTGTCTCAATACGGGTTGGGTATGGGTCCCCGACTACAAGTAGACCTACAAGGACTTACCCGACTTCAGAAGATAGAAGCTGGCAATCCCGAAAACATGTTAACAGCGAAGCTTTGAAATCACTACTTCCCAGAATCGCGATGAATGCACAAGCCAGCACACAAAAAGTCATGTGACTTTCTAGGACTGTACTATTATTAAGGGTGTTAAATGAGTATGGCAGGGAGCCGCGGAATGTAGAAAGTAGACGGGTTGCTGTAAAATATTTTACATTCGGTGGCTCCCTGCATTAGTCATTTAACACCCGTAATAATAGTACAGTCCCAGAAAGTCACATGACTTTCTGTGTGCTGGCTTGTGCATTCACCGTGATTCTGGAAAGTAGCAATTTGAAAACTTCACTGTTAATATGTTATCACAATTGCCAGCTGCTGCCTTCTGAAGTCAGGTAAGTCCTTGTCGGTGTAGTGGTAGTGCCGTTAGTGATTACCAACGCTCGATACATTTATTGTTGCAGTACACTACAATAATTAGCTTCTTTTTTTGCTATGAAATCACATTGGTCCCTAGTTAAGTGGTAGCACCTTCCTTACAATAATTAAGTTAATATATTAAGAAAGAGAATAATACAGGATATTTAAGGGAGACAACAGATGAAATCAACACAATATCTTCAAAAACTGTCCCGTAAAGCAGAACGTCACTGGCGTAAATCTCGCACCTCTAATGACTTCTTCACATATACTTCTGTCTACCACTCCTATCGAAATGCTCTGGACACGGCAAAACAAACATACTTCCAATCTCTTATCTATGCTCAGGCTTCTAACCCCAAACGCCTTTTCAATACATTTAAATATCTTCTCAATCCTCCCACCCCGAACCCTCCGTCCACTATCAGTGCTCAGGATCTTGCTTCCTACTTCAAGGACAAGATTGACAAGATCAGACTAGAAATGGTATCCTCTTCCTCGACAAGCAACCAGCTCAATTCCTTCCCACTACCCTCTGACACCCTCTCTTCATTTGACCCCACAAATGAAGAGGAAATTTCTACACTCTTCTTATCTTCCTACTCTACCTCCTGTCCTCTTGATCCTATTGCCTCGCAAATTGGTAGATCCCTGTCTTCTGTGCTCATTTCACCTCTAACTCAAATCTGTAATCTCTCGCTCTCTACTGGCATCTTTCCTTCACTATACAAGCATGCAGTGATTACTCCTATTCTAAAAAAACAAGATTCCGACCCAAACTCTCTATCAAATTACCGTCCCATCTCTCAGCTGCCGTGCCCCTCCAAGCTTCTAGAGAGACTTGCCTACACTCGCCTCACACGCTTTCTTTCCGATAACAACATGTTGGATCCTCTTTAGTCTGGCTTTCGTTCCCAACACTCCACAGAGACTGCATTGACCAAGGTTGTCAATGATCTGATCACTGCTAAAACTGAACGCCATTACTCTTTCCTAATTCTCCTGGATCTCTCAGCTGCATTTGACACCGTTGACCACTCTCTTCTCCTGCAAACGTTGCAATCCCTAGGGCTTCAAGACACTGTTCTATCCTGGTTCTCATCCTACATTTCTAATCGCTCTTTCACTGTTAATTTCTCTGGAGCCACCTCTGCTCCGCTTCCCCTATCAGTTGGAGTACCACAAGGCTCAGTGCTAGGTCCTTTGCTGTTCTCTATCTATACCGCTTCTCTTGGAAATCTAATACGTTCCTTTGGCTTTCAGTATCATCTCTAAGCGGATGATACCCAAATCTATCTATCCTTTCCTGATCTCTCGACATCTGTGTTGTCCCGTGTAACTGACTGTCTTTCTGCCATTTCATCTTGGATGTCCTCTCGCCAACTCAAACTTAATCTTTCTAAAACAGAGTTAATAATATTCCCACCCGCCAGCAAGAGCATACCTGACATTTCTATCTCTGTTGATAACATGACCATAAATCCCACCCCACAAGCTCGCTGCCTAGGTGTAATCCTTGACTCACACCTATCCTTTGTTCCCCACATTGACTCTATATCTAAATCCTGCTACATGCATCTAAAGAACATTTCTAGAATTCGCACATATCTCATGCAAGACACTGCAAAAACCTTAATTCATACACTCATCATCTCCCGCATTGACTATTGCAATTCCCTCCTTACTGGTCTTCCCAAAAACAGACTCAAACCTCTACAATCTATTTTGCACGCTGCAGCAAGACTGATTTTCCTTGCAAATCGTTCTTCCTCTGTTGAATCACTCTGTATGTCTCTACACTGGCTGCCTGTTTTCTACCGAATCCAATATAAAATACTTTTACTAACCTACAAGGCCATCAACGAAGCTGCACCAACATACATCTCCTCTCTTGTCTCAAAATATCTTCCAACTCGGCAACTCCGTTCTGCACAAGATCTGCGTCTCTCATCCACCCTCATTACATCCTCCCATTCCCGGTTACAGGACTTTTTTCGGGCTGCACCTACTCTATGGAATCCACTCCCTCGCACAGTAAGACTCTCCTATGGTCTACAAACTTTCAAGTGTTCTCTAAAACCTACCTCTTCAGACAAGCTTATAATATTCCTCGTCCACCCTCTTAACCTCGCTACCTTTAGCCTGTTACAAAGTTTCACGCGGGACGGCTGCCCCCTGACCAACATTGTTGTGTGACGGGTTCATTTAGCTTATGAGTCACTTTTACCTTTGCAGTCTGGTTGGGCCAAAATGCAAAATGTAGACTTAACCTCATGTGTCAATCTCCCATTGTCCCATAGATTGTAAGCTTGCGAGCAGGGCCTTCTCACCTCTTTGTCTGTTTTACCCAGTTTGTTCATTAGTTTATTATGTTTGTCCCCAGCTGTAAAGCGCTACGGAATATGTTGGCGCTATATAAATAAATGATGATGATGATGATGATGATGAAATATTCTCAGCTGAGAATTTCTGGTGTGGTAACAAAAAACCCTTTTCCTATTGTTATGCAGGTTTTGTCGCTATCCAATAACGATTGTCGAATCTCGATTTGTGTTTCCAACGCACAAATATTTATTCTCAATAATTAGCAGAATAATTTAAGCAAAATAATAATAAGTGCAGCCGTTACTTATCGCAGGCGCTCTGGATCCAGTGAACAGTCATTCAGGTCTGAAGTCTGTGGTCAAAGATGACTGTCCACTAGATGAAAAGCTCCTGCTTATATGCAGATATAAATACAGTAAAACAATGCAGATGGTGTGGCTTGCTTCTATTGGTCTAGGTTTCAGGAGGGTCCAGGGTGTTGCAGATCATAGGCTAGTTCAAACCAAAATATCCAAAGGTGGGGGTTATCTCTCCAGGGGATGTGTTCCGACTTTCCCGCCAAGAATCCAGTCTTAACTAGTCTATTAGCATTTTATAATCAGTATCACTTTAAAGGTTTATTCCCTAATATCAATAACTAGAGTATGCAATGTGCGATCCCTTCGCCGAATAAACCGGACAGCTGCTGATGAATAGGGGATTAAAATGATACCAGACATAACACCTTTCCTTTAACCTGAACCATATGTTTTACTAACATGCATATAACTTATAATATTACACATAAATACTACTATATTTCGACATAAATAACTATGTGTTGCAACTACAATTAATGTGTACTAATTACAAATGTGTGTGTTTGTGCGAATGTATATAAAAAGTGTAAAAACTGTTATTGCCACGTGTTGCGGCTGGATACGCCCTTCCACGCCATAGCGTACTCTACGCATATTTTCAGGCAAAGACAACCAAGTTTGCTAGATATTAATTGAAATGACTTTATCCAATTTGCTGACTTCGACACTATGAATTGGATATAATTGCATTCATTGGCGTAAAGTCCGTTTCTGAGCATGCGCAGACCAATTTCACGCAAGATACAGCACGCAACAGGACTCACATCTGAAGTTGAATCAGGACCCATACGTGTACTTAGTTAAAACACCTCAATCTAATAGTTTAACCCTGATTAACCAGTGCTATGTAAGCCTTATGCTCTAGGAACACTACAGTAGTAGACTTCGGAGATGAATTATGATGTTGGTTGTAAAAGTACACTTAGGCAGTCCAGATGTGGCAGGGGTCTTGATGGTAGTGTAGGTCCAGATGGTGACCAGGGACGTACAACAGTGACAATGTAATCAGCAATGTAATAAGTGGTAAATCAAAAGCAAAGCAACACTATGGCAAAGCAAGTGTATGGCAGAGCAGTACAAAATCAAAGTTAATACAGTATGATAATTGTAGCGTTAAGAGTGAGAGTGAAATAGGAATTAAAGAGAAAACAAAGATATAATTACCAAGTAACAATATCCATGACAATGTCCAGATTGCTGATTTCTTCGTGCAAGCCCTCCAAATATGCCCTCTGACAGTGTACTTTTGCCCCTTAATAAGTCCCTTATTTTTTTTAAGATTTTAAAATGGTTGCCTTGAGGCTCCAGGGTTTGAGCCTGGATATTTCCCTGGTGAGCCTGAGGGAGCAGAGGCATCAACACTTGGATCCAGGTGCAGAGAGGCACATCTAACATCGGTCCTGGGGAAAAAGGATAAACTGTATAGTTTTTTAAGCATAACTATAATAGTATAGTAATACTATTATAGTTTCAGTTATTATAAGACACACAACACAAAATTAAATAATGTAAAGCACATTCTGCAGAGTCCATAAACAAGTTGTTATTGTATAAAATTAACATGTGTCCAAACGATTTATAAACACATCACAGTCACATTTTCATGCATCATGTATACATATTTGTGTAAAATCTCATCCCATATTATCATGACTTAGGTAATCAATTATAATGTGTTATGCCCGAAGGTCAAATTAAACAATATGCATTGTGTTTATAATATGTAATGTTATATTGAGCTTACAACTGAATTATTGTTGAATCACATAATCTCTGAAGCTGAGGTGCCGTTGAGATGTCAAAGGATCAAGGTCGATGTCATCTGCCTCCTGGTCAGCAGCCTCAACCTCCTTATCTAAAGGTACCCCACTCCTAATTGCGATGTTATAAAAATGGCACACACATCAATACTGTTGCACACAACATCCATCACATACATGAAGGCACCTCCAGACCAGTCAAGAATATGAAAATGGCTTTCAGAAGTCCAAAAGTCCATTCATTGACGGACCTGGTGGAGTCATTTGCAGAATTGTATACAACCCGTTGCTCTGTGGCTGGATATAATATAGTAGTGAGGAGCCATGGATGCAGGGCCAACTTAACAACTTTATGGGCCCCCGGGCAAAGCAGTGCATAAATATATGCATATATACCTGAACGGTCAGGTGACTGCAAAAGGTACGTGGGTTTTTTATAGTTTTTTTTTACTGGGATTTCTTTTTACATTGCCTTGGGCGGCTTCACCCGCTTTTACCCTGGGCCCCCGGGCACCTGCCCATCGTGCCCAGTCGGAAAGACGGCCCTGCATGGGTGGAAATATACAGATGGGAGAAATTAGGTAAAAGATAATAGAAAAAGACCACGATTCTACAAAGGTTAGCTGCATAGTGAAAAATATCTTAACATACAGAGAGCATTGTTGCAACTGTATTGCTGGATGGTTAATAATATATATATAGAAAATATATTTGATTCCCCAGTAGTGCTCACGTGACTTCCGTAACTGGAATTCCCTAACTTGACTGATCCACCTTCAGCTGACTACTACAGCACCTACTACACCACAGCAATTTAAAGACAGCTACACAACTACAGCAATACAATACCACAGCAACTAACTACATGCAGCGCTCAAGTGCTACAAACAGATAGGTATAGCGTTATTCTAGGTGGAGGAACCCATGTCTGTAGTGCACTCACATTAACTCCCATACTAGCCAAGAACAATAGTATACTCTCTCCAGAGGTCTTATCATAGGACCTGATAAGAAGTAACATATTAAAAAAAAACAATTGTGGGACGAAATACAGATCAAATAATCTATTAAATCTTATGTCTTACAATTGCACATTTGTCAAAGTTGTCTATTGCACATCTTCTCAGCATCCCATACTTTATGGTTTTATCCCCGAATAAAGGGATTATACTTAGAGTCTGCAAAATAAAGAGAATTCATTTAAAAATGTTGTTTTTCTTGGTGCAAATTAAATTACAGGTATTTACTTCCTGGCGGATATAATAATACTGGGAATGACAGTATTTTAAGGTGCACACAACTTATATACAAATATTTATTCTAGTTTGTATACATTTAGGTTTCCATCACATACAGCATAATGGTTAGGCACACCTCTAAAATTATTGTAATTCATTAAACAAATACAACACTAGTATTAAAGAAACAAAGTGAATTAATTGCAATTTGCAAACTAAGGTGCGTATACTTGGGTCTCAAAAACTCTGCCTGTGGTAGTTTGTCCTACTTTAAATTATGGAAAAATAGGGGTCATTGATCACTATGTGGATCATATTGTCAATATTCAATATGGATATCGCAAATGGACAAAGAACTAAAATAGAACAAAAAGCATTAACGGCCTGTCATACAGTTATATTAATGACTGTGATCTTTATTTTTACAACAGTTTAAGCTATGCTCATAATACAGGGAATGCAGAGCATGGTACCATGTGCAAAACTTGGAATGTATATAGATATATGTGTGCATATCCTGAAGGTATGTACATATACAAGGTTTCCGTTCTGTCTCGGTACACTCACCTTGCTGTCAACATGAGCACAAGTGAAGCATGTAAAAGGCAAAATGTGTGTAAGTTGGGTTCGAGCTAAGGATAGAATACAGACACAACACACTGAAAAAGTAAATAAACAGTGATAAAGAAATTGGCCAGATATTGGTTAAGTTTTTCCATTGATTGCAATAAAGTGTGAAATTAGCAGTGATGGCATAACTGACTATATTGAGCCAGTACAAATCATTTATAACCTCTTGTTATAACAAACTAGTGACATTATAAGGAACAAAGAATCCACATCTAGGAGGCTGGAGTGCCACAAGAAATAGTCATCTCAATAGAGTCAAAGGGGCATATTTATTTACGTTTCCGGTCAGCGGGATCGCGCCGGTACGGGCTGCGAAGTTAATCCACGGTAACGCAATAACGTGGATTTTCGTTCGCACCCCATAGGGTTGCGTACAAAAATCTGCGTTATTGCAGTACCGTATAACCGGCAATACTGCATACTTTCCACTGGAATCCTAATTGAATATGCCCCAAAGAATTATGTTATACGCAACAAAAGAGACTCCACCACTGTGTTGCACAGTATTTGATATCCCTAGCACTAGCACATTGCTATTATTAATTAATTGACCCTTTAATTGCCTTCTCAACAGCACATTTGTAAACAGAAACCCAGACATCAGTTCAAAATCTGCCAAACTTCAGCAATCAATGTTTGACCCGTTACTGTAGAATGGGTTGGGTACATTACCGCGACTACCACAATGCCGACAACAGTTTACCCAACTTGGTAAGTACGAAGCTGTCAATCACGACACACTGCTAAGCCTGAAGGTTTTAAATCACCACCAGCCACAATTGCGAGAAATGAAGATGCCAGCAGCAGAAAGTCACGTGACTTTCCAGGACAATACTATTATTAGTGGTGCTAAGGGAGTAATGCAAGGAGGCGGCGGATGTACAATGTACAAGCCTTGGTAAAAAAAACATTGTACAGCCGGCTTCTCTTTGCATAAGGTTACCTACATTGCCCGATCAGACTCTTCCACACCCTTCAATTCACCCTTCAATTCCCACCCATCTTTAAGTGCTCTCTGAAAAAACCCTGGAGTGTGCAGGGCGACAACATGGCCATGTGTTCTAGGCTGTGCAAACAACACTATAATCAAAAAAGCATAGTACTGCACTCAACTCTAAGTGGGCAAGAGCTGCACTATAAGGGAATCCCTTCCTATATAAAACCAAACAAGATATAATGCGCTCAATTGCCTACTGATGATTTATGGTAAGTACAATATATGACTGCACTCCAAACTCTGCTGCTGCATAATAATTATCATATATCATGTGATCAATATCGGTTGATAGCTCAAAGGAAAACACAATCTAACAAGTGTAAACTCACTAGATGAACGATATAGAGGATAAATTTATTGTTGTTCTAAACACTTGAACAGCCTAAAATCAGTTAAAATAAAAACAATTAAATGATTAAAATAAATATCAAGTACGTATCATTCACTTGTGCATTAATGAAATATAGTTGATCAGTCAACCTCTAAGAATTTCTCACAATATGTGACTGAACACCAGTAAAATCATAAGTGAAAAAATGTCCACAATTGTCCAACAGACCATACAACACTGACTGGTTGGTGCATAAGAAGCAGCTGCCCTAGTGCCCATTCCCACATTGTCACAAAAGTCTTGGATTCAAAGAATCTGTAATAACTCAGCTGACAGGATTTATTTAAGGCGGTTTATATTGAAAACAGATTATTTGAGTGGTGCCAACTAGTTTTATTCATTCCATTTATGGATACATTTTATATTCTATTGATTTTTTTATCTTTGTTGTTTCTTAAACATTTAAAAAATATAAGAGAGCTAAACTAAATCTGATAAGTTGCAGATAAGTTATCAAACTGTATGTCATTTCTTAAATTGTATTAATAAAACTTTATTAAATGAATAGTGCAGTGACCATGACATTGTAAACAGAACCCATGTCAAACCAAGAATATAGAATCATCAGAAAATGCTCTGCTAGGAAAAAAAATACATTCATCTATATTGTATTCTAGGAAAGAGACATGTAAAAGAAAAACAAATTGACAAGCAATTCTGTAGTAAACTCTTTATTTTCCCGCATAGAAAAAAAGTTTTGACAAGTGTTTCTGAAGTAAACTTTCTATTGTACCAAAGTTATTTAAGGGACCATTATCACCTGGAGCTAAGTAGCTTGTCTCACTCCCCAGGAGCCCCGGGCCTTGGAGCTATTACATGCAGCCATTTTAATCAAGGCTTCATGGTTTGGCTAGCAGCCTGGCCAAAAAACAAGGGTGTTTGACGATGTGGTGGTTGGATATGTGTTCCGCTCACACACCTTCAGCAGCCATTTTAAAGTGTTGAATGAAAATTTTATCTCCTTTGGTTGGTCATGCGAATATAAGAAAGAAAAGTTATTAACCTTATAATTCTACAGAAAGGATGTAACTGAAAGCAGTTCAGATAGTATTCTGCTGCAGTCCAAATGGAAATTGTGGTTAAGTAATGTAAATATAGTATAGCAGCCACATTATTGAATTCAGTACTGAAGGGGTCAATTCACAATCCAAGAAGTGACTAGTTAGTGTTGCTGATCATTTTATTGTGTCCAGCAGGGCCGTAACTAGGGCTGTGCGACAGTGGAGAGAGCCCAGGGCGCAACGCTGAAGAGGAGCGCAATTTAGGAATATTTTAGGTTCATTTGGTTAAAATTGAGGGCTAGGGAGGCGGCATTTGTCTTTCTGGCCCCAGGAGCTAGAATTCTAAGTTACGGCTCTATGGTCTAGTTGCACCAGCTGTCCAGTACTTATGTAGATACGCCTCCTAACAGGTGTATATGCATCTGCCTACACGTCTTCCTCAGTCACAATTAAGCGAACATGCCCTTACTGTGCTCAGCCTACGCTCACCCTCCCTTTACCTCCCCCGTTCCGAGTAAGAAGCCATAAGTCTAAGATGCAACAAAATCTGTTTATGGACGAATGCTTAAAATGCATATATGACAGTCAACGCTACATGAGCCCCATAAGCACTACTAGTGTTCCTCACTATTACAGGGTTGTCAACTTTTGGAAATCTTTTTACTTACAGTTTTATTTACAAAAAACTAATTGAAAGCCATCATTGTTTACTGACATTTGACCATTTCATATCAAATTTTTAAACTGGAAGGTTAGAATGGGTTTGACAAATCTTGTGTACTTCTAATACATTCAAACCCAGTATTTACTTTCCCCTCACTTTCATACTTGGAATTCTTTACTAATTTTACACCACCTTTTCCTGGATTTTACATTTTCATTTTCAAGTGCATGGCCTGTGTATGTGTGTTGTTTGTGTGTTTCTTTGGGGAATTGAAAAACACATAGTGCCAGCCAGTGCCGAGATCATACTCATAGTGCCAGCCAGGGGCATAACTACAAAGTGATGGACCTCACAGCAAAATTTTAAAGGGCCCCCCTCTTCCCAAATTAAATTTAAAATAAGGTTTTCATATTACTTTAATTGATGCATGGGGTGCAATTTGTTTAAAAAGTAAAAATGCAGTTTTCCCATTTACCTGTGAGTGTAATACACCAATTAAGAAACATACAAGAATGACAAAAACCTTTCTGCAGTGTTAGTGTGGTACTAATCGTGCAGGACTTCATCTGCTGGGGCTATATTTCTGTATTTCACTGGAAGTTCCAGCCAGCTGGAGACAAGTTTTCATTGAAATAGACTGAAAAAGGTTAAAAACAGGAGCTGTCTTTAGATGCTCAGAAAGCTGGATTATCATGCTCCATTGTGTGCATAAGTGGAACCGCTTTGTTTGCCATAAGGACTAAGTAGACTTGCCAGAGACAAGCAATCCAGGGGACCCTGCTGGCTATATGAAGGATGAGGGGGAGTTGGTGACAGTGCCTATATTAACTAGTTCCCAATCCAGAGAGGCTTTGTAATCTAAGCACCCTATTTGGGGCAGTCCTACACCGTGTGAACCAAAAAGGTGAAAATAGGGACACTCCCTGGTGAAAGAGTCTTCTATTTTGGACAGTGCTAATTTCTTTTGGTCTAAACTAGTTGTGGACACCATTTACTATGCTGCTTTGTGTGCCTGGCAAAATTGGGGAAATATTGGGTTTAGTCCATACCTTTCTGGTAGAGGAGTTCAAAGTATTCATTAGCACCACTGCTCTGGAAACGATGATTATAGCCCCCTTAGAATAAGGTTGTGTAAGGGGTTTGGTGTGGTGAACTCCATGGTATGTATTCATGTAAAGTTCAGGTATATATGCATATATTTATGCACTGCTTTGCCCGGGGGCCCATAAAGTTGTTAAGTTGGCCCTGCATCCATGGCTCCTCACTACTATATTTCTACAGTGTGTATTGCTACGGAATTATCATATGGCTCCTCCCATTCATCACAGATCTCAGTATCAGCATAGTGTGTTATAATGTTGTGCATATGAGCTGTAATTGTTCAGAAGTCAGATCCAAGTCTAATGGGTCCTGGCATATGCATTGCATACCTGGCTGTCACTCTCCGCTGGCTTTCAGTGTAGAGGTGAAATAAAAAT
Organism: Mixophyes fleayi; assembly: GCF_038048845.1. Classification (NCBI taxonomy): domain Eukaryota; kingdom Metazoa; phylum Chordata; class Amphibia; order Anura; family Limnodynastidae; genus Mixophyes; species Mixophyes fleayi. Next base: position 367,335,031 of record NC_134402.1, on the reverse strand, counting down.
TAGAGAATTTGGGCATGCTGTAGTTGCCATTGATTTGTCCTGTCCCAAGTTAAAATATAATAATTGTGTACATTTGCTCCTTATAGCGAGTTTCTCATTTTAATATCTGATGTGCTTTTAAGCTATTAGGTATACACATATTTTTGATGCATAAGACATGCCCCTATGTGCTTATTGTCTGGCTCAACAAGTGCTTCTTCTTCTACTAACCCTTACCTACAAACAAATTCACCACTTTATACATCTCAAATATCCTCTCAAAACACTTTCCCTATTGCCCTTTTAGAATTACGTCTGACCTATCCTTCACCTGGTCTCTGGTAACCACCTCTCACCACCGCTCAGTCCCATCTACAAGACCTCTCACATGCTGCTTATGGAATTTCCTTCCACTTATGATCAGACTGTCCCACAGCCTTCAAATCTTTAAATACTCTTTGAAAAACCCTCTTTCGTAGAGCTTACACTATTGCCATCTATACTTACGCTAACGTACCTTCATAACTGTCCCAATCTTCACCCTGAACCATACTCCCCCCTCTTGTTTCAGCTGTGTTTTCTTCCAATTGGAGTGTCAGTTCTTTAATGAGTTTATTTTGATTACCTGTATGTCCCTGTTTTATGTATGACCTATTTTCCCCACTAGCCGGCGCTGCGGAATACTTTGACACCTTACAAATTAATGATAATAGTAATAGAAAAATAATAAGAGTAGTAATAAAAAATAATAAAAAAAATAATAATAATAACAATAATGATGATATCGTGTCAAAAAATGTCATGCAGAGCTAGTTAAATTCTAGTTCAAAACAGTCACTTCAAGTCACAACAGGGCAACATATTCATTGCTCTGCGTCATCATTATAAACTTTGCTCTGTAAATCGCATTGATAGATTATTTTTACTAGCAGACTGGACTTTTAACCCAAATTGAAGTCTTGGAGAATTAGAAAAGCCCAATAAAAATTGGATAGGTTGCTACATGTATTAACGTAGAAAAAAACATATGTCTGGCATGCTACATTAAATTCTAAAAATAAAATCTTAGTATCAATAGTAGTCAAAGTAATACAGCAAATGTCAAAAATGTTCAATAAGAACAGAGAATAAAAGATAAACAACAGGCGTTGTAGTTGACATTCCCATAAAATGTACTTATTGGTAAAAACCTATAGTATATGTAAAACCAGCAGTGCATAAGAAGCATACAATGTTCAGTGATTTGACAATTAAAAAAATGTTCAATATTAATTAATGGAATTCTTGCCAAAGGCTAACACATTTATCTTTATGAGTTTTTCTTTTCTCAAAACAAATCAGACTGTTGTGATATATGCTTTCAGCAGGGCATCTCATGCTAATTGCTTTTTCAAGCTGCTTAACTTGTATATCTGTACAATGAACAAAGGCATATTCAACCTCCTACAGAGATAACTCTGGAATAGATAGGTCTGAGTTGCTGGCACAGAGACAGAGTGAATGAAATATGAGGGTTTTCATTTATAGAAATGAACCTCTTTGATAAACGATACATTGTTACCCTGATGTTGTACCTCAAAAACTATATCAAAAGAAAGAAGTGTAGCAATATTTGAGCTACAAGTATATCTATTTGTTTTGACTGCTATTTTGAATGCTCACACATTGGATTGGATGTTTGTTTAAAATTTCACAGCTGTGCTTCTAGCTAAAACACCAATAACTGAAGAAACTTTATTACATGGGATTATAAAAACATAATTGTATGGTATATTTAATAGACATGAGTGTAAGTATTCATTAGTATTTGTAATTGGTAGGATTAAGACTGAGCACAGGGGGTCTCGAATTAGTAGAAGTTAGAAATATGACATCATTCTGACACTGCTATTTTTAACAATTTACAGCCCTAATACCTACTGTTTCTGAATTTCCCCTATGGTTATATAGGGAGACGGGAGGGGTTGTGGGTAATGTACACTAAGTTCTTCTGGATATGCCTGTACACAGAGCCGTAACTTAGAAATCTGGAGCCCGGGGCGAGAAAGACAAATATCGTCCCCCTAGCCCTCAATTTTAACCAAATTAACCTAAAATATTCCTAAATTGCGCCCCCCTTCAGCGTTGAGCCCTGGGCGGTCGCCCCTGTCGCACAGCCCTAGTTACGGCCCTGCCTGTACATAATGGGAAAAAGGAATGGATGTCAAACATTTGATGTTCCTCTACTTGAACCTCATTAACCTGATAAATTAAACCAAAATAATCACTTTATGAATGAACCAATCAATGAAAACATAATTACTGGTCAATCAGCTATTATTAATTTGTATAAGAAAATGTTATGATAACGCAAATTAAGCAGTCTGATTAAAAAATTTAAAGGCGCTATTACTGGCTACATTTGGAGATGTGTATTTCATTTGCAAGTAGTCACAGAGCATTTTTAAAGTGCAAAGAGCCTGGATTTTTACCTCTACTGGTGGGCTATGTCATTTTCTATCTGTTGCTGAACGCACATCTACAGTGGATGAATATGCAGAACAGTGCATAGTTGTGTATTCTGAAAAAAGTTCTTGTCAATAGATTAAAGCTCAGGAAATATTTCTATTACTATGATAACATGAATAAATCAAATTTTACACTTACAAACAGGTGTCGATGTAGTTTACATAGAGGTACTCAAGGCTGTTCCGCCATTGACTTCTCAGTACAGGGCTATCTAAATCTATGTGAACAGATATGCATTTAAAATAAAGTTTGTGTGCCAAGTATGTGCCTTTTAAGTGAAACTTGTTTGTGTTTTCTTACAAGTCAGGAGTGCACAAGTCAGGGGAGGGCAGAGGTGTGTCCGTGCACAAGTCAGGGGAGGCCACAGGTGTGTCCATGCACAAGTCAGTGGAGAGCACAGGTGTGTGGGTGCCCAAGTCGGAGAAGGGCATCGGAATGGGAGCACAAGTCAGGGGAGGACTGAGGTGTGTCAAAGTCAGCAAATTGGATAAAGTCATTTCAATTAATATCGAGTAAACTTGATTGTCTTTGTCTGAAATTATGCGTAGAGCACGCTACGGCGTAAAAGGGCGTATCCAGCCGCAACACGTGGCAATAAACAGTTTCTACACTTTTACACACATTCGCACAAACATAAACATTTGTAAATAGTACACATTAATTGTAGTTGCAACACATAGTCATTTATGTTGAAATATAGTAAAATTCATGTTTAATAAAGGAGGTATATGCATACTAGTGAAAGCTACGGTTCAGGTAAAGGGAAATGGGTCATGTCTGATATCATATTAATCCCCTTTACATCAGCAGCTGTCCTGTGCATTCGACGAAGAGATTGCACATTGCATACTCTAGTTATTGATGTTAGGAAATAAACCTTTAATATGATAGTGACTGTGAAATGCTAATGGACTGATTGTTATTGGAGTTTTGGCGGGAAGAGCAGAGCTCATCCCCTGGAGAGATGACCCCCACCTTTGGATTCCTCAGATTGAATCAGCCTATGATGTGCAACTCCCTGGACCCTCCTGAAGCCTGGACCAATAGAAGCCAGCTATACCATCTGCATTGTTTCATTGTATCTCTGTTTGCATATAAGCAGTAGCTCTCATGTAGTGTTCAGTCACCTTGACCACAGACTTCAGACCTGAATGACTGTACACTGGATCCAGAGCGCCTGCGATAAGTAACGGCTGTACTTATTATTATTTCGCTTGAATTATTCTGCTACTTTTTGAGAATAAATATTTGTGCGTTGGAAACACAAATCGAGATTTGACAATCGTTATTGGATAGCGTCAAAACGCTCTTAACAGGTGTGTGTGTGCACACATCAGGGGAGGGCAGAGGTGTGTGGGTGCACACGTCAGGAGAGGGCAGAGGTGTGTGGTTGTGCTAGTCAGGGGAGGGCATAGGTGTGTTTGTGCACAAGTCAGACTGGGGCACAGGTGTGTGAGTCAACAAGTCAGAGGAGAGCATCGGTGTGGATGCACAAGTCTGGGTAGGGCATAGATTTGTGGGTGCACAAATCAGGGTTGGACACAGGTGAGTGGGTGTACATGTCAGTAAGTACACACTAAAAAAAATGAATATGTGTATATAACAGGGCCGTAGCTAGAGCTGTGCAATAGGGGGGACCGCCCAGGGTGCAACGCTGAAGGGGGGGGCGCCGTTTATGAATATTTTAGGTTCATTTGGTTAAAATTGAGTGCTAGGACGGCGGCATTTTTCCTTCTTGCCCAAAGCGCTAAAATTTTAAGTTACGGCTCTGGTAAATAACAAACATACTTAGACTAGTCTACAGCTTACGTCCACATTTCAATGCACATGCAACTTTGCTAGGTCAGCGCTGGATCCCCCTGTGTGTCAGCCCCATGCACACACATATACACTGTGGAAGTCAAATAATTGTATGAAGTTGGTTAAATTGATTAATATTGGTTTGCAATCAGTATGCCACGTGTAATGATGCAATCGCACGGATTAATAACACACACACATTCACATTTTCACTTTTAGATAGTATATATTTTATAAGAGTTCCAATTCACACTCAATTATTTAATAAATGAATTAAAGGTTATTTCTACAGATAATATTAAAGTAAATGTATCTATTGTTCAGGTCCTCTAAAATGTAAAGAGTTTGCTCTCATATTAAAGCTTATTTCACCAGCAATAACCCAGTTTCGACAGAGTAGCGAGAACATCTAGCGATTGCAAGTTATGAGCAATATGAGATTAATACTCAAAAGCATTCTTCTTTAGGGTCAGTTTAAACCATTTTTTGGCGGGAAGACATGTAGGCAAAAGTTGGAGTGAGCAGCCCCCTCTTTTAAAAGAAGATCAAATGAACTGACCTATGATCAGCATTCTACTGGAACATGTTTAACCCTGGACCAAGGAAGACCTCTCTTAGTGTTATCTGTGTTTATTCTGTGACATCAATGTTTTTTCTAAACTTAACAACATAAAAGAAGCCTCAGATTTAGGAACAGTCTCTCTCTTTGCCAACAGACATTAGGATTGACAGGCTGTAACTGGATCCAGGGCTGCGCAGCGTATGTATCGGTTGTACTTAGTATTTTTATTATGTTCTGCTTAATTTTTCTAATAAATCTCTTTTGTGCGTTGAAACAACAATAATCGCATTGGACAATATTTATTGGTAGGGACAACACAAACATTACAACACGACATTATAATATGAGAAATATTAATAAAAACTGAAGGAGATTTAATACATCAATTGATATTTAATAGAAACCATCATGCGGGAATAGTATACACAGGATCAATAGGTTTTTCCAAATAGGTTCTAACGGCAGCGATAGAGGTTAATTTTAGAAGTATATTCTTCAATTAGTGACGCTGACCCAAAACAGCAACGGATTGGTTGTCTACTATTTAAAAACCTGTTTCAGCTCTGAATCAGGTTGCCTAGCAAAAGCTTTTACAGCGAAACGTGCATCGGCGTTCACGCTGTATGTGATTTGCTCTGTTAATTTAAAATACGGAGAATACCATTCCTCTACTGCCTCAATCTTTAATTGATTCACATTAAGCAGCTTATATTTCTCTGTCATTTTTCTGATGTGAGATTAAAAAAACGGAGAATCTTTTTAAGTAGATAATACACATTATTATAACTAGCCGCCTTGCATTAGGTGGATAACATACTTTCTATAGGTAGCTGGGCGGAATACTCTCGGTAATCGAGATAAATTAAACTATCTGATTTAACATATATGTTTGAGAAATATAATTCATGTGCTTAATATATAGCACTATCCCAACAAGCTATTTTTTATTTAACCGTAGCAGTAATAAAGAGACTTACTTACACTGCCGATTCACTACAGGAATATATATGGCATATTGCTAGCTCTGAATCAAAATAGCTACATAGCAAGTTATGATCATCATTTGCAACAATTATAGCTACAATAGTAACAATAAGTGGATTGAATATTCAGTGTAAAAAGGTTTGGGTCGTTTATAGACAATTGGGGATTATTTTGTAAGGAAATATATCATATAATTAATATTTCCCCCAATATAGTCATTTACAAACCAAACCAATCCATATCAATCAGAGAATAAATCACACGCAGCCTTTCATTTAACATTTTTATTTGCACATCCCTTACATTTCGCTGCTTTTATATTATAAATAATAAAATAGTGCCAAAATAACAAAAACAATACATCAATAAATAATAATTTGAATATTAATCTTATCTAATAAAAGTTATGTTTTAACATTTGCTGTTTGATCTGTTTAACCAATTTGTGGAATCATTGTGAGACTTTTTGAGAGCACTTGTAGTAATTCAGCGTCCTTTCCTTTCTCTCTTTTCCAAATGACATTGTAATTTACACTGATGGTTGCACCTTATGCTGATTTAATTATCCAATCCAATGCCTTGGCAAATAGAAACATAAAATATGTGGATAGCTAAAAGTCTATTTAAGTCCTTTATTAGTGCAACATAATTTTTTCTTTCTTAGTGCTAATAGCGCAAGCTTATGCATGCCAAACTTTGCCTTGTAACACTTTGCAAATGAAAACTTTCTGCTTTAGACCACAGTGATCGCATCGGTGAATCTTTAATGCAAATGATATACACGGACATAACAAGGGCATTGTTGATCGCTGTTATGAAAAAGAAGATCCAAATACAGTGAGATGTTGAGAAATCCCTGCAAGGACAATTGGTACAAGACTTCAAGAATAATTGATTGACCTAGAGCTCCTTTGCGGATGTCCCAGTGGTCACATTGTGATCAGGTAAGATCGCTTTGCATGTTTACTATACTACACATAATTTTAATTCGGAATTTATTACTTTTTTGGATGTCACTCTCTCGGTAAGTGACAGCTACATTGTTTCAGTTATCTATAACAAACCAGTTGATTTAAGCATAAATCTTCATTATACCTGTAGTCATTATAAACCATGGATAATGAATATTTCTAAGGGCAAATGAATAGATTAAGAAGGAATTGTTCAAAAGTGGAAGATTTTAGTCTACAGGCTGATATTATGTCTGCCAATTTTCTAAATAGAGTTTTATCCTGATGGCTTAATTAAAGAGGCTAAGCAATCTGCATTTCAACGAGATAGATGCAGTCTATTAGTTCCTAAGAAACATCATAGTAAAGCCATATCTGATTATAACCATTTACCAGTATTCATCTCCGAGTTTAACAGTCAATCTTATCATATTAGAAATATAGTGTTAAGAAACTATAAAGTCTTAAAATATGATCCAATTCTAGGTAATTTATTAGAACCTAAACCAAGAATTGTTTTTAAGAAAAACAACAGTCTCAAACCTTTCTTAGCTCCTAGTGCTTTAAAAAGTAAGACTCCCCCCAGTGTTGTTGTTGTTAGCAATGCAGATAGTAAAATCACATGGTTACCTTCAAAATTGATAGGGTGTTATAGATGTAACAAGAATGCTTGTTTGACCTGCAAATTTCTGGAAAATGCGAAAAAAGTCATAAAATAGTAGTAGTAGTAGTAGTAGTAGTAGTAGTAGTAGTAGTAGTTCTGAATTTGAAATCAATCATTTTATTAATTGCGATACTGGGTATGTATTTTACGTGCTGATATGTCCTTGTGGCCTTCAGCACGTGGGCAGTACCATTTGTTCTTTGAAAATTAGGCAGCACGATGGCTTAGTGGTTAGCACTTCTGCCTCACAGCACTGGGGTCATGAGTTTGGTTCCCGACCATGGCATTATCTGTGTGGAGTTTGTATGTTCTCCCCGTGTTTGCGTGGGTTTCGTCCGGGTCCTCCGGTTTCCTCCCACATTCCATAAACATCCTAGTAGGTTAATTGGCTAATATCAAATTGACCCTAGTCTCTGTCTGTGTGTGAATGTTAGGGAATTTAGAGTGTAAGCTCCAATGGGGCAGGGACTGATGTGAGTGAGTTCTCTGTACAGCGCTGCGGAATTAGTGACGCTATATAAATAGCTGATGATGATTATAGGTTCCGTGAACACAGATTGAATATCTTACGTGGTTTGCTAAAACGTAGTGTTTCCCGTCATTTTTATTACAAACATAATAGCTCTCCGGTGGGGTTATCCGTTATAGGTGTTGAGAAATTTGAACATACCCTTAGGGGAGGAGACAAATATAAAAATCTATGTCGTGGAGAAGTCTCGTGGACCTTTAGACTTCAAACTTTATCACCGGATGGATTAAATTATACAATTGAATTTAATGATTGGTATTGGTATTTTTTGGGGTTTATGTTAATTTTCTCATTTATTTAGTTTTTTATTTGACTAAATGTTTGGACAAGGAATATGTCCATTTATTTGGCATTCTGTGTATGTGTACATGTGCATGTGTATGTACATGTGCATGTACACGTATAAACATTATATATATATATATATATATTTAAATTATTTTTTCATATATGTACTCATTTTGGTGTTTAGTTGTAGATACTTTTTATTGTATTTTTTAAAGTATATTTGTTTTATTTTTATTTATTTATCTTCTTTTTTATACCTATTTACATATGGTTGTTTAAAAATATGTTATTATTTGGAACATGTCCATGTGTGTTAACACATGGCCAGACATATGGTTATTATATCTGTAGATTTCTATATGGGTTACAACATATGATGGTACCTATGCGGGAGAAGCCAATTCCATAATATTATTAGTAATTCTAGCATGTTGAAAGAAAGAAAAAATATATAAGAAAATACATGTGTATATGCTTTTGGTTTTATTTGTCTTTTAAGGATATGTTTATGAGAAGGATTGTTTTAGGTAATACACTATCAATAAGTTAATCTTCTGGTGTATGAAAGTGCATCCAGTGGGTTTCAATTTATCATTGACCAATCTTCAGAATATTTAAGTTTTATATAGCCTGTGATTATAGAGATCACCACATTGCTTTGAAAAAGTCTGCTTAGGACAGACGAAACGCATCAGAGGGTTCATTACCAGTGTGTTTATACTTACCACTATTGGAGATCCAAAAGACCCCTCTTTTTGCCATTCAATCTTATGCACCGCAAGATATTTGCTCAATAGGAACCTTTGTGATTGATATTTTGTATCCGGACGAATATTTCTAGGGTGTGCACCCACGAGTCACGTGACCGCCGTCTACTGGGAGTATCGTCAACGATTCATCTCGTGGGGAGTTCGTGAGTTATTACATAGTTGTCGGAACATTGTTCTCTTTGGTTCCTTTATTTTATATATTGATGTTGTTCTACAAACATTGCAATATTGAGACTAGTTCCCTAAGTCCTTAAAATCATCTCATTGTGGCTTGTGGTCTGGATCTACAGAACTCCACTTAACGTAGCTATAGTGGTTTATCTATTCTGTATTTTTGGTCATATTATATGGACACACTGTTTGACATATTATAGTATTGTTCCAACAACTGTTACATCAGTTATTACATGATATATGTGCTAATATCTGATTCTATTTGCTATTTAGAGCTTTTGCTCTTTTATGATTAATTAAATATATTTGTTGCATTTTTAACATGTTTGTTTGAATGTATGACATTTATTCATTTTTATCTGGGCTGGTTCCTTTTTTCTATATTTATTTGTTGGGGGTGTGACCTCGCCCATCTCCAGCTGCATTTTTCCCTCCAGGTTTTCTATACACTTTTGTAAAAACAGTGCCTGATTATATATATTTTTTAATGTTTATCATAGGAATTACATCTGCAAGGAGATACGGAGTTCACTGAATCAGCTGACGGGGAAAGGGCCAAGGCAAAGGCAGGAATATAACCAGAATGCTCATACAGAGATGTGTCAGTGACAGGTTAAGGATTAGGGCAAGCAGCATAAGGTTAGAGTCACAGAATCTAGCTAAGTTAGAGTTACCAGAAGCACTAGTGTGGTCAAAGGGCAAGGTGGTGCAATAACAGGTAAGCAGACAAAAACATGACAATACCTGAGCACTAGAATTTAGAAAAGATGTTGTTAAAGTCTCTAAGCAGGTGTAATGCAAATGTGTGCTTGAATGTCTCAGGATGCACCTAGAAGCCACACTCTAAATGACAGTGACATCTGAGGTGCCAGGATGCATATTACACTTGTAGGCAGGGGAGGGCTGGTAAATTTTAGCCCAGGGAGCAAGACTCGGCTTAGCAGCCTATTAGGAACATTTTAAACAAAAAAAAATGCAGGTGGGCCAAAGACCTAGGTCAAGATAGCCCACTATGGGACTGGTCTGTTGACAGATGCCCAGTTGCTCCTTAGCCCAGTCTGCCCCTGCTTGCAAGGGTCAAAATGAGGTCACTTATTATTTACAGATTTGTATATAATTGGGTGTAGTTTAAGCCAAGGTGATTGGGGGACATGGTCAATGTTGTCTTGAATATAATATTTCTTGAGATATTTCCCTGTAATTAAAGTTTTACCTACATAATAAAAAAGAAAGCCCTGCATAGGGCTAAATGCACTTAAAAGTCAGGTTTGTGGGCTCCCATTGCACTTACCTGCATGGGTTAAATTTCCCCTGCTTGTTTGAAGTTACGTCCAATAGTCTCCCATTGGTAGTGGCCCAAACGAGCTTATCTAACAGCTAAGAATAGGAAGTTCTCTCTCTTTTGCAATAGAAAATCAGGGGATAAGTATTTGTTCCTTTATATTGCATATCTGTCAGGCACCGTCCCGCGATCTCTCCGGGCGGCCGCCTGTTCTCTCTCCCAGTGCGTCTGGTTGCTCAACCAGACGCATCACTTCTGGCCATTCGGCCGCCCGACCTCGTCACACTAAGCGTGCCCCGTTTGCTAGGCAATGGGACGCTATGAGAAGGATTCCCCAGCGCTCACTATGACAGCGCTGCAGTGCTGATTCCTATTGGGGCACTATACTATTTAAACAACTTCTGGCCCTCCTACCAGTGCCAGAGTATCAGGTCTTCCTGCCTCCAGTGTTTCCTGTGATTACCAGTGTTACCAGTTTGTTATTGTTCCTGACCTTCCTCGTTTGCCTGTGACCTTTCTGACCCGGACCGTTTGACTACCTCTTCTTGGATCTCCCCTTGTACTGCGCTTCCAGATTGTTGCTGACTCGGCTTGCTTTACTATCCCTCCAGATATCCTTGTGTACCTCCTGTTCCAGAACGTTACTGACCCGGCCTGTTTGACACCTCTCTTGTATCTCGCTGTTGACTCGTGGAAGGACCGCAACCTGCATGTCCCTGCAGCGGAGCCCATACCTCCTTGCGGGGGTCCCTGATGAATACCAGGGGCACGTTAGACTCCGCACCTTCCTCTGAGTTGCGCCAGCAATAGCAGGTACAAATATAGTTGTGACAATATCACTATCAGGAGGTAATATATGTTGCTCTTATACCCCTTTCTCTTATCTATTTTCTCTATTTATCTCCATTTTTTTCATGTTCTCTCTCCTCCTACTCATCCCTCCATACCCCAGTCTTCAACATTTTCCTTCCTCCTGCCATGTTTCCTCCCCTTCTACAGTTCTGTTCTCTTTTCATCCCTTTACTTCTCCCTATCTCCCCATCCATTCTTGCAGCATTCCTCCCCATCCCCCTCACCTTTCTCCTACTTCTTTCCACCATGTTTCCTCTGTGCCGTGCTTCTATCCCCTCTGCTAGGCTCCTACACTGCATCCCCCCTGATCCCCCTTGCCCATTCAGTCTGATAGCAGTTTACATCAGCACCAGGGTCAGCCATGCTCTGGAGTGTGTAGTTGTCCTCACATATTTGCCCACTTGCAACTGCTGGAGCCAATGACTTCATCAGCTATGCATAAGGACCTCAATGTGCACCCCCTCACTCACCAGTGGGAGGCACTTCCTCTCCCCTCCCCTCTCCTCCTACTGGCTTCAAGTGAGCTCATTCTCACCCTCCCATGTGGGGGCCACCCCCCTCTTTCTCCAAGCCCGTGATTCCTTCTTTCCCCACTGCAGCTGCTCAGCAGCCTCTTTTTCTCCAGCTAGTAACATGTGGGGGCCATTCCCCTCCCCACCCCCAGCTGTGCCAGTGCCCTGCTATTCAAACTAGGAGGCCCAGGTAGCTAGGTGTAGTGAGGTAATTCAATGAGGGGGCATTAATAGCCAAGGTTACCGCCTCCCCCCATTGCTCCCAGAATCCTTCCCATGGATTTCATGGATGCTTAATATCGTGCCCCTACTTTCAATGCTTCAGTACCTTTTTACACTGGTGCACCCAGGTGTGGTGCACTACCTGTATGATTTCCTTCTTCCAAAAATGTAGCTAGCTGCGATTCGATGCCCAGGTTCTGCTTCAGGTGCTCATTGTTCCAATTGCACATGACAAGACCGTCGATGTGCTTGTCATTTCTGCGCATTGAAATAGACACTCTATTGGTTTGTTGCCGCCTACCTATGGAGAAGGTAGCAAAGCTGAAAGAGTGGATGCTAATTTTCAGGCAGTCAGAAAAACTGTCTGTTAGGCATATTCAATCACTGTTAGGATCCCTTAATTTTGCTTGCCACATAATCCCTATGGGTGAAGTGCTATGCCAGAAGCTACAAAGAGCCTCAACGTTAGTCTCGGAGCTCTTCCACATCATGGTGGCCATGAGGTTGTGGGCTCATAGATTACAGGGCCGTGACCTTTCTGGTCCCATTCCTTGGTTGACTTGGACGTGTGCTTTGGATCATTATGTTGGAAGGTGAAATTCCTCTTTATCTTTCTGACAGAATCCAGCAGGCTTTGTGCCAAAATATCTTAAAGTTTGAAGATATTCATTATGCTTTTGATCCTGACTAGAGCCCTTGTACCAGCTGAAGAGAAGCAGCCCTAAGCAATGATGCGGCAACCACCATGCTGCACAGTAGGTATGGTGTTCTTTGGGGATGAGCTGTGTTGTCTTTGCACCAAACATATCGTTTAGAATTAAGGCCAAAAAGTTCAACATTGGTCTCATCAGACCATAAGATATTTTTTTAAATGGCTTGGGGTGTGCAAAATTTGGTCAGGCTTAGATGTTCTTTTTTGGTGATAAATGTCTTCCATCTTGCTACCTTACCCCATAACCCAGATATGTGCAGAATACAGGAGATTGTTGTTACGTGCATGGAGTAACCAGTCTCCTGTCATAAATTCCTGCAGCCCTTTTAATGTTGCTATAGGCCTCTTGGCAGTCTCCCTGAAGAGTTTTCTCCTTGTCCCGTAATCAACTTTGGAGGGACGTCCTGATCTTGGCAACGTCCCTGATGTGCCTCATTTTTTCCACTTATTAATGATAGTCCTCACTGTGTTCCATGGTACATGTAATGCCTTTGAAATTCTTATATACCCTTCTCCTGATAGGTACTTTTCAACAACGAGATCCTGTAGATTTTTTGTGTAAAGCTGTTTGCAGACCATGGTGGTCCCAGCAGGATGCAACCAAGAAAACTGCAAGAAAATCCTGCAAGAACAGCTGATCTTTATACACTGCAGGATATGTCCAGTTCATATGTGGAATATAGATTTCCAAAAGAATTTAAAAAAAAAAAAAACCAAAAAACTATTAATACTACCTATCACGTGTAGATAATATAGTCATTAATTAAAAAAATGTCTACTGTACATAAAATGCATTTTTATAGTTGCTTCTGTTTGAAAACACATGTTCTAGAATGTATAGATGACTGTGATCACTAGTAATTGGCACTTACACCCAACCTGTAGCTGGTGCAACTGATACGACAGAAAAACACGTATCTTTGAGATGACCAAAGCATTGAATTGAACGTTGCTGCATGCACTCAAGCTTGACACTCCCTTATTGTATATTGACTAAGTGCATATGCCCATTACCCTCCCCATTCCACCCTTGAAATCGTAGTCTGTAGTAAGGGACCTTTGCACTCTAAGATGAATTGAAAGTTGCTGCGTTCACTGGCGTATGGTCCAGTTCTGGGCATGCACTGAGCAATTTTATGCAAAATACGACACATGTCCTCACATACGTTCTTTAATTAATGAGGCCCTTTATGTGCCTTTCCTCTTCATCATCACCCCATGATACAAAAAAATTCCAAGCAGTTTTTAAAATAGGTTTTCTAATATTATTTGATTATTATTATGTGACCTGAATCTGCAATCTGGTGCACTACTTTTATTTACTTCATTACAACAGATACTAGCATTGCAATGTACTTATCAGTCTGAACACATTCAAACGTTTTTGCTTGTGCCAGATTACGGCTTAGCATTAGGCTGCATATTGTCATCCTCACCTGAACTCCTTTGAGCATGGGACGAGAGTAAAAATTCATCCTTCATTGGGTAGTGTTTGTATGTTCTCCTTATGTTTCTGTGGATTTCCTCTGTGCTCTGGTTTCCACCCACAGTCCAAAAACACATTGTTAGATTGTAGATCACTATACAGCTAAATAAGTAGGATGCATAAGTTCCAAGTGTGAAAAGAAAAAAAGTAAAGATAAAAATTAGTATAATCAGAGAACAGGACACTAATAAATTACAGTTCACAGCTGTTGTGATGGAATCTGTCGTCTATGCCCTGGCTGTAATCCGGCTGCTTTCGGACTCTGGTGATATGTTTGTCCTTCAGTGACCTATCAATAGAGTACAGTCTACTTGGTTTGCTTACTGTTGACAAAAGAGTGACCTTATGATTTGTCACTGGCCCCTATCCTTACTTGTGGGGGTCTTTTCTATTTCAGCTACACTTTATATAACACACATACACATGAATACATTTTGAACTTTAAGCTGTACTAGAAACTGATGGTACTAAAATGTCTAAAACATTTATTTTAAAAAGCAATTCAAGCATATTATCATGTTTAATAATAAATGCAGTATCTATCTGTGGGCAAATGTGCAGAAAATGGAGACACCGCTGTGAGCTCAAATAGGTTTTAGGATAGAAACTGCTTAAATTGGGAAATGAAATGTATAGTCTATTATCGTCATTTTGGACATATTAACTTCCCAGTTAAATAAATATGCCTATGACAACAAATTGCATTGTTAAAGGTTTTGGCTGGATTTCATGTTTTGATCCTGTAGTTTAATTTGCCTCTCGTTTCTAGTGAAAGATATAACAGTAAAATCACTGAGGACCTTTATACCAATTGTGGGTTCAATGATCTGTGCAGCATTGTGCTCCTGCAGGCTATATTGTCACAGCAAAGGGGAGCCTAGGAGAACTTTAAAATCCCATCTCTTCACGAAATTGCTTTTTAAATTAAGAATGTAAGGTCTAATGTTGGAAAAAATTAAACTAAAACAAATTCAATGTCTGAAAAGATCCATTAGTGTATCCTGCCCATTTTCTTTTGGTTTTAAAATGAATGTAGCAGAAAACTGGATGAATGTCAAACTGGCATGACAAGGCACTTGAGAATTTGTCTGTTTTGTTTGTTAAAGACCCATCAAAAAAAATTTTTTAACCAGGAAGATCCAGAAGATTTTTTGTGAATGTTCATAATGAATTATCATCTGTTTCCTCTTCCATCAATAGATATTTCACTTATCATTGTATGGCAATGCGGTCCCCAGAGCCTGTGAAGAGGGTGAAAACCTGAAGCAAAGAAGACTCACCTGTCTTGTTATCCAGCTGCGGTAAGTTCTCCTCTTCTTCTATTGCAGGGCCCAGTGCCTATGATAGTTGACAAGTGAACCAATTAGGGCTCACTTCCCACTGTGCACTAATCAGCTGCTGGAAAAGTGAGGCAATCCGGGTATTTGAAATTTTGGCGGCGCAAAAGCCGTGACGTTGGTGGTGGGCATGAGAGAAGGACGTTGTGAGACGTCTGGAGCAGAAGAACAAGAAAAAAAGAAAAGAATACAGATGTGGCAGAAAGCACTTGTAAGTGCTGGGAGCATCCCTGACCAATAATATCATAGAAGAAGAGAAGAAAGCAGCAGATGATGGCGGCAGTGAGAGTGGCAGGCACAGAGATGCAGAGGGCATCCCCTGAGACGATCAGAGCCAGGTAAGGCAACGCTTCTTCCAGGCCTTCGCCTGCATTCTGTCGCACATTTATTTTCTGTGGGCACAAGGACCTGGTCTGAACTGGACACTAGGTCTGAGTGGCAATAGAGGGCATAAGACTCTGCAGCAGTAGGGTTTTGTAGGGAGCAATATAATTCAGGCTTTAGGCCTGTGGGCACAGTATGATTCAGGTTTTAGGCCTGTGGGCACAGTATGATTCAGGCTTTAGGTCTGTGGGCACAGTATGATTCAGACTTTTGGCCTGTGGCACAGTATTATTCCGGCTCTAGGCCTGAATTGCTAATTTAGGCAGGAATAGCCTGTTGCAGCTGTGACAAGACTATCCAGGGGTATTAATAAATTAGGGTCTTCTATTTATAGGTGAGATCATCCACAGTGAGACTACGCCCCGGTCTGTTCTCCTGGATGGAATTCAGTGACTATTTGTGTGGTGGTCCCTTTTAGGTTGTGCATTGCCTTTCATAACTCTGGACAGTAGGGTAGGATGGGTAGGTCTATTACCACTTCTTGTAGCTTCCATGCTCATTTCTCCCCCTAGGCCGCAGTAAGCCCTTGGCCTATTAGTCCCTGAGGTGTTCACCGAAATTGGAGGATTGGTAGCATGGATCTCAGTTGGCAGTGTAGCATAATCAACTGATGCCAGTGGTTCCAATTTGAGGTGCCCATTTTTGAGTTCTGGTGGGTAATTCAGCAGTTCCAATTGTTGGTGGTGTGTTCTGTGTGTATTGGTAGGACTTGACCTAAATCCCGGCAACGGCTGCTGATGGTTCCTGGTGGGAATTCTAACCTCAACATTGTACTGTTCCTGACTGGCCCTTGCTGGACTGGGGTGTCAATCAGCCCTAAAGGAATGTAAACAGCTCATAGTCAATGAAAGGTTAACATTCACAGTAAAGCCCCAGGTATTAGGACACATATTTCCCCCTGGGTTAAGTGGGTATAGTACCTGGTTTAGGAATCTTCCCTTTAGGATCCAGGAGACAGGCCCCCATTATAGGTAGGCACTTGGTTTCCATTACACTGTTTGCATTTTGCCTGTTGTGTCTTTGAACTCTGGAGTGTGAATTAGGGTTGAGCTGGGGTAGTTGTAATAGCGTTAAAGTGTGCCTCCCACTAGTGTGGGAGGCACACTTGAGAGAACATATAGCTCTGTGGGGTGGTCGGGTAATGTGTTGCCCCTGTTCTAGGAGTTCAACTGGCAGATTTGCAAGTGGCAAGTAAGAGGAAATGACGAGTTCCCGGTGAGTACTGTGTTTCGAGGTCGTGTCTTGTGGTCGGTGCCCTCACCCAGCACACAATAAGTTTGCCCAGAGCAAAATGAAGTGACGGCAATCGGGGTAGAGTAAAGTGCCTCTATACCCAGCTGTCGCCTTGGACACTCCCTCTCTTTCCTCCGGTATTCTCTACCATCAGTAATCTGTTTGGTTTTCTCCTCAGACCAAAGGGCAGAGAGACTAGTACAGTGCGGTTATAGCCCGGGGTCCCTGGAGAGAAGGGCAGGCACTTTTCCATAGTTGTCCCTCAGACTCGGTTAAGTTCTCAGGGTGCGGGGAGGTTTCCGGAGTTGTGGTGGTTCTCCCTGCAGGCACCCTTCCCAATTGGACAAAAGCTGTTCATTAAGCACATGGAAGTATGTCATTTAATTAAAAGCATGTGACACATGATGCAGAAAGAGTAAAGTAAAAGTAAAAAAAAATGCACACTTGCAAAAGTTTCAGCAATGATATCAATGGTATAATGTTTATAATACAGACACAAAGTACACACAACATTTTACATTAGTAGATTTACAGCGCAATCCTTTAGGAAGAGTTCTAATTAGATTAAGCTTTTAACTCATTCATTTTCAGATCGCTCAGTTTAGAAGAAACATTGCATTACATTAAATTTGAGCTTGCTCAACACAACTAATTGTCCACATGAAATATTGTAACTGATATTGACAGCAATAAAATGCAAAAAAGTAAGATCAACTCCAATTGAAGCAACCCATGAGTACTTCTTCATAGAGGACAAGAAGTCCTATTTGACTTCTAGTCTGAACGGAACTGTTTATATCATTTACACTCATTTACAGTCTATTTTATATTGACCACATTTAACAACATTATGAGTTGCAGTGAGTGCAGTGAGCTGGCTATGTTAATTTAATTTGTGTAACATGTCAATGGAAAATGAGCTTGTTCTCTCCATTACACACATTGATCTGATATTTTATCCCTTACCTGTAAACCAAATGTAAAGCCTAAAGGCAGCATTATATCTGAATTGAAACTAGGATGTGGCATCAGAAACAAATGAAACAGAATGATTGAACTAGCGCAGATAGATAATCAGATGGCAGTTTAAAAAAAGATACATTTCAAACTAGTACAATGAGAAATGAGACAGAGTTGCAGAGAAGCCCTAGATAGAATGGCAGTTTAATAAAAGATACAATTTCCTGTTAGTAAAACAAGATGGCATTGGATGCAGATTAACGAAAGAAAGTGGAAGAGCAAAGACAGATAGGATGGCAGCTTAATAAAAGACACAGGTATGAATTAACTGAGAATGGTAGTGACTGAACTTACATCATTTGTTACCATTTAAAAAGTTTTATGTAGATTTCGTAAAATCAAAATGATTCACCAGAGTGCTGGAATAAGATGTCCCTCCTCTCCATGGGGGCCTATTTATTATGCATCTGAATTTTATATCTGCCTTTGCAGCAATGGCAATTTACTACAGAAGTCATGTAGGGACAGCACATTGATAGGAGGCTGTTCCTGCAATGCCCTCTTCCTAAAATTAACTCTGGGATCTGACCCGAAATCTTCAATACGCATTTACGTAAATTAACGCAGGAGAGAGCAGGAAGGCTGAGGAGGGAGATCTGGAGATTCCTCTACAGCAATGATCCCCCCCAATAAGATTGAATGGCTAACGCTTTCTTCAGATGCCTCATCAACATCTATTTTGAGAAATTACTCCCCTGGTGCTTGGAAAAACTTGACAGTCCGTGTTGCTCCCATTGATCCCTTAGGTAGGTGTAAGGTGAAAAGAAGGGTATATTTAAGGCTGTACAGCTTTTCTCATCTAGTACCATATACAATATGGGATATACTGAGCGTAGGCTTATTTTTTTTCTCTGGTTTTGTCTTAAAATATTGCCTTATGTTATCATAGCAGCTGTCCATCAAGCCTATTTAAGGCTCATTTGAGTGTGGGTCAGAGCTAGCCCTTGCTAGATCTAAGCCCCTATACTTGGGAGGTGAGTGCATCTGATTTTAACTGCATTTTAATGGTGTTTAAAGCATATAGGTTAGTGTAGGACCTGCATACAATGAGTTGCCATTGACGCTGAGATGCAGGCTTAAATGTTTTGATAAAAATATGAACGAATACCTCATGTTTTTATTTTGCTAGATAAACACAGATATCCAGTGTTATAGATAAGCACTGACAACTACTGTCTTTTTGTTTTGAGTACATATATGGGCAATTATATTGCCATGCAGCTGGTTCCATATACATTATGGGATATACTGAGCACAGGCTTATTTTGTTCTCTGGTTTTTACTCACAGCAAGGGACTGTGTGAGATGTATGGGGAACAGTCACCCTTCAAACTGTGCCTTTCCCCTAGTAGGTGGCTGGTATTCATAGATGAATGTGAGGTTCTTGCCAGTGATAACGATAGACAAGTACACAGTGTGTATTAGCGGCAGGGGGACTTTGAGCGCTCGCACTGTAATGCCTGGGAGCTTGTCTCTGAGCACCTCCTCGCCAACTAGTGTGCAGCCAGTCTCTCTGTGAACTTGCAGTCCTTTTGTAGATGGGATCTGAACACATTGGGAGGCTAGCTTTCTCCTCGCTCTAAGCGCCAGAGCTGGGTTCCAGGAATACTGTGTATGCAGGCAGGCAGCCGTTGCTTGCCAGCGCTTTTACCTGCTATCATCTTCTTTGAGATTTTGGGTCTCTCCAGCCAGTATGAAAGACTGCAGGGACTGTCATACCATCATATACCGGCTCACTTTGAGCACTGATTATCAGGGGTTGGCAGGCAGACTTTAGCCCGGGGGGCACGAACACAGCACTGGCCCATAAGTAGCTGTCCTTCCTTAAAGGGTGGTTTTCGGTACAATATATATATTGATCAATATAAAAAGAAGATATTTTAGCGTTGCTTAATCCAGAGTTACTTTATTATTATAACTAATAAAGTTTAAATAATAAAAATAAATAATACAACAAATAAACAGACTTCACCTTATATTGCATTGTATTTGTTCCTTCTCCCTACACCATTTTTTTTCTTTTTGAACATACCTGGCTGATTATAATGGGATTTATGAAAATGCAAAAAGCCCTATATACTAATAGGGTTATTTGTTTTAGGGTTAACCTAAAACATATAATATGAGCGGTCCTACTGGTAGGAGGAGCGGAGCATTAGGTGTCCATCTGACACCCTGGCTCAGAGCTGGATTAAGGTTCTGGGAGACCAGGGTGTACTTTAGACAAGGGGCCCCTATGATGTAAAATGGTTATCATTTCAGGCAAATACACAGGCAATACTATGTGCACTACAGTTAAGTGCACACAGTTCTGCCTTCACAAGCAGTACACGGTGAAGCGGGACATATCTCCCAACTGTCCTAAGTGAGACAGTCACCCACATTCGGGACTGTCCCACCAGATTCAGGACAGTTGCTCTCTCCTACCTGTTCTTGTCACTTTCACCACTTGTGACTGATGGTTTCTTAACTCATTTGCTGCTTGTCTTGATCCTGGAATGTTGGAGGCCCTATTTGGAAAAAAAAATGGGTACATAAAATTTAGAAAACTCCAAACAGTCCCAGTGTTAAATTAATAGCACTCACGTTTTATAATTATGCCTTCCTCCAGCCCCAACATTAAAATAATAATATTCACATTTGCTAAATAGATCTATTTCCCTCCAACCAACTCTGACATTAGATAGCAAACACATTTAATATATAAACCTATTTACCTCCCTTCAAACAGCCCCACCAATAAATTAAATTGTCCCCACAAACAAAATAGTACCCATTAAATCACTAGCTCCCTACTACCGTCCACACTAAATTAAGACCCTACTTCCCTCACACATTATAATAATATATTCCACACACACACATTGTATTGACATCACGCACACACACTGTACTTACATCTCACACACACTTTACTGATGCACACTGTATTGACATCACACACACACTTTACTGACATACACTATACTGACATCTCGCACGCACTTTACTGACACAGACTATACTAACATCTCACACATACTTTACTGACATCTCACACACACTTTACTGACATCACACACACACTTTACTGACATACACTATACTGACATCTCGCACACACTTTACTGACACACACTATACTAACATCTCACACACACTTTACTGACATCTCACATACACTTTACTGATGCACACTGTACTGACATCTCACACACACTTTATTGACATCTCACACACACTGTACTGTCATCTCACACACACACACACACACACTGTACTGACATCTCACACACACTTTACTGACACACACACATACACACCACTTACCTTGTTCCATTCGCGCGCACTAATCTTCAGACATGGGGCAATACCTATTATATGGGGGGTGTCCCATGTGACACTGGGAAGGGAGGGGAGAGACAAACGGAGCCAGTGATGGATTGTGGCTGGTCCCAAAGGAGGGGCCAGCCACAAAGTAATAGAAACTTGGGCCGGTCCGTGTACCAGCCCAAAATTGCCTTTTTCGTGTCCGGCCCAGGGGGCATCTTCCCCCCTGCCCCCCGGCCCAGCCCCCCCTCCCCTGCTGATTATCCTGTAATTTGTATTCTGCTTTAGGTTGTTGTTAAATAGTTAATTTACTTAAAAAATGCCTAAACCATGCGGATAAAGCCATTTCTACATTGTTTAGGGCTTAATAAATAGGCCCCCATATCTTATGAGTTCCTGATGTCTTCCCTTGATGGCTTATTGCATTCCACCTCATTATTACCTCTTGCTTCAGTTGTCATTGCAGATAATATTTGTGTTACAGATGTTGAAGTGTTCTGTGTTATGCTGCCGAATGCCAGACTTCCTGTTGGTGTACACTGGCCAAAACTTTGACCCGGGAAACCTGTTCTGAGCCTTCCACTGGATAGATTTGGACGAAATTTTCACAGACTGGTAACATTGGATCCCAGAACGCATGCCAGGGGGTTGAGGTCCCAGTCAGGCCTACTGTTGGTGTATGCTGGCCAGAACTTTGACCGGGGAGCCTTTTCTGGGCCTTCTACTGGATCGATTTGGTTTGTTTGTCGGGTGATGCAATCAGATGTCCTTGCACCGATTGTGATAAAACCAATGCAAGGTGGTCCAGCTGGATCTTAACCAGGTTTTAAGGGGGTTAGGGTCCTGGTCGGATCTCCTGTTGGTGTATGCTGGGCAGAACCTTGACCCGGGGGCCCTGTTCTGAGCCTTCCACTGGATGGATTTGGTTTGTTTGCATTCGGACACCCCTGCACCGATTCGGATAAATCCAATGTGAGGTGATCCAGTTGGATCCTGGGCAGGTTTTAAGTGGGTTAGGGTCCTGGTCGAACCTCCTGTTGGTGTACACTGGGCAGAACTTTGAACCGGGAGCCTGTTCTGGGCTTTGAACTGGATGGATTTGGATAAATTTAATATAAAAACAAAAATGACACTGGCAGCCACCTAATGGGTGTGTAGGAAGAGCTTCTAAACTGCTAATTTAAAATGTTGACAGTTACATCCAACTGTTAACCGTTAACTTAAAGATTTAAACACGAGCAAAACCAGGTACTTCAGCCAATATATATAAATAAATATATATATATATATATATATATATATATATATAAATTTGGCCACACCTGTTTATTTTTGAATTGAGGTGTTTCAATCAGACCTGTTGTCAGAAGTGTATTGACTCAAGTACCTTGCCTTGTAGTCTCAATTTGCAGTCATTTGTGATACAAAAGGGTCATTCTGAAGAGCTCAGTGACATCAAGCGTGGTACTGTGATAGGATGCCATTTTTGCAATAACAAAGTTTGTGAAATTTCATCCCTACTGGATATTACACGGTCACCTGTAACTTACATTATTAGAAAGTGAAAGCTTTAGGTGTGCTACATAAAAAAATAGTCAGTATTTAACTTATGTGCAAAACAGAATACTAATTTGCACCCCTTGCATTGTAACATGGTTTTGTCCAGGAGACTGAAATAAGAAGTTTCTTAAGTTAAGATCCTTAATGAATCAGGCCCCTCCACTTTTTCAAACCCGCAGTTTAGCAAATATACCTCCAATTGTCTAAATTTCATTATGTAATTGTATTGTAAGGCAATTCTCGTCTTTCCCTATTTCATTTGGGCATTCACCTGTTGTGGTAAGAGCTACAAGTAGCTCCAAATTCAAGTAGCATTACTCTTCTTGTCAATGCCAACCATGGATCATTCTAAAGATCAGGAGCATCCCAGTACCAGTGCTGGCAGTAGTAGTATGTTTGTGATCTCTTCAAGTTAAAAAGGTCATGCAGGAACAAAGTGTAAGAAACGATCCTCAAAATCCAAATACGGTTTGTCAATCTCAAAGAAAACATCAGCTCTTGATGCAAGGAAGAGGAATACGAGAGAATTTTGTCATGAATATAGTGATTTGTCCAAAAAGTAAAATAGCTAACATTCCATACACCACCCGCAGTTACAAGACAAGGCTCAGACCATGCTCACCTTTTACTAGTAGGGGTCCTGCTACTGCTGGTACTAGTAGAATACCCATTGTAAAACAGAGGGCCCATCACGGTCATGAATCTTCCTTAATTTCTATGCACCATCTTCTCCCTCCGAATATAGGTCTGTCACCTCCAAAACAGCCAAATCAGTGCCTGAAAAATAACACTGAGGAAAATTGGGAGTCAAGGGCATGGCATTACTGAAGATAACAATAAACTTTTCTTCAGGGGAGTAGATGATCTCAGTATCAGGCCGGCTGGTCCAGATGAAGCATATGCCCGGAGTGTTGGCAGCTAGACTAACTGCATGCTCTGTGGAGACTCCATCACTGGGGTAGAAGACTGTACAGGATGGAACAGCACGGAACATGGCAATATCTTCTAGAGCCATCTGAGAGGGTCCATCCTCACCAATAGATACCCCACAGTGGGATCCACATAGGTTAACGTTTGATTGAGAAATAGCTCCCATGCGAATATGATCATAAGCCCTAGATAGGAAGGCTGCAAATGTGCTAGCAAAAGCCACAGTGCGGTTACGGGTTGCACAGCCCATTGCAACGCTCACCATGTTCTGTTCAGCAATGAAGCACTCAATGAAACGCTCAGGATGCTCGTTCTTGAAGATATCTGAGAAAGTGGAGTTCTTTGTGTCCCTATCAAGGGCCACCACCCTGCTGTTTGCACTGCCTAGCTTGGCAAGAGCCAAGCCATAAGCTTTTCGTGTTGCAATTTTGTCACCAAGTTTGTAACTTGGAGGTGCTGGCATCTTAATGTCAGCAATGCTGACCTCTTATTGTTATACAATTAAAATATCTAAGCCATATATTATAATTTTGTAATTTACCACGTTCAGGGAACAAGGAATTATACCATAATGGAGTGGAAGGTTCATGTCCCTTGCCTCCAAGTATATAATGGGCATGACCCCAAATTTCAACAGATTATCTAAGGATTGGTGCAATGTGGAAAGGAGTCTGTCAACATTCCAAAACATTGGCTTCGGGAGATAAACAAGGGAATGTTGAAAAAGGCCATTTTAAAAAAGTTGATCCTGCCCATCACGGTTAGAGGAAGTTTTTTTTCAGATACATATCTTTGATTTAAAGTGACATATCTGTAACATTATGAAGATTTAAAGAAACAAATTTAGCAGAGATATCCATACTCCAAGATATTTGAAATGAAGAGTCCATTTCCAAGAAAGTCACAGAGAGGAACCTGGGGGTATCACACTAAGTAGCGGAAAGATATATGATTTATTCCAATTTACCATCAAACCCGAAAAATGGCCAAAACTGTCAACCATTTGAAAGAGATGGTCTAACGAGAAAACCGTATCAGACAAAAAAATAAGCATGTTGTCAGCATAAAGAGCTATAGAGTCCCAAGCCTGTCCCACCAGGAGCCCAACAATATATGGATGAGCCCAGATTAAACATGCCAAGGGCTCTATAGCTAAAGCAAACAATGCAGGGGATAAGGGACACCCTTGCCTAGTCCCCTGTCCCAGACCAAATGGAGAGGGAGTATGGCCATTAACATAAACTCTTGCCACAGGAGCAAAGTATAACAACTGGACCCATTTGATAAATAATGCACTGTAAATTTAGGACAGATGAGATAATCCCCCATTGTCCCATGGATTGAAAGCTTGCAAGCAGGGCCCTCTTACCTCTCTGTCTGTATGTATTACCCAGTATTGTTTTATTAATATCTGTTCACAGTTGTAAAGCACTGCAGACTTTGCTAGCGCTATATAAATAAATGTTGATGATGTACTCTTTGGTAAAATGCCTCTGACTATTCCACCTCAAGCCCAGTGTCAAAGATGCTAGCGTTTACTGACCGAGTGTAAATGATGCTGGTGTTTACTGATCCTATAATTATTGTTGTTAAACCTGTCAAATATAATCTCTATAATCTACCTCTTATCATATTAGAGTGATATCGTATGGATGTCAACAACCTAATAATAGCATAGTAATTGGCATCTTTAAAAAATAATTAACTTGTGCCAATGAACATGGCTATCCAGCCGCCACCAGCTACAACTTCCAGGTTAGTGACATGATTAATGACGTTGTGACCCTGACGTACGTTTCGCCATAGGCTTTGATAAAGGGTTTGAGGTGGAATAGTCAGAGACATTTTAACAAAAAGTACATGAGGGATTATCTCTTCTGTCTCAAATTTAGAGTGCATTATATATAAATATATGATAGCTTTTGAAATATCTTTGGAAATATGCAGATATTAGATCGCTTTATATAAATTATGACAATATAACACTGTAAGGTAAGAAGGTTCTATTTACTGAAATATATTAATTTTATGGAATTTTCCCCTCGAAATACTATACATTTCCCTGTAAGGGATGATAAGCATATTCTCCATATAGAATGTAAATGTCTCTCTGGTCAGATACTAATTCCTATTCTCACCTAGTGGATAGATAATCCTTGTAGAGGAGCTGTAATATGAAACCACAAACCATTTTAGAGTGATTTTTAGTTGCATGCCTCCTTCAATATGAAATAACAATTGTTTGTTTCACTCATTAATATAAAAACCAATTTGAGAATAATGATATTGTCAATCATGACAAATGTGGGATTGATCCACAAATTTCCAGGTTGATATGAGGCATAAAGTGTGAGACATTTTCCCAGAGTATATTTTTGAAATAATTCTTTTAATTCTTACAACAGACAAGATGCAGGGTCAAAACTGATATAAATCTAGTAATGTGATATCATAATAGTCCTGACACAGGCACAAGCAATCCTTGTCTCTTATAGTTCATCCAGTTTCTACCTAAGGGTTATTTTTTTTAGCAACACTTAATTTTCTTCTCTTTATGCACTTTATTGTTCAACTTTTAGATATTTTCACCCCATAAATACCTGGTTGAATATAATTTTAATAACTATGTAATAAAAGTGGCTTTTAACTAATTCTATGTATATTGGTGGACTGGAGTGCCTTTGCTATTTTGGTTTCCAACCTTACTTCTCTTCTCTTTGATAATGTAATCCTATCTGTTGGAAGAGCACCCCTCCATTGAATATGTGGGAATTTACGCACGAATACTTATTAAGGAGGATGGCCCCTTTTTTCTTTGCGCAATTTCATCTGCTCCGCCAATTGATAAATCCAGTCCACAACCCATATCGATATCAGACTTCCCATAAATAATCCCACTTCACCGAGTCGAAGGCTTTGGCAGCATCGAGAGACACCGCCGCTGCCACTTCTCGGTTTTTGAGTATAAAAGCGACGAATATTAAAAATAAGAGATTTACCTCACATAAACCCTGATTGTTCAGTGTGAACTATTTCAGAGATAACACATTTCAGTCTAATAGATAAAATTCTAGCCAGGATTTTCACATCTGTGCAAGGAAGGGAAATCGGTCTATAGGATTCAGGATACAGGGGATCATTCCCAGGCTTTGGGTAATATCATTATCAATGCCTCAGACATTGACAGTTGCAGGCTGTTCAACTCCAAGAAATACTGAAAGGTACCCATGGTGCGACGAATAAAATGTGTTGACATTTTTTATATAACTCTACTGGAAGGCCATCCACCCCCTGAGCCTTCTGATTGGAAAATTAAGGTATGGCAATATCTATTTCTTGTGAAGTAATGGGCGCATTCAAAAAAACGTCACCAAATCCTCAAAAAGTCTAGGCAGTTTGTTGGAATTAAGATAAACAGGTGTGCATTGTGCCTTAGAAGTATAAACTTCCTTTGAATATTGGAAACACATTTGGGCAATTTTACTCCCTCTAAAAAGTTATATGTTGTGATCATTATAAATTGCTAGAATACTAGTTCACTAATCTCTAGCTAAACCAGCCAAATAACTCTCTGACATGTCAGCCTGATAATAGTAATGATGTTTTAAAAAAAGAAGGCAGCGTTTAGACTTATCAAAAAGATAGTCTTTCCAATCACGATGTACCTTCAGCCACTAAGTCAATCCTCACTCTTATGTGACTGGAGATACAGACATTCCAGGTCCCTGCCACTCTGTCCTAAAACAGACTCTGTTGTCCTATTACAATTCTTAGGGGCATATTCAAATGGGTCCGACGCATCCGATTATGCACGGCTGCACACGTTCTGTTACCACAATACCGCGCATTTCCTTGAGCACCCCATAGGGTTACAAATGGAAATCCGAAATGTTGTGGTACCATATTGTCACTTTACATGCGCAGCCATGCGTAATTGCGAGTGCCAGACCAAATTGAATATACCCCTTAATGTTAAAGACTTGCCTAATAAGTGTCCTGCTAAAAAGGCCTTAAAGGCATGCCAAAGAATGGGTGCAGAGGACGTCACACTATTGTCATTACAAAAACCTTCACAAAAATAAGTCAGATCGCACCCAACCCCACCGAATTGTTGTATATCCGCATGTCTAAGTCTCCAAACATCAACAAGGTCCATCTCCTCAATCAAGTGAGAAAATGGGGTAGGGTGGTAAAGAAGAGGTACATTGACCTTGCACCATCTATCCAACCCTGTATGAAGGACGTTGTTAAAATCTCCCAGGCACACCAGGTGGCCAGAGAAAGTGCTGGAAATGTAGCAGCAATTCTTAATATTTCATTTTTATAGAGGTGTGGGATGTACACCACAAAAACAACAAGAGGGGATGAATTAATAACCACCCTGAGAAACACATACTGCCCATGTGGATCAATCTGAGCTTGTTCCAAATTAAATGTCATGGATTTCCTATTTAAAACAGAGACCCCTCGCAAATTTGGGGAAAGAACAGAATGATACGTCCACACCACCCATTGTTGCTTTAAGGCTAACTCCTTATTACCATATAAATGAGTGTCAACTAGGCAGGCAATATCTAAGTCATACTTGCAGAGTTGAGACAACACAAGAGAACGCTTACCCTTATCATTTAAACCTCTACTGTTCCATGTGAGCAAGCGGAGCCCTCCCCCAAGCAGTCTACTTATTATAACCATGCTGAATCACTCTATAACTGAAGATTTTGGGAAAAGGAGGAGCCAAAAGCTGGAGAAAAGAGTCTGGCACATTAGTCTGTGCACATAGAAGACAAGCAAGCTACCTAAATTAATATAAACATTATGTCATTATGTTGAGAACGCAAAAAAAAAACAATCATACAAATAACATAGTAACAAACTAATCTGATCTGGATGAGTCCCATGTCTTAATGTTACCTATATCTTTAGGCAAGATCAAGAAAAAATAAACCAAATACCACCCCTTTCCCATATACCCCTAGAAAAAATCCTCTAAGGTATACTTCAAACCCTAAAAAATGCCTTATAACTACGAACTCTAGAATAACTAAAAGGCGAGGGAGCTGCACAATCCAGACTATACTTAGCAAAACCCTCCCCTAATGTAAAATTACAGCAACCCTTAACTACCACTCCTAAAAAAAATTAGAGAAAAAATATACTACACAGTAAAATAAAAAAAACACAATGGCATGAAGCATAGAATCACATATAACAGTATTAAACAACATGGACTATCTTGTGCAGGCATCAATACAACCAATCCATAGCCTCTTGAGGTGTAGAAAAAAAATGCACCTCGTAATTTGCGTTTAACTGGAGCAAACTAAGCTCTTGACTTTTGGACATCCAAAGCAATATCTGTAAACACAGAAACAATATTAGTGTCAAATTTAAGAGATCCCTATTGACATGCTAGCTTAAGGACCATATCCCTGTCCATAAAGTGGGGGAGTTTGGCAAGAAATGTCTGAGATGGAGCTCCAGGTGAAGGCGCCTGGGGTGGAATGCAAATTGAGGGGTGAAAAAACTCCCTCCCAAACAGCTGAATAAGCCAAGTTTCCAAAAATATTTCAGGGTTAGACCCCTCTGCACGTTCTGGAAGACCGACAAATCTACGATTGTTGCACCTCAGATGGCCAACCAGGTCCTACACTTTATGTTTACATTGATAAATCTGCACAGCTAAGCTCGTTAATTCCCTTTTAAGAGGTTTTTTAATATCTTCCAGGCTAGAGATACGACTTTCTGCTTCTCCAACCCTCTCACAAATTTTCTACATATTATACCGAATCAAGGAAAGATCCGCCAGAACTTGGACAGTTTTATCAGTAACCCATTTTTCATAGGCAGTAATAGCTGATAGCACCTGCTGAAGGGATGGTGAATCCTTCATGTCCTGTGGTTCAAAATCCGCAGTAGGTCTAGAAGTAGAGGGTGGTGGTGCGAGCCCTCCTTAACAGCGGTAGTGGTAGTGCAAGTATAGCGTTCAAGTTTGGCCTGGCCACTTTTCCTCATAATATACAGAATATAAAACAGGAGTTAGTTAATGCAGTACCTTTTACCATAGCCCAAATTTTCAGGCACTGTCAATCGAATATAATTATTCAAAGTTCCACACGATCAACCCCTTGAAAAATCCCAGTGATAGCACCTATCTGTAGGGACCACAGGGACTCCTAGATCAATTAACTAATCTGATGAAATACAATAAAATAGTCAGTGTCAAAAATCCAACTATATAGGGCTATCTCAGAGGAAACAGCAGGATGCAGATAAATAAACCATCCCCAATACTTTCAGTGAGCAGGTAAAACCAAATATATTTCAAAATACAGGCAAAGTCTAGCATAAGAGGTTATACTCTCTCTGTTCCATTACTCACTGTGAAAAAAGCGTAAACAGATTTTCAGGTTTTGCAGGCCAACAGTAAGTTCAACAATTCACATGGTGGACAGTAATATTTGTTAGGTCAACAATTCAAATATCGACAGTATTATTTGGTTAGGGTGGGGTAGGGCTAAGGGCAGGGTTGGGGATAGAGCTAGGGACAAGGTTAGGGACAAGAACAGGGTTAAGGACAGGGTTAGGGATAGGAATATTATTGTAACCTAGTAAATAATACTGTCTACATTTGAATTTTCAACCTAATAATAATGTCTACATTTCAATTGTAGTCCTAATATTACTGTCAATGTCATTATTGTCGACTTTCCAATCCTGTCTATATTAGGGTGCTCACCATATTATATTATGTTGGTCATGTAACTGTCAAACATATGTATCCCACCCGTGTGGGAGGGCCCAAGGACAAGTCCATCTTCCACCATTTTACATTATAGCCTTGGTCTATCATCATCTTTTAAATGTCTACTGATGCTGCCGCTGTCCATCTAATAACTTCTAACACTGTTGCCGCTGTTCATCTCCAATGTATCGCTGCTGTCCCTCTCCAATGTGTCACTGCTGTCCCTCTCCAATGTGTCGCTGCTATCCCTCTCCAATGTGTCACTGCTGCCCCTCTCCACTGTGTCACTGCTGTCCCTCTCCAATGTGTCACTGCTGACCCTCTCCAATGTGTCACTGCTGTCCCTCTCCAATGTGTCACTGCTGTACCTCTCCAATGTATCGCTGCTGTCCCTCTCCAATGTGTTGCTGCTGTCCCTCTCCAATGTGTCACTGCTGTCCCTCTCCAATGTATCGCTGCTGTCCCTCTCCAATGTGTTGCTGCTGTCCCTCTGAAGTGCTGGGATTGCTGAACTATGTGCATGTCATTTTTAATATATAACACATCTTCCCCTAGTTAACATTATGGCCTTGGTCTATTGTCATCTGTTAAATGTCTACTGATACCGCTGTCCGTCTAATGAGCTCTGAATACTGCTTCTTCACTCTCCATGAGGCATGCTGTCTAATATTCAAAATAGTGTGTGTGTGGTCTTTCAACATTTATATTCTGGGTGCAGCCTGTCTTTGTCTATCTAAAATGACCATCCTATCATCCAGTGCTCTGTCACTATGTTTCATAGGGATGCTTTGCACACAATACATGGTTGTTCATCCTCCTCCTCATCCTTTCAGCACAGTAGTGCTAAAACACAATGCCAGGTCATTCACAGGCAGCTACTCTTCGTACCGCTGCTTTCACTAAGAAACATACCGGTGTCAATTTGTTTGAAAAACGTAGGAATGTAATTTTCAGCAACTGCGTGTAGATCCTTTATGCACACTGCTGTGGTGAACTTTTGGACAGTTGTGAAGAGATCAAAGAAAATAGACTGTAAATGACTATAAATGAATGTTAATACTATAAATAGTAGGAGCAAAAACAGCAATTTTTCCACAATTTTTAAGCAAAATCAGATCAAAAACCAAAACCATAGAAGCTTTAGAACCAAAACCAAAATGAGGGGCTCTGCGTACATCTCTACTTTCAACTCACATAAATGTCAAAATAATGTAGTGATTTTGTTGAATAATATTAATTTACAGTGTCAAAGGCTTTTTTCCCCACATCAATATATAGCAAAGCACTTTGTGCTAAATTCTCCTTACATGAGTTATTGATGCTACCATGTTTTGGTGCCAGGCTTGCTTTTGACAAATCCAAGTTGATCTTGATATATGAATCCAAGTAAAAATACAGTTTAGCTATCTATCATTATTTTTGTTACAATGTTGATATCTTGATTTAAGATCGTTTGATAGATAGCCGGGGTCAGAGGATCTTTTCCTTTTTTATGAATACAGAAAAAATATTTTTCATTCATAGGCCCCTGCTATTTGAAAGCATGCAAAGAGAGGTAACATTGCTATGTTAAAGTACAAGAACTAACAAACCTCTACAGATGATTCAGTAGATGAAAGTGCAAAAAATAGAATATGAAAATAGAAAAGAATAAATAAATAATAATCCCAGAATATTACGTTAAACTGCAATCCTTTAGAATGTAAAGTGCCTTCTCTCTCAGGTAAACATCCCACAGCAACACATTTATGCTGATTTAAGTAGCTTTTAGAGTTGCTTCGGATGAATTTTTAATAGCACAGCAAGAATGGCTAGTTAGAAAGACTTATGTAATATTTTACCCATCTCCTGCTATAGTCATTTATAAGGATTTGAAAAGGAAGGAGGATGCATAAAGGTCAATATCATTATGGATACTAGTAAATGGCTGTACTGCAATGATTCCTCCGTTTTAGAAATGTTTGTGAAGACTAGTAAATTGTTCTACTACTAATAATTTGTATATGGATAATTATATAAATAAATTAAAAAGGCAAAACATTGACATGTCACATACTAAAGCTTTTTCCAAATACAAAAAACGTTGACATATTGAGCCTGGTTCACCTACAAATGCAATGTGAACACAACTTACGTTTAAAAAATTGCACGCAATTTGCACAAACGTGTGGCTATTCTCAAATGCAAGCGGATCTCCAGAAACGTTTCCATTTGAATATGGGTATAAGTACTCTCTGGCTATACTGTACTTGCCATATGCATACAGACACAACAGACTGCCAAATATGCACTTGCATATGTGCAGTACAAATTCCATCAGAACACATGCCAATAAAAATAATTCTAATAAACAAATTAGGCACTCTTAATACTATAATCCAGCAGATCGCAAACTGTGTGCTCCCTGGGGTGCCGTGGTGATCACACAGGGGTGCTCCTCCTCCCTCCCCCCCCCCTCTCTGCTACTTCTTGCTCCGTTCTCACTGAATGTCGGGCGTGATGTCATTACGCTCAACATTTTCAGTGAAGAGTGGGGCAGTGAGGACCCATAAGAAAAGAAGACAGAAGAATGAAGGGCAAGTAAAAGCGAAGAAAATAAAACAAGGCAGTGTAAAACAAGGAAAACTGAAAGGGGACAGGGTAATATTGAGAAAGAGCACAGAGTGATATTGAGAAGGGGCCTGGTGTGAAATTAAGAATGGGGCACATGGTGAAATTGAGAAGGGGCATATTGTGATATTGCGAAGGGGCACATTTTAAT
Organism: Mixophyes fleayi; assembly: GCF_038048845.1. Classification (NCBI taxonomy): domain Eukaryota; kingdom Metazoa; phylum Chordata; class Amphibia; order Anura; family Limnodynastidae; genus Mixophyes; species Mixophyes fleayi. Next base: position 367,301,478 of record NC_134402.1, on the reverse strand, counting down.
GGGGCACATGTGATATTGTGAAAGGGCACATTGTGATATTGTCATATTGTGAAAGGGTGCAGTGTGATGGAGAAGCAGCATAGTGTGATCTGGTGAAGGAGCGCAGTGGTATGATGAAGGGGCACAGTGTGATGGTGAAGGTGGCCTAAATACTTCTTACATTATTTTTACCCACCTACTTGGAAAATAGGACTACTCAGTAATTATTTTACTGCATCCAATTCATAACCAAATGCAATTGACACTTTCGACTGCCTATGACTCAAAGTATTTTTAGCCATATCACTTGCACCAAAACCAAAATGAGGAGGGGGGGGGGGGGGTCTGCTTACATCTCTAGTTTCAGCTCCCATAAATGCCAAAATGATTTAGTGATTTTGTTTTATAATACCAATTTTGGTCTAGGGGTGCCTAGGACAAATTATGAAGATCCTAAGGGTGCCTCGAACTGAGAAAGTTTAGGAACCACAGCTATAACGATTAATAAAAAATACATGTTAAAATATATTATTAATTTTTAACATGAAATACATAAATCAGGATATTATGTACATAAAATGCATTTTTATTGTTTCTCTTACTTGCATACATATATTCTGGCATGCATACGTGACAGTCATCACTATCAGTCGGAACTTACACCTGCCCTGTAGATGGTGCAAGTGATATGGCTAAAAATACTTTCAGTCGTATGGCAGTCGGACATGTCAATTGCATTTGGTTATAAATTGGACGCAGTTACAGTTCACTGCTGTCAAGTCCGTTTCTGAGCATGCACACATCAATTTCACACATGATACAGCCTGCAACAACACTTGCATTTGAAGATGCATCAGGCCCATTATGAATAGTTTTGCAGTCATCAACAGTAACGTTAGACATTATGGGCCTGACATATAGGTGGAAAGAAGTACAATTGTGACACATAAAAATGCTCTTTGCCACATGCTCATGCCCCCTTTAGAGTTTCAAGGAAACATGCATTAGAAACAACACAAGTAAAACCATAATTTTATGCTACCTACTTCCTATCTCTTTCGTTCCATATTAACACTTTACATCAACTCTGGTAAAACTCCTCTTCCATTACCTGTACTTTATCTGGCTTCCAGCAGAGCACTAAAGGCTAGTACTTAAGAAAATGTCAATGACACAGAGTATGAAACACAGTTGTGTTGGACTTGCTGTATGTAAGCAGCTCTAGCACTTGCAGCTGGGGGAGGTCAGTAGAGGACACTCCATTGACACTCTTGTACATAAGTAAATAGAGCCACTGCCTCAGACAATAAGTCAAGCACAAGTAGGACTGATTGATCACACTGCAGCTAATATCACAGGGGAGCACCCTGATTGGCTTTCTGTGCCTTATAGTGCAGGAAGCTCCATGCTGCTGTGCTGATTATAGGTGCACTCAGACTGAACCTCTGAAATACCTGCTGTAATTTGTTTCTCTCTGCTCTGACCTTTGCTTTGGACTTAAGATACTACCTGGACTGCTGCCTGTCCTGCCATCTGCTTTGGACCCTGACATCACAGTCTACCCTGACATCTACATACTTATTGGACCACTACACAGACCCTATTGTCAGACTTTGATTACTTCCAGGAGGCTGCCTGACTAAAGCACGCACATAGGTCTATGCTTTCCTATGGCCTGCATGATATGCATTTCTTGTCCACTTCAGCATCATTTGATTGGTGTCACCAGTGCCAGGGTCAGTCTCAGAATAAGCCTCTATTACTAGTTGCATAAGACATGGGTGCAACCAAGTAGCAGTGAGCACCATTTGCTCTAAGGGAAAGGGGGCTGCTAAAGATGACGACCATGATTAGCCTGGTTCTAAAAGTCCCTTGCTGGAATTTGATGTCTGGCGTCACAATAGTGAGCTGTTAAAATTACACAATTCTCTGCAGGAAACTAAGACTGAGCAGGACTACACTTGTTTTATAGTCCTCTCGATAGAAAGGGGACTGAGTATAAACTATTCCACTACATTGGATTACTATCTAGTAAAACAATTGATTTCTTTAAATGTGTAACATAGTCATAAGGGCCGATTAGTGGCAACATGCTGCAGTCATTCGGTAAGTTATCTTGTGATGCTTTGGAAATGATCTGCACTCTTATTTTCCTTGCACTTCATAGAGGTGCAAGCAAAAAAGTAATGTGTGCATAAACAGATCCGTAAGGTTACTACGGAACCTTGAGGGTAATTGAATCGGCTGCATTTAGATTTTTAAATGGATATTTTAACCCCATTTCATATCTTTTGATTAAAAAGATGATTGTCAACCCTGATCACATGTACTTGAAAAATGGAAAAAAACACAATCCTTATATAATACAACAGTGTACAAATCTGCTGTAACCCATTGCAACCAACAAATATGAGCTTTGTTCACTTGCAAGGGTGTAAGTTGTGTCCCTCCCCTTTTCAGGTATTAGGTTTTCATTACAGATCATCATCATCATTTATTTAAATAGCGCCACTAATTCCGCAGCGCTGTACAGAGAACTCACTCACATCAGTTCCTGCCCCATTGGGGCTTACAGTCTAAATTCCCTAACATACACACACACAGACAGACACACAGACTAGGGTCAATTTGTTAGAAGCCAATTAACCTACCAGTATGTTTTTGGAGTGTGGGAGGAAACCGAGCAGCCGGAGGAAACCCATGCAAACACGGGAAGAACATACAAACTCCATGCAGATAAGGCCATGGTCGGGAATTGAACTCATGACCCCAGTGCTGTGAGGCACAAGTGCTAACCACTTAGCCACATACCACATTGATGTAAATAAAAATTATCTTTTCAGGGGGTATAGGGTTTGTATTTAGAAATTGATCCTTTTAAATATCCATCTTTTAACAAATGATTGTTCTACTTATTTTACAAACTTTTCATTCTTGGGTGATTTATCCATACGAATATAACTTTTATGTTTGAAACTATTTCCAAGGTTGTATGGTTCTAAATTACAATTACACTGTTTCATGTAATTGTATAGAATTTGTTTGTGTCATTGTCCCCTCAAAGTAAAGTGTTTTATAAATAATGAATAATAGTAATCTTTAAAATATTAGTTCAAACGTAGAGGTGAAGATGACCTGGGATTTGTCTCAAGAACTGTGGTGGAGATGAATTTTGAAATTACCTGTGTACTGTATGATTATGCACAGACCAGAACAATGGTAACTTTTGTTTTTATCACAATAAAAGCCAACCAGACAAGACTTACACCCTTATGAGTGGATTATTTGACTGTTAATGCTACATATTTCTAACTGAAATGAAAAAAACTAAAACAAATAAACATGTATAAAATAAGAAAAAAATAAGCTCATGTATTCTTTAGGTACATTAATGATCGATGATGTATTTGTCTATAGAGAGTAAAGTCTGAGGTTGGTCAATAATTTAACAAAAGATCAATGCAATAGAATCTTGATGGTACTCCTGTGCATGCCTTTTGGTGTCTGCATAGAGAACGTTATTTCTAATAATGTGACAGCACAGAATTGCCCCAGTCCCCAGTTTTATTTTACCGAAACACTTGAAGTGTTCTATCTTTGATCTCTGAGGAATATTTTATTTAATGTTTTTTTCCCATTTCTGTGGATATCAAAAATCATATTCATTTATGTTGTAGATGAAAATATTTCTTTCAGAATAAACATACACACACTAAGTACTGATGAATTTTTAGAAACTTAAATGGATAAGTGTATATATTTTTAGCAAAGAACATAATAAATAGATAATATATATAGGACAAATATACAGTCTATGCTCAAGATGAGAATGGATATTTGGCAGATTGGGGACAAGTCATAGGCATAACCAGGTACGAGAATTTTCTGCAAATAGCCCAGAGCAAAACTACAAGAACAAAATTATATTTTTATGTTCCGTATTAAAAAGGGTAAACTCAATTAGCCAACTTGGAGGTGTGTGCGCCATTTGTGAGGGACTACAGAGTTTTTTCAGAGGAAGAGTGAAGTTGTACTTCAGCTCAGAGGCCAGACCAGACATAGAGCCAATTTATCACTATAATCCCGATGGTGGTTGTCGCATCCAGTACTCCCTGAGACAATGTAATATGTGTGTGTGTGTGTGTGTGTGTGTGTGTGTGTGAGACAACGGGTTTATAACAATAAAACCTCCTGTCCTGTCTAATTATGATTTAAATACCCCTTTAACCTTACACTCTATTAATTGTCCAACACTGTCATCACCAACATTTGATTGCAAAGTTAACACTTTATGGAAGTTTTTCAGTTCTCTCTGACTTATATCTCACAGCAATTAAATTTAAGTTAAGCATAGTTATCATAAACCAAACTATTCCCCATATTTTAGTTATGCAGCGTTTATAATAACCAAGCTATACAGCATGTGGATCACTAAACATAAAGACAGAACATTATTAAATGGAGTTCAATATGACAAAAAATGTCACAATACTTAAGGTGTAAAAATATAAAGACAGAACATTATTAAATGGAGTTTAATATGACAAAAAATGTCACAATACTTAAGGTGTAAAAATATGTAATACATTGACACACAGTAGTATACAATTATGCAAACAAGTTCTTTAAATAGAAAGGAGAAATACGGAAAGAAAATAAACTCACGCAATTTCGGATATATTGTGAGAGGCAGCGGCAACATGGGCCATATCCTCAATTGATTAACCTCATCATCATCAGCAGCAGCTATTTATATAGCGCCACTAATTGCGCAGTGCTGTACAGAGAACTCACTCCCATCTGTCCCTGCCCCAGTAGAGCTTACAGTCTAAATTTCCTAACACACACACAGACAGACTAGGGTCAATTTGATAGCAGGCAATTAACCTACTAGAATGTTTTTGGATTGTGGGTGGAAACCGGAGCACCCGGAGGAAACCCACGCAAACACGTGGGAAATATACAAACTCCGCACAGATAAGGCCAAGAAAAATGACAATTTCTCTAATAAATGTATTACATTTTTTTTTTGCCTATACTCTCTCTCCCCCACGTGAGGTTCCTGACATAGGTGTGGTGGAAATGCTAACTGATTTTTGTCACCTGGGTTTCTTCTATTGTGTAAGACAATGCTCTAGTGATTAAATCTATAAACTATTATATCTTTCCTCAGATACCAGCATCATAATATTACATTACTTAAACAGGTCATAACTTCCCACACATTTGTACATGAAACATGATAGCATTAGGTCCAATATTTAGTAAGATTCTCGATCACTTATCACCAATATTAAGGGAAAAATATCCGTGAGGCAGCTGAAACTCAGCAGCCCAAGGGATACTGGCTAAGAGTGGTGAGAGCTAAAATACTGCTTTGCCGGGCCAGTGTCCATCATTCTATACATTGCTATGTCATTACCGGTAGAGCTATTGCCGGTAAACCATATTTTGTATTAGGCAAAGTAAAATAGAGCCCTGGAAAATACCAGTTCTGCCTCACGATCCATTTGTTCTTTTGCGCCAATGAGCTGTTTAGTCACAATATAATCAAAAAAGCAGTTTGACAACAATAATTTGAGAAAGATAAATTTGTTGACTTACCTAAAACATGTAAAAATGTCATCTCAAAGTACTACTATTATATTTGAATCCTATTATTTTAAGTCATTTAAACATTTCCTTTTTATTAACAAAATATTGTTTGCTTAACCTCTATATATAATATAGCTAATCAAAAAAAGTGTAATTGTTTGTTTTTTCAAGCTTCCCAATTTAATAATAAGCTTTTATTATTAATAGTTTATGTGTGCTTATTATGAGTAGTGAGCTTCTTCTATAAACGGTGTGTAAATTGAACAAAATGCATCCCACTATACGTAGTGGCTAACTTCTAATTACATGACATTGTCGAAGAGTTGTACAAATCCAGGAACTTGCCATTGTTAAAAATGTTCTACAGATTCCAGCTAAACTGGAAACATTTCCAAATATGTGCAAACTTCCCACTTAAAGTTCATTAGAATATCTTGGGCCTGATTCATTAAGGATCTTAACTTGAGAAACTTCTTATTTCAGTCTCCTGGACAAAACCATGTTACAATGCAAAGGGTGCAAATTAACATTCTGTCTTGCACATAAATTAAATACTAACTGTTTTTTCATGTAGTAAGCAAATATCAACTTTAAATTTCAGTGTATAAATAAGCTATCAAGTATTTGTGTGCTACATGAAAAAACAGTCAGTATTTAACTTATGTGCAAAACAGAATGCTAATTTGCACCCTTTGCATTGTAACATGGTTTTGTCCAGTAGAATGAAATAAGAAGTTTCTCAAGTTAAGATCCTTAATGAAGGCCCCTTGTCAACAACTTTAGCTATATATGCAAAAACAGGTACATTTCAAGCTAATCTTTCATATGGAACCAACCACATCCGACATCCTACATATTTGTTCATAGTAGCTAAAATTTGCTCATCCTACAACTATCAATGTTGTTTCATGCTAATTAGTGCATAAAATTCATAAAATCAAGCACAAACATAAATAATAGGTTTGTGACCTTATAAAGCAAGAAGCAACTTCCTTTTCCCCATGCCAACTAGATACACCCTTATTTAGTGGTTTACAAACCCCCAATGTCTTAGTATATGAGAGTTATAAGTACCTTTAGTAATTTTGTTATTCCTTTATTAGACGTTCCATGCATTCAGCACCAAACAGTGTTTAATTTTGTCTTTAAATAATAAATAAATAAATAATCAATGCAATGGTATCCATATTAGGGGTGTTCTAACAAACAATTTAAAGCTTTCCTGTAAAATACAGGGGCTTGTATTGTGAGATATTAGCAATCCCAAATCATTTAAACATTAGTAATGATTTATCATGACTGTATTCAAGTGTACAATTTTAGAAATGGGCTAATGAATTCATCCGTTCATTTCAGTGCATCAGTGCACACTATCATTGGCATATGTATATATACTACAAACAGTACTGGTTTTGAGTTGCATGACAACCACACATTGCTAAATAAATTGTAAAAGATGAGAACAATGCTAGTGTCACTGGTGATGGAGCAAATATAATAGTGCTGATACATCCTCTTCCATCTTATTTAAAAATACAAAAATTTAATGGTTGCCAACATTTGTCAGTTGTGCTTTGCAGACTCTGGTGATAGCCTTATAAAATTTAATGACATTAGACAATCTAGTCTCAGAAACCGTTTGCATCAAGGAGCTTGTAAAAGGAACAGTCAATCAGCTAGATGCAGCTGATGAATGATGATAAACATAAATAATTGCCCCTTTCACCAACCACATCATGGCACTGATGCAATAAGGCATGTAAATGATGATACATGTTGTATTTTGTTTAAAATCTCTTTGCACCTGCCCATAACTGGACCACACACCTGTGAACGCAGAACGTCCAGTTCATCTTGAAGCGCAAAGGGTCCTTACTAAAGCCTAAGATTTCATGAGCGGTATTGGGAGAGGACTGGGTGTATGCACATAGTGAATGTGAAGTTATAGCTCGATCGTATGCAACAATGTCTGATTCAAGCTGTGGGCATCTCAAAGGTAATGTTTGTTTCAGTTGTACCTTGCACCAGCTACAGTTCGGGTGTAAGTGCCGATTACTAGTTGTGACGGTCACCTAAGCATGGACAAACCATCTTACAATGCAAGGGGTGCAAATAATTTTATTATTTTGCACATAAGTTAAATACTGGCTGCTTTTTCATGTAGCACACAAATACATCATAGCTTTAATTTTACACTGAAATATAAAGTTGATTTACCCCCCCTTTCAATGAAACATGGTTTTGCCAAGCTGTAAAGTTACTCATTTGTTTTGCTTTACTTTCCTTAATGAATCAGGGACAATACATACGTTTTGCTTGCCTTAATGAATCAGACCCGTAATAAGCAAACATAAAACCCATAATGTCACCACCCAAGCAAACATTATTCTATGAAGGAAATTGTAATTGCTTATAGACTAAATTAAACTAATAATCAGTAATAAAAAACCCACAAATCTCAATATATAAAAAAAACACATAAACACATGTGTGGTGGTCGAGTACTGATGGGAATCCTTCCCTTACCTTGTCCTCCAGACAAGATTAAGGTTCTTTTCTTTTCGGATATCCGGTGGTCAGGAGATAAATACTTCAATGAAAGGGACAAGGATTGGTCAAACAACTTGGGTTTATTGAGAATGCGGTAAGGATAGGTTCGGTAAGACACCGCGCCACTGACCCCTTCAGCTCAATAGTAATGACAAAAAAATGCGTCTGATCAGCATAGAGCACAATAGCATTTAACATATGACATACACCTGGTGAGTATAAGACAGAATAACGATAACATCTTCAATGCACATTGTCTAATAAGGCACACTGGTAATCACAGTTACTACTTTCATGTTAACAATATCTGACTGGTGATGATGCAATAACCATCAATAATAACCCATCAAGACTCTTACGGTCACTACCGCGCCCACTTGAGGACTACTTCTTATTCAGGTGTTTGGGGTACCGTGCTATTCCCTATGGGTCAGGCGCCCCACTTTTAGCATCTACTGCTGAGTTAACTTGAATTGCAGCGGTACCACTAACACTGAATGTCACACCTTCAATATTAATAAATCAATTCTTAGGTAAATCACATAACATTAACATCATCTAAAACATTTGGTGCACCAATATTATCCCCGGTAATGTTACCATATTTTCCACTCAGTCCTGGGCTGACCTGTGCACAGGAATTTGGTAGTGTTCCAATGTCCTGCAGAGGTTTCCATCAAGGGTTAAGTATTATAGTAGAAAGCAGGGCTGTTGCTCATTTCTCTCAACAGTCAATGAATCTCTATCAGCACATGTGCTCTGCAACAGGGTATGGTGTCCAGATATCAGCACACACACAGGATATAGCTGAAACGACCGTCTTAATTGTTCCCTGCAGCCTGTGTAAAGGTATGATCTGGGGGAAAAGCTCTCACAATCCTTCCTTGTACAAGAATGCAATGTCAGTTTTGGATAGATTCTCTCATCACTCTTTCCTCTGACACTGGGGTGTGTGCAGTACACTGCAGGCTAGGGTTTTACCTTGAGACATTTCTGCAGTTAGTGGAGACTGTCTTTGGCACCCCGCTGCGTGTCCCCAGCTGTTCTCCGTCCGCTTTGCTGGCAATGTCACAGTTCTGGCAGCAGCTCACTCTTGTCTCTGTTCGGCTGCACGTTCTCCCCCTTGTTCCTTCTACCATGCTGCTCTCTCTTTCTCCTCCTTCCTGCACATTCTCTTCCTGTTACTCCCCCAGCCAATCAGGGCCTTCATCCTCCTCCTGTCAATCACTCCTGGGCACAAGTTTTCAGGAGCACAATTAACCCCTTGTAGCCCTGCATTTTAAAAGCGTTTATGCACTCCTCTGTGCTGTTCAACAGGGCTTTGGGGTACCACACGTGAACATATATCATGCAATTTTATGTGATAAGACAGGCAACCACTGCTGCTGTGTAAGGGATATGTGGACTCCCCTACAGCATTAAATGGAAGAAAAGAAAAAAATTACATTAGACACTTTGATCGAAAAATAGTCACTCCCTAATACAATTAATCATGTCAACATGTCAGCATGTGAAAATATAAGATATGAACCTATATCAGTCAGGTGGTTGTTAGATTGCTTCTGATACTGCAAATTGTACCATCCACATTCAGATTATTGATAGATAAATGGATTGACTGAGATCATAAAAATGGAGAACATTGCACACTTTTAGGGAACTTGATTGCAACAATCACTGTATTCCAACACTGTAGTTAGCTCATTAGCCTCCTTAGAGACAGTGTCGGTTTCAAACAACTAATAGTTGACACGCAGTAATAACAAAATTCTGCCAACCCCGGTGAGCCTCAGATCCACTCTGAGATGCCAAAAATGTGTTATTATCCCCCTTATTCATGATGCTGGAACAAATGTCCAATCATTCACTGTTCGTGTCAATAATGAACTGATATTAACCTCAGATATAGCAATGTTCATAGGAAATCTTATATACATGTCAAAATCTATCAATCCACAGATGATCATGGATACTCACTGTAAGATGATGAAACCGGCAGAGCAGCTTGTCAGCGTAGTCTCAAATAGTGCAATAATAGCAAGATGATTGTGCATCCAAATGCCTTCTCTTTACATGGAAGAGCAGTCAGCCTCTTAGCAATGTAAACAGCAAAATACCATAACATGCAATGAGTGACGTGATATTAGTAACTTCAAATAACTTGTTTGCATAAGGTGAAACGTCTTGATCTCTTGGCAATCTGTTTAATGAATAATTAGTAGCTGGGACTGACGCGTTTCATTACCATTTGGTAATGAAACCAGTGACCAGTGCCATGGCTGCTACTTATCCATCACCTAAAACCTTACAAACAAGCACCAAGAGAGTTCCCAAATCAAGAAATAAAAGTTATTCATTGCCTAAAAGGTCAGTCACTATTACTAGCAGCAAATCATCAGTTTGGAAAGTCTTGCAGTGATATGGATAACATGGCAATGGGCAAGTGTGTAGTATGTTCACAAAGGGATGTTGCCAAGCAACAAAGCTCCAAATGATGGCCTGAATGAACATATATAAAGGCATCATAGTCCACTCTGGGAGAACCAAACCAAGACCTGACAAACCGAAGGCCTTGTTGATTTTATATCTAGCTTTGTGGTCCTTGCTAATGGTGATGAAGGTGATGAGGATGTACATGTTGGTAGTTCTGGGACTATAGCTGCACCACCTACTGTTTGAAGTAATTTCACAGGAAATTTCCAGAAAAGTTCCAGCTGTCGCCGCTAACCAATACTGTTGGAAATATTAAACAAAGGGAAAATGTACAGTAGAACACATTAACTTAAACACACATGTAGCAAACATTATAGCTTTAGAAGTCATGCCTTTCAAATTTGTTGAGTGTATTATTTCAAGAATTATTGACTTGTGCAGAAGTGAAATGGCAAGTACCATGCTACTATTATTTTTCAAACATAGCTGTACTCACTTTATATGCTGACACTAAAAAAACAATGTATTTTAACTTATATGTACCCTTTCTAGCTTTCAATCACTGTATTGTGCTCTGCTGTCTGCTGCTCCAACAGAGATTGTAGATAGCTGAGAAGAAATGAGCAAGGTGAATCAGCTGGGCTATAGCAAATTAAATCAAATTTAAGCCAATCATAGTATGGAAGTAAATTTTTTATTTTTTTCACATTTTTTTGCTGCGATTTCCACATTTGTTAGATGAAATCCCGCTAAAGTGCAGGTTACAAAATGTCTGGGGCTTCATACAACCCTATTCAATGTATATTGAGTGACTTATGCTATCATACTGATCTAGTCCATTGAAGGCCTGATTCATCAAGAAAAATAAATGCTAATAAGTGCAATATTTTGTGTAAAATTACTTTGCGCATGCACAGAACCTGACTATACACAAGTGAACGCAAGAACATCCAATTCATTTTTGAGAGCAAATGACACTTATGACAGCCTACAATTAATTACGTGCATAAGCCCATTTCCCACCCCATCGGCAAACGGGGAGGGGAATGGGCGCTTGCACATAGTTAATCTACAGTAAGGGCGTGCCAAGCTCGAGCACATGCAGTAAAGCCCGATTCAAGCTTTGGGCATCTCAGATGTACATGTTTTTCTGTCAAATCACTTGCAACAAACTACAGGGCAGGTGTAAGTGCCGATTAATAGTGATGCCGGATGTCTATGGATACCTATTGTTCTATGTCTGTCTACTGTCTGACTCCCTCGTACATCTTGTCATGTCTTTTGAGGCATTCTATGTGAGTCCCTATAGCATTACTCACACTCATCTGTGCTACTTATTTGTTTTACCTCATCTATTTGTTACTTGCTTCTGTATCCGGTGCTACAGAATCTGTGGCGCCTTATAAATATATTATAATAATAATAATAATAATAATAATAATAATAATAATAATAATGTGTTTGCAATCAGGTGCAACTGCAAAAAAATTCATTATATGTACAGTAGACAATGATAACATCATGATAAATGTATTTCATTGAAAAAAAGGGGGATGAATATTTTTATTTTATTTTATCATTAATGACTATATTATTAACAGGTCACGATAATTACAGCGGTCTGTTCAGGGCCATCTTAACAACATTATGGACCCCGGGCAAAGCAGTGCACCGGGGCCCCTATATATATATATATATATATATATATATATATATATGTATTGAGATACAGATATAGATATAGATATATAGAGATAGAGATAGATAGATGTACTTGCTCAGTGACCCTTGATGGGTTTTGTTGCAGGTTTTTTCTTTTGCAGGATTATTTATTCTAATTAAGAGCCGTGCCTATGGGGCCCCCTTGCCCGTGGGGCCCCTGGCACTTGCCCATCGTGCCCAATGGAAAAGATGGCCTTGGGTCTGTTGGGACTTTATATTTCCCATATGTATTGGAAATATCCTGCAGTCTATTGTGACTGTCAAAGCAGAGCTTACCTAGACCAATATACAGTTCCGTAACTAGGGCTGCGCGACAGGGGGCGACCGCCCAGGGCGCAACGCTGAAGGGGGCGCAATTTATGAATATTTTAGGTTAATTTGGTTAAAATTGAGTGCTAGGGGGGCGGCATTTGTCTTTCTCGCCCCAGGCGCTAGAATTCTAAGTTACAGCTCTGCCCATATACAACAAGTGACATCCACATGTCACATTTTAAAAAAATCAAATTAAGTTAGTTTTGCGTGCCTTAATGAATCAGCCACTGAGATTCTACAATACATGGCCCAGTCATACTTTACTCCTATTGCTGAAATGAAAGTCATCAAATTAGAAACAGCTCTATTTTCACACTCACTTCTGTAACATGACACATTTTCCTGCAAGTCCATTAAAGTCTGTCAGGATTGAGTACTTAAATGTCTTGTTTTTTCCCCCCCTAGATTTAGTATGACTGCTTAAACTTTACCACTGCATCAAGAAGCATAAACAGATGGGAATGGGGTCATGCATTACACATAACTCAAACAGCACTATGCTTTCTCTGAAATTAGGAGCAGTAGAGCAGCAATAATCAAGAAAGGGCAGACAGACTGCTGAACAAGTAGGGCTTTTATCCAACATGATTTAATACTGAGCAGCCTTAGGAACAGTTCATGCCAGTGACCTGTAGTGGAAGCAGGTTTCAGTAATAGAGTGTTAGGAAATTTTAATTCAAGTCATGAATCACAATGTGCTGTAGCATATCACGTATCTTAGTTATAATAGTTTATGCATACTGGTTATTTTAGGATCCTGTTAATTTGTCATAAACTAATAAATAGATAAGTAAATAATTCCATTATCTCAGCTGTTATGTCAGGTATTTTAAGTCAATTATTTCCATTACAGTAAAAGGTAGCATTCAACCACATAACAGGACATTACATTACGTATTAATATCATACAGAAAAATGGCCGGGCAATGTCTGTCAAGACTATGCAGACACCACTTGGTTTTTCAGCTACAGGAAGTGTCTATGGATTTAAATTATATATGTCTTTATTATTCGGCGAAAACACATTTCTACAGTGAATATAGATCCTTGGGTCATGCCTGCTTTAAAATAAAGCATAATTTTCCTTTAAACTGCATAGTATCAATGTCTCTCTTTTTTTCATGCACCCAACCTCCTTCTGGTGTTCCTTTATAAGAATTGTATTTACCATACAATAACCGTGCGGACACGTATTTATATTTGGCAAAGATCACGTTTTTTTATTTTGTTTGATTAAATGAATACTGAAAGGTGGCGGCGAGAATAGGGCAGTCAGCCAAACTAAATGTAAAACCAAACAGTGTAAAGTCAGACCATTACCCACTGGTCCCAGGATGTTATCCTTTACGATTGATCGGTGTTAAGACTATGTTATGAGCCGCGGCGGCTCCGGGCACCGCCGTGACTCACTTCCCCTGCAGGCTCTGCGTCCCTGCCGTCGTCATGACAACTGGGACGTCATTTCCCCCTGGTCCCGGCCTTTAGCTAGGCAACGGTCGGGACGCTCTCAGTTTAGTAGCGCCACGTCCCGGCGTCTAGGTAGCCGGGCGCATGCGCACTGTTGATTTAGTTATTGCCCAGCTATGCTAAAGTCCTCCTGCTGTGCAGGACAGCTCCCATTGGCTCCTATTCATTTATAAGGCAGGAAGGGACAAGCCCTCCCTGCCGGTTATAGTTCTTGCTTTGCTGCATACTAGCCTGCTGTGTCCCTTGCTCTCTGTTACCGTTAGGATTCTGATTATTGTTGCCAACCCTTGCCTGGATATCTGACTACGATTGATTGCTTGTACCCCTTGATCTATTGCCTGGACTCTTACGCTGCTGTTTTGCCTGTGACCTCTGACCTCGGCTTGTTTGCTGGATACGCTGTCTGCTGCCGGCCCTTGACCCTTGCCTGGACTTCACTCTGCCTTCCTGGGTTCTCCCCAGCCAGTACACATCTCACGACCCTCTGTTTGTCTGCGCCAAGTCTATCCCCACCACTAGGGGCAACAGTGAACACCAGACTTTCGGAGCAGACTCCGGGTTTTGTTGTACTGGTTGGAGGGGTTCCTAACAGACTACTGAGAGTAGTCTAAATTAAATAAATTAATTAAGCTATCAATTATTATTATTAATTAATTAAGCTATTATCAAGCTGAGAGTTTTCCGGCGGGTTTGAAAAGGGGAGATGTTGCCTATAGCAACCAATCAGATTCTAGCTTTCATTTTGTAGAATGTAGTAAATAAATTATAGCTAGAATTTGATTGGTTTTTCAAACCCGCAGGAAAACTCTCACCTTGATACATTTACCCCCTGGACACAGAGTAACTACAAACCCTATGGACTCGACAATGACGTGCCCACACAAAGCACGCCAAGTGGTCCTCCACACAAAAGGACAAAGAGTCATGTTTCTTCAAAGGGGGCAGTGACCCTTACCAATCATTGGTAACACCATATGCTTAGTAGAAGCTGGCTATGATCATCTACTGCCAACTGTGTCTCCTCTGTGTAGGGAACAAAAGTTAGTGCAAACATGAAACAAATAACATTACAATAGCCTGGTGGGAGGGAAGTATATTATGCAGGAAACCAAGAGACCAACATGAATTGAGAAGGAGAATATATAGTGGAAACTATGGAACCTCCCAATGGATATTATTGGCTGGCTGTGCAGGAGAATAAACCCCAGTTGAGTAAGTACATGACAGAATACACACACATGTTTTTAAGTACATTTGACTTAGGACCTCTCTTGTCATAAACTGCATAGTGTCAATGTCTCTCTTTTTTCATGCACCCAACCTGCTTCTGGTGATCCTTCAATATAATTGTATATACCATATATTAACCATGTGGACACATATTTAGATTTGGAAAAAGTCACAGTTTTTTAATTTAATTGATTAAAAGAATACTGAAAGATGGCGGCAAGAGCAAAGCAGTCAGCCAAGCTAAATGCAAAACCAAACAAGGGAAGGTATGGTCATTACCATCTGGTCCCAGAAAGTTATTCTTTATAACTGACCAGTGTTAAGATTTCTGGACACAGAGTAACTACACACCCTCTGGACTCGACAATGATGGGCCCACAAAAAAAATGCCAAGGGAACTTCCACACTAAAGGACCAAGAGTCATGTTACTTCGAAGGAAGCAGTGACCCCTACCAATCATTGGTAGCACCATATGCTTAATTGTAGTCAGTGGGTGAACCACCAGTGATACAACAGGTGCAGTGCACCGGGGCACATGGAGATAATGGGGCGCGCTGCATGGTAGATGCAGAAGGTGGGGGACTTGGTTCCCTCCTCAATGCCTCCCTGCACCCGGGCCAACAGCTCGCTAGTTCCACCTCTGATAGTAGCTAACTGTGATGCTCTCCTACCATGGCTGTGATCCCTTTAAAGGGAATCAAGGCCTGCCAACCAGTGACTTCACTGCAGGCCCTAATATATGATAAATCCTGTCTATAAAGACCTTGTTCGGTCAGGTGCACTCCGTCAGGGAGAAACAGGTGCACCTGGTCCACCATAATTAACAGGTGGTGAACCACTTAACTCCCCAGAGTTCGAATGACCTGCCCTGCTGACATATTGAGTTTTTTAAGTAGCATACTAATAATGGGAGAGGGGATGGCGGGTCTCCAGGAGAGGCGTGGTATGAGGTTGGACCAACATAATTTAACTGTTGGCCGCTGAGCCCAAATGGCCTTCAGATCCTCTCTTACAGAGATCAGAAGTTCCAAGGACTTGAATTTGCCCAGGTCGTTGCTGCCCAGATGTATAAACAGGATATTGAGGGGACCGTACACAGTCACCTCCTCTGTCCATAAGGGCATAATGGACGCCCACGTTAATCCTCTCTTCCCTACCCACCTGATGTGTACTGGGTGGGAGAAAGAGGTCCAGTCTCAGTCTAAATGGTGTCTGGACACCTAGTACACGTATGAGAGGGCCATGATACGAATCCATATAATCTGAACAGGGGAACCTAAGAAAAAGGATACAGCATCTGGTCAGGAAACATTGATGGCCACAACTTGAACCATATTATCCAGGTAGGTGGAGGATGATAATCATATGCAGGTCCTGGCAGGGTGGTCGGCAGTACAGTCACAAGTAGGCCCCTGCCAGAGCAGTGGGACACACACCATATAAGCAGGCTCCTGCAAAAGCAGGGAGCCGAACACCAGGGGACTGCCACAACAGAGCAGTGGAGAAATCTGGGCTGGGGGAGGACTGGTAACCCATATGAAAGTCTGCAGGCTTATAGTTAAGGAGGCTCGGACCCATGTGACAAGCAGCACAGTCCTGGAGTATTGGAGAGAGGAGAGGAAGGCGGGTAGCTGGACAATCTTATGGCTGAAGTCTGATGTATTTCTTGTACGTGGCAGACTTCCAGCACCCTAAAAATTTAATGGCAGCGGTGGAAGCACCCATCTCGGCCGCAGTGGTAGCTGCCCCAATAAGAAAGGAGTGGGTGCTGTATTGCGTAGTGTCTAGACCCACATATGCCAATGAGCACTTCATAAGCGCATTGCATTAAAATTTCGTGAGAGGGGTACCATTGGCATGAAGAAACCACATGTCTCCGTCTGGGGGCACCCTCCCATTAATCTTAGACAAGAGGCAACTGAGCACATAGCCAGATAGTCCTGGACAGATAATCTCAACCACTGCTGTGGCTGGATCACTTATAAATAACTTATTTGTGGCTGGATCATGTAGAAATAATTGATTGTAGAAATGTATTTCAATTAGTGGTGCAAGTACCAATGTATATAATTGCAAGTGCACTTATGTTACATTGGGATGTGTTTTGCATGGAAATGTCGTTTGGAATTGTAACTTTTTTTTGGGAATGTCCAAGTTAGCAATAGAATGGAGGGGATATGTTTTAGAAACTGTCTAGAGACAGGTAAACTCGTGCTTATTAGCCCTGTTCATCACTCAGTGACCAACACACCTGTTTAGCCTGTATACACATAACAGGTGGTCGTGCCTTCCTGTCTCTTAGATAATGCAAGCAACATGTTTTAGCATATAATAGAGTAGTGTAGATATTGTTAACTTTGCATTGCATGGAAATCCATGTTTGGGAAAACATAATGTATCCTGATACTAAAAAATAACTCAGAAGAGTTGGGGCCGGGGAGGATCAGGGAGTGCCGTTACCCCCTGCCAGGAGTTATGTAAGAACTGTATAAAAAGTGTGGAGCTTGAGCATATAATGTTCATACCATCTGTACCTTTATGGATGTCACTAGTACCTTCAACTAGTGACTGTGAACTCTCCTTGTTAGGACTACTTGAGCTAATGAAACATAATATTGCTTCAAGAACCTGCTTTGATGACTACTTACCCTACTGTAAATTCCTGTGACCTACAGATTAGACCCAAATCTAATCCATTCTCCGGTTGATCTGAGGTGGACCCAGCATTCCAGTACCAATGTTTTGCTCGCTACCTGCAGCTTTGACCAGTGTGATAGGTCAGGGGGGAACCATCCACAGCAACCAGAAGTGGTTCTAGGTGCAGGACCCTAGTGGTGGCAGCAGGCACTTCCTATTACAACAGGAGGCACGGACTTGGGATAAAGAAAGGGAACGGGGCAGAGTAAGTCCAGGCGGTCCCCAGCGACAACAGACAGGGTGGCATTGTCTATAGACAGAACAATTCCGATTACATTAACATAGACATGGTTAAAGCAGACTTACATTAACATAGACAGAGGACAGATTACAAAGGAACTTCTTGATCACTTGTTCAGCGGGGAGGTGGCAGGTAGGGTAGGTTCCAATTGGAGGAGGTGGACACCAGATCTGGGTTCAGCAAAACAGGTAATGGGAAAGGCCAGGAATGGTAGGAGAGTAGGGATGTAGAGAGGGGGTGGTGGATCGGTTAGCATGGGGTGCTTGAAAATCTGGGACAGAAAAAGGTGGGGTTTTCCAAGGAAAAAAGCAGGGTGGAAGACTGTGATAGCAAGAGTTGGTGCTTAGGGCACGACCAGGAGTATCTGTTGGACATAGAGGGCAGGGGGTGGGGGCTAACCATTAATGACAAAAGGGAGGGTGGTTTGAGGGCAGTAGGAAGCCACCAACCAGTGTATGATGTAAACGTGGGCTGGGGTGAAGTGGTTGAGCCCCCCAAGACTGCTGCTGGTGCTCTGGAGCATGTAACCTCCATCTGCTCACAGTAGTCGGCGGTCGGGTCCCAACCACCGTTCTCCGTGTTCTATTGCAGCATTTGCAGCTCACTCTGAGCTCCGGTGCTGCAGGTAGAGGTGGGGGTCGGCTGCTGCATGGGAGGTGGCTGGGTTAGTGAGGGAACTAGAGACAGAAGCGAGTCATCGGTAAATCAGGCAGGAGGGGTGCATGACACCCCTGCATGACGGGCCATGTTATGGGAGATAGCAAATGACAGAAAAATGGTTAAGAAATTAAAGTTGGCACCGGCCGGGAAGATAAAACAGTTGGAGGGAGGGAGGGGGAGGTGGGGCACAAACAACGAGCAGTGGAGAGAAAATAAACAAGTTTAAGCTGAACAGGAGAGTGACAGGGTGGTTAGAGGGATAAATTAACTGAAAAGACAGAAAAAATTTAGAAAATACCAAGCCTGTTAGAGATCCTGGACCACTCCTATAGAATATAGGTAACCAAGAGACCAGCATGTATTGAGAAGGAGAATATATAGTGGAGACTATTGAAACTCCCAATGGAGATAATTGGCTGGCTATGCAGGAGACTTAACCCTGAATGCGTAAGTGCATGGCAGGATATATATACACACAGATGATTTTAAGTGTGCTCAGCTTAGGGCCTCATTTTGATAATAGTAAAATATATATTTTTTTCTATTTTTAACAAATTTTTCATTTATTTTTACTTTTTATTTAAAGTCAACCTGGAAGCCCAAGTACAAATCTCCTGTTGTTCTGCGCATTTGTGAACTGGAGATTCTGTGCACATGCACCACAAAACTGAAAGTTTTCTCCAGAAACAGACTGGGAGGGAAGTTCAGTTAATAGGAGAGCCATTGTCACCAGGAGCTGACTGTTTAAGATTATAATAATTGTAATGCATTGTTTATATATATATATATATATATATATATATATATATTTATTTATTTTTTTTACATAGAGCAGGCCACTAATTACTAATCAAACAGATTATACCAGCGGTTCCCAAACTGTGCGCCGGGGCTCCCTGGGGTGCCGCGGCGCTGTCACAGGGGTGCCGCGATCCCTAGCAAGAAAAAGAAGAGAAAAAAAAAACAAACTTACCAATCATCCAGCGCCGGATCCTCTTCCTCACTGACTGCCGGGTGTCACGTCATCACGTCCGTCAGCCTCAGTGAGGGGCAGCAGCAGAGAGGACGTCAGGAAAGAAGGTAAGTAAAGAAGAGTGAAGGGGGGCACAGAGAGAGACACTGAAGGGGGGACAGAGAGACACTGAAGGGGGACAGAGAGACACTGAAGGGGGACAGAGAGACACTGAAGGGGGACAGAGAGAGACACTGAAGGGGGGCACAGAGAGACACTGAAGGGGGGCACAGAGAGACACTGAAGGGGGGCACAGAGAGACACTGAAGGGGGACAGAGAGACACTGAAGGGGGACAGAGAGACACTGAAGGGGGACAGAGAGGGACACTGAAAGGAGACAGAGAGAGACACTGAAAGGGGACAGAGAGAGACACTGAAAGGGGACAGAGAGAGACACTGAAGGAGGGCACAGAGAGACACTGAAGGGGGACAGAGAGAGACACTGAAGGGGGACAGAGAGACACACTGAAGGGGGACAGAGAGACACACACTGAAGGGGGACAGAGAGAGACACGCTGAAGGGGAACAGAGAGCCACACTGAAGGGGGACAGAGAGACACACTAAAGGGGGACAGAGAGACACACACTGAAGGGGGACAGAGAGAGACACGCTGAAGGGGGACAGAGAGAGACACGCTGAAGGGGGACAGAGAGAGACACTGAAGGGGCACAGAGAGACACTGAAGGGGGACAGAGAGACACTGAAGGGGGACAGAGAGACACTGAAGGGGGACAGAGAGAGACACTGAAGGGGGACAGAGAGACACTGAAGGGGTACAGAGAGAGACACTGAAGGGGGACAGAGAGAGACACGCTGAAGGAGGGGAACAGAGAGACATGCTGAAGGAGGACAGAGAGAGACATGCTGAAGGAGGGGAACAGAGAGACATGCTGAAGGAGGGGGACAGGGAGAGACACGCTGAAGGAGGGGGACAGAGAGAGACACGTGGAAGGAGGGGGACAGAGAAAGACACGCTGAAGGAGGGGGACAGAAAGAGACACGCTGAAGGAGGGGGACAGAGAGAGACACGGTGAAGGAGGGGGACAGAGAGACACTGAAGGGGGATAGAGAGATGGCGAAGAAGGGGACACAGAGTGTGAGATGGCGAAGAAGCGGACACAGAGTGTGAGATGGCGAAGAGGGGGACAGAGTAATATGGTGACGGGGTGCAGTGATATGATGAAGGGGCACAATGTGATGGTGAAGGGGCCTAAATACATCTTACGTCATTTTGACCCAACTACTTAAAAAAGGGACTACCTGGTAATTATTTTGGCTTAGGGGTGCCTTGGAAAAATTATGATGACCTTAAGGGTGCCTCGAACTGAGAAAGTTTGGGAACCACTGGATTATACAATAAAAAATTACTGAAACTAACTACTCAATTACTTATCTCTTTTGCAGTCCTCACCTTTGGTCCATGAGTTGCCCAACCAGAAGCAAGCCATTAGATCAACAGAAAACAGGTGCTTGCTGTCAACTCTATAATCACAACATTTGTACCTATAGCCCATCATTTGCCAGCATGCAGTCACACGCAGTGCTTGCCTGGTTTGGAACCAGGATATGTCTATGTACCTGTGACGGGGGCAGATGGTCTGCACCCCAGAATAGTGTCAGATAGTATTCCACAGGCCCGGTGGTATAGACAAAGAAAAATCTCAGGAAATATTATAACTTCCAAAGAGTTTATGAGCATTGAGCAGAGTCATCAGAATCAACAGTAGAGGTCTGCAGGGGATACAGTATATAGCTATCAGATTCTTTATAGTCTATCCAGCCCTACCATGTGGTTATGAATTCAGAATATATGTCAGTGGTCGAGGATCTTAAATCTTCCATATCCATATAAACAGTGATTCTCTTGAACCATGAGAGATGGTTGGAGGAGATGTAGATCTCCAGTTACATAGGATAACATCTTTGGTTGCATTCATGAGGTGTTTTAAGAGTGACTATTTAAATTTAGAGATAGGCAGAGCCATTGAGCTAAAAAGCCAGAATTCAGGGAAAAGGGGGGCAGGAGACCCTTTATTTCCTTACTTCCCACTACCAACTAGACAACCTGAAACATTGTGTATCACTCTTGAGGATACTCAGACATCTATACCACTTGGAAAAAACTTATGCTGCATTTCTAGGACCACAACCAAGCTGGAACTTACGTGACCAAATTGAAAGATCTGATGCCACTAATCTTCATTCACCAAAGTTCACCTCCATTACCCGATCCATGATAAAGCATAGTTGGGGAATGAGAAGGAAATCCTTTCTAAGCATGGTTTATAAATTTGCGAAATTATATCATTTGGAGATCTTGGAAAGGCACAGACTCAAACTGTGACAGCCCTCTATGGACTATTCACTTATTACAAAGGCTTACAAAACAGTGTCTCGGTTTAAGATAATCCCAGAGAGCTTAGTTTGGTTACTTAAGAGGAGTTTCAAGTTCAAAAATCTATCAGCTGGCCCAGTCTGAAAGCTCACTCCAATGACCATGCTGCAAGTAGTTTGGGAGAAAGCTCCAGTGAAAAGTTTGCATTACCTGTTAATGTGATGAGTGGAGACACCCAAGGAGCAAATTGTGAGAGAGACCTGAACCATTTCCAGCATGGTATCTGTCACGAGCCTCAGGCCACAGCGACTCTCCATGCCTGCAGGAAGTGTCCCAGCCGTCCCCATGACGGCACTTCCTGTTTCGCCCCGACAGTTGCCTAGACAATGTTCGGGACGCTGTGAGTGATAGCGCCTTGTTCCGGCATTAGGGGCAGCCGGCGCGTGCACATGTACTTGAATTAATTAATCAGCTCCTGGGACTGATTATCATGCTGTCCTCTCTGTTTTGCAATTGGTCAGTGTCTGTATATAAGGCAGGGAGGGCTTAGCCTCCGTGGCGGTTATAGTTCCAGTTTTCTGTGTCTTAGACTGCTGTTGTGCTTGAACCTGGAATTTCTATTTGGACTTCCCGTGTATTACCTTTGGCTTTGTTCTTTTGGATTTGATTCTTGCCTGTTGCCCTGACCCTTACTTCGTTCCTGGATTATCCCTGTCTGCTGCCAGTCCTGACCTCTTGCCTGACCTTGACCACGATACCTGCTTCAGACCTCGACCTCGGCTTTTTTCCTGACCTCGCTAACCCTGCAGAATTCCATGGCATTTATCAAGGTCTTTAAGAAGATCTTTGACAAGCCTGGCCGAGTTTCATCAGCCAGTTTGTTGAAGCTATGTGAAGGCTTCAAGTCAGTGGGTCAATTTGCAGTGCAATTTTGCACACTCAGTTCCAAAAACTGGTGGAATAACGAGGCCTTAGTGGTGGCCTACTGGGAAGGACTGACTGACCACATTTATAAATTCCCTCTGTGTCAAGGTTGATGTACACTTCAGGGAAAAGTTTCAGTTTGCCAGTCATATTGCTCCTCTTTGACGCCTATTTACGTTTCCTTTCAGAATTCCTTTGTAAGACCGAAGCCGAGGATTTACCTTCTCACCACCTTTGGGATTACACCATAGACTTAATTCCTGGAAAAGACCATTCTCCATGGCACTGTTTACCCACTCTCACTGCCTACAACTCAAGCTATGTGCAATGTCCCCCAGCCACGATATCGTGCATGTGCATCTGATTGCTAGGGAACACTGATCATGGATACCTTGATTGGGCTGCCTATTTAGGCAAAACTCTGGCACTGTAACTTGCTGTAACACTGTAACCCTGTTTGGTTGGATTTCCCTGTTTCCTGACTTGGTCTGTTCCTATCTTATGTCTTTCATTTTGGTACAATGGATCTCATGTTCCTGACTTTCCTCTGCCTCATGTACTGGTTTGGATTTTATCTTCCAGTTTGACCTTGGCTTCCCTGACTACCCTTAGATTACTCCTCGGTACTTCCACTGTCTTGGTGCTGACCTGGCTTGTCCATGACTCTACACTGTGACTCTAGCTACCTTACTAGTGACTGACTTTGAGAGCCGCGACCTGCACCACCCATTGAGTTAAGACCAAACCTCCTTGCGGTGGTCCTTGGTGAAAACCAGGGGTGTGTTAGACACCACGCACCATTGTCAAGTTGCACCAAGTGCTAGCAAGTGAGCATCCTTTTCTTCTCATACCTTGTGACAATGGAAAGTTGGGGATAGGAGAGTCCCCAATGAGGTTAGATTTTCTGCAGAGACTCACATGATTTCACTAAGTGTGCGTCCACTTTCAATGCCCACAAAGCCACCTTGCAACAGTATTTCAAACAGCAGGTATGGCACCCAGGTGCTTATGTAAAACTACACTGCACATCCATGTCTTCTGCATAGCAATCATCATTTTCAACATATTCTGAATATACAGTGGAAGGTAGCTTGATCTGGTCTCCACTCTAGCATGGAGACCACAAGTGTAGGGTCCCCTGCTATAGTGAAAACCAGTCCCTGGCTGGTCAGCACTGGGCTAGTGTTTCCATGGGTAGAGGTGTCACATAAAATACTGTGCCTTCCCACCAGCATCTACCAGCACCATGCGTAAAAGCACTACAGGTACCCACAACTCAACCCCAGCAGTCTCAGTATATTAGATAGGGTCCCTAAGGCCTCTGCCTATACCAAGTCTAGAAGAAAAAATAAACCACATGTGCAATGTTAAAATATACTTTGTTGGTGTGTCATAGTCCAAATGGGATATAAAATGTTTTCTTCTTTCTTGATCCAAATTGTAAGGATAAATCCCCATAAGAATGGCTCACTCACTCATTCTCATTCTGAATGACCATTACAAAGTGATGAAGACAGGATTCCCCTTCCTCGCCAGCCAATTACATGTAACCAGAGAGATAAACTGCCTGTGATTGCCTGGCGGTGAAGGGAAGTTTCGGTTAATCTCAAACTTAGTCATTTCACAACTGTTGTTTATCCTTTTTTTTCCTTTGTCGGCCTAAGATGGATCAACAAAGAAGAATAATTTAAGATTTTATTTCCAATTTGAATTATGAAAAACGATGATTGTTTTATATTATATTTAATAAAGAGAGGTTTTAGGGAGTATTTTATTAAAATAAAGTTTATTTTAAAACTGTGTGTGTCACATACAGCCACCTTGTTTGGGGTCTGGGTCTACAGTTTCACTGCAGGATGTTGTGCTTGGGTCCCAAGGGCTTCCTTCTGTACTGGGCTAGGTTGTAGTTTAGATGCATGTGATGTCTGGTCGCAAGACCCGGACGTTCAGACAAATACAAAGGCAAAAAAAACATCAGAAAACTAATAGACCCCTAAGCCTAGGACTGATTGGGGTCCTATCATCTGCTAATAAGATGAAAATCCCTACGTCAATATGCTGTTATGTGATATTAAAATTTGGTAAATCAAACTTTTCTACAGATGCCTTTATAGATTCTGGAGCAAATAGCAATCTAATAGATATGGGTGTAGTAGATCTGTACCAGTCTCATTCCAGTGAAAACTATTGATGGGTCACCCATTGTTTCAGGTCCAGTTGGTAAAGAAATTATACCCTTGATCTTTGGACCACCACTGAATCATCAATAAGCCATTATCCTTGATGTAGTCCAGTTCCCAAAATTTCCCATTGTACTGGTGGTTCCTTGGTTATTGAAACATAACCCTAAAATTAACTAGGGTTTTTAAGGAAATAAAGTTTACTTCTGATTTTTACCACCGACATTGTTTCATTATGGTCTTTACAATAATTCTCTTTAGGTATGCCTTATGGTAGAATTCTATCTCGGAACCAGAATTTGCTACTTTGAAAGAATATATAGATATAAATTTACAGCGTGGTTTTAAACACCCTTCAACTTCACCAGCATCAGCACCTATTTTCTTCGTGGCCATGAAGGAATGGGGACTTATGGAGCCTTAAGTACTGTTGCCATTCAAAATCAATACCCGTTGCCTTTGATTCCAAGGTTGAGATCTGCTCCAATTATTACTAAATTGGATTTACTGGGAGCATATAACTTGGTCAGAATTCATCTGTGGAACGAGAGTCTTTCCATACTAGGTATGGACAATTTTAATATGGGGTTATGCCATTTGGTTTAATGAAATGTCTCAGAAACGTTCCATTTCATTGTGAATGTTATTTTTTATGACGTTGTTGATAAATTTATATTATCTACCTACATGACATCATTATTTATTAACAGACTCTAAGTGATTATAGGAATCATGTAAGGATAGTTTTGGAACGCTTATACGCTCATTAACGCCAAGTTAGAGAAATGCATTTTTGGGTCATGCCATCTCCACGTATGGCATTGTTGGATCCCCATATAACCAGCTATTCAAGACCTTTAAGATAAGTTATAAGTTCTTAGAATTCATTAAATCAACAACTTTAAGGAGGCCCAAAGTCGGCATAACACCCAAGCTGAAAAACATAGGAGACCTTCACAGATCTTTTACATTGGAGAAAAGGTATGACTCAACTAAAAACCCTCATTTAGGTCGTCCCTCACACAAGTTGACAGAGCACTTTGTTGGTTGGCAACTACCATGCATCAAATGAATACCATTTTTCATATCTCTCAAGTCAAGCCTACAGCCCCATTGACATCATCACAAACCTCTGCACTTCCACCAATTAAAATCCAGGGTCAGAAGGAATATATTCTTGAAACATGTTTTGATTCTCATTTATTTCACAAACAGCTGCAGTTTCTAATAAAGTGGAAAAGTTATCTTGGTAACCCCCTCATTAAATCATACTTGCCAACTCTCCCGGAATGTCCGGGAGACTCCCGCATTTTGCGAGAGTCTCACGGACTCCCGGGAGAGTGTGGCAATCTAGTGAAGTGGGCAGAATTAGGTCCCAAACGCTGCGATTCCCGGTGGCGGGTCCAAAATGACGCACATTTTGAAGGTCCGCCCCCCCATCACGCCCTCCTCCCCCGCAGGCTCCCAGATGCCAACATTTCAAAGTTGATAAGTATGCATTAAATGCATGCTCCTAAATTAGTGGAAGAATGTTTTCTTCAGTACCTGAATATGTCAGGAGCACCTTTAGGGTGACTTGTGAGGAACGGGGTACATACTGCCGGTTTATTATCAAACTTAATTATACTGAATTTTCTGGCGTGGCAAACTTATGAATATATATATCAAATCAATATAAACTATGAAAGTTTATATTTTATAAGTGCTGTATTTTAAATGGTGTATAATACTATTTTATTATTGTTTTCTGTATGTTTGTTAAGTTTTTACAAATACATATATACATTGTAAAGGTACTTTAAAAAACATCATGTACAGAGACAATAGATAACAATTATTACATATTTTGCCCACCTTTTGCTGATGTCTCTAATACTGAATTTATTTAATTTGGTGTCCCTGGGTCTCAGCCACCCGAGGCATGTAGTTTGCTTGTTGTGTGGCTTTGTGTGTTGTGCTAAGTACTTGTCAAAAAGATATGATATATGATATAAAGTGCCACTGAGTTCAAAAAGCATCTAATGTCACAAAATGTGTTTTTTACAAGGTAGAACAACTTTCTGGGCATCTGTTTATAACAGTTCCTACTCATACTTGCCAACTCTCCCGGAATGTGCGGGAGACTCCCGCATTTTGCGAGAGTCTCCCGGACTCCTGGGTGAGTGTGGCAATCTCCTGAATTCTGCCCACTTCACTAGGACGTGCCCCATTTCCTAGTGAAGTTGGCAGAATTAATCCCAAACGCCGCGATTCCTGGTGAATTGTGGCGTTTGGCCCCGCCCCCGCTGTCAAATGACGTGATTTGTGTCATTACATCACAGGGGGTGCAGCCGAAATGACACGATTTTGGCCGCCCCGCCCCCTCACGCCCACCTCTACTGGCTGGCTCCCGGAAGGGAGCTGAAGAAAGTAGGTAATTATGTTCCTACTGTGTAATAGAAAAAAAAATGTACCTCTTACTAAAATTATTAGCCATCTCTTAACCACCTGGTGCTTTTTATGTTCTATTGTATTAAAAAAAAATGTGAAGCACAATCATAACAAAATGGCATTGCTCTCTTTTTAAGCTTTTTGATTCACATTCAAAGGGAATGTTAGACTGCATGAAATAGAAAATACTTTTAGTATAAAAAAATGTTTTGACTAGATCTAACATAAATGTTGAATGTCTAAAACAGGGTTTGCAACCTTTGATGGCTGAATATCAAGTTGGATGTAGTTAAAAGATTTCTCCACCAACAGGAGACATCTAAGAAACAATTGACAAGTGATTGGACTGCAGATTTGGCTAGCCAGTCCTGAGCCTTCATCCTCTTGAGACAACAGCTTTTTCAAATCTTCTGCAGCCTGAACTCTGTCAAATATAGTATGTATCACTCCACAGTGTATACTACATCTTTTTATTAATAATACCCTTTTTACTTTTCGTTTAAAAACTGTTGCATAATAGGTTCTTTATAACAATCCATCATAAAATAAAGTGCATGATTAACTCTCCCCCCCCCCCCCCCATAATGTCAATGCTTGGTTTAACAGTGATAGATTTAGTTTTTGAAATCTCCATTTGTTGCTGTCAGTGTTTCTTCTAATTTTTTAAATGTATATATATATATATATATATATATATATATATATAAATATATATATATATACACATATATATACATTTACTGTGACACGGGCATCCTTCCGGTTACGTGCACACAAACAACTTCTTGCTTTGAACTTTGATGTATTTGTCAGGATGGCAAAGGGATTCATAACATAAAGTTCCACACACTTTCTTGTGATGCCAATGCTAAATTAACAGAGACCAGTTCCCTAGACACCTGCCAACTTATTCAGCTTCGGTCACCCTGAACAATTAAAAACTCAGTCTTAAATATTTTAAACAGCTCCCACAGCCCTTGCTTGATAGACAGGTGACACTCCTACCTTGTCTTTATAAAGGAGTTCTCAGCAGGTGCTCTGTTTGACTAGCTTCACTGCAGACACACTCTGTGTCTCTTAGGCCTCAATGCAAGTAAACATGTTGATAGATGTTGGGTGGGCCTATAAATGGGGTGATATCATCTATAATATAAATGCTTAGTGGCGTGTGTTAGTCTGTCTGTGTGTGTGTGTGTGTGTGTAAAAAATAAAACCAAGCTGCAGCGCCACCTGCTGGGCGGAGTTATACACTGACCTACTAAATTCTTAGTGTGTGTGGAAAAAAAAATTCAGAAAGGGCTGAATTTTGGTATACTAAAATGTTTTTAATTTGTTAATTTAATTTGTTAATTGTTAAAAGTGTTTATAAAGATTTTAAAAAAATATATATATATTTCTTGAAGGAGAAGTGACAGTTGGGAGTGGTTGGTGGTTGCCGGGGGTGACAGTGGGGAGTGGTTGGTGGTTGCCGGGGGTGACAGAGCGAGAGGAGTGTGATACTCAGGACCGCTGAGAGAGATCCCTGTGTCTGGATAGACATCTGGATAGATGTGGGGATGAAAATGAAGGATGAGGTGATGGAGAAGAGTGATGAGGTGGTGACATGTGGACAAAACCACGTTAAAAAAGGGCGCTTACGTCGGGAAGTAACGCTCTTCCCCTGAGGAGGCCTGGGCTAGGGCCCAAATGCATGACAAGAACCTTTTTAACACCTTAAGTAGCTTGATTTGACTAGAATGCACGAGTATCATGCACGGGTTAACTTGTTAGTTATAAGTATCAAATGACGCATTTATCTAAGTATTTACTTTGTAGTTTTAGCTTATAAAAGATGCTCAAAATTTATTAATAATTGCCATTGTTCATTTTGAATTGAATGGTTTGTACTGTACGTACAAATAAACTGAGCATAATCTGAAGAGTCTTTTTCCATGAATTATTCCATAACATTTTATGGAGGTCAGTCATGTGGATTTAGAATGAACAAAAGGGAAGGTGGGAAGAATATCTGATTCCTCCAGAAAAAGCCCCTTTTTACTAAAGAACATTGCAATATAAGTGAAAAAAATATATAAGCTTCCACTAAAAGAGAATCATATGTACCTGTAATAAAACAGCTCCAATAAGGGTTATAACTACAGCTGGTGGAAATATATGGTCCATCCGTATCCCAGGCACTAAAACTAAATTAAAACAAATTGTGTAGGAATGGTTTGGGCACAAGGAAAATTGTGAGCATGTTCTGAGTAAACTAGACAACACATATAAAACATGTCAGCCCACATAACAGTATATTATTCAGCTATTCACTGCACTTCTCACAGACACTGAAAGGGAAGAGCTTTTTAAAGAAGTAGAAAAATGTTTGTCTGAGGAGGACATTCCTCCTGATCAGTGAACAAAAATTGATTCGGCATGGGAGATATTTAAAACCAGCTTTATAAAAGTATTCCACTTTAAACCAGACTGCTCTCATACAATGGGAATTAAACAGGAGTGCAATGAATCAATGAGAGAGTTTTATGAGCGGTTTTGTCAGGAAGCTGAACATTATGGTGGTTTAACTGCAATTTTAGCTGAAGAGGGTGTGCTTGAAGTCCTCATGATACGGACATTTTTGGACGGACTCATACCAAACATGGACCAAACCAAGAAGTCCCCTATGGAGAGATAACAAACTTCATAAAACTGTCCAAAAGGCAGAAGCACATGAGGATAATATAATACACAATTAAAGCAGGCTCAAAGGCAAGCTGCATTTTACACAGAATAAATGAAGGAATGTCCAGTTAAGCTCTGTACATGATGCTTCAGACAAGACACAAGGGTTTAGAACTAATTTTGATAAGTCTGCTTTAATTTGTTACAATTGTCAGAAAACGGGTAATTTTGCAAGAAAATGCGCAAAGCCCAAAAGGAAAAGACCTCATCAGAATAAGACTCACCAGGATGAGCAGGAGGAGGAGTGATGACTACCTAAAGACACGCCTGTATTGAAAATGCCGCTTATAGAGTGCATATCCCAAGAGCCCACAATTCATTTAATTGTACAAGGAAAAATGCAACACATTCTTGTAGATACAGGTGCCACAAGATCTTTAATATCTGAAAATCAAAAATACCCACTAACTGAAAATGTAACACATGCTGTTGGTGTGGCCAATAAAGTAATGCCTTTAAGACAGAGACAAAAATTACCTGTGATGATAGTACCCATTACAAGTGACCATTCTTTCCTTTTAGCTGCTGATGCACCTTCAAATTTATTAGGCAGGGATCTACTTTGTAAATTAGGATGCTGTAACAAACTTATCTGCTCCCTGCTCCAGTGCCATCCCATTCATGCCATTCTCTGCACTTCCGGGTAGCGGGTCACATGACCCATCTGTTGGGGTAGATGTTTTGAATGACCTTCACTAATTAGACACCACGCTGACACTCAGCCTGTCTCAGTGCAACACTGTTACTGTGCATCTGAATCCCTTCCTTGTTGAACTCTTGTTATTCTACCCTGCTTCCTGTGAGTGTGTGTCTGCTAGATTCTCTGTGTACCATTATCTGCCTGTTTGAGCTTGAGCTGATCTCCTGTGTGTCGAACTTGGTTTGTCTGACTACGCTTTGCTGGATCACCTGTGTACCAATCAAGGCTTGTCCGACTATGCATTGCTGGATTACCTGTGTACCAATCAAGGCTTGTCCGACTATGCATTGCTGGATCACCTATGTACAGAACTAGGCTTGTCTGACTACACATTGCTGTATCACCTGTGTACCGAACTTGGCTTGTCTGACTACGCATTGCTGAATCACCTGTGTACTGAACTAGGCTTGTCTGACTACGTATTGCTGGATCACCTGTCTACCAAACTTGGCTTGTCTGACTACGCATTGCTGTATCACCTGTGTACCGAACTTGGCTTGTCTGACTATACATTGCCTAATTACCCGTGTACCATATCCTAGCCTGTCTGACTAGTCTCTGTCGGACCACCCATGTACCAGTTCCAAGCCTGTCTGACCTTTCTGTGCCAGTTATTGCTTGTTCCTGATTTCAGTCCTCATAGGAGTCTCAGATTTACTTCCTGAAATTCTCCATCATTCCTCTTATGGCCTGGTATTACATCTTGAGGCAGTCCAGAGGGCTGCAACCTGTGGGTTCCTGGCAGCAAAGTCCATGCTGCCTCACGGCGGTTCTTGGTGAATACCGAGGAATCCGTTAAGACTCTGCGCCTCTGGTTTACTAGTGCCAATTGGGATTGACACAGGTACCGTTCGGAGTTGTAACAGATGCACTGTATACTGAACAACAGACATTGTTACCAGTGCATTACAAGATTACTCTGGTAGAATCGATAGTATATTTATTTCTAGTTCAGTTATCAAAGGAGATGTTCCAAATGCTTGATACTGTACCAGATAAGTTATGGGCTAAAATCTCATATGATGTTGGCAAAATGCAGACAATTTACTCAAGTACAAGTAAAACTAAAGCCTGGAGCAGTCATTCCCAGCAGACTGCAATTTCCACTATAATCAGAAGCAGAAAAGGGTGCTTTTCCTGTAATTAAGGAGTTGCTTGAAAAGCAAGTATTGCTAAAAACAAAGAGAACAGAGCGCTGCCAACACACAAATATATCCCATTATAAAGAGTGGTGGTTGTGGTTATAGGCTAATTCAAGATCTAAGGGCAATCAATTCAGCGGTTAAACCCTTGCACCCAGTTGTCCGTAACTGGCAACAATTGCAATTCAGATACCTTCCCAAAGCACACATTTTTCGATAATTGACTTGTGTTCTTCTTTTTTCAGTATTCCGATACACCCATACAGCCAAAACCTTTTAACATTTACATACAGAACCATGCAGTAGACTTGGACCAGAATTCCCCAAGGTTTTTTAAATTCTCCATGTATTTATAGTCAGGTGGATCCATTTTGATTCAATATGTTGATAATTTGATGCTATGTTCATCTAACTACACTACATCACTCTCAGACACAAAAGCACTGCTTAATTTCTTGGCAAAAAATGGACACAAAGTTTCTAAAGACAAAATACAATTATGTCAAGAGAAAGTCACATACATTGGACATTGCCTCACACAAGGTTTTAGGTGTCTCTTACCAGAAAGACTGAAGGCTATACAAGACATTGAATTAACCATTAAAAAGAGAAAATTAAGATGGATTTTGGGGTGTTACCAGGTACTGCCACCATTGGGTACCAAATTGTTTCCAAATTGCAGCTCCCCTGTATGATTTAATGTAACCACTGTCCCTGAGACTCTTGTAGATTCTCCAGATAATAAGGTTGCATTTGAAACACTGAAAAATATATTGCTCAGTGGTCTTGCCCTGGGAAAATCAAATTATGACATGTCCTTTTCATTATTTTGTCATGATTATGATAAACACGCCACTGGTGTGCTTAATCAAAAATACGGGAATGATCCCAGACACATAGCATACTACATTGCACAAATAGATCCAGTAGCCAAATGATTTCCAGTCTGTTTCAGAGCTATAGCAGAAGCAGCGCTTAGGGTTGCCAAAATCT
This sequence comes from Mixophyes fleayi, assembly GCF_038048845.1. Taxonomy (NCBI): domain Eukaryota; kingdom Metazoa; phylum Chordata; class Amphibia; order Anura; family Limnodynastidae; genus Mixophyes; species Mixophyes fleayi. The sequence goes on along the minus strand of NC_134402.1, from coordinate 367,268,152 downwards.
GCAGCTATTGTATTAGTATGCCCCCTAAATGTACATATACCTCATGCAGTAGCTACATTGCTAAATTGTGAGAAAACTAGACATGTCACCACTGTCTGTATCACAAACTGGAAACTGGCATTAATACTACCCCAAAACATACAGATATTACTTTGTAATGTTTTAAACCACGCTTCACTAATGCCTATTGGTGAAACTGATGAGTTTCAGAGAAAGGAGTGAGGGCTTACTGAAAATAGTATTGAAAATTCACATGATTATTTGTTATATGTTGAGTAGCAAACATTGCCTAGACTTGATTTACGTTAAATTCTGCTTAATAACCTAGACTTAACGTATTATGCAGATGGAAAGCTGTCATAAGCAAACAGAAACAGGTGCAATGCAGTCAGATGATGCTGTAGCGGATGATGTTAAAACTGTATACTCATCACCAGCACATTCTGCACATATACCACCACCACATTCTGCACAATTAGCTGAACTCAAATCATTAACATTAACATTCTGTCAGCTAGCAGAAAATAAAAGTGTTAATATTTATACAGACTTCCACTATGCATTTGCCGTTGTTCATGACTTTGGGGACATCTGGAAACAAAGAGACTTTTGACTGCAACAGCTTCACCTATTGCATGTGCAGAAGCAGTTATTTGCAGCACCAAATTGCTGTCATTAAATGTCAAGCATACGTGACAGGATATAATAAAGTTACCAGGGTTAACTACAGAGCAGACATTGCTTCAATAGCAGCTGCACAAATTTAAATTGAAAAAAAACCAAGCATGTAATATACAAAATGTTGTTTGTTTACGTGATGTGCAATCATTAATTTAAATGCAAACAGTTTGTAATTACAGGTAAGAACCAAGTGGCAAAATGTAGGTTGCTCACAAGATGAGCTTGCCATGTGGCGCAGCTCTGAAGGTAAACCTGTCAACCCCAAATCACTCTTGCAAGCATTATCACAAATGTTCCATGGATTGACCCAAGCAGGTGATATGGCCATGATCAGTCTGATTTGTACCTGGGTTCACCTCACTGGCAACCAAATTCTGGGCTTCTTGCATTATCTGTTTACAGAGCAATGCGGGTAGACCAGTTAATACAACATTTTCCACAGGCAGAGGGTCCTTTCCAAATTTTACAGATAGACTTTATTCAACTTTCAAAAGTAAGGATGTTGCAATATGTGTTAGTCTGTGTGGATGTATTTTCGGGGTGGGTTGAAGGTTTTCAAGTTGCCAAGGCAACAGCCTTAATTACAGCAAAGAAATGTGTACAAGAGTTTGTGTGCAGGTATGGCATACTATATGTTATATCCTCAGACCAAGTTACTCATTTTACTAGACTTGTGTTTAAAAAGATGTGTGAATTAATTAGAATCACACAGCAATTACACAACTCTTATCACCCACAGTCAAGTGGGAAAGTAGAAAGGTACAATGGGACAATTAAAAACATGCTTTCAAAAATATGCAAAGCAATAAGGTTACTGTTGTCGGAAGCACTGCCATTAGTATTGCATTCAATTAGGATCACACCCAGAGGGCCATTGAACATTTCCCCATATGAAAACCTGTTTAGAAAATTACCTAACATTGTTTCAGCTTCCACACATGAACAAAGTAAATCAAATGATCTAACTATGAAATATTTGAGTTCACGTAGCAATCATCTGAAGATATTTCAAGCTGCTGGCACGCTACTTTTTACAGTGCAGTGCCTGTCATAATATACAGAGAGGGGATGAGGTAATGGTCTTGAATTTCCTGAGATCTGTTGGGAAGGGCCTTATCAAATCCTGTTGACAACACCTACAGCTGTTAAAGTCAAGGAAAAATGTCCATGGATTCACATCTTTCATTGTAAGAACTTAAAATCTCCCGAAAAAATTGCGCCAGAAAATGCACATTTCATTTAAAAAGAGGAAGTGAAACTCAAAATTGAGAAGTTCTTACAGATAAATTCTGGACTTCTTGTCGGCACACTCAAAAAGCAACAAGTGAGTGATATTTGTATTCCTATTGTCATAATACTGTAGCGCTCACCAACAGCAGAGACTCTGATTTAACTGGGCTGAGGCCTAAGGTGGAGCTCTGTGAATAGAAAAGCTGATAAAATGGATCCTCTTAAATTGTTTCGACAAAATAATCCTGAAAAGTAATTGTTTATATTCATATGGGTGTGGGCTATAATTGCAAGGGTAGTGTTTATAACCATTGATGTTACAGTTATAGTTATCTATTTGATAAATGATACAAAAATATCCAAGGCAATTCTATAACACTTTAATCATAAAAATATTAGAACATTTTGACCAAGATATATATATAAAAGTCACAAAAGAAAAGACAAATAGTGCCTCACGAATTCACGAGGCTGCTCCATACTACTGTATAAATTGTTATAATGGAAGATTTAATATGCTGCAAAGATAGAAATACTAGATGAGAGCATTTTTTTATCTACATTAGATCTGACAAATACTATAGAGCATGAAATTACTGGCTCCAAATTAGATACTAGTATGAATAAAGAATTTTTACAATTAGAAACTCTCTTGAAAAATGAAGTGAGGCATTCTATATTCCTGCAAAAATATATAGAGATTTATAGAAAATACCCAGAGGTTTTAGGATTATTAAAAAATCCTCAATGTATGATAATCCAGATTTGACAGCTGAGTGGGAAGAAACCCTAGATAAATGTTCAATAGATCTGATGTGGATTTTGATTAAATACAGAGAAAATAAAGTGAAAAAACTACTGAGGAAATTGAAGAAACTAGAGATATTTTGACGCAATTTAAGGATTTCCTCACTAGAGATAGTCAAATCAATAAGCAGTTAGAAGCATATGAAAAAGAGATTGTGGGAAATAAAAAACAAAAATTATCTAGAGATTTTACATATTATAAAAATGATAGAATTAAGACCTATAATAAGAAAAGTTCTCAGAGGATGATATAACCTAGTAGGGATTATAGAAGTAAATATCCCTACACTCACAAACAGGAGTACCTTTTTATCACCTCCAAACGACCAGATTAGGAATAGAAAGAGAAGTTTTTATTATGATAAAGAAAAGCCTGATTTAGATAGAAGACACATGAAGCCTCCCTCACCCAGAGATGACTATAAAATAAAAAAGAAGGATGGTTATCATCAACTAGGGGCTAGACCAAAATACCAGATAGAAACTCCAAAAAATGATTTTTTTAGAGAAGGAGGATATATGGGCCCCCAACCTATATCGGAATCGCTACCAGGTTTTTACATCCAAGACCCCGAAAAGATTAAGAGATCAAGAGGCAAGAGAGGGGGAAAGAAAGTCCAAAAGACATCAACTAGTATTGTTATGTTTACAGAAACCTCGGCGCTGTCGACATGAGTAAAATAAGCAATTTATTGATGTACAACACAAAATAGTAGGTTCTGGCCAGAACAATGTCGTTAACAGGTAAATGACAATTACCAAAAGATTGCTGGTATTTCCAAATATGCAATCTCACAATAAAAGCTTCTATGGTTAAAGACAATAAAACAATAGTTCACCTGATAGTAGTTCCCAAATCAATCTTGCAATTAATGCTTATAGAGTTGTAAACAATCTAACAATAGTCCACCTGCGATAGAGTGGAGGCTATTGCATACAGCTGGGTTGGTTAAAAGTATCACAACGATCCGCCCATTGTAAACCCTTTGATCTGGGTGGAGGTATTCCAGTTCAAAAACGTGCCAGAGTCTTCCACACTTGGTAAACAGATATTCAATTGTAGATCACATCAATAGGTGATGCGGAGAAAACTTTTTGTCAAACAAGTGAATCGAAACACTTTCATTCCAGCTTCCAGTGGACACTATCCACCCTGGTTGAAAAATATACCAAAAGGCCAATTTATGCGCCTTAGGCGCAATTGTTCGGATCAACATGTATATAGAACACACCCCGAACATTGAGGGAAAGATTCCTAGACAGAAACTATGATGAAACCTCTGTAGATAAAGCGCTGGAAGAAAGCGATCAACTAGACAGAAAAACGTTGCTCTGTCCTAAAGAGAAACCATCTAAAACCAATCCAATTTCAATCATAACTCAATACAACAGTCAATCCAAGAATTTTGAAAAAATCATCCGGAAACATTGGCCAATTCTCAAGAAAGGTGAGAAATTGGCACCCTTCCTTTCAGAACATCCCACCTTTGTCTATAGGAAAGCACCTAACTTAAAAGACCAACTAGTGTCTAGCTGCATACCAAAGGCAGATTCTATCGCCAAAACCACGTGGCTAAAGGAAGACACCAAAGGTTTCTTTCATTGCCACAGATGCATAGCTTGTAAGACAACAAGATGTGGATCTACAAAGCCCACTAAAAAATTCTGTTCATTTGTCACTAAGAAGGAATACGAAATTTAAGACAAACTCACATGTGACACTGTTGGAGTTATATATTTACTCGAGTGTCCATGCGGACTGCAATATATAGGCCGAACGATTTGCAGCCTAAAAGTGAGAGTATCTGAACACATCAGAAACATCAACAAACAGTTGGAAACACACAGTGTCTCAGCTCACTTCGCCACTCATCACAATCATGACCCCACATTGCTCAAATACACTGGCATCAAAAAGGTGAAAAAATACTGGAGGGGGGGAGACCTAATCAAAACCATATCAAAAGAGGAAGCTAGATGGATCTATAACCTTCAGACCCTTCACCCTAAGGGGCTAAATCTAGACTTCGATTTGGGTACCTTTATTTCTGATAAGTGAGCCCCACATGTAAATTACCTCCACATTGGTGCATTTCATGATACCTTACCCTTCGCATTTAGAGAAGCTCTGTCACCCATGCCCTAAGTTTTCCCTATTTTTATGTGATCTCCCCAGTATCACTATTAGGATATTACTATTACAACAGGAATATCTACTATCTACCCCCAATTTGCCCTCTACCCATCTACTAACTCTCTTCCATCATAACACATTGAGCAAGATTTGTGGCCACTATGGCCACATACACATCCTCCCATTCCATTCTAGACATGGTAAAAATAATAAGTTAATGCACAGATCTTGCATTTATCTTTCCATTGACCTTTAAATATTAAAATCATCGATCTGTCGTATGTTAAACATAAGACCTGACTACACGATTATTTTATATTCTGAGAGGCATGTTGGTGTCAGTAGCTGAGGGAGAGTACTGACATTGGATTGCTATTTGGAGGTCTCTGGGGTACCTCTTTGGTAAGTTAGCTCTCAATTTAAAAACACATATGTATGGCCTAAATATATGGGACTCTCATTGTTTAGAGTAGGACCACCCTATTAGCAAAAGCACCTTGGCGTGGTGGGTGGCTTCAACATACATTTGCAAATGTGTGCAACTGAGACTTTTGCATTTTTATCTACAGTAGAAATAGCAGATCTGTTGCTGGCTATAGCAGTGTGCTGGGGGGATTTGTCTCTGTTTTTTCCTTTTAGGATAACCCCACCCTTTCATGCACCTGTTATAGCCTATAAATTGATTTGAGCAACTACCAGTTTTGTACACGATTATTTTCGTCAGTCTCGCCATGAGTAGACACACTATGAAATTGCTTATTTATTCTAATGAGCTCAATCTGCAAATTTTACAATCGGACAAATTACCATACACCAATTAGTAAATGCATGGAAGCACTTTACTATGGGAATTACCAATATGAGCAATATAATCCGCATAATTTATGCGCATATTTATATAAATTTGCACAATGTAAACGCATGAATGTAAGCAATAAAGGATTTTACAATTACCATAGATTACTCAATTAATGCCTGAAAGGGGTTTACTATGACAATCATGTAAAAGAGTTATACAATCTATCTATATATTCTATGTAATTAATCAAGTAATCAACTGCACTTAGTGTAACCGGAAATACTAATAACAGCTTTCATATATGTGTTTCTATTTACGTGAGCAACCCAGCACACAGGGTAACAGTGTCAATCAAAATTAAGCCTTTCTCCAGATTGGACACTATAGACACTTGATCACTACTTATACCCCATTCATACTGCACCAAAAACCCGGGTTTTTGCAGAGGCACGCTGAAAAACCCGGGTCTTGGTGCAGTATGAATAGTCCAACCACAAAATCCCGGGTCTAAAATCCCGGGACTTAGACCTGGGATTTTGCAAGGGGTAATTTCCGGGTTGGACCCCGCTCGCCTGCAGTATGAATGGTGCAACCCGTGTAATTCCCGGGTCTCACCATTCATACTGTAAAAAAAAAAAATGGCAAAGTGTAAAAAAATTATTTTAATTAATAAAAAATACATAACAAATGTTTACTTAACTTATTTTCAGCCAGCGGTGTCTCCGGTGCGTTGCCAGCTGTCAGGGGGACCTCTGGGTACTAAAATGACATCATTTCTAATGGACTAGGGTCGGGCAGGTGCAGTATGAACCCGTCCGACCCGGGAATCTTCTTATCTATACTGCCCTGTGCCTCGGCAATATCCCGGGTTAACAACCCGGGATATTGCCAGGGCGGCAGTATGAAAGTGGCATTAATGAACATCAGTACACACTCTGCTTTATCCCTGAGGAAGCCCGCCGAGCGCGGGGGAAACGCGTTGGATTAACTGACACAAACAGCTTATCTTTTATTCACCATTATTGTATGGGCAGGTCTGAAGCTGCTCCATTCATCTATTCATTTAGCCACACATCACTGACTCCTTGCCGCTGCAGCGCTGAAGTGAACCGCCAGCCTGTTTAGCTACAAGCAAGGAAACCAGCAACAGCCGGGACGTCAGGACTTGTCTGCACAGGCGCGCACTAAGAAGGGAGACATCACCACTTCCCTTTTTTTTTTCGGCTGTGTGGACCATGCACTCTCATGGATTTACAGTGCCATAAATGCAGTATTGTTATAGGAAATTTAATTTGTGAGGCACTATTTGTCTTTTCTTTTGTGACTTTTATATATATATATCTTGGTCAAAATGTTCTAATGTTTTTATGATTAAAGTGTTATAGAATTGCCTTGGATATTTATGTATCATTTATCAAATAGATACTATATGTATCATTTGATACACATTTTATGAAGTCTCATTTCAGCTCTGTATGTCTTTTTCTATAGCAATTTTTCCATATTGGGATTTGCACCTATCCCTATACAGCTGTGATTTCTGTGATTTCTGATTTCATATTGAGTGTGGAAATACTGTTTTAGCGCCAGGTGACATTTTGTTTTTGTGACAGTTATAGTTATGCATTGCTGTCAAGCCAATACATCAATTATGAAAGAAGATACAAAGGAAGGAGTGTTGGCAAGGTATTTCTCTGTAATGAAAGCGTAGGAAATGAAAGAGCATGCTAATAAATGTCATGCCTTACTCCTAATTGAAATGTACATGTGTAAGTATTGTGGACAAGTTCCTGAAAAAAGGTTTGTTAAATGGAGTGTTTACATTGGGTGAAAGAAAGGAGAAATGCAAAAGAAAGTTGAAGAAATTGTGATGACAAATTCAGTATTAGACATGCATAGTAAGATTGCTTAAATGCAAGTGGTTGTTGGATATGTACCCATTTACCAACAAGTGCCAAATCAGGCATACTACTGGTGGCTCATTTTGTTATAGGAAAGGATGTAAATAAGATGGACTGGACATGAGCTTCCCTTGTTACTGAGAAAGTGTATAGGCAGCAGGAATACATAAAGTGTAGAAACTAAACAAAAATGGGGGAAGCTTCCCGATAAGGCCTATGCCCAACCTACCCCTGCCTACCAACATTGGTCTCTCCGTCACACAGACATGGCCACACCCATGGGGATGAGCCTAGTACTTTTAAAGGCTGCTGCATCCGCTCTTCCCCTCCCCTTCATTGCCCTACACACCAGAGTGCATGAGACGGCACCAGTTCACCTTTGCTCTGCCATGCAGAACAGCAGAGAACATGATGTCCCCTAACTTTCCCACTGATCGGGACAAAGCTCTTCTGATCGGAACGGCGGGACAGAGCCATTAAATCAGGACTGTCCCGCTATATCGGGATGGTTGGGAGGTATGCTCTTACCTTCTATACACGCTGGGTTAAAATGCACTGATTATTATATTTTTCAGCCATCTGCATCTCACTTTCTGACACAAGTTTCTGTGGTGGAAAAACTTCAGTAGCCAATTTTGTAAATGGTCAGAACAATCCTATTATATAAAAGCATAAAATAAAAATATAATATAATATATTTGTTATTGTGCCAAAAGTTGTTATTTCTTAGGGATGGCTCCCCTCGCTACCCATAAATAACCGTTTATATGCCTTAAAAAACATTTGTTTATGTATTTATTACACACATGTGCAGTGCATCATAAATTTCAGCCTAACAAAACAATATCATTGTTATGAAAATATTTAGAATAGAAAACATGTATATTGTATATTTAAAACTATGCCCACTGCTGTTCGCAGGTCACCAGATTTACTCTGTGAATCATGTTTGACATTACAGCACAGACACTAAAGTTATTTAATACTAATAACTTTAATCACTTTCAATTCTACAACAATGAATACAAGTGTACATATAAGAGTCAAAATACATGTAATTAACCCTTTCACTGCAAAATCATTCTTACATGAACTGCATTATTGGGCATTCCTATTTTCTGCTCCATTGTATCTTTGAATAAAACCATAGTCACTCAGTCATTAATAATTACAATAGAAAGAGCACTGGCCAGTAGTACTGAGGAACTACTGTGATAGCCAAGGAAGTTGTTTGGTATTTGTATGTATATTGGGTGCTGACCAAGTATTGTCATTTCTATCAAATATATCTGTAAATTCTCACTATGACACAGAAATAGAAGGCAACTAAAGCGTCCTACTGCAGATAAGCTTTATTAATACACAAATTTAATCTCAAGGAAAGCTTTGTATGGAAACCACATTACTTACAATACAGCAAATGGCATCCCTCCTAGGATAATTTATACATCACAGCTTGCAGGCTGGACAGAAGCAAGATGAACACAGAGGAAGCCAAACCACATATTTCTTCACTTGCCATGCCTTAATGTACATAATTATTTTAATGATTCTCAGAAATACTTGTTATTTTAAACAGCCAGTATCGATGCCTCGGGATCAAAACAGCATTAAGGAAAGCAATCAGGTGTGCAGCATTGCAATTTGTAATGTACACTGTGTAAGCAAAAAACAAAGGAAAAGAAAGCTCAAGAAGCAAAACATGAAATGCAATGAAGCAAGTGAAAAGATACATGTCAGACACATGTCTAAAATTATGCAGATAAAACATTACACAAGGTTTTGCCATTTAGATCAACCTGTTTCTACCCACCATATATACATGTATGAATGGAGCAATGTATGAAAACTTAAGCAATGTAATAACAAGTTCAAGCTGTTGTGGATGGCCTCATACCAGTAAGCAGGGTGTGAAAGTCCCACTGATGTGGCCAGCAGTGCCAGATTAAGGGCTTTGTTTGCCAGGAGCTGAAAAGTATCACAGTCCTATCATGTGGTGCATGAAAGTATGGGTGTATCCTTCTGGAATTTCATATGGTTTTCGCACCCAGTAGAACTAATAACAATTACCATTTCAAAGACAATTAATCAATAAAGCACAGTAACATCAGAACAATATGCAATGCAACCTGTCAACTGATTTTTGGTATGCTGAGCATAACCACAACATCTGATAACAAAGATTCCTGTTACAGCAAATTCTTCAATATAGCAAATGGACACCATTATCATATCCAATAAACAATCATCTTTACAACCAGAAAACTATTATCAGTATATCATGCAGACTGCAGAATTTGATGACCAATACACTATGCAGAACCCCAATATCTGATAATTGGTGTTCCTTTTGCAATAAATGACATCTATTACACTTTACAGTCAATGTGCACCTTCATTATTTTCTTTAAACAGTCACCATCATCATACCCAGCAAGTCTTGTATTTTTCACACATTAATTAGCAAAAGAATACTCATATTCCTAACCTAGGCATAGATAGCTATATACCGACACTAAGAATATGAGAATTCATACGCAAATTAATGTGTACAGAAAACAACCAAATTAACAGCTATACATGCAGTGATACCCTCATTGATATTGCACAGAAATACATCATTGCCATTCATATATTACACAATGACATTCCCAACTGCCATATATTGTGAAGATATCTGAGAGATATCCCACATTGAAATATAGCAGATATAGCCTATTTCCATTCATATATTGTGAGGATATCTCTATATATTGCACAGATATACCCCACAGTCCCATCTATATATATCACAGGGATACCGCCAGACATATATTGCAGTATATAGCTAGTCATATATTGCACAAAAAAATCCACACTGCCAATCTTATATTGCAACGATAACCATCAGTTGCCGCCATATGTTGCAGAGATAATTTTATTGCTGATCAAATATTTTTCATAAATACCCCGCATTGATAATCATATACTGTACAGCGGTAACCACATTGAAGTCATATATTACAGAGAGAACCTTTAGAGCCAGTCATATGTTGCATATAGATTACTCTTTTGCTAATCATATATTGCAATGAAATACCCACATTGCCAGCCATATACAGCAGAATTAGCTATTTTGGTCACATTTAACAATGACAACTATTGCCAGTCATATATTGCACAGTGATAATTCATATGGTCAGTCAGATATTTTCAATGCCACCTATATATTTATGTATTTCACTTAAAAAAAATACACATAAACTGAGAATGTCAGTTGATATGAAATTGATATTTCAAATTTCAGCAATGGTATCAGCATAAGGAATAAGAAAATGGCACCTGGATGCCTCATTTGGGTGATAGTCTAATAAGTACTGGTGTTTGAAATACTGATAGATCTGATGTAGTCAGGGCCGGTGCTAGGGTCCACGGCACCCTAAGCATTTTTAAAAAAGTGGCGCCCCCCGCCTGCAAAAATCGCCGCCCCCCCCCCACAAAAATCACCGCCCTCCTCCCTCCTCCCTTCTCCCTCCTCTCCTTACCTTGTCTCACCACCGCCGCCTCTCTGCTCCGTCTCCTCCCCTCCACTCACTGACACTAGTAAGTGGAGGGGCGGAGACAGAGCAGAGAGGCGGCGGTGGTGACAAAATAGCCTCTTCCCCCCTCCCCGTGCATCTGATGCTGTGCGGCGGCCGTGACAGGTATGGTCAGCGGTCGCCGCACAGTTTTAAAGTCTTTTATTATTCTGTGGCGCCCTCCAGGCGCCCTCCAGAGCCCGGCGCCCTAGGCAAGTGCCTAACCTTGCCTAATGGGAGCGCCGGGCCTGGATGTAGTTGCACTCACTGTGTAGGAGCAAGGCCAATTTTCCAAAAGTGAAATCGAAAGTCATTCCATAGTGCTTTCAGCAGTAAAGTCACAATGCTATACCCAAATGTAGTCCCATTTGTCCAAATAGCAATTTGAAAATAAATAATTGTATGTTGAGAGCCTAAGTTTCTTATCTGGATACTCCGGTGTCCTTAGGTCCGTCCGTAATTACAAACGTGTTTGCTGAGGTCAGATGTGTTACCTGGGGAATTGAGTAGTTGTAGCCGTGTCTAAAACTGTATTGCGCATGCGGCAATGTGCATGAAAGCCGTTCACTGCTCCAATGCTTTGCAATTCAAAGTGGTTTACATCTATTTAACAAGATTTTTGGAAAGCTCACTTTGTACAGAAAATCCCTGAGGAAGTCATTTTGTGTGACGAAACGTATTGAATAACACAGCTACATATCATCATCATCAACAATAATTCTAACTTTGTCATGCATTGGAATTATTAGAAAACATCCTGAAAGCCAATATTAAGCTTTGTTTACAAATATGACTACCAGTGTGAGTGCATATGTGCACCGTCCAACCACCCAAGAACCACGGACCTGCTTTCAACAAGGTCCTGCATATCAATAAACCAAAAAAATTTAAGGGACACACAGAGGATCGGCAAACCCCCATCTGCACACGACACCTAAGGGAACAATCCCGAGACTCCCGTTACCACTCCTGAGGAACCACCAACCTGGGATTCCACAGACAATCAATGACCATCAAAGGGGTAAGTTACTCACTTATGGAGTAAAACTTCCCTCTTAGCAGATATTCAGTCTTCTCAGGCTCAAGTAGGACAAAGTTCAGAACAATTTTTATGCACCATATATGTATAATAATTAGGACTGTGTTCTCTCCATTGTTCATAATAGATTTTTACAAGGACTACTAAACATTAGACGAACATTTGAATTCTGGACTGTAATTTAATTATTTCATATTTTGGTGTTTATTTTTGTGTGGGTTTCATTTTTTTGTTTTTTTTATTTTTCGTTTAAACCACATGTGGTCAAATTGTTTTCAATGAAAATTAAGTCTATAGCTGGATTGTTAGTAAGTTCATGCCAGGATCTTTTGACTGTTTTACGGCACCCATTAAATTCTATTTTTTTCTTCAACCATTTTTTTTTCATCCTCTAGAACAGTGTTTCTTAACTCCAGGCTTTCCACACCCCAAACAGTTTTGACGATTTTTGTCTGTGGAAGCAGGTGGAATAATTGCTGACCCAGCCAAGTAGACTAAGTCACCTATGCAAAATCCTCAATACATGAACTGTAGTGGGTGCGTGAGGACAGGAGTTTAGAAACACTGCACTAGACAAACAATTTCATGATTTACAATACTATAATAGACCTAGGTTACAATTATTAGTGATACCCTACTGTCTGTCAGAAACCCTATATCTTGTGTCTGTTTCATCATATTATTCAAGTTGTTACAAGCAAAATTCACATTTTTCATCCAGTCTCAGTGGATGTGACACTTGAGTAATCTTCTCTATCGGTTATCAGAGCTTGGGAATCTATGCTCACGAGCAGCTCCCATAAAAAAATTAGCACCACAACTGAGTAGATTTTGAGTGAAGATCATTCAATCTTTAACTCCTTACACCTGGCCTGGGGGTTATGGGATATACAAGCAGAAACTGAGTACTGTAGGGATATGCATGCATAAGTACACATAATTATACACAAGAATACATAAGCATAACCTCTGAAGATTTGTCCTATTTATATACAGCAATGTGCCCCTTAATGGTGCCTATTGTGTCCCATTACATAGGCCAATTAATTGTTATTTTATCTACTTTTCTGACACAACGGGAAGTATAAAATCATTTTTATTTCCAAAATGTGCCCAGGAAGGTTTAGAATTATATATAGATTTTCACAATTGAACTTACCTAGACAATTCTAAAAATGTCTGTAATGACACAGTTATTGTTAGTATAAAGCTGGTTTACTAACCTTGGTTACATGTTGGGAAAAGTACCTAGCAGTCTGAAAAACACAGAGAATGTTAAAAGAGATTATATGAAAATAAAAAGCCACCTCTGACTTCTAATGCAAGACCACTAAGAAAGGAAATTGACAAAGGATTAAATTCTAAAAAGTGAGTCTGCTTCACTAAATCCAAAGAAAATTCATAAAAAATAAAAAAAAACATATATGTCATAAATAAAGAGAATTAATATCCACTGTTTATTGACCATTAAATCAATCTATAAATTCATGCATGGGACAAATGATCTGTGCCAGAGGGCGATCAAAGCTCCATTTAAACAAATTAAGAGTACTGTTTTGGAGCTGATAACATTTCATTTGTTTGGCACAATCTTATTGTTAATGCTCTCTTGCCTCTCATGGCCTATAATGATTTCGCTGTGTTTTTATTAGAGAAGTGTCAGCCCAAATGCCAATTATATTAAAGTCCACAATATACAGTAGTTTAAATCATCAACTGTAGAACGGCTACCAACAGTAATGAATCAGCAGCTCAGAGGCTGCATAGAGTACTGTTGACAGATGGTAAATAGCAAATAATAACACAGTACAGAGTTAACACTTTAGACTGTCACCTTGGAACACAAGACAAAAATAAACAATAAAACACATTTGAAGTTATAAAGATGCTAAAACATAAAGGACTCAATATATTGTTATGCAGTTTTGTGGAACGTGAGGTTAGTGAAATAAAAGGGGGCACTATGCCCACGAGAGCATCATTATTCAAAGTGCTGCAGCCTGGTTTTGTGCTGCCACATCCATGCCCCAACTAGTCCTAGAAATTTGTCTAGGCTGCTTAACTTATAGGCATCATGGGGTGGTACTGATTATTGGGAAAATCTATAAACAAAATATACAATATGTGTATACTTCCTACAGAGACAATTTCAATTTTCCTGGACATTGTAATAAAACTAGCATGAGGAGAGGTGCTGGCAGGGGCGGATCCAGAAGTTAATTGTACCGGGGGGCGATTTAGGGGGGGGCGATTTAGCCCCACCCCCTTTTTGACACCTAAGGCTGCTGACGGCTACACACTATGTGCAGATCCGTTCAGCAGAGAGAGTTAGGGAGAGAGTCCTGCCCGGCTGCTCTGATTGTGTCAATCAGAGCAGTTTGGCAGGACTCTCTCCCTAACTCTCTCTGCTGAACAGTTCTGCACATAGTGTGCAGCCGCCGGCAGCAAGCCCCTGCTAGGGGGGGCGATCGCCCTGATCGCCCCCCCCTGGATCCGCCACTGGGTGCTGGTCATACAGTGTGGGAAACTAAAGAAGACAGACATTTGAGGTATGAAACAGGGTGATGACACTGACACAGGGAAGGAAATGATAGATAACAGACAGTATATGCTCATGGGAAATAGAAGGTCACTATATATATATTTCATTTATTGTTTCTTTTGTTTGTTTTCTTTTTATGCTATTGGATTTGGTAACTTAATTTGGAAAAGTTACTGTATCTATAATTCTCTCAGTCATAAGGCATGACAACTATTGATATACAACAATTTTCATACAAGCAATTCTGATGAAAAGAACATGAAACTGTAACTCTCTTACACCACTGCTGAATGAGTTTAAACCTTTCATGAAAGGTCATGGCTGGATGAGACAAATGGCTGGGCAGGGAACTTGAAAGGTTGTAGCATGTTCAGAAATTGTAGGAAATATATTGACTATATGTAAATTTCTGTTTTGCACCTACCCAGTCTGAGCTTATTTGGCGATGAATGTATTAATTTACGGAACACACCTGTATACCTGTATACACTTGTACTCAAGGTATGTAGGATGAACGCAATAATATGATTTGTCTGTAACACTTCCAAATAGAGGAAAAGAAACAGGATCACTTGTATAATAACAAAGTAACATTGTCCTACAACCATTTTCCCTCCCTGCAGTAATATGTTATATGCAACTTTTAAACAGAGACACTAGGAAATTTCGAACTGGTTTAAAATCTGACTGAATTTCACCGGTTTAAAGGCCCCGAACATTTACACAATGCAATCATCTATAGAATTTGATTTGAATTTGCAGCTTGAAAATTTGCAGCTTGTGCTTGCTCTTTGCAGTTGGTATTCACGTTTATGGCTTACCACTCATTTTGTGGTTCATTGTTCAAGTTCAAGGTGTGCTGTTCAAGGTTTGCCATTTGCATTAAAATAGGGTTTTTAAATTTCATTTCAATTTATTTTAACTTTTTCAATGTTCACAAAAAAAATGACAAAAAATGTTAAACATGTATCAACTTAAATCAATTAACAATACTCAGCACTCAATCATTTTCAATGTGTTAGATATGATTGAAGTTTTCTCAAAAAATATACTTAATAATACATATCTCTATAGCATTTACTATGTGTGCCATAAAATAACATAAATATTAACATGCAAAGATCAGCAATATGCTGTTTGAGAGTAATGTGTTCAATAATCAAAATTCTGGCTACATATTTCAATGGATACTTGTCGTGAACTTAGATAACTTACAGTTATTCATAAGGAATAAATCATAACTGCAGTGTAAATATGTTATATCAAATGAATCCATTGATAAGTTCAGCTACCAAAGTGTAAAATGTGAAGACAGAAAGCCTGTTGTATGCGTATTTGCAAATTCCAGTGTGAGAAGATAGGAGTGTCACCTATGGCAGCTTCAAAGGGCTCTTGCTGTGAGATATATCCTGACACAAGTTAGTTTGTGGACTCCTGAATAGACTTTGCGGGTCCGGTCACAGCTAGACATGCTTGCAGCCCAAGGCAGAATTTTGAAGGCCTATACAGGTATATAGAAATATGAGCTTCAAAGGAAAATGTCTTCATAGTTCATATTTTGGGAAATCCGGTATCTGGAAACGGCTAAAATCACATATCTTTGGAAAACGTATGTCCCATTGTCAAAATTTCATCATACTTGGTATCAAAAGATGGAGACAGTCATAAGGGATATATTAATAATAAAATTGGGTCTGTGTGACGCTCCACAGACAAGTTAGGTCACATAGTAGAATTGAGTAGTAAATCAGTTAACATGCAAATGGTGATTGAAAAAAGTATCACAGACACAACCCCTGGGGGCGGGGACAGCTGTTGAAGTGTCGTTAAAAAACTGAGACCAGTTACAACAAATTGTCAGACTTTGGGAAATCAATTCACATTGATAAGCTGTCCATCTTCCAAGCCAATCTCCCTTGGCCAGAATATACAACTTCGATGTAAGTTGTACTCTGAATCTAATAATTTTTATTTTAAACTGTTTTGCTTGTTATGGCAATCTATTCATTGTTTATTCATCATCTGTATGCCCTGTACTTTTGTATATTAAATCTATAATTTATTATGTTGTGCTCTTGATACTTGATAACGAATCCATTAGCCTATTAAGAAAAATATAGCTTGACCAAGTTAACCCTTGAATGCCAGTGTGTGATTTGTTGATACATTTGATTAACAAGCTGTGTGTGCTTGCATTTACATTTGTGTAACAGTCTGGAGGTGTGAAGAGTTAACCCTTTGTTTGCTGGTGTGGGTCTTGCTAGTCTGTGGATAGCTAGAAGCCTTGTATGCCAGTATGGGACAGTATATTGGGGTCCTATTACCCGTATTCAGTATGTGGTGGCAAATTTGAAGTGTGTGAGGTGTGAGCGCTGTTTGGGGGCAAATCAGTAGGTCTATAACCTGTGTGATAGGTAAAGAGAGACTGGAATTGTGTGACCTCATATAGCAAACACCCCCAAAGTCACGGCAGATGGGAGCATGTTCGTGACAATACTGTTAAGGATTCTTGATGTTATGTATAGCCCCACAATAGGGTTTCAATATATCAATGATTCTTAATCAGCACAAAAATATTTAAAACCTGACAATTCCACAGATCTTGAATAAAACTGTAGTTCTCTCCATGTTAGGGCTGAAGTACTTTGTATCTATGATGGTCTTGTTATCATAGATATACAATCTGTCTTTGTAGGATGTAAGCTCTCACAAGCAGGGCACTCTTTTCTTGTGTTCTCCTTCTAATTTTTTGTAATGGGGCGGATGGTTGGCACCCCAAAAGTAGTGTAGTGAAAGACTCTACAGGCCCGGTGGTATGGTAGAGAGGCGAAGGTTCCCCAGTAGTGCTGGAATAAAACAAGGAACATAGGGCTAAAACTGCATAAACTCATGGGTTTATTCTCTTTGCCTTTCGCATACGGTGTTACCACAGCAGCAGATAAGTAGCGGTAGTGTAGGGAAGAATAACAAGATACCATTAACATGCAATGTTATTCAACATGTCACAAAATAAACATTTTAGGAATCTTGGTTCAACAATATGCAAACATAAACTGACACCATTTGCTACAAGTTAAATAGATCATTACACAAAGTGCTGCGGCAGCAGATAATATAGACCAATCAATCAAAAACTTTTAGTGCAATTATACAGATCATACTTATCACACAGAAATCAGTAGCGATGTTACAAGGAGTAATCCAGTTAGTTCAGGTTAGACAATTTAGAAGAAAGAAGAAGAAATGACTGTAGACTAGGGTCAATTTACAATATGTACAAAATTTAGGGGGGTAAATTATAATCCACATGCTTAAATTAAGCTTCAGCTGACATGTGAAGCTTATTTGCTTGTACAAGGTGAAATCAGTTATTAATTTGATGCATGTGTGAATCCTGAGCTCCGTAAACAACAGAAATTCTGCACAAAAAAAAGATTTTCAGTGTAAAGGACAGTGTCCACTTAGCATCTAATGGAATAAGCAGCTCTCTCCCAACAACTGTAAGGTTAAATAACTTGCAATTCTTTCATCAGCAACCATTTTAGGCATTTTCACGATAGAATCAATGCAATATAGACAAACTCTTGTGATCAATGATTGCTCTCTATGTCCCAGTCAGCTTGCAGATAACTTTAAATACAGCAGATTTGGCAGGAACAAACTCTTCCTTTAGACAGTGCTAAAATACCTCTAAAGAGCAATATAACAACCCCAGTCAGAGGATTTAATAACAAAGTTTGATGTCTCACTTAAATAACTTGAACATAGCAAAGCAAAAGAAACTTATATGTCTTCATATGAGCCCTGCTGACATCTCATGGGCAGTGGCAAGTTAGGTCTTTTCCTATAATGCAAAGGTGCTTCTTTCTTGGCTGGCTGTAAACATCCCTCAGGACAACAATACAGCCATAGCATTCAGTGGCACTTTGTGAGAAGATCGCTTATTAGCTCAGCCAGCAGTCACACACATCACTTCTCAGTCCGTTTATGGCTCCTCCCCTTTTCCCCAAGAATCTCCTGGAACCTTCTAGTTCATTCATTGCAGTTTGCCCATCCCAAATTGGCAGACACAATTTGCATTTATCTTCCTTAACTTGTATTTTGTTCTTCATTTGCAATGTTATGTGTTATGTATTACTTCCTTCTATATATAGCATGTACAGTGTTGCAGATTCTTTGTGGTACCTTATAGATAAAAAATAATAATAATTTGTTCGTCAGGTAATGCTGTATGTCTTTTCATGAGTCTGCATGTTTAAATTGTCTTTGACCGATAGTCTTATAAATCATTAATAAAGATTAGCATTTACATTTGTGTTGGCAGTCCTGTGCATGGAATAAACTTCATTCATTTCAAGGTGTGAAGTTTCCTCTTTTCTTCCCTCTGTCCATCCCATCACCAAGCCTACTCTTAGGGTAGAATTTAGTCTTCACTCTGATTCTAGGTGGGGGGGGGGGGGGGGCACTGCATCACTGAGTTGTCATTTTGTTGGATTAATCCTTAGTTAAATTCAGGTTGGAAAAATTTCCTGCAAAAGAAGGCACATGGATGCAATTTATTGTCACCAGAAAATTTTTGAGATAGAACTGCTCCCATGTTAACATCTGCATGACACATAGTATTATCCAATCCAATACACAAGGTCAATAATCTATGTACAAACTTGTCTTAGCAGGAGCGATTTCTCTTGAACAAAATCTATAATCAGCACTGATGGTAGTGAGAAGCAGGCTTATGAGGCCAGGTGCCCTTGTTACTGCTGGAGAATGATGTTTACTGTGGCACTGCTGGAATGACCACAATTCACAACACACCAGCACCTCAGGTAGGGGTATGTACTGCACCAAATTTCATAGACAGCAGAGACCAAGGGGTATAGTTACTAAACTATGGGTTTGAAAAAGTGGAGATGTTGCCAATAGCAACCAGTCAGATTCTAGTTATCATTTTTTAATACATTCTACAAAATGAAATCTAGAATCTGATTGGTTGCTATAGGCATCATCCCCACTTTTTCAAACCTGCAGTTTAGTAAAAATACCCCAGGATTTTTAGTCCTGACAAGTTCAGATACTGGCTCAGTCATGTGGAAGCCAGCTCATGCATGTGTGACCCAACTCAGTCTAACCTGTTCATTTTTCCCAATTCTTTTTAATCAATCAAAAGCTTGATAGACTCCAGCAAATTTTCCAATTTGTGAGATAATCTCTGTTATTTTATTGAAGCTTAAAAACTTCCTCTCAACAATATGAGGATCATACCGCAAGATTAATTTTCTTCATCAATTCCTCATGATGCTCTCTGCCTTGGTCAATGCATATGCATTCGTAGTCCCAGTATTGCAGGTCAATAATGCCAGGTCAATCTTTTTAGTCACTCAAAATGTGGTACTTTGGTATTAGCCTCCACAAACTAGAAGTGTGTCTTTGTTTGTGGGCGGTGGAAAAATCTCAATAGGCATAATGGGCAAAAGTGTAAAAGTCTAAAATTAACCTTCTAGCACATTAGAACCACAATTTTCATTCATTATTTTTCTCCTAAAATACTGTTTGGTTGAGTTATATTCATAGCTTTCATTAATCATGAGATTGAGAGAAAATTGGGAATCTGTATGAAGCGTTTTGTTACATTGCTCAAAGTTCATCTAGAAATCCGATTCTCATAAGTGAAAAATTTTCCCCATTAAGGCGAAAATGGCTGAGGGCCCCTAAACAAATCAAGGAGCACCCTAAAAAGAGCCTTCTCCACCTTCTTTTAATTTCATAAATCTCATTAATGAAATCTAATTTTTGCATTGCTGTAGAAAACTTTCTCCAAACTTAGTAAGATACTCCCACAATCTATCCAAGTTTTCCCTTTGGCTGGTACAAATATCTGCTGCTCCACAAACACTGCTATCTTGCTATGCAAACCAAAATGCGTTGGGGAAATCTAGGCACACCTGTGCAAATCAAGATCAATGGCACCACCAAGGACATTCTTTACCCCGTCTGCCTTTTATATACACATAATGAGGCCCAATGTGTTTAGCACATGGGTTCATTTCTCTCTGTGACAACTTTACACATCCTTGAATGTCTTCATGAATGTCCATATCCAATTCCATTAAGAGTTTTATGTAACTAAATAGCTTCTTGGCAAGCTTCAGTTGCAGTAATAAATTCAGTTTCAGTTGATGCTGTTTGCTTGCTCTTAGTCTGGCATATAGATCTATTCACAAATTAAATCTAGTTTTTAACTTGTGCTCTTTTGTGTCACCAGCCTAGTCTACACCTAGATTACAGGTTAACTTTGTGATAGTCATTGCTGGTATTTTCAATTTATATTGATAGCCCCTTTCAGTTATCTTATGTCTCACTTTGCAACATTCCACAGCCTTAGAGAGAAAGTTGCTGGGTTTGTGGCCAGCACTGTAGTGCATATAACTATAGATATCCTAGTTTCACTTGGGAATAATAAATATCCTAGTGCCCACTATAGCTACTGTGATTATGTTTTCCCTTCTGGCTATTACTATACTATTTTTAACAAAAATATTGATAGAATTAAACACAAGTGTTTCTGTATTAGTGAATCATTTTTAAAGACTCACAATAGTAATCCATATTTACATATATTTGCAGGGAAGGACTGTGTTCTGATCTCTACTCGAACTAGTAATTCCAACAATATTGTTGCACACAAGGGATGTAGGTTTCAGTGCACATCTGATCCCTTAAATATAGCTGGTACAGGGGTACTCTCAAATAATTACCATATATCTAAATTATAAAATTGCACATCTGATCCCTTAAAGATAGCTGGTACATACCCCTGCACCTTTCACCTTCCACTATGTTATATAATCACTCCCCACTCCTGCCTCACTGTCTAATCTGTTTTTTACTCACCCATCTGTTCTCTCTACTTTCCTAACTACTTCCCATTCCCTTGTTGATCATTCTACATCTTTGCCTCCTTTTTTCTCTTCTACTGCCTCTGCAGTCTCTCACTTTAATCACCTTTCCTAGCATGTTTTGCCCTCTCCCTCTATTTCCCTTGTCAAACCTTCCTATATTCTCCCCTCTGCTCCCTCCCCCTCTCTCTCATCCCATCCCATTCCCCTCCCCCTCCCTATCCCTCATGTGTCCTCTGCTTTAGTGCCCCTGATCTGACTCACTGCCCCCTCCCCCAACTTTCCCTCTCTCCTCCTATTCCACCTCACCCTCTTTCCCTCTTGTCCTTTTCGCTGCTATGCTCTAAGCGTAATTCTGTTCCTACATACACCCCTTCCTCTTCTTCCCACCTGGAAATCTATTCCTTCCCATCACTCCTTCCTTCTCCTGCCTCTCCCTCTCCCGTTCATAACCCACCAAGTCAACCCCATATTTACTCCATCCCCAATGCTTGCTCCCCTCCCTCCAGTTTCCTGCACCCTGACAGGTCCCCTTCTAGTTTTGTTTCTCATCCAATTCCAACCCTCTCTCCCTGTCATGCCCTGTGCTCAATCTCACACACTCCCTTGCCCCCCTCTTTCCTTGCTGCCTCTATCCTGTGGTCCCTGGAATGCCAGGTCAGTATGTAACAAACTGATCTCTATCCATGATCTTTTTATCTCCAGATCTTTCAACCTGCTTGCCATCTCAGAAACCTGCCTATCCCCTGAGGACACTACCCCTCCTGCTGCTCTCTTTTTCACGGGCTTATCCTTCTCCAACACAGCCAGACCTGGGGACAGCAAGATGGTGGCTACTGTCTCCAACCTCATCAATTCACCTTTTCCTCTCTCTGACCACCATTTCCTCTTTTTTAGCATTTCTCAACCGCTGTCACATTTCCCATCCCCTAAGGTTACTCTCACCAGGCATAATCTTGACACCATTGCTCCTATCACATTCTCTTCCTCCTTGGTCTCACTCCTCTCCCCCATCACCACTCTTTCTTGCCCCGATAAGGCTGCTTCCTTCTATAAACCCTTACCACCGCACTTGAGTCTGTCACCTCGGCTGTCACCATCCAGCTTTGTCGGTCCCTGCCTCAACTGTGGCACTCAAAACTTATCCGCTATCTTCAAAATGCTCACACAATGCAGAACAATACTGGAGAAAGTCACACACTCATGCATACTTGCTTCTTACAGTTTGACCCTACCACTCCCTAAACAATCCTTCTTTAAGGCTCTCATTTCCTTACAATTCTCCAACCCCGTCACCTACCCACTTCATCTCCAAGTTGAGTCAATAAATCATGACATCACCCAGCAGTCCCTTCTTGCCCCACCCTCTCCCCCCTCCCTACACACATTGTCCCCCCTCTCACCTTCCTCTGTGGACACTATCTCTTTCCCCTCCTTCTCTTCCTTCACTCAGGTATCTACAGATGAAGTTCACACCCTTCCCACCTCCTTACCTCCCTCCACTTGCCCACATGACCACATTCCCTTCCTCCCTCTCTCTGGAGGCCTTCTCCCACCTTGCCCACCTCCTCAACCTATCCCTCTCCTCTGGAATATTCCACTACTTCTTTACACATGCTCTTGTCTCCCCCAAACTCAAGAAACCATCCTTTGATCCGGATTCTCTCTCTAATTACAGCCCTATTTCACTCCTTCCATTTGCCTCTAAACTTCTCAAACTGTTTGTCTACAACCGTTTCACCTCCGTTCTCTCTTCTCACTCACATCTTGACCCACTCCAATATGTTTTTTGTCTCTCTACTCCACTGAAACTGTCACTAAGGTCACTAATGACCTTCCGTTCACTAAATCTAAAGGACACTTCTCCCTTCTTATCATTCTTGACTTCTCTGCTGCATTCAATATTGTCGACCACTCCCTTCTTTTGCAAACTCTCAAATCTATAGGCCTCTGTAACACTGTCCTCTCCTGGTTTTCCTCTTACCTCACCTACCACTCCTTTTCTGTCTCCTCACATGACTCAACATCCCCTCTCTTCCCTGTCAGAGTTCACTAAGGTTCTGTTCTTGGCCCCTGCTCTTCTTCCTCTACACCTCCTCCCTTGGAGTTCTCATCCGCTCCATTGGCCTTCAATACCACCTCTATGATGGGATACCCAAATCTATCTTTCATCCCCTGACCTCATCCCTTCCCTTTAGTCTCGTGTCTCCTGCTGTCTCGCGGCCATTTTATCTTGGATGTCCCAGTGCTTTCTTAAACTCAATATTTCCAAGACTGAACTAATCGGATTTCTGTTAATAATACTACCCTCCTTTTGGTCCCTCAAGTCCAATGCCTTGGGGTCATTCTCGACTCCTCCCTCTCCTTGAAACCTCACATTCTGTCCCTCTCAAAATCTTGATACTTCCACCTCCGGAATATATCCAAGTTACTGCCCCTCCTCACCAATGAAGCCACCAAAACTCTTATTCATTACTTTGTAGTCTCTCGCCTTGACTACTGTAACCTCCTTTTCTCTGGCCTACCTGACTCTCACCTTGCCCTCTTAAATCTATCCTCAATGCTGCTGCCTGCCTCAATTTTCTCTCCTGGCACTCTATGCTGCTGTCCCCCTCCACTAGTACCTAAATTGGCTCCCCATGGCCTACAGAATTAAATTTAAACTCTTCACCCTCACCTTCAAGGCTCTCAAGCAATCCCCCCCATACATCTTCAACCACATCTCTACCTACACTCCTCGCTGCCCCCTCCGCTCTGCCAATGACTGCTGCCTCACTAGTTCACTGATCACCTCTTCCCACTCCTGTCTCCAGATCTTTGCCCAGGCTGCTCCCCAGCTGTGTAACGATCTCCAATACTCCATCAGGTTAGCCTCTACTCTCAAATTCTTCAAGTGTGCCCTTAAGACTCATTTCTTTATTGAAGCCTATCAGCCTTCCTTCTAGCTCCCTTGTCCCAGCTTTCACCCGCACTCCCCAAGTCGGTACTACCCTATTTGTGTCTGCCCCTTTCCTTTAGGATGTAAACTCTCAGGAGCAGGTCCTGCTTTCCTTGTGTTTTCCTTCTAAAATTCCAAGGGTTACCCTCTGTACCTCTTGGCCTGCTTCCCAGTTTTCTTAAGCTTAGGCCTACTTCCCGCTGATTACTCTCACATTACCAAGTTACTTGTATTTTTATTCATTCAGTATGTCTGGTCTTTGTATTTTGTTCTACATGTATCATGTTATGTGTTATGGATCACTGATTTCTGTATGTGTCATGTGGACCCTTTGTGGCACCTTATAAATAAAAGATAATTATAATAATAATGATAATAACACGAATTGACTTGTTATATTCATTAACGTATATGATTTTTACATGTTTATAGCAAGAATTAGTATTTATGTAATGTTTTTCTATGTTTGTATATAGAAACTTTGTTTGATACACACTTAGTAATTAACCTATATATTACCTGTGAATATGGGCATTGCAGAAGGACATGTCAATACATGAAGCACAACATGAATGGTTTCATTAAACCTGAATGTTTTCATTAACCCCAATTAATTTTTTTGTGAAACCAGATATTAGCATATAAAACAGCTGCTGCCTGAGGAATCTGTACCATCCCTGACCACCTCATTCCCCTCGATGTAATTGTGATGTTGTAAACAAGAATCACAGCAGCTGTATGCTGAGGGCAAAGCCGGATTTAGAACTCATGGGGCCCTAGGCAGGATACTGGTTTGGAGCCCCCCTCCCTGAAACAATCCATAGCACTATATTTTTGCAGCATACCATATACCCCTATAGTTAAGCAGAAGTGAAAGTATGTGCCGCTGCGCAGCTGCGGTGCGCCACCGAAGGAGTTGTGGCCATACCATTGGCAGGCGTGGCTTGCATCATTGGGGGCATACCTAACATGTGAAAAGAGCTAGGCCACCCTCCTACAGAAAAATAATTACCGAGCAGTCTCGTTTTTTAAGTAATTGGGTCAAAACAACTTAATAAGTATTTATGTAAGGGCAGAAGTTAGAAGTCAGGGCAGAAATACTTAAGTTGTTTGCAAAAATAATACGTATAAATCCAAGTATGTGCTCTTGTCACTTTTGTCCCTCTATCATCATACTGTGCCCCTTCACAATATCACATGTGCCCCTTCATTGTCACCTTTGTCCCTCCATCATCACACTATGCCCCTTCATTGCCACTTTTGCCCCTTCACAATATCACATGTGCCCCTTCACATCACCTTTGTGCCACTTCACATTGTCTCTGTGCCCATTCACATCACCTCTGTTCCCATTCACATCACCTATGTGCCCCTTCATCATCACCTCTGTGCCCCTTCATCATCACCTCTGTGCCCCTTCATCATCACCTCTGTTCCCCTTCATCATCACCTCTGTGCCCCTTGATCATCATCTCTTTGCCTCCATTGTCTTACTTACCTTTCTATTGCCTTTTTCTCTTTTGTATTCTTCTTTTCTGGTCTTCTTGTCTTCCTGTCTTCTTTCTTCTCCGGCACGCTGTTCCTCTCTGCTCCTCGGTTAGTCCTCACCATGGCTAGAAACAGGTTGAAAAAAAACAGTCAAGTGATCGTGCGGCAGCTCCCGGCAGTCTCTCCTCCTCTCTGCTACCACTGGTTGCAGAGAGGGAACCGCTGGGAACCGCCGCGCGATCAACTGACTGTTTTTTTTCTTCTTTTCTTTTAATCTGTTTTCGGACGCAATTTGTTTTATTATGCCAGCAGACAGAGGGGGATGGCAGGCGGAGGGGAGCGCCCCTTTGCCTTGCCTACCCTGCTCACCGCTGGCCCTGGGAGGGCCCTCTTGGGACCGCTGGGCCCTAGGCAGTTGCCTAGCGGTAAATTCGGCCCTAGCTGAGGGTCACACTATTTATTTCTCCCAAGTGATACTTTTCGGAATTTTGTTTATCTGCCTTAGTAGGAAGCTTCTATTGTCATCTCTCTCATTTTGCATTAAAAGGTAATAAGTAACATTTCCCAAATCCTTAAGCTCAAAATTTTGGCTCGTTTTTTGAACAATGTCCTCCTCTTGCTCATAACATATTACCATATCATCCACATAAATCAAGACATACATACATCTATTGTTTTCTTGCTTATTGTGCAGACAAGAATCTATTTTCCTTCTGGTGAATCCTTCATGCAAGAGGACTTGTTTTACCTTCTCATTCCTGGTTCTGGCTGCTTGCTTTATGCCATAAATCTCTTTCAGAAGCTAGCAATCTAAGTCTTTTTTTCCTAAACTATAAACCATGGTTCCATATATACAATTTCATCAATTTCACTATATAGAAATGTTACTTATGTCTAGGTTTTGTACTTGCATTCCATTGTTCGCTGTGATATATCACAGTCTACTATAATAGTCTTGACCATATATTGAGGAAAACAAATAAAAATACACACTGACTAATGTCACTTTCCATGTATTTTAGGATTAAGAATTCTTGAAGATTTTCTTTATAAATTCTGTCCTACAAAAACACCTTCTGTTGCTCTGCCTCCAAATTTGGAATGCTTTTCAGTCAGGTGCACAAAGTCCTTTCAGGTAAACATTCTCAGGGGGACCACACTGGATTTCTTGCCATTCCAATGTTCATTAGGTGTAGTCATTGTAGATTTTGATGGCAGGGAATTTTGAAAATATGTTGCTGTGGTTAATACTTTCCTCAGAATTGTTCCCAAGGTCAACATGCATTAGCATGCTTCTTGCCATCTCCACGAGAGTCAAATCTTTATTTCTGAAGTTCCATTCAAATTTGGAGTGTAAGGTCTATTTTTTTGGTGTTCAAACCATTGCTCCTTAAATATGCTTGCATTTTTCTAACATCTCACTCTTGTGCTTTGTTAGATTTGTCTTAGTCATCTATGAAAGTCAGAAAATTCTTCTTTTCAGCTGGGGCTACTGTTTTCATTGACTGACACACATTATTATTATTATTATTATTATTTATTTATTTATTTACTTATCCATTTATTTATAAGGCGCTACAGATTCCATAGTGTTGGATCCAGCAGCAAAGAACAAATAGATAAGGTAAGACACATAAGTAGCACAGATGAGTTTGAGTAATGCTATGGGGACTCCCACAGAGTGCAGCAAAAGACATGACAGGACATACAAAGGAGTCAGACAGTAGACAGGATGGAGGCCTGGGTGTAGCAATGTACACACGAAGGATAGCCAGCAGAACCGGGTCAAAACCAGAGAGACAGTCACAGCCAAAATCAGAAACAGGAGAATGGTCAGGAAGCCGAGTCAGAATCAGAAAATCACTCTAAGCCAAAATCAGGAACCAAAGGTGAAGTGAGGAACAAGCCGGGGGTCAGAATCCAAATGAGCAACAGGAAAACAGGAACAAACGCTGGAGCAGGGCAGAAGGCCAAATACTCTGGCACCCTAATAGTGTCCAAGAGATCTTTAAATAGAGGGAAGCACTGTTTGATTAGTGCTGAGGTTTTCCGTAGTAAAAACGCAACCAACCACTAAACAGGGAAAGAGTGTCTCTTGTCACTATGCAACGGAATGTGATACTTTGCACATTAGTGCAGAACAGGACCGGAGAAAGTCTTGACGCTATGCGATGGAAAGCGATGCTCTGCGCATACGTGCAAATAGGGAGCTGAGAATGTCCCGTTACTATGCAACGAGAAATGGGCATCGCAAGGGGGCAGGTGTCCGTCTAGAAGTAGAAGCAGGACGGCGCCTGACAGGAATACAGAATTGGATAATTTGGAGATGTCACAGAGATGGGAGAACACTAGATTCAGGAAGTGACCATCACATTGGGTGGCAGAAACTGTCCATTGGGAGAGGTCATAGAAAGAAGTAAAATTGAAGAGTTGAGAAGTAGTAGGTAGGAATGTTAAAATCACTGATAATAAAAGTGGGAATATCAAAATAGAGGAGATGAGAAATTCAAGAAACTTGGAGAAAGGGTCAGGGGGGCGATAGATTACAGCAACATGAAGGTGGAGAGTGGAGAAGAGGCAGGTGGATTATGGGAAAGAGAGGGAGGCTTCAGGTGGGATAAGATATGGAGTGTGAGTGAAGGAAAGACCCCCGTAAGATACTGCAGCCAGGGAAGCAGTATCAGAGGGAACAATCCATGTTTCGGTAAGAGCCAGGAGACCAAACGAGTGGGAGAAGAAGAGGTCTTGAATGGGAGCGAGCTTGTTGCAAACAGATCTTGCATTCCAGAGTGCACAGGACACAGGAAGGTGAGTGAGAGGAAGGATGTGAATAAGGTTAGTGTTATTGCATGTTTGGGGGGGACAAGGTGGTATGTGGTGGAGGGGGGAGAGGCAGCGAATATTGGGGATAGGGTTGTGGGAGAAGGGTGGAAGTGTTGAATAGAGAGTAATAAGGTACATGAGATGCATTAATTGAGTCCTTGCAGAGTCATGAAATAGCATAGTGGACAGGTCCAGTCCAAATCCAGTTCAAGTTCAGTTCATTCTTGTGATGACAGGCAAAGCCTTGAGTAGGCTTGAAAATACGATGATTAGATAGAAGCCTGAAACAGCTGTTGCGGGGGGGGGGAGCAATTAATACAGCAGGCTGATTAACAGAGGGATGTTGCGGGGAAATGAGGTAAACAGGAAATAAGATTAGTGTTGAAAACAGACTTATTGAGGTGCAAAGCATGCAGCCAGGGAAAGATGAAAATATCGGTGGGTAAATGTATCAAGCTGAGAGTTTTCCGGTGGGTTTGAAAAGTGGAGATGTTGCCTATAGCAACTAATCAGATTCTAGCTATCATTTTGTAGCATGTACTTAATAAATTATAGCTAGAATCTGATTGGTATTTCAAAGCCACTGGAAAACTCTACACTTGATACATTTACCCACAGGAGTGAAATATGGAGTTTCAGGTGAATGTTGAATGTTGTCCTTGTGTAGCTGTGTTTCCAGGTAGAATGTTCCCCACCTGTTCACCTTTTCTTCTACTCTTGTGTAACCCTTACTATTCTATACAAAACTGTTGTTACACTTGTAACAAAAAACAATGGCTAACAGCCTAGCAGGCTGGCACAGCCTATATCTGTTGAATAAGTATGGACACAGAGTTATGTGATCACTTTCTTGGATTAACCACCACTAATCTCACACTATAAAGATAGTAATAAAATCTTAAGCAAACAGATAATTAAACAAGTAAGCATCTCATGTGTCAAATGACAAAAAGCACATCAGACCTATTGGAATTTGTCCTCCTGTACCAGTGGTATTGGGTAGAATGTTTTTTCATTTTTCCTCCTGTTGAACACTGGTATAACGCCTAATTATGCTACATTAGTCCTAATACACTTGAAACTAACACACTTTGAACTAGACACACACTAGCTAAGCAGCCAACACATCTAATGGATGACTTACTATGCAGTGAATTGCTTTAGGCAGTGGAACTCTTGCAGATTTATTTTTCATGCAATATGTGCATTTCATAATTGTTTTGCACTGTGATATTGTTAAATACAAAGACAAGTTTTTGTTCAGCAGTTCATTTATAGTATATGGATGCATGTGCCCCAGCCACCTATAACATGCATAAATGCAATTCTTACAAGGAGAATGAATAACAACTTTACCTCCACTGTCTCCTCTTTTGAGGTAGTCATTACCAATTCCTTTCATGTTCCTGTATTTGCAATTTACATTTTCTCATTTGTTTCACAGTCTATTTAGTTGGAAAAATACTTTTGTTACTGGTTATGGGACTTATCGCACCAGCACATTTAATGAGGAGATTTGTGCAAGAACCTCCTATTCCTGTGTGTATTTATTCTGAGTATTCATTTGCAACACTCTTTACAGATTAATTTGCTGTTGTTGCAATTCTCCTGCATGCTCATTTTTCCAAATAGAGAAGTTTTTCTTTGCATTGCAAAATTATGTGACATCAGTAAGTTTATGAATGATGCCATCAGAAAATCCTTGGAGAAGAGGTCAGTTAAAGTTGCAATCAACCTTAACATCCCATTTTTTAATTTTTCAGCTTTAACTGTGCACATTTTTTATTTATTGTTAATTTCCTGCTTTGTGGTTGCTTTGCTGGGACAATTTTCACACTTGGTAGTCATTCCGTATCAAGTAATTGCTTGTAATGTAATGTAATTGCCATTGAAGCAACAGTTGTCCAATGACAAAGGACCTTACATGTTTATTCCTTGAAACTTCTCTGGGGCAGATTACATTAATTGACATTACAGTCATTTAAACCATCACCATTTAATGTACTTGTTGCAATCAAAATTACCACCAGACTACAATAGAGGGATGCACTAATTAAAGTGAGGAGTTCTTTGAAGGTGGACTACCACATTAACTATTCAAAAAGAAATGTAATATAAAACAGAGCAGTGATTTAACAATGTTTTCTATTAAACACAATACAGGTAAAGGATCTTTATCTAGAATGATTGGGACTTTGGGTTTTCAGAATGAGTAATTTTTCTGTGATTTGGAGTACAATAAGCTAATCATGTTGTACTCCACCACCATTTGCCCTTAAACCCATTTTGGACTTTGAAGTAATGTTTTTACTTTTAAGAGCATGTGCCCCCAACTTGTAAATAATTTTGCAAAGTGTCTGCACAGAAGTACTGTCACAAAGTGGGCATTCAGCTATGCACGTCCATTCATGCAAATTTAAACATGCCTGTGAGGAGATAAGGGTGTGAGGAACTTCAAAATGGGGTTTTAGCTTGCTGGGTACACCTTTTTGTCCAAACAGTGATTCATATTTCTTGGATTGTAGTGTGTTAACCATGTATGTATTTTATGTCTATTGTATATTCTTAAATGTTGGGTTGCGCCTTCTGTACTATTGTGTAAATATGTCTTTTGTTGGTGCTGTCTCCTGGCCATTGCATCTATATGCAGGCAGCAAGCATCCCACTGAGCCGCATCCTGCTTAGCAGACAAGAAGGAGCCATACACCACAGGGGTGTTTGCAAGTGAGCTGCAGACTGGGAGAGGTCCACAGGCAGCCTCTGGCAAGTGGAAACATGAGAGGGGTTTAAACAGACATAGATGAAGGGCAGACTACTGCCTGTCATACCGGTCCAGGATGGTGCCCTAATAGACATTAAAGCCTCTGTGCTTGTGGACAAGACAAAGCAGGAGGACATTCATCACAGTCCCTACCACATGGGTAGAGGAGTGAAGAACGTGGCTCAGCACCCGGGATTGTGCATCAACTAGTGAGGTATAAGAGAGTGTAGTTCGCAGTGTGATTTCTGTGGTACTGTTGCATGTTTGCGATTGCTATAGCAGGGTCCTTCACACCCTTTGTTTTCATGTCTGCAGGGTTAAACATTAGTCCAGCATCCTCACAATGGTGTGCATCAGTATGTTCATCGATTAATGACCTTTTCACTATTTTTTTCCTTCATCTTCTATTAAGTGGAACACTACTTTGTAAAAGGTTATGTCAAAATTACTGATTTTATGAATAGGACACAGTGTTAAAGATTGTTATTATTTTATTTTTTGTGCACAGGTTTGTCAATCTAAAATACATTTTTCATATTTACACTTTCAGGAGAAAAGCAGTTTTGCAGTTATAAGTAATTACCTTTACAGTACAGGTTTTATGAAATTCTCAGGAGTTCTACAGCACTGGCAGTCTAGCATTGCTCTGAGCATTACGGAGCTGCGGCTTTTCAGTGTAGCTTCATTAGGGTTGGAGAGACCTCTCTTCTTGAAACTGATGAATTCTAATAAAGTAAACTGATAATTGTGCTTCTGTATTGGAGTATGGGAACTAAAGACATTATTAAGGATTGCAGAAAGCAAGGCAGTAACAGGTCTCATCTGCAAGCCACACGTTTACTGGTTCAACAGCCATTTATTGTTATTATTATTATTATTATTATTATATAAACCTTTTATTTAATACTTTTTTCAGTTTTATATATTACAAAGGGACATGGAAAGATGAACATTAAAATTTAAGAAAAAGGAAAGGAAGGGATATTATATCAACGTAAGAACCTCATTTAGAGTTGAATGTATGTGTAAAAGGATTTCCTGAACGATTATGGGGTTTTAATCTCCTTAATAATCTAGCAAATGTATGGACGACCATTTAATACCGTTATATTTGACTATTACCGTCAACCAAGTCCTCGCAAAGGTAGTTCTAAATTAACCTAAGAAATGTAATTCTTATATTTTCTTAAATCCACAGGATCAATATTCATATAATAGCTTATGCGAATATCTTCAAGAAAGACTATGCACAAAATATAGTTTCATTTAAAACGTGTGGTATTATTAACGTTCCAATTGTAAAACTAATGTATATATTATAAAACAGTAAACAGCGTAACAAGATTTTACACAAAGTATAGATTTTGGTGCCATATATCACATGTATTGCCTGATCTATAAATATACAAGTCATTGTGTGTGTGTTTTGACTAACTATTGTCTAAAGGTGTTTTTTGTGTTTGTGTGTTTGTGTGTGAGTATGTGTGCGTGTGCGTGTGCGTGTGCGTGTGCGTGTGCGTAGAGTGGGGAGGAGGGGGGAGTGAGCACACAGGCACACTCCATTCATCTCACAAATCTCATTCAATGTCCAACAAACATTAAAGCACATGGTATTTCAACCACATTATCTCAGAGATTCAGCACTACAAACTACCCTTTAAACCAAAAGTCTAACAAAACCTTATATTTAACAATCTGACCACTTCCTGAACAATCCAATCGCTTTCTGTGCATTTACACTAAACTGCATAAAGCAAACTATTTCCATACAAAACTCCATTACAACATTAAACCAACACAGAACCACACCGGACTATGTATAACACAAATGCTTCCATTTAAACCAACAATCTATCCCAAACAAAGCAGGAACTCCAAGAATTGTACAACATTACAGGAGTCGTCAACACATGGTCAGCCATCCAAACAAC
This sequence comes from Mixophyes fleayi, assembly GCF_038048845.1. NCBI lineage: Eukaryota > Metazoa > Chordata > Amphibia > Anura > Limnodynastidae > Mixophyes > Mixophyes fleayi. The sequence continues at coordinate 367,234,625 of NC_134402.1, read as the reverse complement.
ATGTGCCTGTAATGACCCAATTCACTGCCAATGCAGCTTTCATAGCAACAGGGCCCATCTCTTATTAGACTACACAATCACATACAAATCAGACTAACACCTATGTTATATCTACACAGCATTGCAACATTACTACAAGGCATGCAGTTAACACTATCCATAACAAACCGAGAACTAACTTTTAAAACCAACACAATCTCAAAATAACTCTTGCACTAAACTCAGGCAATTACATTCACAATTACCAACTGTACCTTCAAATAAACTTCCATATTACAAACGCCAAATGATCATTCATTCTCATTTACTCTACTACATATGCGTCCAGATTCGACCATCTTCCATTCAACAACACATTTCAACATTTATGACATTGATGTATCCAGTCTCACTCACCTTTCATTCATTCCATTCAAAAACTCCATCATTCCTACTAGCCAGGGCCTGTGGAGGCCATGAGCTAACTTACTTGCCTGCATGTCCAGCTAAAAGCTATCGCTACATGCCTTCAGACTGGGAGTAGAACACAAGAGAGAGCTTCTTTCTTTGTGTCAAGTGTAAACCCCCTCTTGTGGGCAGAGACTACCTTCCACAGGAGCCACTCACAGCATTCATATGCTAATTTATAATTTGTGTGGTTTGAAAGCTTCTCAAAATGATGCAGTTTTAAAAAAAAAACACACTTTGCCATACATAGGCCTAAGTCTTTGTTTTCTTAATTTGGCGCCATTTTTTAAAAAACATTTTAAAAAAATGATCACTGAGCATATCATATGGCAGCTTTCTATACCTTTGGGAAGAATAATCTTCCAACACATTTGAAATGTCTGAGACTACTTTGAGGAAAGTGAGCAAGGTAGTCATTAAGCCTTCAGGTAAAGGGGGGAAAAGAGTCTGTCAAATGAATGTTTAAAATTGCCTCATCTGACCATGTGCAAGGGCAAACTGAAAAAGTTATATGGGGAGCAGATCTATGCTTTAGCATAGAATCTTCCCTGGTGTAACACCTCTCTGTTGGAGCCATTGTGGGCAGGAGCGCAGAATTATTTTATTACTTGTTAGTGCTTATGTAGGACTTTATATAAAAATGGCAAATTCTTAGTAACTATCTAGTGGGACAGAGAAGAACAAAAACAAATTGGCATCTCAACTGTCCTAAAATAAGGATTGATTCACAGACTTCCATCAGATTACTAAACAGAGAGACAATTTGCAGTTGGCTTATGCTGGATGCATAAGCATTTATCAGCATGATAGGCTTGCAAAGTAGATCGCCAGGGACAATTATAAATCTACTATTTCCGTCTCTTTTATATAATATAGCAACCTCATCTATGATAATGTTTGTGATACATGTTGGGATTTGATTTTGGGATGAGTGTGTTTCCTATATCATTATAATGTCAGTGGTGTGGTTTCCACCTTACTGGTGTGTTGATGAGTCTTACATTGTGAAAAATCAGAGGTATAGTTATAGTGTGGCTCAATAGGGGCCAGGCTGATCACACTGCCAACAAAGAGGTTGGGACATAAATGTAATTATTAATAAAGTAGTCCAAAAGTAGACTACAAACTATTCCAAAAATCTCATATTGGAGGGACAGCGCATTGACAGTAATGAAAACAGATGCCTGCAAGCCGCATGCAAAAGGTAGTCAAACTATAAAATCAATCGTGTGTTTAGTATCTGAAATGTGTCTGTAACTACAAACAATAAAAGGGGGAGTTATATTAGAGAGAAGATAAGATAGTCATTAGTAAGTAAGAAAGAGGATCATTGTGTAGCCCCAGTATTAAGTTTGCATGCTCTATGAGGCCACAGAAAACTACAGCTCCCAGATGCCCACAGGTGGAGAGGAAGACCTGGGGAGATGAAAACAGCAGAATGGGAGTGCATAGGCGGGGAAAGCCAATGAAGAAGCAAGTGGCAGTAAGTGGGAGAAACACACAGAGGGACCCTGTGCACATCTGTCAGAGGAGATGGATCTGAAGGGAGCCTGGAAGTGGGCAGAGGAAATCAGATATATGTACTTATGCAATAGTACCATATATAAAGACTGTGCTTTGCTGATAGGGTGAAGAAGGGTGTCAGGGATAGTGGGGATTTTCCCGAAGATTAATATTGATGCCAGCTATATCTGGATGCTAGACTGTGTCTGCCATTAGGGTAAAGAGAAGTTATTAGGATAGTGGGGATTGGCCCTAAAGATCAGGAGCAGAGAGGTTTATTGAAAGAAAATGTTTTCAATGACAGATATAGTTTGAGGGCAAATCAGCTGTTGATTTTGTGGCATTACAGCTCCCAACAAACTGTCAGACGACTGAATGCATTAGCTGTCACCTGTCTTAGGAATAACCACCACCTGTGGAGAGCGGACATAGTTCAAATCCTTTGTACACTCTGAGAGTCATTAGGTCAGCCTCAGTTAACAGTTACATGTTCCTGTTGTCAACAAGATTAGTCACATGTTCAGGGTTAATTATTTGGGATCTAAAAAAAGAAGCTTACTTTCAAAATCTTTACCTGCAAAATCATACAAAACCAAACCAAAAGAGTGCCAGGTAACATATGTAAAAAAGATATATAAAAAAATAAGTTAAGACTAAAGTAAATGTATAGGCTCCTCATATATGTCTATAATGATTTATTATTAAAAATCACAATATCAATAATGAATTCTCAATACTACAATATTTGTATAAGATTATGGCTGTCTGTATACTAGGGGTGAGTTACCACAAAGTATATAAAAACACACACTCTATGATTTAAGGTGGTAAACTCGCTCTAATTGTAAAAGTAGTCTCACAAACTGCTAGAATTGGAAGATAGTGTGATTCCAAAAATAAGTTAATTAGCTTCCTAGAGTGAACAAATGTAGTAATCAGAGTTGTTGATAGTATCTCAAGGCTCTAGTGAGCACCTTTAGCATTTTCAATAATGCGGACGCAATATATAAAATGAAAATGGATGAACAGAGGAGGTGAGTGGTCAGCTCACCATACTCACCGATAGTGTGTCCGTGGAAAAGATGTTAATCGCAGTACTAGCAGAATGACAGTACGCTCTTTAGGAAACCTCGCTGTCGCAAAAAATAATGCAAATTTACCCATGAAATGCTAGACAGAGATCAGTTAAGTGCTCCATGTTGTAGCTTTAGCGAGATCTTCTAAATATTGCAGAAGTGTTTGGGGGAAAGCTGGAATGAGCTTAATGACATGGAGAACTGGAGGCATGGCATCAAGTCATTTACCCGCCCACCTCAACTACTGTTTAGTACCATATAAAAAAAAATTTGGACCAAACGTCGCAATTCCCGTTTTGGACCTAATTCACTAGGAAGTGGGCAGATGTGGGAGATTATCAAACTCTCCCGGGAGTCCGGGAGACTCTCGCGAAATTCCGACATTCCGGGAGAGTTGGCAAGTATGCACAAAATGTATATCTCTTTAACAGCATATGATGAAAAGAGAAGGAAGAGAAGGAAATAGAGGATGGTATGATATTCAAGCGAGGGAAAAAAGGCCAATAAAAGGATTGTTCAAAATGGAACTGCCAGCATCAGGAATATGCCATTATGTAGTGAAAATAGAGGTAATTGCTTTAATAGTATTACCTTTACTATGAATTATAATGTCTAAGCAAGAGAGAGAAGATCTTTTGGTGAAGCCAAAATATATCAATAAATCATGAATATAATTCAAATGTAACTTTAGGGAAATTATTGTAAAAAAGATCACCCAAAACTGCAGGTCAGGTTTCCCAACCCCAATGTTGTTATATTAAGAACATTTTAAATGTTAAAAGTTGGAAAATAATCAGAGGCCATTTGGTATATCAAGTCAGTACTAGATTGTTGATGTTAGTTCCCTGTTCTGTGAATTGATGGAAGAAGCTCTTATAAAGCTTGTCAGAATATCAAGGACCATGTGAGGTCAATCAATGGTCTGAGCGGTCATAATACAGTGTAGAATCAACATAGTGGAAGTCCAATGTGCTATTCAACAGGGGCAAAAAATCTCAGTACAGCGCTGTGGAATTGATGGCACTATATAAATAAATGGTGATGATGATAGAATAAATGGAGTATATTTTGTATGTTGTACATCATTTGCAGTCATAGTGACATATCACTTAGGGTGCTCTCTCTTTTATTGGTGTATATTATAGATATTATTGTTATTTGTAATTGAGCAAATTTCATCTCCTACACATTTTTTCATCTACCTGCTGTCAGTAACAGACTAACCTGTGACTCTGTCTCACAGGTGGGCTCATTTAGACTTGTATGTAAGTCTGTTTCTTGCTTAACACAAGCATTTTCAGGCTGCACACATGCACATCAAATATATAGCCATATTTCCGTAGCAAGATTTTTGCATATCTTTGACATACAAAAATATGACTCCTTGCATCTGAATAGGCAACACAGGGGAGGGAAATCATAGTCCACGTGTAGCAAGCTCATGTAATTGTGACTCAAGTGAACATGTACACAGATACACCTGGCAGGAGACGTATGTCTGATGCAAGTAGAATGATTGCTATCAGCAGTATTATGCTTCTGAATGTGGATTGATTTTGCCAGCTAATCATCATCATCATCACCATTTATTTATATAGCGCCACTGATTCCGCAGCGCTGTAGTAATGAATGCATAGAGTTTATTTGAGTCAGATTGTATATTGCCACACCTGTAAGGTCAATTTCTTACAGTATAAATCAATATAGAAATTAGATACATTCATGTCAATTATACATTTATGTCAGTCATTAAAAAGGTGCTACCCAGTACCCTATTGTTAAATCTATACAAGAACAGAAGAAGAGAACAGAAACAGACGGGTCACTATTGAGGTTCACAAGACCTTAGAAGAAGATATTTTAAGAAAATAAAATTTCATATAACTTAATTGATATATATTAAAATCAAATTAGTTCTCCTGTAAAATTTTATATTTATTAAAAAAACAGCTAAATAAAATTAAAATGCAAAAAAGTAGGAAGAATATTGTGAAAAGAGAAGAAATGAAACCAAAGATACGCAGTAGCCATTTCTTCGGAGGAACTAATTAGATTTTCTTCTATTCTTGTATGGATTTAGCAATGAAGACATGTTGTGTGTGTAGTGTTGCAGCTATTTTATATCAAGTCGCTGCCATCTATTTATTTCACTAAATTGTCATTTCCATACGGAGTGCTGCAGGAAAGATTCCCATTTCATTTATAAAGGGATAACCAATGAGTGTGGAAGCTTTATATTTAATTTCTTTTTAACATGTAGAATTTATTAATAAAACATTATTCTGCCATATTTATCTAATGTAATAATGTATTGAAACATGTTTTTATTACATTATTAGGTTGCGTTCAAACAGGCTAATGCCACTCTTCACCTAGCGCTTGCTTATCCTATGCTTCCATCACACATATTTAACGTCACTTGTACGCCTGGCACTTGTCTGGTATAACCATGACGCTTTTTCAGTTGTTTGCATTGCAAAACGTGTCTAACTCATACTTACCAACTTTCTGTTGGTGAAATCCGGGAGCCTGCAGAGGAGGTGGGCGTGACGGGGGGGGGGGGGCGGGGCTCCAAGTGACGTCATTTTGGACCTGCCCCCATGACGTGATGACGCAAAATGCGTCATTTGACAGCGGGGGCGGGGCCAAACGCCGCGATTCACCGGGAATCGCGGCGTTTGGGACTTAATTCTGCCCACTTCACTAGGAAGTGGGCAGAATTATCCAGATGCGGGGGATTGCCACACTCGCCCGGGAGCCCGGGAGACTCTCGCAAAATGCGGGAGTCTCCCGGATATTTCGGGAGAGTTGGCAAGTCTGGTCTAACTTTACATATGTAAGTCTGGACATTGTCACTGCAGGGTGCCTGTATAAGATTGTGTAAGGTAAGGCTACATGAAAGAATCAGTTGCCTTTGTTTAATGTAAGATCTGTCCTTTCTTTATGATGGATTCCTTCTTATATCTAGAGTCACCTCCTATACTGATATAATCAAATTATTGATTTAAAATAAAAACCCTTTTATTTTAACCTCCAGGAGGTTCACAGCTACTAACACAACAATTCCACTAAATAGTAAAAGTGAACACTAATATATAAGGCAAACACACAATGAACATGCAATTTTATCTGCTTTTAGCCCCCTCCTGGGACTAGAACTTCCAAAGGGTATAGAATAGGATTCACGCAGTCTAATGCTTCCTATGTATAGATTTACTAAAACTTCTAAAGAAGGAAAAGTGGACTTGTTTGGCATAACAATTAATCAGATTCTAGCTATTATCTTCTAGAATGTACCTCCAGTTTTCCTTTTTAGAAGATTTGTAGAAGACCCCCTCTCCTCAGTTACCTAAATAAAATAAAAATTTTGAGAAGGTAACCGACTGTTGCTTGCTGTGCGGCCGTACCAAGCCTTGTTTTGGCTAACAAAATGCCTGAACCCTATGGATGTGGACTTTCATCCCTCCAGAAATTCCCAGATGCAGTCAACTCAGTTTTGATTTGGTGTTGGCCTGTCATTGTCTTACGCACTTGGAAATGGGTTGGACAGGGGCATGGTGAAGGGATCCCCTCTAGACTCCCACTGTGGTGAGGCAAGTAGTGGAGCCTATTAATCCTATCAGCAGTACAGGTAACAGGGGCAGAAACCTTGGGACCGTAATGCAGGGACAAATATATAAAATATATATAAAATCTGAAAAGGAAAGGGGTGAACATGTTGGCACACATTGACAAACTGTGGAAGATGAACACATAATGAATTGGACTAAATACTGCAATTGTGGTATCAATTTGTGGCTTTATATCTTGTGTAAAGGGGCACCAGATGGGATTTAACTTAATTGTCACGACCTGGTCATCTCTTTTGGTCACAAAAGTACTTCTTGTATTACTGTAAACTGTGTACTATATTGCACACTGTGACACACCAGACCATATGAATGAATCAATTTTTAGTGGGAAATTTTTTTTTTAGATCAAACACACTGGCAGCGATTTAAACACAGAAACACACTTGTATATGTTTACGTACATAAATTCAGGCACATACTGTTCTTACCTTAAGTAACGCTCTGAGTGTTGGTCTTTCCCCTGGTCTTTCTTCTCTGTGCCCTTGTCTTTTATCCTTATCTTTTATGGTTTCTTCTTCTCAATTCTTTATACCCTTTCTGTCTCAAATGCTTCTCATAAAATTATTTCATATGTTCCGTGACTCACGAATGCGGCTATCTCAGACTTATGTATAATAAATTCTATTATAAATACCACACTATTCATACGTGTATATGGTCATGTTATTCCTTGGCCAATAGTATCTGCTAAATTGGATTAAAATGTATAGCTTTTATTATATGCAAAACATCTAGAAATGAGAGAAATGTTTCCCATATTACATGTATGGCCACAAAATTTTGCAAGTTTTTAGTGGAATTTGGCCTCAAGTGTTCCCAGTCCAACACCAAACACACAGTGAATGAAATAACCAGAATTGAGGTTGAAGATTCTATCACTGGAACTGCAAAAAGCCTGTTCCACCATGAAACTCAATTTGATTTATAGTTTGTGCTGGATTTAATGCATCCTTTTGCATTATGTCCCTATTTTTTTAATCACAAATGGTAAATTGATTTCCTGGCCAGTCATATATATTAAATTAAAATCACTTTTATTTCAGGTCAATTACATGGTATAATTATCCATTATTTACTTTGTATAGGTCACATGATTACATTGAATTTCTTTCATAAATGCTATACTATCTATAAAACTTTACTCAATTAAAAAGGCATATTATAGTACAACGGAAAAAATGTAAAATCATTAAAATGTAATCATCCTTTAATATTATTCATGTAATCCCACACATAATTTATACCATATGGCATTATTAGACTTGATTAATGTACAATTTATGAATGGAAATTGCAAATTCCATTGAAGTCTCCTTCACTTGTATTATTCATTATAGATTCAGTATACATTCAATATATAATATCTAAAGTCATAAATAGTTGGATTGGTTATTCTTGTTATCTATGCAAAATTGGGGCTCACCCTTGTAAACTGATGTAACTGCATTTCAATTGGTGCCTAGACCTATATAAGTCCAAATGCTGCATCACTTAGGTGGCCATGATAAGTTCTACATTCTGACCTGGACATATCTGAATCAATTGTTGCTGACCTTCACTTTATTGCTTGACCATTCAACCTTGCCACCTGCACTGACCCTTTGCTTGCTTATCAACTATGACCTCTAACAGCTTATTTGATAACATTTTGACTGATAACATCTAACTACTAAGGCTCCAATAGAATGTTGTTCAACTAGTTGTACATGTAGCTCCTGCTCCTGAACCCAGGTTGAATCTTTCAGATAGTCATTCCGGGGATCATCAAACCTTAAAAATGTAGCAAAAACTGTATTTTGGGCTGAATTCTGAGAAGAAAAATATGTGGGAATTGTTATTTCATTTTAATAAAGAAATCCTCAGGCTTGGGTCTTTCAAGTCACATTTTTTTTAACATTTGGGACTTATACAATTACAAAGACAAATCCACCAGAAAGAAGATTGGATTTATTCACCCTTCTATACCTACAGCTGACACCAGGTCTTTCTTTGTGAGTAAAAAAGACAGAGGTCTCCATTCTTGCATTGTCTACACAATGATCTAAGTAAAATTAAAGTTTAGAATACTACCCTTTTTATTGTAAGTACATTTTTTTTATTTTAAGTGAATTATTTATTCAGATAAATAGATGAATGTCATTGTCATTATGAATATTTAGTCAAGCAATTTGGAATATGTAATGTCCTGGCTATTTCCTAGGATTTTATAAATTAGATTTTCAGAGAATTCCTGGGGCAATTCATGTTCATCTATACTGAGGATATATTTATAGTTGCTTCTTCTTTAAAAAAAATATATATCTTAATAATCATGTTTCTTGTGTTTATCCAAGCTTACAGCTTTGTATGCTATACTTGAAACATGTAAAAGTTTCAATTTCTTTGATAAGTATCAACAGTTTAGAGTTAAATATTGGCCCATTGGGCCCATGGAAGGTTCAAGCTATTCTGTACTGGGCTCAATTTAAGGTTTTAAAATCCATTCAGAGATTGTTGGCTTTCACTAGTATTTATAGATGTTTTTTTAAGAATTTAACTTCTTTAGTGAAACTCAATACTCTGCTAACCAAAAAGGGTACTGATCCAGTGAACAGGCTTTCAAAAGAAGTCTCAGCCTATCAAAAGCTCAAGAAGGTTTTCATCTCCAATCCAGTTTTATGTTACTCTAATCCCTTACAACCTTTCATTGTGGAGACAGATTTATCTGAAGATGGAGCAAGGGCAGTGGTCCTAAGAAAATATTCATAACAAATATTCATTACATAACAAATATTCATAACAACATTTTCCAGTACAATTTCCACTGCAAAGAAAAATTACAAGATAGTAACATCTATGTACTTGATCAGGAGAAATCTAATTTACCATTAAATCCTTTTCTTCAAAGCCATTTAGTGAGACACCGACATACCTGTGGTTTGGCTTTATGTTGGTCACAGTTTACTTATTTGTGTTCTCTGTAATCCTATTTTTGCCTCTTATTGCAAGTTTAGAACCTACCAATTTCAATCTTTTTTTCATCTCATTCTTAGCCGACTGAAGCTGCTATAATTAACCATAGTAAATAACCAAAAGCTGATAAAAGAAAGAGCTCACTACAAGAGCACAGCACAAAATAAGATAACAAATAATGTTTATTAAGGTAACGACATGTAAATAAATGAAGAATAAATAAACAATATAAAACTTGCATTGAAAAAAGGAAATAATATCGCCCTATGTTAACAATAAAACAGGCAATCTGCCAAAACTGTATCCTATTCCTCAAATATAACCATGCTACAATAAGGATATAAAGAATGCATGAGCTATGGAACCTTCCAATACTAATGTTTCTGCAGTAGCAGATGCTCCATGATTAGTTTGCTTACAATAATTCTCTATGAAAAAGTATCATAGAAGAAATAAAACATTATGAATACATATTTTTAAATGTAATGAAGTTAGAAAATACTTGTGAATAATTTGCTCTACAGAATGAAAAAATGTTGTGGAGAAGAAAACAATATATGCTGGATCATTGTGAAATAATGGAAAGAAAAAAAGGGGAAAACTGCTGACTTATAACTACGTGAACTAAATGAAAAAAAGAGTGAGTAAAATAAGTGACAGTGAGTAAAGCTATAAAGAAACAATACATAAGAAAACAGATGGAAGGATGATGTACCTAAGATGGCAATTGTAATTACATAGCAGAAATGGATTCTGTTCTATGATATATTCTGTAATAAATGTTCAAAAAAAAAATCATAAATAACATCAAATCAGCTTAAGGGATAATTGGGAGCCATTAAAAATGTTAAATTAAAATATGTTACTCTAAGATGCTAATTAAGTTGACGCTATAAGTACTAAAATTAAAATGTATTATAAACCATCATCATAAAAGAAAATTCCAAATGAACTACTTTTTATAGCAAAAATGGTATATGCAAAACAAAAAAAGAAAAAAGTGTTAACTCCACTGTTGGAGAAAAACAAATTAGTATGCATAAAGAATCATATTACAATCTAAGTTAGATAAAGATTTTACTGTAATCCATATTTACCCTAAAAAAAACCTTTCAAACACAATGTAGGTTCATTTTCAACGAAATGGCTAATTCTGTCAGGAGTGAGTGAACACAATATCTACCAAATAATGAAAAAAGAAGAAAATACAATTGTATAAACAGATGTGTCAGTAAAATGTACACAGAACATCTTAACAGGAAATTGCCAAAGAGAATTCAAACAATTAAACACTTGCAAAAATGGCACAGTCACATAAAAAGTAAGTTGTTCAGATAGGTTAAACACTGAATGAAATTGTCCTAGGAAATGAAAGCCAGGGAGCAGAAGGTGGATGTCAGAGTAACTGCTCGCGCAGATCAGGAGAAAATTCTTATTGGAAGAGGATAGTCATACCCAAGATGCCTTTCACATACTGCTTTATCGGGGAAGTACTGGCGAATTTTAGGTCCTCAATTAATCGTAGAAGACCCACCCCATAGAAATGCTGGGTAGTAGTTTATATGGATCACAACTCTCATTGCTTAGAAATAGTAGCTAGAATATATATAAACAAAACAAACTGTTGCATACATTTATATCAAAAGTTTGGAGAACTCAAGGGCAATGATCACAGTAATTCTCAATGATCATAGTAATTTAGCTAAACCACATAAACCATATAATTGCTGAGACACAAACAAAAAGACAGTATAATGCATGCAAGTAATTATCATAAAAACATAAAACCACAATTAAATTGATGCATTTCTTATCAAAGCTTAGTTAGGTATTCATACACAAATTGTTCCATTTGGTGAAGCTACTTGTGAGCGATCAGAGTTTCTACGGAGTGTAAGAATGGGGACTGGTTTACCAAGTGGGTGTGTCCAGGGGCGTGGAGTTATACTTCTTCTATTGCACCAGCTGTATCCGCCTTTTTTCCAGCACATTGTTGCAAGTGTGTTTTTTGGTATTTCCAATAAATGGCTATACAGTAATCCACTATGTAGATTTACTTTTTCCTCCGAGTATTGGATATTATTATTATTATTATTATTCATTTTTATTTTTAGGGCGCCACAAAGTATCCGGTGCGTCGTACAAGGACAAACAATGGCACAGTACAAGGTGAAACAGCACAGTACAAGTAACAGTAAGCACTATAACTCTGGGGGCTCAGTCACAGCAAGAAAGAGAGGGAGGGGAAAAGTGAGTACGTGCAGGTAACTATGGCCCAAGAGGGTGGGCACGGATGACAGGTAAAGAGTCACTGAGGGGAGCGGAGAGAAGCGAGAGGAGACAGAGGGCAGAGGGTTAGAGAGGAGGTGAACTGAGTAGCTGGAGAGCGCAGTTAAAAGTGATGGAAACAGGCGGTAGAAGAGCCCTGCTCAAAGCAGCGTACAATCTAAAGGGAGGGGAAGACAGACAGACACATGGATGAGATGGGAGAGACGAAGACGGAGTCGAGGAAGGGGGAGAAGGGAAGAAGGGATGAGAAAGAGAGGAAGCCGACCAGTGGGAGTTTAGGCATGAGACTGGAAGGCTTTTAGGAAAAGGTGGGTTTTTAATGTTCGTTTGAAAGAGGACAGAATGCGCGGCTTGCAGCGCCAGTACATATCGACGGAACCCATCACGGAGCGCATAGCGCTTACACAGGGGCACCCCACCACACACGATGGCACAGCCCACCACTCTACCGCCAGCAACAGCCAGAGGCACGCATCTGGATACTACAGACACGGAGACCCAATCTGGGAGCTGCAGCATCCTCGATTATGGCATTGTGAGCGCACTAACCACCGTATCCAGGTAATTGCACAATATTGCTGTACACACACCGAGGACAACAAGATTTACATCTATACCATCCACCGGTGGCTGCGCTGTGCTTAAGCATTAAGATGCCACAGATTACCATCTGCTTACATACAGTACTGTTGATCTATCTTTCGACAGAGACATTATACCGCACAATCCGCCTATCATCACTACCATTATTAATATTATTGGCAACCTCGCTAACATCAGTGTTATCATAGCCATCACTGTCATCACCGCCTCTAATACCGTTGACATTAATACCGTTATCATTAATGTTCTGCTTTGACTTCCGATTTTGCTATATCATTACTCCTGTCTCATCACCCTTATTGATTGTGGTCAGTAACCATACGACCAACATCTTACGTCAATCTGCCCTCTAGCAGTGACATCACACTGCCTCATCTGCCCACCACACACTACTACTACTATTATTGCTACTGTTATTACCATTATTGTCATTAGCGTCATTACAATCACTGTCATTATCGTGTATTAACGTATTACCTATTGTATCACCTTATTATTACTGTTTTGCATGTACTTCTGTTACACCATTGCTCTTCTCTCACCACCTGTACTGATTTTGGTCTTTAACCACACGACCAACACCTCGTTATCTCCACACATTAGTTAACCACAACCCATTTGGTATTAGTCTGTTCAGACATTCCTATGTAGGTCCTTTTCGGCCTCTTCCTGCTACCTTCACACAAGTTAACACCCTCCTACCCTACGCATGCACTTGTGACCCTATTTATCTTCCTTCATTTCATTGGCATTCAATATAGCAAGGAAACATTGATATATTTCTCTCCTAAAAGAAAACATAGGATTTTCCTGCACTCCCCTGTGCATGGAAAAATCTGCAAAGTTGCAACATCGCAGAGTGAATAGGCATTGTGTGACACATAGTGGACAACTGAATTCTGCTTAATGAATCTAATCCACAACAGCATATTTTTTGTGCAGCAACAAAATTGGTCATTTAAAACTTCCCTCTCCCAATAGCCCACAAAAAAAGATTAGCAAAGAATGATGAATTGCATACCCAGTGCAGTCCCAAAGAGCTGTTAAAATATTGTGAGCTAAAGATTAAATAATTATGTATCACGGCAAATGACAATAATTTAACCATTAATTGTATACATTCTGAATTGTGGCTATTGTACTTGCTCAGGAAATCATGCTTGATACTAAAATATAAAGACGCCACGTAACCAGAGGGAAACTTATTTGCCAATTCCTTTATGGTACCAATAGTATCCCAAATGAAAGAATTAAGATTCAAGATTTTTTATAGTAAAACATGATCTAAAAGGTACAAATGTTCTAAGATAAATCTCGAATACCCAAGACTTTGGTCATCCTGGAAATGTTGGGGTGCTTATATATTTTTGGTACAATATAGAATGTAAGAAAAGTGGAAGATTTTACCATTACATTCTGAAATCTTCCTAAATCTTTTGCATGATCAAGAATTTGATTAATCCTAGCCTTAAATAAATTGGTTGGCACTAAATGCAATTTTTTAATGCTGTTTATTATTAAGATCCTTAAACCCTTTGCTTGTATAGAACACTGTCATAGCATTTCTGCCTCACAGCACAGGGTTCAAGAGTTCAATTCCCAAACAGGACCTTATCTATGTGGAGTTTGTATGTTCTGCCCATGTTTGCTCTGGTTTCCTCTGGGTGCTCCGGTTTCCTCCCACACTCCAAAAACATACTGGTAGGTTAGTTGGCTGCTAAAAAATTAAATTAACACTAGTGCTATAGAAATAAATGGTCATGATGATGATGATTGCTTCCTTTATCAGATGATATGATATCTATACTGTCTAGACTTTCAAGCTCCGATATAGCTAGTCTGTCCCACAGGACAGATTACATAATTGCTTTTATATATTAATCACCCTCTCACTGAAGAGCCACCTAGGGGTAAACGTCAAAATGCAATTTTCTGTGATTTTGATAGCTATATTTAAAACAGCAATTTTATTGAAGGCAAAAATCACAGAGTGTTTCCTTCTGTTAGGATCTGCCTCTGGATGCTGCTTCATCTCGGCAGCTCCTGCCTCTGGGACTATATTGGACTTTGTTATTGTACTTAACCTGCAGTACCTGTGAACTGCCAGAGATGCTGCTATTCTGCCTTCCCGTCCCACAACCAGGCGTTTACTAGCTGCAGCTAGTTAATCAATTGCACTTGAGTGTCTCCTACATATGGCTGCCTCTCCCAGCTTTCCTTTGCTGGTCATTAATGTTTCTGTGTCTGTTAATGTTTGTTAGCTTTGAACTAACTGCCTTGCTTTCTCTGTTTCTGTGGAAATCCTTGCTTAGCCAATTCCTGCTTCTCTATAACTATTTACCACTCACCTGTATTCTGCAATAGCTGGAAGTCTATTTATTCTCTGAACTCATCTGACCTCATCATTACATTGCATCACCTGGACTGTGTTTTCACTGCAATAAACAGTTTAATGTTTTCAACGTATGTCTGGCTTCTTGGCTGTAACTACAAGGACCTAGTTTGTGAAACAGAATTGTACACCTTCAATAACATTATCATTTAAAATATAGTCATCACAATCGATGAAAATCATCGATTTGATACATCTGCCGTTTAATACAGTTTCCCCCAAATGTCTTAAAATCACAGAAGGAGACTTTTGGTGGGATCTAGAGAAGCTCACAAAAAGTTTAGTATATAACCTACCTTGAGTCTGTACTCACATCACAAATCCATCAGCTGTGGTGGCTCAGCCTCCTGGGCTATTCCAATATATATGGGACATTATAAATGATGAGTGTATATCAAAATATAATTGCCAAAAGCACACAAAAGAATGAAGACAAAGCAACTACAGGAGCACATCACAAAATAAGAAAAAAGTAATACTTAGTGAGGCCAAAACAATGAAAACAAATTGACACTATAAAACTTAGATTAAAAAAAGTAAAAACTCCCTATGTTGACAATAAGGTATGCAGTTTGTAACTACATTCTCCTATTTCTATGGTAATATGCAATAAATAACTGTCATTTTCTTCATTTTAAGACTTCTTGTATCACTGCCTGTTGGCCAATACAAATAAAATGAGAGGTTTACTTGTTATTATGTTACCAATATTACTAATTTGGAACAATTCTCATATGAATAGCTAACTAAGCTTTAGAAATGCATCAATTTAATTGTGGTTCCTTCATGCTTTTTTATGATTGCTTGCATGTATTATGCTGCCTTTTTATTTGTCTCTCAGCAATTATATGGTTTATGTGGTTTAGCTATATTACTGTGATCAAGTGCCAACATTGCCCTTGAGGTCTCGAAACTTATAATATAACTGTATGCAAGCATAACATTTTGTTTTGTTCATATGTCTTATAGCAACTATTACAAAACAATGAGATGTGATTCTCAGGACATGTTTTGAACTCAAGCAGGATTAGACTCCAATTGCTTTACCTTTAGCACCAAGAAGAACAATACAGAGAAAAAGACACAGGTTTATAAAGATGAAAGTGCAATCTCTAATATGAATATCAAACTTTTTCCAACACTCTGTTCATAGGTTTGAATAAGACTACAACAAAGATTGAAGCACGGGTGAATCACAATGTATGAATGATGACTTGGCATATATATATATATATATATATATATATATATATATAAATTTATATATTTATCTATTTTTATATATATATATATATATATATATATATATATATATATATATATATATATTGATATGTATAGATATACATATATCTACATATATATAGATATAAATATATCTATATATATGGATAGATAGATCGATCGATAGATAGATAGATAGATATTAAGCAGCATAAAACAGCACAGCACAAACATAAAAATAATCCATGGCTTAATAACACACTATCTCAGCCCACCATCCATGACTATTGTCCGGCTGCTTGTCAGCATCGGAAGCCCTGCCCAGCAGTTCCCACAATCCTTTTATACACACACACTCACACACAGCAATCACACCCATGTCCTGCATCTGTGTATGTGATCCTGTCTCCAAGTACCAGCAGGATCATTAACCCCGGCTGTACCTTACCCTGCTGGATAAGGCTTATTGTGGTTACCTTTTTCGCATACCATCCCTTTTAGCTTTGCCATACCAAAGCAGAACCTTTTAATTTTTGCCCCCTCTCCCTTCTCTGGTCTCGCCCAATCAGGCGAATCGGGCACCCTGGGGAGTGCGTCTCTCTGTGACAGGGCATCAGCATTATTATGTAGATCCTCAGGTCTATGTTCCGCCTTAAAGCTAAAGGGCTGTAGTGCCAGTAACCACTGTTGGACCCTGGCAGTCACCTCCTTATTGCTGTGCATCCACTGTAATGGGGCGTGGTGGGTAACCAGGGTGAAATCTCAACCAAGTAGGCAGTACCGGAGTGCCTCTACAGCCCACTTAATGGCCAAACACTCCTGTTCTACTGTGGCATACCTCTTTTCCCTCTGGAGGAGTTTACGACTGAGGAAAAGAACTGGTCTCTCCTTATCCTTCACCCTCTGGGACAAAACTGGCCCAAGACCTGTCCTGGAAGCATTTGCCTGGAGAAAGAACTACTCCCTAAAGTTGAGTTCTTGTAGAACCGGTGTGGTGCACAAGGCTTACTTCAAGTCTTCCCAGGCAGCTTCCGAAGACTCAGACCAAATTAATTTGTCTGGGTCATTCTTTTTAAGAAATTCGGTCAGTGTGGCAGCACGGGTAGCGAAGTTTTGGATAAAGCATCTGTAGTACACAACCCACAACCAATCCCAGGAAAGTCTGTACTTGTGACTTTCCCTCTGGTTTAGGCCACTTCCTCACAGCATCTACCTTATTCACCTGGGGTTTTACTTTCCCCCGACCGACCACATTACCCAACTACTTAGCCTCTGTCATGGCTAGCGAACACTTCAAGGGATTTTCTGTAAGGCCATGACACTTAATGAGTGCAAAACCGCCTCCACCTTGGGAAGATGTGACTCCTAGTCCTGACTGTAGATGACTTTGTCATCCAGGTAAGCGGTGGCGTATTCCCAGTGAGGCTTCAACAATTTGTCCATTGTATGTTGAAACGTGGCTGGCCCCCCATGCAGGCCAAACGGTAACACCTTATATTGAAACAGCCCTTCAGGTGTTGAAAAGGCTGTTTTGGGTTTGGCCGAGGCAGTTAGTGTTATCTGCCAGCAGGGCTGCCATCAGAAATCGTGGGGCCCAGTACAAACGAAACGGGCATGGCCCCCTCCAGCACAACAACCTAGCCAACACCCCCCCCCCCCACCGTCCCCCAGCGCTAACCGACTGCACCCTCCCAACCACTGTCCCAGCTTATGTATTTGGAGGCAGATGTAAAAACATACTGGTAGGTTAATTGACTGCTATCAAAAATTGACCCTAGTCTCAGTCTGTCTGTCTCCCTTGGTGTCTGTGTGTGAGTGTGTGTTTATATTAGGGAATTTAGACTGTAAGCTCCTATGGGGCAGGGACTGATGTGAATGAGTTCTCTGTACAGCGCTGCGGAATTAGTGGCGCTATATAAATAAATGATGATATATATATATATATGCATACAAGTTAACCCGTGCATGATACTCATGCATTCTAGTCAAATCAAGCTACTTAAGGTCTTAAAAAGGTTCTTGTCATGCATTTGGACCTAGCCCAGGCCTCCTCAGGGGAAGAGCGTTAGTTCCCGACGCAAGTGGCCTTTTTAATGTGTGTTCATGAGGTAAAATTACCTCACAAAAAGGAGTTTGACCCCTCAACTCGTAAATTTAGCCTTTACTACCCCTCCCACGGGGGGAAGGGGGATGATGGAAGTTAACTGACTTGACTATTCTAAATTTTTTGTCAAATGATGTCAGTATACCAAATTTCAGGTCAATTGGATGAGCCCTTTCTGAGAAAATAGTTTTTTACACACGCACACACGCACACACTAACGCACGCCTCTACACATGTGTGTTCATGAGGTAAAATTACCTCACGAAAATGAGTTTGAGCCCTACCAAATTTCAGCCCTTTTTGAAATTTTTTTCCCACACACACTAAGAATTTAGTAGGTCAGTGTATAACTCTGCCCAGCAGGTGGCGTTGCAACTTGGTGTTTTTTTTCCACACACACACAGACAGACAGACGCCACTAAGCATTTATATATTAGATATATATATCTCCTATTAGTGATAATGGGTTTATATGGATGTAAAATGAAGTGGAATATAAAATGCAAAGACATTTATTTTGCTTGGATTATGGATATAAGCTTGAATATCAGGAGTGGTCACACCCCCTGGCCTGATTGACAAAAGAGGTAGGGTTGGGGGGTATGGTCAATTTGCGTGTATATATACACCCTGTAAATAGGAGCAAACTAACACAGCATGGTTGTTAATAAGCAGGGGTGCAGTGGCTTTGGTAAAATAGCAGATAAATGGATGCAAACTTAGACAACAATGTAATACACACAGTTCAGTTGAAGATTGGAGTAGGAGCATACAATGTAAATCACAGTAACAGGCAAATAACTCTAATAACATAATTACTACTAAATTCAGATATTATCATGCAGTTCCTAACTGGTATAGGTGGCTGATCACAGTAATGTATCTTACTCTAATTGTGTTAAATTCAGTATACAGTATGAATCACTTATAAACTACTCTCACACCTGACCCTCTGGATAACTACACTTCTGATTAATAATGACACATGTATCAGGCAGTGGTGTGGATGATTTTTCAGTGGTGTACATACAGGAACCCAGAAATAACCTCACTAACAGATGGAAGTGGTGTCTTAGTCTGTCCTGGGTTTGCATATGAACAATAAATCTCCCTTTGTGTGCTCAGCCCTTAATCCAGTTCTCTCTCTGTGTAACTTCTAGCTGTCTTTATCCCTCCATTAAGTACCTCTATCTCTTTTAAAATAAAAAATACTTACCTACATGTTGATTCCTGCAGGCTGCAGCCTCTCTGTTGCTTCTTCCTATCATCGGCAGGAACTTCAGTGTGAGGTCAGCTGACAGGAAGAGGGGGCGGATCACATGATCGCAGGGGTGGAACGATCATTCCCCTGCGATTGTGTTTGAAAGCTGCCTGGCTGTCAGTGACAGGCAGGATAAATGCAGCAGTGGGGACACCGGGATTAGAGGAGAGCGGGCCCCCTGGTGAGCCCGGGCCCCATACGCTGATACCCCCTGTACCCCCTTGATGGTGGCCCTGTCTGCCAGTACCCTTTTGTCAAATCTAGGGTAGTCAGATATTGACTACTGGCCAAATTCTCCACTAGCGCGTCTACCCTACTAGGGCTACTTAGCCCTCCTCCTCAAAGGTCCTCCACCCCACGTCCACTTTCGCTCCCTCCTCCCCCCTGGGGGTCTCCCTGTCTTCCGCGCCCCCCTTCTTGGGCCCCGTCGTTTTCGGATCCTCCCTCCCCCTTCCCCGCCCTCTCTAGCTGTGCATTGAGCGTACTGAGTTGCTGTGTTTACTGTACTGTGCTGTCTCCCATTGTATTGTGATTTTGTTTGTCTCTGTACGGCGCTGCGGATGCCTTGTAGCGCCTTATAAATAAATATTAATAATAATAATAATAATAATACCCGCGGCATTGGATGTGTGTCAAACCTAGACACTTTTTTCAGCTTCCTAAAATCTTTACTGAAGCGAATGGTCCCTGAAAGCTTCGGCACAAGGACTATGGGGTTATTCCACTCACTGGTGGATTCTTCCACTAGCCCAAGTTGCAACATGTCATCCACCTCTCGCTTTACTGCAGCTCTTCTTGCCTCAAGTATCCTATACGGCCGCTGGTTAACCACAACCCCCGGTGGGGTGACAATGTCATATTCAATGATTTTGGGACTTCCTGGAATAGCCAAAAAAAATCTGTATTCCAAGCTACCATTTCTAAGGCTTGATGTCACTGAGTCAGTGTCAGAGAAGACTCTATGGGGACTATGCAGTCCTTGGTTTTTACTGCTACAATGTTAATGTTGGAATTTCTTCCACCCACGGCTTTAACAAGTTAACATGCTATACTTGCTCTATCCGTCTACTGAGCTGCCGCTCTCAGTAATTTACTTGCCCTATGGGCTCTATTACCTCGTAAGGGCCTTGCCAATGTGCATAAAACTTGCTTTCCTGATTTGGTACTAGGAAGAGCACCTTGTCATCTCGGCTAAAAGCGTGTAGGGTGGCTCAGGTATCATAACCCCTTTTTTGCCGACCCTGCATTTCCGTCAGATGCTGTTTTACCAATGGGACGATCTGTTGTAGTCGATCGTATAATTAGGTCACAAATTGTACTGTATTTGGCTCCTTGGGTTCCTGCTGTTCCCAACCTTCTTTGAGGATGTCTAGAACTCTGCAGGGTTGTCTCTCAAACAGATCCTCAAAGAAACTAAACCCCGTTGATGCCTGAGGCACCTCCTTTATTGCAAACATGACAGAGGGTAATAGGGTGTCCCAATCTCTTTTATCCTGAGCTCATCTTGCGAATAATAAACCGAGGTCTACAGTCTTTGTACCCCTAGCAATTTCCATAGGTCCTTCATTAATCCTGTCATGTAGGGAATTCCCTGATCTATTACGATCTCTTTTGGTATTCCCAGTCGAGTGTTCATTAACAGCAACTCTTTTGTGATAGTGCTTGACTTAATATTTCTTAGTGGAATTGCCTTGGGGGTATCGTGTAGTGTAATCAAGAACCACTGATGTCCCCGGTCAGTCTTCACTAAGGGACCCACTAAGTCCATGGCAACATGCTCGAATGGGACTGGAATTATAGGGAGAGGTACGAGGGGAGTCAATAGTCTGGTTTAGGGGCCGTCCCCTGGCATACTGGGCAGGCTTGACAGTATCCCTTGACTGCCATACTGATTCCCGGCCAGTAAAATCTCAGGAGTATCCAATTTAAAGTCTTCTCCTCTCCCAGATGCCGCCCCCCAAATGGTGTGTATGGGTGCTGGTTAAAATCAAAGGGACATGTACCTGTGGCACCAGGAGTTGATGCACTGTTTTCTCCTGTACCACCACTACCCTATAAAGCAGATCCATTTTATTATAAAGTAAGGTTCTCCCCTGGCTGGTCTCTCAGCCTTCCATATTCCATTCAATTCCACCACATATTTATAGGCATTTTTCAAAGCATTATCATTAAGTTGTGTCACTCTCTTGGAGTGACACAGTCCTGGATATTGGGGACCAATCTTCACCCTCTGGTAGGGCTTCTGTTCCCTCCTGACCTTCTCCAGCTAGGATTTTTCTCTCCCATGTTCTGGAACATGATAGCGGCCTAGTTGCAGCAAAGCCTGATATTCAGGCTTCAGGTAATGCAGATTCTCGGTCTCTATCTCCCAGTTGCGGGTTATGAAAGACAGGATCAAGTAGAGTCGGAGATCCAGCCAGTGACTCTGTTGCCGGCATGTTCTGACCGATTTGTTAGGCTCTAATTTCCCGGAACAGGGGAAAGTCTCACCCTAGAATAAGGGGGTATGGCAGCCTTGGGGCTATTGCTGCTACCACTTGCACTGTTCGTCCCTTTACAGTAATGGGAAGAATGAAACGGTCATATTCATTGGTGACCCTGTGAATGCACAGGACTTTCACTGATGGTAGCCGGGTCGACAGGCCTTTTGGAACCACAGTGCCGGATACCACCGCTAACACCGCTTGTTGCCGTATCAGGACGATCACCCGGAACAGCAGTGGATTCCGCGTAGACGAGGACATGGTAAAACAAACAGGAAACTTGGAGTCTAGTCGAACCACCGTACAATCGATTGGTTCATTTTGTACAATGTCTCCGGAAGTGCCCCTGCTCAGCACACTCAAAACACTTTGCTGCGGTCATTATGCAGTCTGTCCCAACCACTGGTGTTGTTTTTGGCCTGAGATCAGGCCTGGCAACTCTCTTGGCTGTCCGGTCATAGCCCTGCGGTCTGCTCCCACCTCTGGTATTGGTTTCAGGCCTGAAATCTGGCTTGGCAACTTTCCCAGCTGTCTGGGCCACATTTTCCACAGCGTAATATTGGTCAATAGCTGTCGCAAGCTCCTCAAACGACTGAGGGGCAGTCTGTAGAAACCAATTCTGTAACTCCCAACTAAGATTTCGCTCGCAATGGTCGATAGCCAGGATTTCTAACATTCTGACCGGTGTATTATGGTTGGGATCCATCCAACTTTTTGTTAAATTTGCCAGGTCTGCCAGCTGGCCATGCATTGCAGATACCGGTCTAAACCGCCAAATATGGAATTGCTGCACCTTCTTGGGCCCTCTCACCACTATCCGCGCCACAATGGTGGCCTTTAGTTGCTGAAGGTCCGCTGCCTGGTCCTCAGGCACATCCATATAGGCCCGCTGGGCTTCACCCATCAAATTAGGAGCTAGTTTCTCTACCCATTCACCTGTTGGCCACTTAAGAGAAGTCACCGTCCTTTCAAACATTAATAAAAGCAGCCTTATTGTCGTCCGAGGAGGTCATCTTTTGCAAGGCAGCGGATTCATGCTTACTTTGTCTGAGCTGACTGAGCTCCACCTGCAGCAGGCTGTTGCTTCCCACCTGAGATTCGGCGTTGGCTAGCATTTGACCATGCTGGGTTTGCTATGTGGCTGCCACAGAGGGCCAGGCTGGGCCGGGGGAGCAGGGGGCATATGCCCCCCAGGCCGGACAACTAAATTGTATTTTGGGCCACCTGGTGGTCCAGTGGTAATGCGATGCAGACAGCCTGTGCGGTCACAACAGGGGTTGTCACATCACATAGTACACACTGCAGCCACATCATTCATTCATAGAATATTGTACTACAGCTTGTAGTACAATATTCTGTGAATGAATGACACAGCCAAAACGAGTACTATGCGATGTGACAGCCCCTGCACACCACACAGGCTGTCTGCATCGCATTACCACTGGACCACTAGGGCAGCATGGTGGCTTAGTGGTTAGCACTTCTGCCTTACAGCACTGGGGTCATGAGTTCAATTCCCGACCATGGCCTTATCTGTGAGGAGTTTGTATGTTCTTCCCGTGTTTGCGTGGGTTTCCTCCAGGTGCTCCGGTTTCCTCCCACACTCCAAAAACATACTGGTAGGTTAATTGGCTGCTATAAATATTTACCCTAGTGTGTGTGTATGTTAGGGAATTTAGACTGTAAGCTCCAATGGGGCAGGGACTGATGTGAGTGAGTTCTCTGTAAAGCGCTGTGGAATTAGTGGCGCTATATAAATAGATGATGATGATGATGACCACCAGGCGGCCCAAAATACAATTTAATTGTTTTGATACAAGATCTTAGAGACCCTTATCACTTTCTTTTTGGACATTAGTGATTTATGAGACCATATAAGGAGAAATAATAACTTTCTATGCCTTTTCTCTGTACATAAATGGGGCCTGATTCATTACTGATCTTATCTGCCATTGTTTGCGAAAATCTTCCCTGCGCATGCCCAGAAAAGGGAGTTAAGAAGAAAAATCTACTGCGTAAGCTAAGAATTTCTTAACTTAAGATGGAAATCCTTCTTAACTGCAGTTAAGAAGTTCTCCCAACACTCAAGTAAAAAGTGGGTTGGGAATGGGAGAGAAATGGACAGAGATCGTACTGAGTTAAGAAGAGTAGGTGTTATTTGTACTGACTTAAGAAGAGTAGGCGTTTAACTCTGGATCCATAGTTAAGCAGAAATGCTTTGAGTTTTATCGTAACTTCTTGATTAAACTTAAGGAAGCTCGGGGTCATGTTTAGGTCCAAAGAAGCTATAGCAGCAGCGCTGCTATACAACACTGAACTGTTCAAAAAGCATCGTTCGTTTAAAAGACTCAAAACTAAATATGCACAACATACATACATCTTTATACACTTCACCTTTTTTTATATATTTTAGATTCATATAAAAAAATTAAACAATGTACTTTTCAAAATAACCGTGGTGGATGCATAGTTGTAATAAACTGCAATGTAAAGAGGTTGATGTATCTAATAGTCTATGCCAGGGGTGTCAAACTCAAATTCATCGGGGGCCGCATCAGCAGTCTGGTCCCCATCAAAGGGCCGGTTGTATCTGTAGGTCTATGTGTCCACTCTTTATTATCATAAATTAATGTCACTGCATTCAATTATTACTGTTTTTTGTAATAATGTAAGTAATAACTAGCTCTGAAAGCAGAAACATAGTCAGAATAATGACAAGTAGATATTCAAATGTACAATTATTGTACAATGTATTGAAAAATGTTTTTTGGTAACAAACATTAATTTTTTTTTAAACATACAAATATTGCCAAACACTGTTTATTAAACATATGGAAAACACAAGGCATTACCTTTTTTTTTTACTTTTCTGACTAGATGGCTGACATCGTTTTCCTAAGGTCAGTCCATCGATGTCTGGTGTTAGGTCTTGTGCTGTAGCAATCCGCAAAACAGCATGGAGGTTATCATCAGTGATGCGTGATCTGAGCTTGGTCTTGTTCAGATTCATGACTGAAAACATCTGTTCACATAGATAAGTGCTCCCAAACATGGACAGAACACGTGCAGCTTGAAGTCGGAGCTGTGGCATCAAAGCAGGGGGGAGGAGACGGTAAAAGTCGTCGACTGTCGCATCCTGGAACTTCGCTTTCAGGCTGAAGTTCTATTAATTCCATTTGAAGGTGATGTGGTGCACTGTCAACATCGATGTTGAAGGGATTGGCAAAGCTGGTAAAGGTTAAGTTTTGTTCTTTAAAATCATAAAAGCGTTGATTGAATTCATCAATCAGCCGATTCACTTTGGTACCCAATCGAGCACATGAAAAAGTACCTGGGAATGAGGTTGAAATGCTCTGGCAGATAGGAAAGTGGGCAAGACTGTCTTTTTCAAGCTGTGACTTCCATAGGCGCAGTTTCTCCTGGAAAGCTGTTATTGCGTCATACATTGAGGTTATGACTTGTTTGCGGCCTTGCAGCCTCAGATTCAGTTGGGCGAGATGCTCTGTTATGTCACACAACATGGCAAAATCGCACAGCCAGTTTGGATCTGACAGTTCTGACAAGGGCTTCCCTTTACTTTGCATAAAAAGATTATTGTCTTCCAAAAGCTCAAAAAATCTCTTGAGAACGGTGCTCCTACTCAGCCACCTTACTTCTGTATGGTATGGCACATCTGTATGTTCCATGCTCACCTCCTTCAAAAATTGTTGGAACTGACGATGATTCAGACCCCGTGCACGCAGAAAATTCACTGTTTTCGTGACTGTGGACATTATGTTATCCAGTTGCAGAACCTTGCCACACAGAGCTTCTTGGTGGATAATGCAGTGATAAGTTATCAGCGGCGTGTGGCAATTACTTTTTTCCATTTTCTCTTTTAACAGTCCAACCAAGCCATTTCTCACTCCACACATTGCTGGAGCGCCATCAGTAGTAAGTCCCACCAACTTTTCCCAAGGTAATTTCATTTTATTTACGGATTCCTCCACTGCATTGAAGATGTCCCTCCCAGTTGTTGTCCCATACATGGCGACCACATCCAAGAGCTCCTCACTGACAGACAAGTCTTCCTTCACACCTCTTACAAAAATAGCTGGATGAGCTGTATCAGTATTGTCAGTGCTTTCATCAACAGCTAATGAAAATGCCACATAACTGCATGTCTCTTCAGCCAACTTTGTTTTAAGATTACAGGCTAGGTCCCTGACTCGGTCTGTGATGGTGTTTCTTGACAAGCTGACATTGTTAAAAGCCTGTCTCTGCTCAGGGCACACCTGTTCACATACCTTCAGCATACACTTCTTTACAAATGCACCTTCTGAAAAGCACTTTGAAGCTCGCGCAATTTCTTCAGCCACAAGATAGCTGGCTTTCACTGCTGCATCATTTTTTGCTGTCATTTTTGAAAAAATATTCCGCTGAGAATGCAGGCTACCTGTTAATTCTTGGACCTTTTGTTGCTTTTCCTGGTGGCTAAAGTTAGCAAATTTGGCTCCATGTTTGGTCTCAAAGTGCCGGCGTAAATTGTATTCCTTCATCACTGCCACTGCCTCATAGCAAATAAGACATACCGGCTTGTCTCCATTAATCACAAACATGTATTCACTTTCCCATCTCTCCTGAAATTGCCTTCCCTCTGCATCAATTTTTCTTTTCTTGGACATTTTTGGGGTATTTGATTGTAGTTTATGGTCCCTATACCACTGTAAAGTGACATGGAAGTGGTCAGTATATCCAAAGTTTACCGCTCCACCTGCCTTATATGTGCCCAGCCATCTGCCCCCTTTTAAAGTGCCCAGCCATGTGCCCCCTTTTATAGTGCCCATGCCCAGCCATCTGCCCCCTTTTATAGTGCCCAGCCATGTGCCCCCTTTTAAAGTGCCCAGCCATGTGCCCCCTTTTATAGTGCCCATGCCCAGCCATCTGCCCCCTTTTATAGTGCCCATGCCCAGCCATCTGCCCCCTTTTATAGTGCCCAGCCATGTGCCCCCTTTTATAGTGCCCAGCCATCTGCCCCCTCCATTTACTTTACTTACCTTTTACTTCTTTCTTTTACTTCTTTACTTCTTTCTTCTTCAGTCTGGCTCCTCTCCGCGCCGTCCGCGCTCTCCTCTGATCCCTGGAGATGTCGGACGGACGTCACGTGATGACGTCACGTCCGACACCCAGGGAGCAGTGCGGGGCAGGAAGAAGTCGGGCCAGGTCCCGGAAGGTAAGTAAAAATTTTTTTTTTTGTTAACTTGAGCCATTTTTTAAATGAATTTACTCCGTGCAGGCACGGAGTAAATTCATTGAAAAAGAAAAAGGGGAGGCTGCAAGGCTGGCGGCGGCTCCGCGGGCCATCAGACGAGGTCTGGCGGGCCGGATTTGGCCCGCGGGCCTTGTGTTTGACACCCCTGGTCTATGCCATTTTTGATATTGTAAAAAAATGGCTAATAATAATATGAACGATATAACAGGTTAATTTGTTAAAATTGTATGAACTTAAACCAAGCATACTGTTATATAATTGACACATAGGAAATCCACACAATGGGAAGGATATGTAAACTCTACAGAGATAAGGCCATGAGTGAGGATTCAAACTCAGGTCCCCACTGTTGAAAGGTGGATTGTCTAACCACTAAGCCAACATACAAGTGGAAACAATGTGTGAATGATATAGACTAGAACGAAAATCTGAGCATGAAATTCTTTCATAACAAGCTTTTTTTCTTTTATAATTTTTATTAATGTCAATAATTATACAATGAAATAATATAGCCCTAAATCCTTGGTACATGCACAGTTTAAATATTTGGCTATGAAAATTTATTGATGTATAATATAATAAAAATAATAATTGAACTTAAAATTGTTTGTCATTTTTTCCTGTCTTTTTTTGGCACTTAGGATTACTTTGCTTTTATCTGTCCATATTTTCTATTTGTTTCGATTCAATTTATTTGGAACAGCTGCTTGTCTGTGTTGCACCTTGTAAAAAGGTTGCTAGGGTGTTTATTGGGTTTTAATCTCCTTAATAGTCTGGCAAATGTATGGACGACCATTTAATAACGTAATTTATGACTAACACCGTCAACCAACTCCTCACAAAGGTAGTTTAACCTAAGAAATATAATTCGTATTTTCCCTTAAATCCACAGGATCAATATTCATATAATAACTTATGTTCATATCTTCAAGAAAAACTTTGCACAACATTTAGTTTAATTTAAAATGTGCTGTATTATTAACATTCTAATTGTAAAATTGATGTATATATTATAAAACAGTAAACAGTGTATTTATACAAACTCAACAGATTTCGTTTCATACGATACATTGCAGTCAATTTCCTGTTGTATGAATATACAAGTCACTGTGTCTGTTTTGACTAACTATTGTCTAAAGGTGTGTGTGTGTGTGTGTGTGTGTGTGTGTGTGTGTGTGTGTTTGTGTGTGTGTGTTTGTGTGGAGAAGGGGGGAGACCTGTGGGGGGGGGGGAACACACAGGCAATACTCCATTCTAAAACCCACTTTTCAAACATACATTCCACAACCAAATATTCTCACACTTACCTTAAAACGTCTACCATTTATCCATCTTTCATTTCCCTTATCACAGTCAAAGTCCAACAGCCATTATTCACTATCTACATTCCCTTCACATGGAAGATTCTAGATGGCAGACATTTTATAAGCATCGTAGCTTCTAGATCCATTTTCTGTATTGTCTGAACTCAGCCTGCTCTGATCACAGATCACATAGCTTGCTGCTATATTAACTATTTCATTCTCTCCAGCATTAACCATATTATTTCAGAGTTACAAACTACCAGCTAAACCAACAATCTAACAAAACTTTATATTGAATCTGACCACTTCCTGAACAATCCAATCGTTTGCTATGTATCTATGTCCTCATCTCAGCCACAGTTTTCAAAAGCAGCATAGCAGGCTTTCCAATACCATCTACAAGATTTCCCATTAAATACATATATATACTTTTACAACACAACCATTCTATCTAGCAAACTATGCACAACCATTTCCATACATTTACTATATATTTACACTAAACTGCAATACACAAACTATAACCACACACTTCTATTATACAGCAATTGCAATTTCCATTAGCCTTTTCCAAGAACTGAAATAGCTCACAATGTTTAAAATGGCAGACTTGTTTTGTTAGAAGTTACAGGGACGTGTTGGTCACATGTGCTTGTAATGGCCTAATTGTCTACCAATGAACAGGGTCCAGTTCTTAAACTTCTCACAATATACGTGTAAGTCGACCACAAATATCTATTTTACACAAAATACATCTATTCCAAATACCCTTTGCAACAAACACAAATGCTTCATGACCAAAACTTCACTAACTCCATTTTATCTGACAATACCATTCAAATAACATAACAAAATCAAACAGTTACACCTTATAACTATTCATTGAAATAAACCAAACAAAACTCCATTATAACATTAAACCAAC
Source organism: Mixophyes fleayi (assembly GCF_038048845.1). Lineage (NCBI taxonomy): Eukaryota > Metazoa > Chordata > Amphibia > Anura > Limnodynastidae > Mixophyes > Mixophyes fleayi. Next base: position 367,205,179 of record NC_134402.1, on the reverse strand, counting down.
ACAGAACCACACAGAACTATGTATATTTCCAGATTCACTCACCTTCTATTCAATTACATTTTACCTACTAGCCAGATTTTAATATGAATTGCCTTCCCAGGCCCTCACATATATAGAAAACCATTCCATTAAACATAGTTTCCAGCGGTTGTCTCTGCATGTCCTATCCTGGTCAAAGCAAGATAACTTGAGAGAGCTTTGTGTTTCTGCTAGTGAAATAGTTCACTTACAAGTGGGCGGAGTTTACCTTTCCACAGGAAGTGCTCACAGCATGTAGACATAAAGTATAAGGAAATTGCGCTCAATTATCTTGATGTCAGGTGGAGGTATATATGATATAATAGAAATGTGCAGGTGATAAATAGGAAATAAAATCAACATTTATTTGACTATACAATAATAAAAACAATTGAGGTTAACAACAACAGATAAAATAATAAAACAACTATAAAATCAGAAATAAACCAATGATTTGTCCCAAACCAGTCAATTTAGAGTCAATCAAAACAAAGTTCAAAACATCACTTGTGGCGAAGCAGTAGAGGAAATGTTACAATTGTCCCATAAGAAGATGGTAAGATCTATAGAGCCCAAAACGAATGACAGGGCAGCGGGGTCCAATATGCAATGAATTCACCAACCTCAATTGGCCGTCAGATGCGAGTGGAATCCAGCCTAAAATCCAGTTGGTAAGCGGTGCAGGGATCCCTGTTTGTTAACAGCGCTAACAGCGCTCCTGCAGATCATTAAATGTTTATTTTATTTCCTATTTATCACCTGCACATTTCTATTATATCATATATACCTCCACCTGACATCAAGATAATTGAGCGCAATTTCCTTATACTTTATGTCTAGTTTTTTAAAGGGACAGGATATTCCCTTTCTGGTGATAGCTGCTCTTGTCTTGTATTAGAGTTGAGCGCCACTATTATTTATTTATTTTCTCAAAGCATGTAGTCTGCCTCAAAAGCCAAGACCTGTTTTTCTCAGGTTTTCAAAAGTTCCATAGTAACAGGTGGGGGAAAGGATTGTAAATGCAAAGTCACTGTCCTAATTCAACTATGGCTGAATTCTGATATATATTATGAAGTATACAATAATAGATTATTTATATACTATTCATCATACCGCCACACAAATTTCAACATGCAATATAGGCATATATAGGCATATTCCACAAAATGGGTTAGGAATCGAACTCATGGCCCCACTGAGGAAAATTGGATTGTCTAACCACTAAGGCAGCGTGCTGATTGAGCATTACATACTTTATATAGACTGGAATGTCAAGCACCATGTTTGAAAGTGCTCTTAGGTAAACATAAATATGAGTACATAAACCTTCAACTAAGCTTATAGTGCTCCAAAAAACATACAACACAATACAGGCACTACTACTAACATGAATGTTTAAGGTTAAACAATAAAGAATTACTCACACACATTCTCTTGTTGTCCAACATGAAAATTGTGTAATGTGTCATTTTGATTTGTAAATAATTGTGGATGCGAATTCAATGGCTAATAATTCATAAACATAAATATCCATGCATGATACAATGCTATAGACAAGACAAACACCAAAATATATACTACCGTACTCTTCTATAAGTGACACATTGGAGTAAACCCACAAAAACATGGGGATATACAAAGTCTGCACAGATACAGACATGATTGTGGATTCAAACTCATGATCCTACTGTTGCCAACTCATTTGTCTAACCAGTAAGGCATACTTCAGAATGAAACAAACATACAACACAGGCACTAGTGGCAACCTAAAGTGTTAATGAGCATAATTAAATGAAAATTAAATGAACAATTGCACACACCTTCTTAGTAACAGACATAACAGATCATGTTTTGTTCAATACAAATTAAATTATGAAAGTCTATGCTAATGCATTTCAGAATAATTCGCAATCAGAAATAAACTGAAACATTTTTTAATCAGTATAAAAATGAACAACAGATTTCCGTAACCAGCGTTGCATAGACCCAGCATCAGATCTCATCATCTGATACCACAGTGGGCCTTACACCTGCATATACTTGTCTCATTACAATCCACTATAAAAGACTGCTTCCTGCACACTTGAAGTTAGTTAGAACTCTATAGTGTATTTTTCTGGTGTGGCTTTGTATAGAGGTCTTTTATTTGTATTGAGAGTTATATTTTAATTTACTCTTTTATATACACTTTAAACCAGGGGTAGGCAACCTGTGGCTCTCCAGGTGTTGTGAAACTACAAATCCCAGCATGCCTTGCCACCTATCTGCTGGTTATCTACTGGCAAAGCATGCTGGGACTTGTAGTTTCACAACACCTGGAGAGCCGCAGGTTGCCTACCCCTGCTTTAAACGTTTGTGTTTGTAACATATTTTATGTTCCAGAATAACAGTGCATCTCTATTTTCATATGTAATGTGCATTTTAATGTGTATTTGTCTTATAAATTTAAACCCAATTTTTTTATTGTATGTTGGGGGGGTGTTGTGAAGCTTTTCAATCTAATATCTATTACGATGATTCTTATGTGTTTTGGTACTTTCCCATGGGGCATGTTTATCCAACAGATCCCCAGCCCTCCTGCAACTGTGGAGGCAGGCCACTTCAGGTTTCACACTGATTTGCAAGGTAAAATCTTTTTCTAATATGGTTTATATCACACTTTTAAAATTCTCTAACATCCTAAAAATACAATTATTGTTTGGTGATGAAAGTAAAGGGCTGTTTCATTTTTCTAAACATATACAAATGCATGTACCAGACTGTTTGGACTTAAATAAATGTTAACCTTTGAAATCTGCAAAATTGAAACCGGCCTTTAAGAGCTTCCTCTGCCCCTGCTGAGATTATCAGATGGGACTCATAGCCATAGAACTTAGGAAAATAATGATGAAGCTTGATTGTTAGAGTTTAGGTTAAAATAGACCAAACTAAAGGCTTTCATTGATGTACTACCAGGCCTTATCTGGGACATGTCTGTCTCACCTGAAAATTATTCTGTAGTTAAGCATAGTGTGTTAATCATATATCTGACTCACAATGTGAAGTTTCTTTTCTGCCCAGGTAAAGTGCATAAACTAAGTGTTGTGTGATTATTGATTTTTAAGGCACTGATTTGTCAATGTTTTCTAATGGAGATACCTTATGTTCGCTTTCATTTTGAGGATAAGTGAGAAACAGACACAATTTTAGTAAATAGCTAAATGTTTGTAATTTATTCCAACAGACCTTATAACCCAGCTGTCAGCTGGAGCACAAAGGAGGTGTGGCAAGGATCATTTCATGGAAGAAGAAAAAGACATTAAGGAGTTACTTTTTGCAGCATGTAAGTATCTATAATTAAAAGTTATTCCTTTAAGTTTATTGAGGGACTGCGTTACAGTTAAGTCAGCAAACTGTAGATTTTACAGCTTGAAAATACAGTACACGCAGTCAAGTAATAATTTGTTTCAAAATGGCCTAAGATTGATATCCTTTTCTCTAACATTTTAAACAGATAAAGAAGAGTTATTATGGATTCCAGCATGACCTGCCTTGCAACACCTCTAACCAATGGGATAAAACCAACATGTATGTGTCTGTTTTTTGTTTTTGTTTTTTGTTTATGAAGTAGTCTGTATGCACAGGTATTATTTTGATCTTCATTTGATTACTGGAATTGTGTTTATAAATAAATATTAATATTTAATATTTGCAATACTCATTCTCCTGTAACTCTCTGCTGCTTTGAACACCATTGAATACCCTTTTCTCCTACACATCCTTCACTCCATTGTCCATCTAAACACCGCTCTTTCCTGGGTCAATTCCTACCTCTCTAACTGCTGCTGTAGAGTACTCACCCCTGGAACATTCTCCCTTCCACTCTCACTCTCTTGGGATAGTAATTTGGTGATTTGACCTCAAATACCACCTCTATGCTGAGGACACCCAAATGTACATTGCTTGCCCTGACCTATTTCTTTCTGTACTAACTGTTGTAATCCACTGTCTTTCTGCATTCTCCCATGTATGTCACAACGATACCTAAAGCTAGAGTCAACAACTGGCCTTCAATCTCACTCACTGTCAATAACACCACTATACCCTCTGTGTTGCTTAAAATGAAATCCTCAGTAAGTTTGTGATGAGGATAGCAGGAATCCATTAATAAATCCTAACATAATTATAAAAAAAAAATGTGTACAGACAAAGGTCCCAAAAAGGTAAATATTATCCCCCTAGAGCCTAAACAACTGTCCAAAAGAATATTCCAAACAATGTACCAAATTCAGAGCAATCAATTTCACTAATAATCTGCAATTTGCTTTGCTTCCAACAGCATAGTGTCCCGCTGCCATAATGGCAAGCAAGCCCTTTATTCTGCACAGGCCTGCATTTCCTAGGGTGATGTGCTACTAGCTCACCCCCCCCCCCCATCCCACATAGGAGGATCCACCCATGATGTGAAAATAATATATCCCTTAACTAAACAGTGTGTGAGTGGGATAACAATATTCCATGTGAGTAAAAGTTAACTGAACCACTCTACATCGCAGGATGGGCAGGCTTAGCCAAAATAGCACTATTACCACAAGGGCTTGAATACTCAATGTCTGCATGGCCATGCTGGGACCTAGAGGGCCAGATTTCTGTTAGCAAGTCCCTGTATTTGGGAAAATCAGTTAAACAACCCTTACAGCGCTACACAAATACTGCTGCAGATGAACCAAGCTAAAGACTACAGCAAAGTCACAATACAAAGTTAAAAGTGGTACAAAATGTTTTTTCTGCGCTGTATTTTCCATTACAAAAATATTTTTGTAATTCATGTCAACTAGAGAATATCCTACTTTATACAATACAGGATTACACTATTGTTTCCCTTACTCTCTTTACATGTTAATCATCATTGGAGAGTAACGATAAGTGGAGATATCTGGACGTTTTCAAATATAAGTATTCATTTATTTTATTTTTTATTTAATTGTAACTTGATATGTGTGAAAGATACAGCGCAGAAAGACCATTTTGTACCACTTTTAAGTCCCTGTATTTGCAAATAGTGGTATACTTTTCACATAGCTCCATCACGCCCCTGATGCTAGGACCCGAGGAATGGATGACAAGAGAACATTTTGCAGACAAGGATGGAAAAGATTCGCAAATGACGTGAGCTTGCCAACATGTGCTCTGAGAACCAATCATAGAGCAGATTATTCAAAAGTATAGCATTTCCAAAATGAGAGCCAGCACCTTTGCAAGGCGTGAGCTGCGGGTCCTGGCAGAGGCCATGGACAGTATGCCCGCAGGCCGTTACATCTCAAACAAGATGAAGCTGCGGGCATAGACTAGGGTGTACGTTTTAACCGCCGACGGAGCATTGTCAGCTCCAGCCGCGCTGGAGTGATCTGTGCCAGCGTCAGCCAAAGCTTTTAGAGGAGTTAAGGGAGGAGATTTTAAGGCGTGAGTTCTCTATTAATCGCCTAAATTACTGTAATCCAAATACATTTTTTTTAAACAATTACTTTCAAAGATTTTCAAGGACATGCCCTATGTAACTACCCCTCCATTGCAACATGCTTTTGCCCATGTGACAAGTTCATTTGTAAATTACCTTTTTGGGATTCAAACTCATGACCCCAGTGCTCTGAGGCAGAAGTGCTAACCACTAAGGTAACATGCTGACATTAACTCCCATACTGTTTTTTACATTACACTGGTAGGTGGCCAACGCACAAATTAGTGCAAACCTCATTTGTCAATATTACAAGCCTTACCCAAATACCTCTGTAATATGTCTCCCGAATCTGTCACTATTTAGAGTAGCTAAATATTGTTCTGTAAAACTACAATATTAATGTAGTACTTATTTTTAGAAACAAAAAAAGTCAATTCAACATCCCTATGTCACGTAAGGCAAATCCAAGATTTGTTACAGCCAATCTGAAAGTGTTGTGTGTCTCTACATTTCAAATTGGTATTAAAAGACACTCTAGTATGTGTGTTGCTAAATGCATGTTGCACAATGTCAGCCGACATTATTATATGGCTAGATGTTGGTAACTGTGAAACAGAAAGAACATTTTTAAAGAAACTAATATGTTATACTTATTCCAACAGGCCATCAGAGGTGAGAACAACATGAGGCCAGGGAGGAGCCCGAGAAGTAGGTGGACGAGCCGCCCAGGGAGGTGCCTGAGGAGGAAGAGAAGGTGGACGAGGCACCAAGGGAGGAGCCTGAGGAGGAGGAGGTGGATGAGGCGGCAGTCGCGCCGATCATGGAGGAGGAGGAGACCCATGTGGAGGCTTTTGTGGAATGTAAGTATTTTACACAAACAAACTGATATTTTTGTTGTTGTGGGTAGGTCCATTGTAGTTATCATAAAGCACTGTTTTCCCACATACCATCTGCACAATAGCTAGTTATCCATTCCACAGGTTTGGACCATGATGGGTCTATTTTTTTTTTTATAGGAAAAAAAGAATCCCCCCTCCAGCCACCACCTGTGTGTGTGTGTGTGTGTGTGTGTGTGTGTGTGTGTGTGTGTGTGTGTGTGTGTGTGTATGTGTGTGTGTATTGTGAGGATACCGGGCTTAACATAACCTTCTGCGCGCACAGCTGCCCTACCCAGTACCTGTCCAAAGTTCAAAATCACCCAGGCAAATATCCGATATAAAGCTAAATAAGTTCATTTAACAAAATGGTAGCACCAAACAGCAATACACATATTTAAATAATAACTTGCAACAAATAACACTACAGTCTGGCACAGACAACATACAGGTTATAATGAAAACACCTCACCAGTATCCTTGTCACTTTCAGGGGCTGCTGTCTATCAATCCAATCTTCTCCCCCCTCTCCTTTAAGACTACCAGCAAACGTAGCGGCCCTAAGTCACTGTCACGCCCCTTACGGTGGACACATAGCTCCCCAAGACCTAGAGAGGTAGATCAGGGCAACGGCAGTACTCCAGGGACCATTTGTCCCGTTCTTGTCAGGGACAGAGATCTGTATCTCAACGTCAGCCTGACTTCAGCTATCACTTGGTAGTGCATGCCAATTTGCTGTCCTCTAGAGCTCTCTTTTAAGCCCAAAAATTAGCTCATCAGCAATTCCAGGACCTGCCTGATTGGTCCTTTTCTGTGTTTACATTTTTCATAGGTAAACATACAGACAAAGAGATAGCAGATGAGTCACTCCTGATTTAATTATTGACAGGTATTGTTCTGTGGCTATACAGCAGAGTTTGTTTAAACAGGAGAGATCCCAATCCAGACACATTTACATTTAAATACACAATGCAGTCCTCTGTAGTCCTCTGTAGTTAAACATAGAGCTCACAGCTTAACAAAGAGAAGAGACCCCCTGGTGTAATGTACATTCATACAGGACTGGTGGACAATGATCCTTTTGTCTAGACTGAAACAATGGACTAGTCTACAAGATAACAATACATGCTGGCAGACATTTTAGCTACTTTCAAAATAGAATATACAAGTCTAAATATGACTGAGAAATATGGGGAACCAGAGGGCTAGAAAAAGTATGTTTTTATAGTCCACAGTTTGTGAGAAACAAGGTGCAGACAGGATGAGCTGATATTAATACCTAGTTTCTCCACATTCCTTACACACTTTTTTAACCCTGGCTGTGGTAAGCAACTTCCTCCCCCAAGTCCAAAGTCTCTTGCCTAATCCCCTGAATTGAGCCACTGGGGTGTCACCTGGGTCCAGGGGGATTGTAGGCCGCAGTCTATAATTTCTGTTTTCCCCACCAGTGTCCCAGGGAATTGGGCCAAACAAATCCCATGGTGGAAGGGCCTGCTTGACTGGACAAGCGTCAAGTGAAACAGTACATGTCAATATGTCCGGTGGCACTACACAAGTCTCAGCCAGTGCAGTCACTGAGCAACACTGGGGCAAACTCCAAAAGCACCATTTCTTTCTCCACTGGTCTATGTTCACGGAACTCACAACCCCCAGCAAATCTATATGGGGAAACAGGGTTACTGCACAGCATTCTCCACTGGCCCTTTCCACCCAATACGTCTTGGTTGGCTGTAGAGGAGTAAACATACCTAAAGGTCCTGTAGTCAGATCTCCCCCCTGAAAAGCCATGTCTCCACTGTTTAAAGTTAAAACATTGAGCGGTCCCAGCTTAGTTTCCCTGGGGATGACCTCCATAGCTAGTGGAAGAAGCTGCTGCAGGCAGTATCCACCCGTCGGCACTGATCTTGCCAGATTGGGCTATCGAGCTGTCCACAATCTGATGCCTCTTCTTGTGTCAGTTCAAAACACTCCTCCAAGCAATCCAGCTGCTCCAGGAAACTCCTCTTGGGACCCGGCCTAAGAATCAGGCATTGGTAGTCGCTGAAAGCCTTGACTGGGTTTGCTTGATCATGTTTGAGATCCTGGATGATTTCCCTACGATCCTGATAAAAATGGGGAACACCACGTAGTTGACATTCAACTACTAATGCCATCCGGTCCATTCCTTCTAAAGGATCTTTCAGGGTCATCTTTATGGTGCGGCTGGGACCCACTCTACTTGCTATGGGCTATGACACACTGCAGCGTACCCTGTGGGGCTGGGACCAACTCTACTTGCTGTGGGGCTGGGACCTACTCTACTCGCTGTGGGGCTACAACCCATTACCATGTAATCTGTGGGGCTGAGACCCACTACTCACTCCAAAATCTCACGGTCTTAGCCCAAAATCTCACACTGCTGGCTGGGTGCACAGCCAGCTGCCAGGCTGCTCTGTAGTTGGACCATAGCTCCAACCTACTGCAGGCGCTAGACTTCCTCAGTGGGGCTCCTAACCACTCTCATACATGGTGGGGCTGGGACCCACTACCCTCTTCACACCTCCAGACTGTTACACAAATGTAAATGCAAGCACACACAGCTTGTTAATCAAATGTATCAACAAATCACACACTGGCATTCCAAGGGTTAACTTGGTCGAGCAATCTGCCTCTTCTAAACAGGCTAATGGATTTGTTAGAGTGTCAAGGACGCAACTTATCAAATTATAGATTTAATATACAAAAAATACAGTGCATTCAGATATAAAGAAAAATAATGAATAAATAATTAATAGACTGGCATAACAGGCAAAAGCAGTTTAAAATAAAAAGGGGTTACATTCAGATTTGCACTTACATGAATTGCATTCTGGCCAAGGGAAATTTGGCTTGGAAGAAGATGGACAGCTTATCAATATGAATTGATTTCCCAAAAAGTCTGACAGTTTGTTCCTTCAGAACACAGGTTTTTAAACAACATGAAATGGGATGGTCTTCACATGGGCAGCGTTTAATCCTAATCGGGGGTTGTGGCCTGGGACACTTTTTCAATTACCATTTACATGTTGCCTGATTTAATAACCAATTCTACTATGTGATATATTTTTTTTCTGTAGAGCGTTACAGTTTTATCATTAATAAATCCCCTATGACTTTGTCCATCTTTTGATATCAAACACACCTAAATACAGTGCATTCACAGAGCTTACACTCCTTTCCTTCATGTCTCTGTGGGGCAAAATTCTTAATTCAACATATGAGCTGCCCTTCATCATGCTATTGAGGAATATGTGGTTGATCACTACTTTTATTGATTTAAGGGGCATATTTTAAAACTGAATTCTTTTGGTCTACATTACGTATAGCCTATGTCAGCACCTGGCCTCTTTGAGCCAGACCACATGCTGAGCGGTACCTAAAAGTCTATTCAAGTGTCACAAACTAACAGTAAGAGATCCTTGAAGCTGCTAATAGTGGTATGCTTATCTTTTCACATTGGGATGTGCAAAGCCATCAAACACATTTACATCAGACTCTCTGTCTTTTAATTTTACACTTTAAACTGAACTTATCAATGGATTCCTTTGATATAACATATTTACACTGCAGTTATGATTTTATCCTTTATAAATAACTGCAAGCTCTCTATGTTCACGACAGTTGCCTTAGTGGTTAGCCAATCTACCTTCCAACAATGGAGTTATGAGTATTATTCCTGTCTGATGACCTTTATCTGTGTGGAGGTTGTATGTACTCTACTATGTATCGATTATGTAAGAGTACGCTACACATTTTGCAACATCAATGATAAAAAAATTTAGACTACACTACTGTGTATTTTAATATGCATGTTTATTTATGCTAGCAAATTATTATGAGATGAATTTGCATCCACATTCTTAGTTCAAACCAAACACCTTACATGATCTTTCATGTAGGTGAATAAGATGGTGTATTGATTTAGCTCAATAAAAACACTTCAAAGTCATTTGTCCCAGGTTCTATAAACATGTTAGTGTTAAAACGAATAATGAGGTTACAACTGTCCTGCATAATACATTCTGATTGTGTTTTAACTGTTGTAAACAAACCCTTCAAACCTCCCACATTTTTAAATCTTTAAATAAGAAGCTGATCTTAAGAAGCGGATCTTGAGATGGACTAACTGCTTAAGATCCGTTGCACCTTATTTTCCATTGCGCAAAAGACTTAAGATGGGCATGTCTTTGAACTTTACGCTCCTAGTTGAATTGCAAATTTCTTATCTCCCCATTTGTACTTAAAATACTAATCGCAACTTCCGCACAAGATAAAATCAGTAATGAATCAGTCCCTATATGTCTATATTAACTGATTGATGATGTATATAATAATTAATGAGTTAATAGTGCACTGGTTCATTTGTACCTATTTGGTCTAGAGATGAGCGGGCTCGGATTTCGCTAATCTGAGCCCACCCGAACAGTGCGGATCCGACGGGATCCGAACACTGTTCGGGAACTTCCGGCCGCCAAATGCATCCAAACCGAGGCTATGACATCCGAGTCTCGCGAGATCCGATCTCATAAATGCCCCGCTCGCGGCCGCCATCTTCATTCTCCCTGTGGTTACTGAAGAGGGAGGTTGATGTGCTCTGTCCTGCTGATAACTTTACAAAAGTGGTGCTTTGTCCTGCTGAGTGAATTAGTAGTTTGTCCAGTGCTCTGTCCTGCTGATTTATTTAGTCTAGTGGTGCTTTGTCCTGCTGAGTGCTCTCCCACTTCTCGCCGCTGACTAGATTTTTAAATCTAGTCAGCGGCAGCGGCGCCCTGCAGGTCCCGGCGCCCTAGGCAACTGCCTAAGGTTGCCTAATGGGAGCGCCGGGCCTGGGTCAGAGGGAGCATGTGTGAGTAAAACATGTGGGCAGAAGGGGGACAGTGTGATGAGGGGTTCATAGTGTGATGAGGGGTCACAGTACAATGAGGGGCAGCAGTGTAATGGAGGGGGCAGCAGTGTGATGAGGGGCACAGTGTGATGAAGGGAGTGTCATATCTGTTATTTGTTGCTCTTATTGTTGGGATCTTATAGTTATATAGTGTTTTAAATATATACATATATACCCCTTAATCAAGCAGGTATGTAAAAAAAGATACTGTAGGGAGAAGATATAAAAAATAAAATGCAATATAAAGTGAAGTTTGTTTTTTATTGCTTTATTTATTTTCATTATTTAAGATTTATCATTTATAATAAAATTAAAAAAAGTATTACTGGGTTAAGCAACACTAAAATAGTCTCTTTTTTATATTGATGAATATATATTGTGTAGAAAACCTTTAAAGATGGGCCGCTACTTATGGGCCAGTGCTGTGTGCTTGCCCCCTGGGCTAAAGTCTGCCAGCCATCCCCTGCTGCCACATTAGTCATTAGTTACCGCTCGGATGATTCCTCCATCCTGCTATCTGATCTGGCGGCAGGGGCGCACGCAGGATTTTTGGGGGGGTTCCATGCGCAGCAGCTCCGTTTCGGCAGCACGGTGGTACTGTATACAATACAGCACCGCCGCGGACGCTTCTTTGACAGTGCCGCGGCTGCTATATAGTACAGTGCCGCTACGTGTGGCACTTCGTTAGCGGAAGGGAGGGGTTTCTGGAGACCCAGAAACCCCCCCCCCCGTGTGCGCCCCTGGACGGGATAATAAAACTGTGCTTCCCTTAACATAGACTGACAAGTAAATTGAAAAAAAACAACAACAAAGAAAAACCCACTTTATTTTAATTAAATGTCAGCTTAAAAAGTAATGTCTTAGCTAGCAGCAGCTGCTACATTTTACCTCTAAGAAGGAAGAAATCAAGCAGTTGAAAAATAGGGAAAGTTATAACTAGCAGCACCTTGTTACATTTTATCTCCAAAGAGGGACAAAACAAACAATAGGAAAACAGTGAAAACACACAAAACTTTTTTTTTCTCTGTAAAACAAACTTATCTTTTGTTGTCTGGATGGCTGGGTGGACAGCTGTGTTTTTGACTGTCCTTTTAAGATCCCACAATGACACCACTTTGTAGAAATCACCACATAAAGACTCCTTGCTCCAGGCTTCTTAAGCAGTAGCTGTTTTATTTGAAGCATAAAACAGGACATCAAAAACAGAAATAATCCATGGCTTCCTGACACAATATCTCAGCCCACAGTCCCTGACTATTGTCCAGGTGCTTGTCACCATCGAAGCCCCGCCCACCAGTTCCCACAATCCTTTCATACACATACACACAGAGCAATCACACCCATGTTGTGCACCTGTGTATATGCTCCTCTTTCCTGGTGCCAGCAGCATCATAACCATGGCCGTACCTTCCCCTGCTGGATAGGGCCTATTGTATTGTGGTTACCTTTTCCAATATATATATATATATATATATCAGAAAATAAAGAGAGAGCGCCAACACATAGTGTAAATCCTTAAAAACACATAAAAAGGTGCAAAAAGTGCCAATGTGACTCGTATCAAAACGATAAAGATAGTATGCTTATCTGATGTATATGATAGTAATAGATCCTCAAGCTTCCAGGGAGAAAAGTATACACAAGCAAAAAGGAGCAGATAGTGTAATACGTTCCAAATCATATGTCACAGTATGATCAAGAGAAGTAATTAATCATCCAAAAATGTATTAAGCATAAAAGACAAGCAATTGCACATACATTAGAACCATATAAGAAGGCTTATCTGTAGTCCACCAATTGGAACATTCTTCTCAAGATAAATACGTCTTGGCCAGATGAAGAGAGACGTCCCAGCACAGCCTACAAGTGGAGGATATAGTCCGCCAATCTCCGACGCGTCTCATTTATTCACGACTTTCTCAATGGGTTTAACCACAGATTAGAAGACTTGATCTGCACATATAACTGATCTTTAAACCGCTGCAGAATTTGAACTTCAGAGATATTCCTCTATTCGCTTATGTCTCCAGAAATGGTGCTTTTCCTATTTCCAGAACAAGATCCAAAAAATCTACACCCACATCATCAGATTTAGAAGTAAATCTCAAATTCAAGTCATTTCTATTCAGATAAATAAAAAATTCTTCCAGGACATCTATTGGGCCATCCCAAATCATTATAATATCGTCCATGTACCTACGATAAAATACTATGTGCTTCAAATAGGGGTTGTTAACATTATGTACAAAGTTTAGTTCCCATTTTCCCATGTACAGATTCGCGAGGCTAGGTGCAAATGTTGTGCCCATCGCTGCGCCACATGTTTGGAGGTAGAATACCTCTAGTAATTTAAAATAGTTCTGTGATAGAATAAACATAGCTAGTATACATATAAACTCCTTGTGAGCATCGTTCAAACTATTATCAAGGCCCAACAAATAGCCAATAGCCTGAATACCATTGTTATGGTCTATAGATATATAAAGGGCCTGAACGTTAATAGTTACCCATCTATACCCTTGTTTCCAACAGATGGTTTCTAGAGTCTGTAGTAGGGAATTTGTATCCTTTAGGTAGGCTGGCAAGTCTATATATTTTTTCAGAAAGATTTCCACATATTGTGACACATGCAAAGTTAGGAAGTCTATACCTGCTATTATTGATCTCCCTGGGTGATTTATCAAGGACTTATGTACCTTGGGAAGGTAATAAAAAATAGAGGTTATAGGGTATCCCTGAAGTATATAGGAGAATTCATCTTTGTTTATTATATCATTATTAAGGGCCTTATACAATATATTCTTTAAATCTTTAGTAGGATCACAATCCTACACCTTATAAGACTCCACATCTCCCAAGAATCTTTCAGCTTCTTTAATATAATCACTTCTGTTTAAAATCACTATCCCCCATCCCTTATCAGCCTGTTTGATGACCAATTTATCATTACTCATTAAATTATCTAGAACTATCTTTTCAGACGCTGAAATATTTTTCTTATAGTTCTTAGTATTAACCTTGTCACATAGTTCTTTTTTCACCAATTGGTAAAATACTTCTATATTCCTCCCTTAGACTCCACCGGAAAGAATTTTGAGGGAGGCTTTAAGCCTGATTTAGAGGATCTAGATGCAACATCTCCACTCAAAATATATTCATTTTCTCCCTTTTTCAAAAAATTACGTTTTAAAGTAAGTCTCCTGATAAGTTTATTCAAGTCTACAAATAATTGAAATTCATTGGGTTCGCTAGTAAGGGCAAAGGATAAACACTTATTCAACAACTTGATCTCATCATTAGAAAGTTCATAATCAGACAAATTAAAAATAACTGACTTTTATTAGTGGGGTTTACTGGAAATTCCTCCTTTTCCTTTCCCTTGTTTCCCCCTCATTTCCCTCTCGATCTGCATATCTTCTTTTATATTTATTATATTATTTTATATATATTATATTATACTTTATATTCTCACTCAAAGCAAATTTTGACACAACTGCATGTATAATGGAGGATCCAAACTTCAAGCACACAAGATTAATCGCAGTCAAACCATGCAGGGTAAGAATGGAAGACAGCTAGCAGCAGTAGTCAATGCAAAGCCTGGTCAGTATACAGGATACAGGCAACAGGTAACAGGATTGCTGGACACTGGTCTACGTTACTCAATCTTCTGGCAAGGAATCCATGCACTGACCAGATCTTATAATAACAAGTATTCCCTTTAGCCCCTGTACAGCATCAATATTCACCTGGACTCATATCAGGTTAACATATCCTTTGTCTCCTTAAACCCGAACCAATATAGAAGAGATTTGTGAGCATAGTTTCTAGTATATCTCCTATATTGCCCTTTCTTGCTAACAAATGTTACACTAGGCCTCTGAACCTCGGATGTCACCTCAGTTTGTGACATTGATCCAACTGCTGCACTATATTTCTATGGATCGAGCATTCCATCATTAATTAATTGATGACATAATTAACTGTTACTACTATTTTATAAAATACAAAACAAAAAAGATAACCCCCTATAGACACTCAATTACTTAATACAGCAACCAGGCAACTGTCAGTCTACAGGATGCCACCCCTAGTTCAAATACAAAGAAGGAAAGAGGAGGTATGACAACACTTTGGACAACACGTGCCAACACTTTTTCCATGAATATTATTACATATAAACAATTTTGAGAAAGAATTACTGCTAGTGATATAAAATTCAAATAATTGTTAACGTTCAACAATAAAATCTGTTAAATATTTCTAAAGAAGATTATTACGTCCCTTGCAATTTAATTTCTTTCTTTCATATAACTCAGCCGTCAGAAAATTTATAGATATTAGTTCCGAAAGTTGGTTGTTTGTAAGGATTGTGTCATCTTATTGGGAATCAATCTTCTGCATGCTTGACACTCATAAATTATATATAAACAAAAACCCATAGTGCAACCAATTTCATTTGTGTGTGTTTTAATTAAAAACTAATTATTTAGTTTTGGTGTAGTATGTGAATAATTATTCCCAATCTATAATATAAATGTCTAGTGGCGTGTGTTAGTCTGTCTGTGTGTGTGTGGAAAAAATAAAACCAAGCTGCAGCGCCACCTGCTGGGCGGAGTTATACACTGACCTACTAAATTCTTAGTGTGTGTGGATAAAAAAATTCAGAAAGGGCTGAAATTTGGTATACTAAGATGTTTTTAATTTGTTAATTTAATTTGTTAATTGTTAAAAGTGTTTATAAAGATTTAAAAAATATATATATATATTTCTTGAAGTGACAGTTGGGAGTGGTTGGTGGTTGCCGGGGGTGACAGTGGGGAATGGTTGGTGGTTGAGGCCTTGGCTATGGCCCAAATGCATGACAAGAACCTTTTTAACACCTTAAGTAGCTTGATTTGACTAGAATGCATGAGTATCATGCACGGGTTAACTTGTATAATAATATGTATCCAAAGTAAAATGTGAAAAATAAAAAAACTACGGAAATTCTGAAACACTTTAAACTTAAACATATACAGAAAAAGAATAAAAAAGCAAAATAGACGTCTATATTTGCAAGTGGTAAGTCTGTGATGATTTTACTGCACACGATGCGTATTTGTATTTAAATGTGAAAAAATACATATGTTAAATCTTACTCCTTTAGTGTTGAACAAATAAGGTGATTACTCATTTCAAATGATTTTTATTTTCTTAAAAATTTCCCAAACTGTTAGTTGGGATAACAAATGCTTTTTACCAGATATACTGGCTTTGATAGTAAAAGAGCAATAAAATGTTACCGGAAAGGCTGATATTTTTGTAACAGTCTCTAAGATGAATGACTAAAATATTATTTTTTTTATTACCAGATAAACTGGTTCAAAAATGACAATAAAATTCCACAAATCCGACACACAAAACAGGTGGGTCCTTACCACACGTAAGAATAACAAAAGCATGGAAACATGAAGTCTGTCAGAAGGAAATGACCGGATGCTGGCTAATGCACCAGGAGTCCAGGTACATGGCATCCACTGTTGTGTGTCCTCTTCTCCGCCAACATGTTTCAAATGTTTATCTTTTTCAAGGCTTAGGGGAGCTTACGATGTGTAGTTATTTAAATGATCCACATCCAATCAGCAATTTTTTTCTCACATGCATTAATCAGCCAAACTTTTTCTTTATATTGGATCATTTACGTAACTGTATGGATTATTCTGATAATATATCACAATTAAACAGCATTTAAAAACTCTTATCAATAGTAAATTTTTACATACAGTTACAGATGACACTTAGCTTCCTTTTGGTTAAGTTTAAAAACTGGCAGTTTCAGCCAAAAGTTGGAACAGTCTGTCCCGTTTGTAAATTCTTGTTTTGTTATATAGATTCATATATGACAATTATTAACCCTCAATCTCCATTAAATTCGTAAAATATATGCCATAACTCGATCACATGAGGTAACATAACCTGGGTTTAAATTATTACTCCGGCTAAACATAGTGGGCCTGATTCATTAAGGACAGTTCGGTAAAAAAAAGTTTTCTCCTGGACAAACCATGTTACAATGCAAAAGTGCAAATTAGTTTATTATTTTGCACATAAGTTAAATACTGGCTGTTTTTTCATGTAGCACACAAATACTTGATAGCTTTATTTTTACACTGAAATTTAAAGTTGACCTAGGACATGCCCTACCCCAACTATCAATCTGTCCCCACATTTTAAATTTACCTCCTCTCCAATGCAACATGGTTTTGAAAAGGCGCAAAGTTACTCCTGTTTTTTTGCTTTACTTTCCTTAGTGAATCAGACTCAGTATGTTAAAATAATAATTATCAGACTTTTTTAACTGGCAGTATGAAAACCTGACTGCTAAGTTGATAACAACTTTATTTTGACTACCAATGTATTAAATAATTCAATAGATTTCACATACTATTATAAAAACTTTATACCATTCAACTTCTAAACTATTTATTTTGCATATATTCATTTGTGATGATTTGCATCTTAATTATACTTTATTAAAAACAGACTTATAATATGTAAGGGATGAGGAATATTCTAATTTAATAAGGGGTATTAACTGCTTATAAAAACCACTTAGTCTCAAAATCATTATTTAAACCCATTGGGGTTAAAGTGCTCATATAATAAATTATTTTAATTTCTGATTGGGCCAAAACACTATTTACATCTCTTTTTCTACAATCACCCTTTACTTGTTTGATTCCATAATGCCATAATTACCGAATAAGTGACTCCTTACTCTGGTCTTCTTAACCAGTTGCTGTTTTATTTTGTCACAACAACACTGTAACACAATGATTAAATGTTTCACGGCTTCCTGACACTAACTAAACCCACCAGGCCTGGCTATCAATCAACTGCTATTCAGCATCAGAAGCCCCGCGCACCAGATCCCATAATCCTTTTATTCTCAACAAACATACCTCAGTAATCACACCCATGTCATGCCCCTGTGAGTAAAATCCTTCCTTAAGGTATCAGCAGGAACTTTAATCCTGTCTGTACCTTTCCTGGGTGGACATTTCCTGTTCTGTTTATCGGACTGTGTTAAAATCCCCCCTTTTCCACTATATATATATATATATATATATATATATATTGGAAATAGCCTATAAAGTACTATTAAATCTTCCATCAAAATGTCTGCTGCACATGGACAAGAATGTAGGTCTGTGAAACAAAGGTGTTTCATCATTGCTTTGTTAGTGCCTTGTTGTGACCTCTTTGTATCATGTATTGAAACCAGTATATGATAGCATCATTTGTAAAACACACCCTCTATTGTAAAAGTTTATTTATTGGATTGCAACAATATTTCTGTCACTAAGTCTGTTTTGGAATCTTGGGATCGTATTGACACTGAACTGTGTTCTTGTTGCTTTAACTAAGAATGTAATAAATAAACCTCTATTTCTTGCAACTCCTAGATTTGGTGTGGACAACACATTTATTTTACTTTGACAGTTCATTGTGAGCCATTTGATTTTTGTCCTTTCTTTTTAACATTTATTATGGAATGCATCTCACCCCAGAATCTATTTGTGATAATTGGCTACAGCTGCCATCTAAAATGATTCATACTTCCAATCTGTTTATTATGTTATGTTTCTGTTTAGCTTTACTCGCTGACATAATTTCACTCTTTCATCCAATCTATTTAAATGTATTCATTCTATTTGTAGTAGTGCTAATACCAATTCATCACTTCCCTTTATTTCCAATTTTTTCACTGTGAACATATATTATTTTCTTCTCCACATATTGGGCCTGATTCTTCAAGGGACATAAACGGCGATTTTGTTCCTAACACCCGCAAAATCACTCTGCGCATGCCCAGCATTGAACCATACGCCACAGAAAGCACCATATGCCAGCGGACTGCACATTCAATTCACCTTCGAACGCAAATGGCACTTACTACAGCCTGCGATTTCAAGGAGGGAGGGGGGCAGGGAAGTAAGTAAGGTCATGCCTAATTTGAGCGCACCCAGCAGCATCTGATTTAACTCTGGGCATCTCTCTACTACATGTTTTTCAGCTGTATCTCTTGCTCCAGCTACAGGTCTAGTCTAAACGCCACTTACTAATGTTGTACCAATGATGCCGGGTGTATATGCATGCTACAACAGGTATATGTAATCAATGGCAAATTGTATTGTATGTACTGTAGACATTAATAACTTCCTAATAAATGTATTTCATGGGGGTGGGATTTTTAAAAATATCACTTTTTTTTTTTAATGTTTTGTCATTAATGCTTATATTATTAACAAGTGACTTTAATTCAATATTGTTTTCTGTACCTTCTTTTGAGGATTTATATTCCACATATGAATTAGACATATCCTGCAGTGTCCTGTGTGGCAGAGCACAGCAGGCCTGCACCCATATTCATCAGCGCACATACCTTCAGATTCGCTCCATGTTGCATTTGGGTGTGCGCTGTCCCCAGTTACATGCATTCTGTAACAAACACACATTGCTCTCAGTGGGCCAGATTCATTAAGGAAAGCAAAGCAAAGAATGAAAGTTCAATTTGATCTTAGACAAAATCATGTTACAATGCAAGGGTTGCAAAATAGTTTATTATTTTGCTCATAAGTTAAATACTGGCAGTTTTTTCATGTAGCACACAAATACTTGATAACTTTATTTTTACACTGAATTTTAAAGTTGGTCTAGGACGGCGGTTCCCAAAGTGTGCGCCGCGGCTCCCAGGGGTGCCGCGGCGCTGTCACTGGGGTGCCGCGGGCCAGACATAGAAAAAAAAAAAAGAACACATAAACTTACCAATCCGCCGGGCGCCGGGACCCAGCAGCCTCCTCTCCCCGCAGCAGCTGTCACTGAATATCGACCTCAGTAACAAGCTGCGTGGAGAGGAGGCTGCTGGGTCCCGGCGCCCGGCGGATTGGTAAGTTTATGTGTTCTTTTTTTTTTTTTCTATGTCTGGCCCGTGGCAGAGGAGTAACAGGGATCGTGGCAGCGGAGGGTGACAGCGGGGCAGAGTGAGGGTGACAGCGGGGGCAGAGTGAGAGTGACAGGGATCGTGGCAGCGGAGGGTGACAGCGGGGCAGAGTGAGAGTGACAGTGGGGGAGAGTGAGAGTGACAGCAGGGGCAGAGTGAGAGTGACAGCAGGGACATAGTGAGAGTGACAGGGATCGTGGCAGCGAAGGATGACAGCGGGGCAGAGTGAGAGTGACAGCGGGGCAGAGTGAGGGTGACAGTGGGGCAGAGTGAGGGTGACAGCGGGGCAGAGTGAGAGTGACAGCGGGGCAGAGTGAGGGTGACAGCGGGGCATAGTGAGTGTGACAGCAGGGGCAGAGTGAGGGTGACAGCAGGGCAGAGTGAGAGTGACAGCGGGGCAGAGTGAGAGTGACAGCAGGGGCAGAGTGAGAGTGACAGCAGGGGCAGAGTGAGGGTGACAGCAGGGCAGAGTGAGAGTGACAGCGGGGCAGAGTGAGAGTGACAGCAGGGGCAGAGTGAGAGTGACAGCAGGGGCAGAGTGAGGATGCCTTTCAGGACCTTGTCAAGGTCCCGAAAGGACATCCGGACATCGCAGAGAGGACCTTAATCGGGTTTCCAGCATCAGGATCAGACAGAGAGAAGACTTTACCGGACAGAGGAGTCATCTGACAGGGTAAGTGCTACTATCCCTGTATAAGACGCACCCAGTTATTAGACCCAAAATCTACAGTAAATTTGTATTTATATAATTATATTATTTCTTTTTACACTTTCCCAGAAAGACTTATATGGGAATTTATGTCTACACAAACCAATTGGGTAGTGACTACATTCTGCAGAAACAATAGCCTATGGGGGCATTTTATCCGTTTTGCAACATGGTTATATCTGAGGAATGACAGAGTATTTTTGCAGGCTGCATATCTAAGTTTTATACTCGTAATTTGCTTTTTTTGTTGTTGCCTCAGTAAGCATTTTTTTTATCTTATTTTGTGCTGAGCTCTTGAAGTGAGTGTTTCTCTTTTTTTTTGTTTTTTGTTGGTTATTATATTTGATATACGCTTAGAGCTCTCACATTTTTTTCATATCCCACATATATATTTTTGAGGCTATTATTGATCCAATCACTAGTCTTTCTTCCTTTATCAATTGTTGAAGCACTGTGCTGCCTCTTCTGAGAGTAAACACTTTCCTATGACATTGGAAATGCTTTCTGTGATGGAATAAATTAAAACTGGAACTTGTAACAGAGTGAAACTGCCTGTCGTGGAAATTACTTGAGTAAAACAGTTACTTGCAGATACAGAAATATGTAGAAGGCAGAAATATGAAACCAATAAATGTGAAAACACTTAAACGAGGGGTTCATTTGAATAGTATAACTATGTATTGATAAATAAATTCACAAAGTGCTTTTACACTTACAGTTCAGTCCACATACATACAGTAAATCAGATTAAAGGGCTTGTGACAATCAAGGCTTTAGGTAGAACACTATTGTTTTCATGTAACAAACCATACAAAGACTACAGAGCTCATAATTTATTGATGAGACCATAAGATGTAAAACTGCTAATGTATTGGCGGCTCCAAAATACATTAGCAACTTTTTATCTTATAGTCTCATTATTAAATGATCTCTTGCAGTCCACATTATAGTATAGTAGTGCAGTAAGTGCAATGTTTCTTTGTGATTTTATGATGTCATACTACCACTATTTTATTACTTATTTATTATTGTTTATTTATGTTTAGCCACCATGTTAAGCATCCTTTTACAGAGAAAATGTATCATATCACCAGTCTGTCCCATTGGATAACACAGGAAGAACAAAACAAACTGGCCAGAATCAAACCCATGGCCCCATAGGTATGAGCAGCACCATTTTTACTTTTGCATACCTACTACTTGAAATATTTTTCTTTGATACTTACCCACAAGGAACTTTTAGTGGCTTTTAGAGTTGCACATCGTTCCTGCAAATTTTAGGTAAATAAAGTTGGTTGATATGAAGCTATACTCTCATAGAATATACTGATAAGTCATGGCCAAAGAGTATCATTCACTAGCCCAGAGAGCTAATGCAAGTGTAACCTAATATTTTATTACAGGCGTTCCCATCTTTAGCGTTGTTTGTTTCTGTTGCCCTGAGATAAAACACAAGTACTCTCTGGCTTCACTTGTATCCAATGCAATAAGCACAGCAGAGCTCTGTCATATGAAAATAAACCACTTTCTGATGAGATAACACATGACTGGAAATCACAAAAGGAAGGTAGAAAGTAAATGCAATGTATTTAGTGAAAGTTGCTGAAGGACATGTACAAGGGAAAAATTAAAGTGATCAGAAAGTGGGAAACGAATCATTAAGTGCTTAAAGTAGATGTCTACTCATCTTTAAAGAAACAAAAGTATATTTTCCATTTAATTACATGAATTGCAAACATTCCTTTTACTTGGTTGAACCCAAGACTTAAAATTATTAGTTTATTTTAATCATTATGAGTTAAATAATTTGCAGAGTGCATGGATCATTTTTGCAGCAAAATTGAATAGATGTATAAGTTAATCTACAGCTCCAAAGTATATATATAAAAACAACTTTAATACTTGCCTGTTTTCAAACCAGAGGGCCACGAAAAAACATTTGTATCAGATTAGTTTGAATTTGGTCAACAGATTCTTAGTGTGACTGGATGGACCGCCTATGCCACCCTGTCTGTTGTTGCTGGGAACTGGCTGAGCTTACTTTGCCACTGTTCCCTTTTGTTATCCCAAACGTGCCCTCTTGCTGCAGTAGGAGGGACTTACAATGCTGCCACCACTGAGCTCCTTCTATGGCACTAAGAACCACATTCCTTCTGGGTAACTGACGCTGCTTGCGTACCTTGTTGCTGGTGTACCCGGGCTGGTAACTCCGGACCTCTTACTATGGATCTGGGTTGCTGTGAATGGATCTCCCCCTGGCCTATCACTTTGACCAGGGCTGCAGGCAGAGCGGTGGTACTGGAAACACTTGGGTCCAAACCTCAGAGACAGCCGGAGAACGGATTAGATTTTTGGTCTAATCTGCAGATCACAGGAATACAGCAATATTGAAGATGTTTTCAAGCAGGTCTTGAAGCAAGATGTTTATTTGCTCTCACCCTGGTTGAAGGTACCAGGGTGATCAGGTCAGATGAAAATCAGAAGAACAAGTTTCAAATACAAGCTGATGCCTTTTTACACAGTTCAGAAATAGTCTATTTTTAGAATCAGGATGTACCCTGCTTCCCAAAACATAGATTTACATGCATTTCAAGGCTAACAAAATTTACAGTTATCTATGAAATTCACTCTGGACAAAGGGCCACACAGTAACGACCCCATGCTGGGCCTTTGGTCAGAGCAGGCATGCCACTTCATCACAAAACTTCGTTAGCACTTCCTGCTATCAAACTCCCTTCCACATGTGCCTAATTGGAGGTTTCCACTAGCAACCTTACAAATCCCAGACAGTGACACTTCAATACAAAATACATCCCAATACACACAAGACCTCCATCCAAAAAGGCCTATTGTATCAGATATATGCATCAGAAATAAGGCATATCCTTTAGTAAGGTGAAAACAGGAAATAACACTTTCTACCATGGTCTCAGAAATAACGATTTCCTATCTCAGAATATATACAATACAAAACATAAGTGCATACGCAATTATATAAATATGCGCCCTGAGCTATTTCCCTTAAATAAATTGATACCATAAGTTATTTATGACTGATCCAGTCACACTTAGGCTTAACCATAGGTAATATCTGAACTTATGTGTTTCATGGTATGAATGAAATAATATAACTGCCACGACATGTTCATCTCACTCAGCAGCATATTTACTAAAAAAAATATAGCAGAGGTGTGAGTTAGATATTTTTCTCTTACAGTAATTATAATTTTCATCCTGTTTTTCCATATTGAGCCTTTATATATATATATATATATATATATATATATATATATATATATATATATATAATCCACATTTACTTTTGTAACCAATTATTTTCAGATTTCTAGACTTCTAACTTCTGGAGAACCCTACCTTGTTTCAACTGTCCTTTATAAGGCATTTTTATAATGATGTATTTCACAAAGAATTTTTTAATTTACAAGCAGGGCCGACTCTGCAATTAGGTGAACCTTGGTGGTTGCCTAGGGCTCCAATGGTTAGGGGCAACCTATAATACTGGATGAGTGGCACAAATTAAAATAACCCTTGGAGCCCCCACACAGAGTTCTGGTCACTTACATGAAAGAGAAGCAATAAACAGCTCCTTACATGTAAAAATGTTGGCTGCTGCTCTTCAATGTCAGTGATAAGCTGGTAGTGTGGTTTTTGCCTCTTAGGTAGCCCCAGTGTTTGCGTCGGTCCTGTAACAAAACCATTCAGGGTGTTTTACAAACATATGCAGACAGTGTAAATGGTCATTTGCTGGATTTTAATACTGCACAGAAATTACTTCTAATGAATACACTGCAATAAGCTCCAGTAAAGAAAGAGCAAGAGTCGGGAACAAATATCAACTTGGATACAGCTTGTCTGCTATATGAGACTCATATTGTTGGATGCAGCTGGTGTTAACTTTTTACATCGGATGTGCACACAGAAAGCCAGTAGTTCTTGGCTGTTGAATGATATTGTTGTCATCGAGTGTAATCGGTGTGGAAAATTAGCAAACACATCGTACTATGTGAACTCCATGGCCCGGCTGTCTGATCATACCAGGGGGTAAATGTATCAAGGTCCGATTTTGACACCGTGTTAAAAACGTGGGTGTTAATCCGCGATTTTAGTAAAAAAAAACCTGAAATGTATCAAGCTGCGATTTTGACACTGATCTTCAAAATCGCTGGTCATCTCTGGCGATTTGCTGCTATGTAAACACTCCCGTGTTTGTCAAACACTCCCGTGTTTAGCTAACTCTCCTCTGTTGTAGCAGTGAGTTGTAAACACATCAATGTTACACTGCCCTGTCATACCTAGTAGGAGGTCCGTTACACAATGAACATATGTTCATTGTGCAAGGTCTATTTACTGTATTAGGTGATTTTCCCATGCTAGTGGGGAAATCACCTAACACTGTAAATAGAGCTTACACAATGAACGTACATTGCGCATGTGCAACGCTCATTGCGCAGCGGAGTTCCTACTAGCTAGGACCTAGCGTGGGAAAATCACCTAATACAGTAAATAGACCTTGCGCAATGAACGTACTTTCATTGTGTAACGGACCTCCTACTAGGTAGGTGTTTGCGGCGGCTCCTGTAATTTTTTATTTTCCTTCAATCAAGACCACAGATTCGGGGATGTACAAATATGGGGCTCTACTGGCCGAAGAAATGAAGACTACTATTAACAAGGGGCCCCTCCAGGGCGAAGCAAAGAAGAGATTACAAGCCAGGACTTTGGATGGTATAAATACTTTGGGACTGGGGCAAGCCGCACATTTAGAACTACAAATTGTTTTGGGACATTTGTGACAGAAAGAAGACTTCATCGGTGAGTATTAGGGGATTTATTATTTTTAATAAATATATATGGTGTAAAAGAGGGTGGTTACTGTGTTTATTGTGGGGTTTTTATTTTTATTAAATTTTAGTGATTTGTATGAGGGTGTTGTGGTTTTTTAAACATTTTCTTTTGTGGAACTACAGGTCCCAGCCAGCCATGGATGTCAGGGCATGTTGGTACTTGTGGTTCTCCAAGTGCCAACATGCCCTGGCTGCCATGGGTATGCTGGTGCTTGTAGTTATACAAGCAGCAGCATGGCCACACTATTTTGGGCAACCTGGCTGGCTGGGACTTGTAGTTCCACAAAAACAAAATGGCATCTGTTTAATTTTTTAACTCTTTATAGCCGGTATTACCCTACTACCCACAACCCAGGGGTAGTAGGAAGAGCCCTAGTGCTATCAGCACTGGGCTGGGTGTATTTAGGGGGGGGCCCGCTCATTTTTTTCGTCGGACCCCACTCCATAGGGAATCCAGCCTAGGGCTGAACAGTCTAGGGTTGGTTAGTCATTATGGCAGGGGGACCCCTGCTACATGTCCCACTGCTATAGTGCCGCCAACACTGGCTGGGTTGCCTAGTGCTGGTTAAGTGAAAATCGGGGGGACCCCACGCAAAAAAAATTTCCCCGATTTTCACAGAGCCAGCAGTAGTCAGGCAGCACTAGGGTTAAGCAGGAATAGAGGAGGGACCCCACGTTTTTTGTTTTTTTAAACTTTCATCTATTCTTTACAGTTTTTACACTGACAGGCAGTGTAACAATGATGTGTTTATACAACACGCTGCTAGCAAGCAGCATGTTGTATCTGGCGTGTTTGAAAGCAAACTCTCCTGAGTTTGCTTAATCACAGCTTCATACATTTGAGACTTGTATAGCTGCAGGAGTTTGATCTCTGGCGATTTTGCAAATAGCGCTTTTGACAGAAGCACAACTCTGGCGATTTTGCATGAAATCTCAGCTTCATACATCCGCGAGTTTCAACTCTCACGATAAAATCGCTTGATTTGCAAAATCGGACCTTGATACATTTACCCCCAGATGTCTATTGCTGAGCACAACCGTGCATTCATTAGCACCTGAGAGCCAGTGGACTGAGATATTGCATTATATCTGACCACATCACTGGGATCCCCGCAAGTATTCCCTTGTTATTTTATACTCCATACTATAATTTCTGAACTGGGCAGTTATATCAAGTGTCTCCTCATGTGGGATTAAAGAGTTTTAAGCTGGAGATAAGACATTTCCCAATTACTGGGTGTTTCTTCTGCAATATACTCTGGGGTGAAAATATAGAGTATGTATTATGTATAACTAACTACATTTTGGTATTATAGAAGTTTTACTTAGGTAGATATTGTATAATAGATTAACTTATTTGATATATGAGGCAACACATGGCAGGTATATATATGCTAATTAGTGTGGTTCTTCATATTGGGTCTGATTCATTAAGGAAAGTAAAGCAAGTAAAATGAGTAACTTTGAACTTTGGCAAAACCATGTTGTATTGGACAGATTTATAGTTGGGGTAGAGCATGTCATAGATCAATTTTTAATGTCAGTGTAAAAATAAAGCTATCAAGTATTTGCATCCTACATGAGAAAACCCGCCAGTATTTTCCTTATGTGCAAAATAACAAACTCATTTGCACCCCTTGCATTGCAACATGGTTTTGTCCAGGAGAAAACTTACTAATTTTTTTGCTTTACTTTCCTTAATGAATCAAGTTCATTATTATTATTATTATTATTATTATTATTAATCTTTATTTATAGGGTGCCACAAGATTTCCACAGCACTGTACAGAAAACAGACAGTGGACAATACACGATAGAAACATCCTGAACATTAAACAATAAATACCAGGACTTTAAAGCTCCAAACAGAGCTTACACATTGAGGATGGAGCAGAGACAGGAGGGAAGAGGGTCCTGCTCGTAAGAGCTTACATTCTAAAGGGAGTGCAAACAAACAGGAGGCACAATCGGTAGTCAGAGGGGATCAATGACAAAAGAAGTGAAAGGCAGGGCAGGGGATGAGAGAGGTATGGAAATCAGGCATGGAGAGCAGGTTAGGGAAGGCTGGTAGCCTTTGAGGAAGAAGTGAGTTTTAAGTGCCCGTTTAAAGGTGCAGAAATTAGGGGACAGTCGGACTGAGCATGGGAGGTCGTTCCACTGGAGGGGGCAGCTTGGGAGATATCTTGGATTCTGGAGTGGGATGAGGTGATCAGAGCGGAGGAGAGGCAACGGTCATTGCCTGATCGCAGGGAATGGGATGGGGTGTGAGTAGAGAGGAGGTTGGAGATGTAAGGAGCAGTGGAGTGGGAAAGGTCCTTGTAGGGGAGGAGTTTGAAAAGGATTCTGTAGGGGAAAGGAAGCCAGTGTAAGGCAAGGCAGAGAGGGATGGCAGAAGAGGAGCCGTGGGAGAGGAAGATGAGTCTTGCCGCAGCATTAATTGTAAACCTGAGTGGGCAAGCTGGGAGAGGGGGAGACTGGTGAGGAGAAAGTTACAATTGTCAAGACGGAAATGATGAGTGCGTGGATAATGGTTTTAGTGGCATCCTGAGATAGGGAGGGCTGGATGTGGGTGATATTGCAGAGTTGAAAGCGACAGGATTGGGTAATAGATTGAATGTGGGGGGCAAAGGAGAGGGAGGAGTCAAGGGTGATGCCCAGTCAACGGGGTTTAGGAACAGATGAGATGGTGGTATTGTTAACAGTGATAGAGAAATCAAGATTAGAAGAAGATCTATAAGGAGGGAAGACAATGAGCTCGGGTTTGGCGATGTTGATTTTGAGAAAACGTGAAGACATCCAAGAGGAGATAACGGAAAGGCAGTCAGATACATGAGAGAGGAGTAGGGGGGAAGATCATGAGTTGAATATCATCAGCATAGAGGTGATATTGAAGATATTGGAGATAGTCATATGTCTCTTCTTCCAAACATATTGGGCCTGATTCATTAAGGGAAGTAAAGAAGAAAAAAAAAAGAGTAACTTTTCATCTTGGTAAAACCATGTTGCATTGGAGGGGGGGGTACATTTAAAATGTGGAGACAAGTTTATAGTTGGATAGGCTTGTCCAAGATCAACCTTAAATTTCAGTGTACAAATAAAGCTATCACGTATATGTGTACTACATGAAAAAACAGCCAGTATTTAACTTATGTGCAAAATAATAGACTAATTTGCACTCCTTGCATTACAACATGGTTTTGTTCAGGAGAAAAGTTACTAAATTTTTTTGCCTTACTTTCTTTAATGAATCAGGTCCATTATATACTACATATGAGATAACATACCCCCTCACTAAATCCCCCCACCCCCATGCTACCTGTTACCGTCAAAGCATTACTCATTACTTGAATCCAATCATGCAATACCCTGTTTTCTTTACTACCAAAGTTGCATCCTTAAACTCAGAAGCTGAAGGGAATGATTTTAACTGACCCCTTATATCAGAAAAAGTTAAGTGAAGGGTATTTAGCTTATAGTCAGAATCTGCCCTTTATAAAAAATATTATTTACAGAAATGTCAATGTACAAGGGCCATTTACATTTATTATTACCAGCTAATAAATTAAAGAGCAACAGTCTCTAAATTCATAAACTAATACATTTTACCCATAAGATAATTGTACGAATATTAAATTATCAGACCCTGAAAAAACGTTTATATTCACAGCATATGTTTTGAAATCTAACCAGTAAGTTTCTGGTGTCAGACTTTGTAAAATAGAAGTTTATAGCAAATTCTGATACACGCTGCATATGTGTGGCAGGTCTAACAAAATGACTTGCTGAAGCTCCATTTTGAAGTTTATACTTTTATGTGTGTATTGCTTTAAATGCTTTAATAAACAAGGTAGAGTTGAGGCAATGCCAACATATCTTGCCAGGGTGTTGCCTCAGGGCTTACTGCACTTGCGAAGGGAAAGTATTCTTCTTATTGCTATTGTACCAATTAAAAGCCTGAATTAATTTATATAATCAGTGATTCGCAATGCTTATATAATCAAGTCCTTTCCAGAAACATCTCCACATACCAGAGATGTCTCAGCTAGGAAGTTGTTTCTGTGCCTACTGCACATGCTCAAGCTTCTTATCAATATTAAACCAATATAAAGTCTGAAAATCATGTTTATACCTTATATGTAAATGATTTCAGGGTCCTGGTCAATATAAGTTAGGAAACAGCGACATAACCTGCCTCAGCTTGGATCACTGCAGGGATGCCAAGTACTCTGTTAGTTACCAGTTTGTTCATCCTAGCTTTCAAGATAACGTGTCGCCAAAGACACAGAGAAAGACGGGGTCCTAGGATAATCTGTGATTAAACATATTTACTGGAACATTTCTTGACAGAAAAGTAGCACTTTAATTTACTCTTTGTTCTAATTTCACTTTCCTATTATATTATATTTTATCTTTTATACTATTTCTTCACAAAAATAAAAAATACACTTGTTTAACAGCTTTAGTGGTCGCATGTGATTAATCCTCTGTAACTCAATCCTGCTTTTTCTATTGGGGACAATATGTTTTCCATTTGTGGGATGAAATAATCAATTATTTTTTGTTTTAATAAATCTTTACATTTTCAATTTTGTGATAGTTCCCATTTTATTATTAATCTTGATATTACAATTTTGTATAAACTCAGATTAATTCTCTATTTCTAGTAGTATACCCAACTTGTAGACACTAGTTAAATAATTAAAGGAAAATATATTATTAACTAAAAATGAAGAATGGTTAACAAATAGAGCTATGTAGCTATAGTTTGGGTCCCAATGAAATAACGCTAAGAACCCCTCTTGTTCATCTACAAAAAAGGGAATCTTTAAGTCAGTGATTATACAATAACTGTCACGGGCACTAGGAGTTGCTACCCGAGTTTCACCAGATGGTACTCTGCTGGAGAGGCGGGGATATGGCACGCACCTCAAAGCAGGCAGGTGAATGATTGGAGCGACACAACAGCAGGAGAGTAGAGATAGTCTGAGGCAATCAACGACTTGGAGTTGTAAACTGGAAACTGGAGATAATGTAGACACGAGGAGTGAACGTGGATCGGTGATGATAGGTAGAGGAGAAGTCAGTGGTCTGTGTACAGCAAGTTGTATCACTGCTCTGATGGGAAGAATAGGATTGGTGCAGGTAGGTAGCAGGGTAGTCGGTGGTCTGCGTGCAGCAAGTTGTACCACTGCTGTGGAGGGAGTGAGGACTTGTCCAGGTGCAGGAGAGTGAAGTTGAAAGGCAAACTGTGGCTGTATGGGAACAGCGCGAGTAGAGCAATGTCTAGGAAGGCACAATGAATAGTCTGTATATATAGTTGGTGCCTTGCAGTGGGAAGAAGCTGATCACAGCAGTTTATGCACAATGACTCCAAGTAGTAGCGTGAGTAGGTAACGAGCTTGAGTGACAGCAAGTCCTAATTGGAGCTATGCAGAAACACAGTCTATATGGGTACCTGTACCCTGCGCAATAAACAACAATGGATGCAACTGGTATGTGAGTAGAATAGATAATAGTCAATAGTTAGTAACGCATACCCAGTTGTGTAGATCCGGAATCAGCTGGGAGATGAAGCGTTGTAGCGGTATGGGAACCGCCGCTGAGTTGAGCAGGGGAGCAGCGTGGAAGCTGTAACACAATCAGCAGGGTGTCAGCGTTGGAACGGTCAGAGGACCGCTGCTGAGTGGAGCCAGGAGCAGTGTGGAAGCTGTGACACGATCAGAGGGATGATAGTGTTGTAGCGGTGTGGGAACCGCCGCTGAGTTGAACAAGGGAGCAGCGTGGAAGCTGTAGTAAGAGCAATCTGCACACAGTTTGGAAACTGTACAACAAGTAAAGCTGGAAGCAGTTTGGGATCTGCACACACCTATAGAAGTTCACTGGGAATGAGACTTCAAGATCAGGCCCCTACCTAGGGTTGCAGGTGCCTCAAATAGGGTGAGGTGATTGATCTGTCAATCACCTCCATGGACAGGTGAAGCTACTAGCGAGACCTGCGCATGCGCAGATGGCAGGATAGCGAGCGGCCACGATTCCACACAGGTGTAGGGAGAAAAGATGGAGGACCCCGCACCAGCGTAGAGGCACTCACGGTCCGGTGAGTGACAGTACCCCCCCTTTTAAAGGTGGGCACAGAACACTTGGAACCGGGTGTGCCCGGAAATTTTAGATAGAATTTTTTAAGCAGGGCTGGAGCGTTGAGGTCATCAGCACGAATCCATGAGCGTTCTACAGGACCAAAGCCCTTCCAATGAACGAGGAATCGGAGAGTTCCTCGCGAAATTTTAGCATCCAGGATCTGAGAGATCTCGAACTCCTCTTCTTGGTGCATCTGTACTGGTTTAGGTACAGAAGGAGGAGCAGAAAAGCGATTGATAACAAGAGGTTTGAGCAGGGAGACATGGAAGGCATTGGAGATCCGGAGGTTCTTGGGTAAAAGTAGCTTGAAGCATACTGGATTTATGACTTGAGTGATCTTGTATGGCCCGATGAAGCGTGGCGCAAACTTCATGGACGGAACCTTCAAGCGGATATTTTTAGTAGAAAGCCATACACGGTCTCCAAGCTTGAGTGGTGGAATGGCTCGCCTCTTTTTATCTGCGAAGAATTTGTATCTGGTTGATGCTTCCTTCAGGGATGATCTCACCTGAGTCCAGATGGTTTTAAAGTTTTGACAGTCTCTCCACCGCAGGGATTTGGGTGGGAGGGAGGGCAGGAAACTCTGGGAGAGACGGATGGTGACCGTAAACCACGAAAAAAGGAGTTTTTGTTG
This sequence comes from Mixophyes fleayi, assembly GCF_038048845.1. Taxonomy (NCBI): domain Eukaryota; kingdom Metazoa; phylum Chordata; class Amphibia; order Anura; family Limnodynastidae; genus Mixophyes; species Mixophyes fleayi. The sequence continues at coordinate 367,172,614 of NC_134402.1, read as the reverse complement.
AAGACTCATGGTACATGTTATTGTGGGCAAACTCAGTCAACGGGAGTAATTCTACCCAATTATCTTGATTGGCTGAGGAAAAGATCCTTATGAAGGTCTTGAGATCTTGATTGACTCTTTCGGTCTGGCTGTTTGATTGGGGATGGTAAGACGATGATAGAGACAGTCGGATACCCAAGTTCTTGCAAAGGGCTCGCCAGAATCTGGAGACGAACTGTACTCCTCTATCGGACACAATCTCGGATGGACAGCAGTGAATCCGAAAGATCTCCTTAATAAAATGGTCAGCCAAGGTAGAAGAAGATGGTAATCCGGTTAGCGGGACGAAGTGAACCATCTTGGAGAATCTATCCACCACTACCCAGATGGTATTACATCTCTTGCTAAGAGGTAGTTCGGTGACAAAGTAGCAAATGAACTAATATTTTTAAAATACAGAACACCATGGATCGTTTGTTAGAGCTAAAGGAGTGATATATTTCGTTGGTCCACCATGATTGTCTATTATACGTCAGTTAAGTGTTTAGTAGGAATAGGTAGTGGTTGGAGCAATCCCGCTGGTGTTCTGCGGGAAGACTTAAATTGAGAGCAGATCTCGCAAGCGGCCACGAACTCTCTGACATCCTTTCTGATAGAAGGCCACCAATAACTCCGGGAAAGGATCTCAAAGGTCTTTCGTTCACCAGAATGTCCAGAGAACCGTGAAAAATGGTACCATGATAATATTTTCTTGCGTAGAGATGGAGGAACAAGAGTTTTCCAAAACGGTAGCATATAGGTGGATGAAGTGGCCAAAGTCACACATTTAGGATCCAGTATAGGGTGATCGGAAGAATCCAAGGTGTCAGAAGGAGGGGCAAATGCTCTGGATAAAGCATCTGCTTTCCTGTTCTTTGCAGCAGGTTTGAATGTTATAACGAGTTCGAAGCGAGAAAAGAAAAGTGACCACCCCGCCTGTCGAGGGTTTAGACATTGGGCTGTCTGTAAATAGAGGAGATTTTTGTGGTCGGTGAAGATGGTTACAGGAAAATGAGCCCCCTCCAGTAAATATCTCCACTCCTCCAATGCGACTTTTATTGCCAACAGTTCTTTGTCACCGATGGTGTAGTTCTTCTCCGCGGGTAGCAGGCCCCGGGAGTAGAAGGCACAGGGATGGAACTTCTGTTGCTCGGATCTTTGGGAGAGAATAGCTCCTAGTCCGACATTGGAGGCGTCTACCTCGAGAAAGAAAGGAAGGTTTACATCAGGCTGCCGAAGAACAGGAGCGGTAGAAAATGCTTCTTTAAGGCTTTGGAAAGCTTGAAGGGCCTCAGAGGATCAGTGTTTAGTATTGGCGCCCTTCTTGGTCAGGGCCACAATAGGAGAAGCAATAGCAGAGAAATGAGAAATTTAAAATAAAACGTCTATAATAATTGGCAAAGCCTAGAAAGCGTTGTATAGCCCTGAGAGTAGTTGGCTGGGGCCAAAGTAGAACGGCATTAACTTTATCCGGATCCATCTCCAGTCCTACTCCGGATACGATGTATCCCAAGAATGGAATTTGGGATAAGTCAAAGGAGCATTTCTCTAATTTGCAGAATAGTGGGTTCTTCCGTAGCCTGGAGAGAACTTCTGCCACATGTTGATGGTGGGAGGACAGATTTTGAGAGAAGATTAAAATGTCATCCAGATAGACTACAACGCATATGTATAACAGGTCCCGGAAGATCTCGTTCACGAATCCTTGAAAGACAGCAGGGGCATTACACAGTCCAAAAGGCATCACCAGATATTCGTAATGTCCATCCCTGGTATTAAACGCTGTCTTCCATTCGTCACCTGACTTGATCCGGATTAGATTGTAAGCGCGACGGAGATCAAGTTTGGTGAATATCCGGGCACCCTTGATACGGTCAAAGAGTTCGGTGATAAGTGGAATCGGGTATCGGTTTTTAACGGTAATGGCATTGAGCCCCCGATAGTCAATGCAAGGTCTTAATGTTCTGTTATGTGCATTTTGTCGCTAACCAATAACGATTGTCGAACCTCGATTTGTGTTTCCAACACACAAAGATTTATTCGCAAATAGTAGAATAATATGCTCAAGCGAAGTGATAATAAATACAGCCGTTACTTATCGCAGGCGCTCTGGATCCAGTGTGCAGTCATTCAATCCTGAAGTCTGGGGACAAGATGTCTGAACACTAGATGTGAAGCTGCTGCTTATATACACACAAAAATACAGTAACACAATGAAGATGGTATAGCTTGCATCTATTGGTCCAGGTCTCAGGAAGGTCCAAGGGATTGTCAATCATTGGCTAGTTCATCCTAAGGAATCTAAAGGAGGGGGTCACCTCTCCAGGGGGTATGCTCGGCTCTTCCCTCTTTCCTTAGTCTTAAGTAGTTCATAATTCCCTATCATTCATAACTTGTGTATGCACTCTGCGATTCCCTCACAGAGTGAACCAAACAGTAGGATATGTAAAGAGGTTTATTATGATACCACTCATGATATGATTCCCTCAACCTGTTCCGTGTATTTCACTAATATGCATGTAACTCTAATATAACATATAAATACTACTATATTTCGACATAACTGACTATGTGTTGCAACTACCATTAATGTGTACTATTTTATAAGTATGCGTGTTTGTGCGAATGTATGATAAAAGACCAATTACTGTTGCTGCCACGTGTAGTGGATGCGTACGCCCTTTCACGCCGTAGCGTGCCCTTGTACGTAGTAGCGTACCGTACACATCTTTTCAGACAAAGACAACCAAGTTTGCTCGACTTTAATTGAAATGACTTTATCCAATTTGCTGACTTCGACAGTACCATCTTTCTTTTTAACGAAAAAGAACCCCGCTCCAGCGGGAGAGCTGGAAGGACGGATGAATCCGCGATGTAGATTGTCCTTGATGTATTCAGACATAGCCTGAGTCTCTGGCAAAGAGAGAGGATATACACATCCCCTAGACGGGTTTTTGCCAGGTAGCAGGTCTATGGGACAATCCCATGCCCGATGAGGTGGCAGACGTTCAGACCGAGCCTTATCGAACACGTCAGTGAACGGGGCGTACTGTGGAGGAAGGCCTGGAGGGCCAGGTGTTAGGGAAGATTTGTTGATCTTAAGTGGAACCACTCGGGTTAGACAATTCGGACCCCAGGATGTGACTTGGGGAGTATTCCAATCAATTTGTGGGGAGTGAAGCTGAAGCCATGGAAGGCCAAGGACGATGGGACTGGTAGTAACCGTAAGAATCAGAAAAGAGATTTTCTCTTGGTGTAGCACTCCGACTTGGAGGATCAACGGAGACGTACAGTGAGTGATAAGTCCATTGACAATGTGAGAACCGTCTATAGCGGTGACAGCTATGGCGGTTTTTAAGGGGACCACTGGTAAGGACCACTGGTTGACTAGAGCACTGGAGATGAAGTTGCCGGCAGCGCCAGAGTCCAGGAGTGCTTGGGAACTAAAGGATTTGGAGGAACAAAGAATGGTCACATCAAATGCACACACCTTGACATCCATAGAAGATAGAGAGGAATCCAGGGCCCCTAACCTTACCTCTCCAGAACAGGTTAGGGCCTGGCATTTCCCGACTTCTTGGGGCATGAGTTCAAGCTGTGAGACGGGTCAGCACAATAGATGCAGAGTCTATTTTTAATTCGTCGATCCCTCTCTTGAGATGTTAATTTTGAGCAGCCTACCTCCATGGTGTCACGGGCACTAGGAGTCTTTACCCAGGGATCACCAGGTGATAGGCTTACCAGAGCAGTATAGGTGGTAATATGGTACTCTGGTAGCAGGTTGATCATGGAACAGGAAATAGCAGATGATGAGATGCTCAGGAAAGTCTATGACTAGCAGCACTGGCAATATGATGGTAATAATACACGAGGAACTGTATGGACAAAGGACACGTGAAGGTAGTCAGTGGTCTGCGGTAGCAAGTTGTACCACTGCTATAGTGAGGAGGAATGTCCAACAGAAACGAGGAGGTGATGAGAGTCAGCGGTCTGCGGATAGCAAGTTGTACCGCTGTCAGAGTGAAGGAATGGAATCCAAGTGGAGGTATTCGGGGAGTCAGTGGTCTGCGTTTAGCAAGTTGTACCACTGCTATGTGAGAGGATACTGGAACAAGTGATACTGGAAACAGGGATCAGTGGTCTGCCATTAGCAAGTTGTACCACTGAATATATATGTGAGGAGGTGCACGGGGAGAGACTGCAACACAAGATATACACGGGCACCTTAACTTTGATCCACAGTAATATGCACAATATATATATATATATGACTGAACAGCACTGCCATAATAGAAAGTCTCTTGAAGTAATCCAGCACGAGATAACACAGTCAATGATGGCAATCGACTCAGCGGATAGCAAACTCCAGAGGAGAACCAACACAGTCCAGCAAGATATGCAATACCCCAGCACAGTCAATGAGAAGTATGCATACCGTGGTTCAGAAGCAGGCAGTCAGACAGGAGTGCAGAGATACCTGAACGGCAGGAGGCCGGCAGGATGCAAAGTCCCTGGATGGGTGAAGCGGTGGTCTAGTAGGTGCAGCGCACAGGTAGGTAGACCAGCAGGGAAACAAATATACAGGAATCAGTAGAGCGTGGAACTGGACTCCTGGAGGACCCTGGAGAATGGCGATGGTCTAGCAGAGAGGTAAGTAGGAAGACACGAATCCAATGCTGACAGGCGGGTAGAGACCAGCGGGAACACAGGAAAGCATGGAGAGCGGATCAGCAGTAGATGGATGAGTAGCGCTGAGGAGTAGCAGCAGCAGGTCTCTGCGGACACACGGAGGTAGCCAATAGCAACCAGCAGGTGCAGTAACGATGGGACACGGGAGAGCAGAGTTGAACTGGAACTGTTGATCACGGAGAGTAGCGGATAGCAATAGTGGCAGCAGTCTCAAGGAAACACGGGAGAGTTGACATGAACTGAAGACTGAAGCGCACAGAGGCAGCGGATAGGAATCAGCCAAACAGTCCCGATGAAACACAGACGAGTTGCAGGTTGAAGACTGTAGTGCACGGAGGCAGCAGATAGGAATCAGCTAACAGTCACGATGAAACACAGACGAGTTGCAGGTTGAAGACTGTAGTGCACGGAGGCAGCGGATAGGAATCAGCTAACAGTCACGATGAAACACAGACGAGTTGCAGGTTGAAGACTGTAGTGCACGGAGGCAGCGGATAGGAATCAGCTAACAGTCACGATGATGAACAGGTGAGTGGATGTGGATGGGAGACTGTAGTGCACGGAGGCAGCGGATAGGAATCAGCTAACAGTCCCAATAATACATAGTAGAGTTGAAGTGGTTAGAAGACTGTAGTGCACGGAGGCAGCGGATAGGAATCAGCTCACAGTCACGATGATACACAGAAGGGTAGATGTGGTATGGGAACCACAGTAGTAGAAGTGGTTAGGAAACCACAGAGGTAGAAGTGGTTTGGAAACCACAGGAATCAGCAGGGCTGAATAAATGAGGAAACACAGGAACACCTTCAGAGACTCATGGGGAATGAGACTCCAAGATCAGGCAACGTGGTGATGACCATAGGTGCTTAATATAGGGAGTGTTGCCTGATCTGCCAATTAAGTTAAAGGAACATACACTGAAGGATTAGAAAGGGCTGTGCATGCGCAGTCCCTCAGGATGGAGGACGGCCACGGTTCCTAAATGTCCGGCAAGAAGCACTCACAGTCCGGTGAGTGACAGTACCCCCCCTTTTAAAGGTGGGCACAGAACGCCTGGAACCGGGCTTGTCCGGATTTTTGGAATAAAACTTCTTCAGAAGGGCAGGAGCATTAAGATCTTCAGCTTTGATCCATGAGCGCTCTTCAGGACCAAAGCCCTTCCAATGAACGAGGAAACGGAGAACTCCTCGCGAAATTTTTGCATCCAATACCTCAGTAATCTCGAAATCCTCCTCCTGATGAACTTGAACTGGCTGCGGTGCTGAGGGAGGAGTCGAGAAACGGTTGATGATGAGAGGTTTGAGCAAGGACACACGGAAGGCATTGGAAATCCGAAGATTCTTAGGAAGAAGAAGTTTAACACAAACTGGATTGATAACTTGAATGATCCTATATGGACCAATAAAACGAGGGGCGAATTTCATAGATGGAACCTTCAAACGAATATTTTTGGTAGATAACCAGACACGATCTCCAATTTTTAGTGGTGGAATGGCCCGTCTCTTCTTATCTGCGAAAGACTTATATTTGTTAGATGTCTTCTTTAAACAGGTTTTGACCTGAGACCAGATATTTTTGAAGGTCTGACAAGCAGTCTCCACAGCAGGAACTTGGGTGGGCGGGAGGGCAGGAAATTCCGGAAAAGACGGATGGTGACCGTAGACCACAAAGAATGGAGTTTTGGATGATGACTCATGGTACATGTTGTTATGGGCGAATTCAGCCCAAGGAAGCAATTCTACCCAGTTGTCTTGATTGGCTGAAGAGAACATCCTTATAAAAGTCTCAAGATCTTGATTGACTCGTTCCGTTTGTCCGTTAGATTGCGGATGGTAAGAAGATGAGAGTGCTAATCGTATGCCCAAGGTTTTACAAAGGGCCCGCCAGAATCTGGAAACGAATTGTACTCCTCTATCTGACACAATCTCAGACGGACATCCATGGATGCGGAAGATTTCTTTAATGAAATGTTCAGCCAGAGTAGACGAGGAAGGTAAACCGGACAGAGGGACGAAATGAGCCATCTTCGAAAATCTGTCTACCACTACCCAAATAGTATTGTGATTCTTACTTGGTGGCAAATCAGTAACGAAATCCATACTAATATGGGTCCAAGGCTTGGACGGAATGGGTAGTGGTCGCAGCAACCCTGCTGGAGTTCTGCGGGGGGATTTGAACTGAGAACATAAATCACAGGAAGCAATAAACTCTTTGACGTCTCTCCTCATTGAAGGCCACCAGTAACTTCGAGAGAGAATCTCAAAGGTCTTGTGTTCACCGGCGTGTCCAGAAAAACGAGAGGCATGGAACCACGAAAGGATTTTCCTCCTCAGAGTAGGAGGCACGAGGGTCTTCCCAAATGGTAGCATTTTGGTGGATGAAGCAGCCAGAGAAATACATTTGGGGTCTAGAATAGCATGGTTGGGAACCTCTTCTACATCAGAGGACGTCACAAAAGCTCGAGATAGAGCGTCAGCTTTCTTGTTCTTAGCGGCTGGTTTGAAGGTTATAATTAATTCAAAACGGGAAAAGAAAAGAGACCATCTTGCTTGACGAGGGTTCAAGCATTGGGCAGATTGCAGATATGACAAGTTCTTATGATCCGTGAAGATCGTCACCGGATGGCGAGCTCCTTCCAACAAGTATCTCCATTCCTCTAATGCAGCTTTGATGGCCAGCAACTCCTTGTCCCCGATTGTATCATTTTTCTCTGCGGGCAGAAGACCCCGAGAGTAGAAGGCACAAGGATGTAATTTTTGTTGCTCCGAGCGTTGGGAGAGAATGGCTCCTAAGCCCACATTAGAGGCATCTACTTCTAGGAAGAAGGGGAGTGTCACATCAGGCTGTCGAAGAATGGGAGCAGACGAGAAGGACTCTTTGAGAATTTGAAAGGCTTGGAGAGCCTCAGATGACCATTGCTTAGTATTAGCCCCTTTCCGAGTCAGGGCCACAATAGGAGATGCAATGGATGAAAAGTCTTGAATGAAGCGTCTATAGTAATTGGCAAAACCTAAAAAACGCTGGATGGCACGAAGAGTAGTTGGCTGGGGCCAATGTAATACAGCATTTACTTTGTCTGGATCCATCTTCAGGCCAACTCCGGAAACTATATACCCCAAGAATGGAATCTGGGGTAACTCGAATGAACATTTTTCCAATTTACAGAACAATGAATTTTTCCGTAGTCTGGAGAGGACCTCTGCCACATGTTGGTGATGAGAAGGCAGGTCCTGTGAAAAGATCAATATGTCGTCCAGGTAGACAACGACACATACATATAATAAGTCCCGAAAGATCTCATTGATGAAGCCTTGGAAAACAGCGGGGGCATTACACAGCCCGAAAGGCATTACTAAATATTCGTAATGCCCATCTCTGGTGTTGAACGCTGTCTTCCATTCGTCACCGGAACGGATTCTAATTAAATTGTAGGCACCACGAAGATCCAACTTAGTAAATATCCGAGCTCCCTTGATGCGATCGAATAGCTCAGTGATCAGCGGAATGGGATACCGATTCTTGATAGTAATGGCGTTGAGTCCACGAAAATCTATGCAAGGGCGTAGTGATCCATCCTTCTTTTTGACGAAGAAGAACCCAGCTCCAGCGGGAGAGGTGGAAGGTCGAATAAACCCACGCTGGAGATTCTCCTGTATGTACTCAGATGTGGCTTGAGTTTCAGGTAACGAGAGAGGATAGACCCGACCCCTGGGAGGAGTCTTGCCAGGTAGAAGGTCGATCGGACAATCCCAAGAACGATGAGGAGGAAGACGTTCAGACTGAGCTTTATCAAACACATCGGCAAATGAAGCATACTGAGGAGGGAGTCCCGGGGAGGAAGATGAGATGGAAGATTGCTGTACTTTAAGAGGAATAACTTGGGAAAGGCAACGATGGTGACATTCAGACCCCCAAGACGTAACTTGAGGGGTGCGCCAGTCAATCTGGGGAGAGTGACACTGAAGCCATGGAAGGCCTAAGACAATCGGACTTGTCGTAACTGGAAGAATTAAAAACGAAATTTCTTCATGGTGTAGTACACCAATCTGAGGAGTTACTGGAGACGTACTCTGGGTGATGAGACCATTGATGAGACGTGATCCATCTATAGCCGTCACAGTAATGGGTGTTTTTAAAGTAATCACTGGTAGGGACCATTGATTCACTAGTGATTTAGAAATGAAATTTCCTGCTGCTCCGGAATCAATCAATGCCTGTGACTCAAAGGATTTGGTGGCAAAGGAAATCGTAACATCAAAAGCGCAGACTTTAGATTTCATAGACGATGGAGAGGACTCCAGGGACCCTAACTTCACCTCTCCAGAACTAGTTAGGGCCTGGCATTTCCCGATCTCTTAGGGCAAGAGCTGAGCATATGCGTGGAATCAGCACAATAGATACAGAGTCTATTCTTTACTCTTCGTTTCCTTTCCTCTGAAGATAATTTGGAACGTCCTATCTCCATGGGAATCACAGAGGGTGAAGCTGGACGAAATTGAGGGGTTGAACGAAGAGGTGCTTTAACAGCCGTTGTTTTCTCAGACTCTCTTTCACGAAATCTCATATCTACACGATGGCAAAGAGAGATCAAATCTTCTAGTGACGAAGGAAGCTCTTGGGTAGTCAGTGCATCTTTAATTTTATCGGAGAGCCCCTGCCAGAAGGCGGCAACTAATGCTTCAGTGTTCCACTGAAGTTCAGAGGCTAAGATCCTAAATTGAATGACATACTGGCCTACTGTATGGGAGCCTTGTCGCAAACGAAGAATGCTGGAAGCAGCGGAGGTCACACGACCTGGTTCATCGAACACACTTCGGAACGTGGAAATGAATTTGGCACTATCTTGTAGAATTGGATCGTTTCTCTCCCACAGCGGGGAGGCCCAAGCCAGGGCTTGTCCAGAAAACAATGAGATAAGATAGGCCACTCTGGAACGATGGGTAGAAAAATTTTGAGGTTGGAGCTCAAAATGGACTGAACATTGGTTAAGGAAACCCCTACAAGTTTTGGGGTCCCCGTCGTATTTTGACGGAGTAGGCAGGTGAAGCGTGGAAGCTGTAGACACCTGGGATGGCACTGGGGAAACTGAGGAAAGCACAGGAGCTTCAATATTAGCTGTAACAGTCTGTCCAGATGTTCCTTGGGAGGTTAACGATTGGTAACATTGAAGTAACAGCTGTTGGCGAGCATCCTGTTGCTCCACACGGCTGACCAGATGCTGCAGCATCTCTTTAGCGGTAGGTTCTGTATCTGGGTCTGTTTGCCTGATCTTACTGTCACGGGCACTAGGAGTCTTTACCCAGGGATCACCAGGTGATAGGCTTACCAGAGCAGTATAGGTGGTAATATGGTACTCTGGTAGCAGGTTGATCATGGAACAGGAAATAGCAGATGATGAGATGCTCAGGAAAGTCTATGACTAGCAGCACTGGCAATATGATGGTAATAATACACGAGGAACTGTATGGACAAAGGACACGTGAAGGTAGTCAGTGGTCTGCGGTAGCAAGTTGTACCACTGCTATAGTGAGGAGGAATGTCCAACAGAAACGAGGAGGTGATGAGAGTCAGCGGTCTGCGGATAGCAAGTTGTACCGCTGTCAGAGTGAAGGAATGGAATCCAAGTGGAGGTATCCGGGGAGTCAGTGGTCTGCGTTTAGCAAGTTGTACCACTGCTATGTGAGAGGATACTGGAACAAGTGATACTGGAAACAGGGATCAGTGGTCTGCCATTAGCAAGTTGTACCACTGAATATATATGTGAGGAGGTGCACGGGGAGAGACTGCAACACAAGATATACACGGGCACCTTAACTTTGATCCACAGTAATATGCACAATATATATATATATATATGACTGAACAGCACTGCCATAATAGAAAGTCTCTTGAAGTAATCCAGCACGAGATAACACAGTCAATGATGGCAATCGACTCAGCGGATAGCAAACTCCAGAGGAGAACCAACACAGTCCAGCAAGATATGCAATACCCCAGCACAGTCAATGAGAAGTATGCATACCGTGGTTCAGAAGCAGGCAGTCAGACAGGAGTGCAGAGATACCTGAACGGCAGGAGGCCGGCAGGATGCAAAGTCCCTGGATGGGTGAAGCGCTGGTCTAGTAGGTGCAGCGCACAGGTAGGTAGACCAGCAGGGAAACAAATATACAGGAATCAGTAGAGCGTGGAACTGGACTCCTGGAGGACCCTGGAGAATGGCGATGGTCTAGCAGAGAGGTAAGTAGGAAGACACGAATCCAATGCTGACAGGCGGGTAGAGACCAGCGGGAACACAGGAAAGCGTGGAGAGCGGATCAGCAGTAGATGGATGAGTAGCGCTGAGGAGTAGCAGCAGCAGGTCTCTGCGGACACACGGAGGTAGCCAATAGCAACCAGCAGGTGCAGTAACGATGGGACACGGAGAGCAGAGTTGAACTGGAACTGTTGATCACGGAGAGTAGCGGATAGCAATAGTGGCAGCAGTCTCGAGGAAACACGGGAGAGTTGACATGAACTGAAGACTGAAGCGCACAGAGGCAGCGGATAGGAATCAGCCAAACAGTCCCGATGAAACACAGACGAGTTGCAGGTTGAAGACTGTAGTGCACGGAGGCAGCGGATAGGAATCAGCTAACAGTCACGATGAAACACAGACGAGTTGCAGGTTGAAGACTGTAGTGCACGGAGGCAGCAGATAGGAATCAGCTAACAGTCACGATGAAACACAGACGAGTTGCAGGTTGAAGACTGTAGTGCACGGAGGCAGCGGATAGGAATCAGCTAACAGTCACGATGATGAACAGGTGAGTGGATGTGGATGGGAGACTGTAGTGCACGGAGGCAGCGGATAGGAATCAGCTAACAGTCCCAATAATACATAGTAGAGTTGAAGTGGTTAGAAGACTGTAGTGCACGGAGGCAGCGGATAGGAATCAGCTCACAGTCACGATGATACACAGAAGGGTAGATGTGGTATGGGAACCACAGTAGTAGAAGTGGTTAGGAAACCACAGAGGTAGAAGTGGTTTGGAAACCACAGGAATCAGCAGGGCTGAATAAACGAGGAAACACAGGAACACCTTCAGAGACTCATGGGGAATGAGACTCCAAGATCAGGCAACGTGGTGATGACCATAGGTGCTTAATATAGGGAGTGTTGCCTGATCTGCCAATTAAGTTAAAGGAACATACACTGAAGGATTAGAAAGGGCTGCGCATGCGCAGTCCCTCAGGATGGAGGACGGCCACGGTTCCTAAATGTCCGGCAAGAAGCACTCACAGTCCGGTGAGTGACAGTACCCCCCCTTTTAAAGGTGGGCACAGAACGCCTGGAACCGGGCTTGTCCGGATTTTTGGAATAAAACTTCTTCAGAAGGGCAGGAGCATTAAGATCTTCAGCTTTGATCCATGAGCGCTCTTCAGGACCAAAGCCCTTCCAATGAACGAGGAAACGGAGAACTCCTCGCGAAATTTTTGCATCCAATACCTCAGTAATCTCGAAATCCTCCTCCTGATGAACTTGAACTGGCTGTGGTGCTGAGGGAGGAGTCGAGAAACGGTTGATGATGAGAGGTTTGAGCAAGGACACACGGAAGGCATTGGAAATCCGAAGATTCTTAGGAAGAAGAAGTTTAACACATACTGGATTGATAACTTGAATGATCCTATATGGACCAATAAAACGAGGGGCGAATTTCATAGATGGAACTTCATACGAATATTTTTGGTAGATAACCAGACACGATCTCCAATTTTTAGTGGTGGAATAGCCCGTCTCTTCTTATCTGCGAAAGACTTATATTTGTTAGATGTCTTCTTTAAACAGGTTTTGACCTGAGACCAGATATTTTTGAAGGTCTGACAAGCAGTCTCCACAGCAGGAACTTGGGTGGGCGGGAGGGCAGGAAATTCCGGAAAAGACGGATGGTGACCGTAGACCACAAAGAATGGAGTTTTGGATGATGACTCATGGTACATGTTGTTATGGGCGAATTCAGCCCAAGGAAGCAATTCTACCCAGTTGTCTTGATTGGCTGAAGAGAACATCCTTATAAAAGTCTCAAGATCTTGATTGACTCGTTCCGTTTGTCCGTTAGATTGCGGATGGTAAGAAGATGAGAGTGCTAATCGTATGCCCAAGGTTTTACAAAGGGCCCGCCAGAATCTGGAAACGAATTGTACTCCTCTATCTGACACAATCTCAGACGGACATCCATGGATGCGGAAGATTTCTTTAATGAAATGTTCAGCCAGAGTAGACGAGGAAGGTAAACCGGACAGAGGGACGAAATGAGCCATCTTCGAAAATCTGTCTACCACTACCCAAATAGTATTGTGATTCTTACTTGGTGGCAAATCAGTAACGAAATCCATACTAATATGGGTCCAAGGCTTGGACGGAATGGGTAGTGGTCGCAGCAACCCTGCTGGAGTTCTGCGGGGGGATTTGAACTGAGAACATAAATCACAGGAAGCAATAAACTCTTTGACGTCTCTCCTCATTGAAGGCCACCAGTAACTTCGAGAGAGAATCTCAAAGGTCTTGTGTTCACCGGCGTGTCCAGAAAAACGAGAGGCATGGAACCACGAAAGGATTTTCCTCCTCAGAGTAGGAGGCACGAGGGTCTTCCCAAATGGTAGCATTTTGGTGGATGAAGCAGCCAGAGAAATACATTTGGGGTCTAGAATAGCATGGTTGGGAACCTCTTCTACATCAGAGGACGTCACAAAAGCTCGAGATAGAGCGTCAGCTTTCTTGTTCTTAGCGGCTGGTTTGAAGGTTATAATTAATTCAAAACGGGAAAAGAAAAGAGACCATCTTGCTTGACGAGGGTTCAAGCATTGGGCAGATTGCAGATATGACAAGTTCTTATGATCCGTGAAGATCGTCACCGGATGGCGAGCTCCTTCCAACAAGTATCTCCATTCCTCTAATGCAGCTTTGATGGCCAGTAACTCCTTGTCCCCGATTGTATCATTTTTCTCTGCGGGCAGAAGACCCCGAGAGTAGAAGGCACAAGGATGTAATTTTTGTTGCTCCGAGCGTTGGGAGAGAATGGCTCCTAAGCCCACATTAGAGGCATCTACTTCTAGGAAGAAGGGGAGTGTCACATCAGGCTGTCGAAGAATGGGAGCAGATGAGAAGGACTCTTTGAGAATTTGAAAGGCTTGGAGAGCCTCAGATGACCATTGCTTAGTATTAGCCCCTTTCCGAGTCAGGGCCACAATAGGAGATGCAATGGATGAAAAGTCTTGAATGAAGCGTCTATAGTAATTGGCAAAACCTAAAAAACGCTGGATGGCACGAAGAGTAGTTGGCTGGGGCCAATGTAATACAGCATTTACTTTGTCTGGATCCATCTTCAGGCCAACTCCGGAAACTATATACCCCAAGAATGGAATCTGGGGTAACTCGAATGAACATTTTTCCAATTTACAGAACAATGAATTTTTCCGTAGTCTGGAGAGGACCTCTGCCACATGTTGGTGATGAGAAGGCAGGTCCTGTGAAAAGATCAATATGTCGTCCAGGTAGACAACGACACATACATATAATAAGTCCCGAAAGATCTCATTGATGAAGCCTTGGAAAACAGCGGGGGCATTACACAGCCCGAAAGGCATTACTAAATATTCGTAATGCCCATCTCTGGTGTTGAACGCTGTCTTCCATTCGTCACCGGAACGGATTCTAATTAAATTGTAGGCACCACGAAGATCCAACTTAGTAAATATCCGAGCTCCCTTGATGCGATCGAATAGCTCAGTGATCAGCGGAATGGGATACCGATTCTTGATAGTAATGGCGTTGAGTCCACGAAAATCTATGCAAGGGCGTAGTGATCCATCCTTCTTTTTGACGAAGAAGAACCCAGCTCCAGCGGGAGAGGTGGAAGGTCGAATAAACCCACGCTGGAGATTCTCCTGTATGTACTCAGATGTGGCTTGAGTTTCAGGTAACGAGAGAGGATAGACCCGACCCCTGGGAGGAGTCTTGCCAGGTAGAAGGTCGATCGGACAATCCCAAGAACGATGAGGAGGAAGACGTTCAGACTGAGCTTTATCAAACACATCGGCAAATGAAGCATACTGAGGAGGGAGTCCCGGGGAGGAAGATGAGATGGAAGATTGCTGTACTTTAAGAGGAATAACTTGGGAAAGGCAACGATGGTGACATTCAGACCCCCAAGACGTAACTTGAGGGGTGCGCCAGTCAATCTGGGGAGAGTGACACTGAAGCCATGGAAGGCCTAAGACAATCGGACTTGTCGTAACTGGAAGAATTAAAAACGAAATTTCTTCATGGTGTAGTACACCAATCTGAAGAGTTACTGGAGACGTACTCTGGGTGATGAGACCATTGATGAGACGTGATCCATCTATAGCCGTCACAGTAATGGGTGTTTTTAAAGTAATCACTGGTAGGGACCATTGATTCACTAGTGATTTAGAAATGAAATTTCCTGCTGCTCCGGAATCAATCAATGCCTGTGACTCAAAGGATTTGGTAGCAAAGGAAATCGTAACATCAAAAGCGCAGACTTTAGATTTCATAGACGATGGAGAGGACTCCAGGGACCCTAACTTCACCTCTCCAGAACTAGTTAGGGCCTGGCATTTCCCGATCTCTTAGGGCAAGAGCTGAGCATATGCGTGGAATCAGCACAATAGATACAGAGTCTATTCTTTACTCTTCGTTTCCTTTCCTCTGAAGATAATTTGGAACGTCCTATCTCCATGGGAATCACAGAGGGTGAAGCTGGACGAAATTGAGGGGTTGAACGAAGAGGTGCTTTAACAGCCGTTGTTTTCTCAGACTCTCTTTCACGAAATCTCATATCTACACGATGGCAAAGAGAGATCAAATCTTCTAGTGACGAAGGAAGCTCTTGGGTAGTCAGTGCATCTTTAATTTTATCGGAGAGCCCCTGCCAGAAGGCGGCAACTAATGCTTCAGTGTTCCACTGAAGTTCAGAGGCTAAGATCCTAAATTGAATGACATACTGGCCTACTGTATGGGAGCCTTGTCGCAAACGAAGAATGCTGGAAGCAGCGGAGGTCACACGACCTGGTTCATCGAACACACTTCGGAACGTGGAAATGAATTTGGCACTATCTTGTAGAATTGGATCGTTTCTCTCCCACAGCGGGGAGGCCCAAGCCAGGGCTTGTCCAGAAAACAATGAGATAAGATAGGCCACTCTGGAACGATGGGTAGAAAAATTTTGAGGTTGGAGCTCAAAATGGACTGAACATTGGTTAAGGAAACCCCTACAAGTTTTGGGGTCCCCGTCGTATTTTGACGGAGTAGGCAGGTGAAGCGTGGAAGCTGTAGACACCTGGGATGGCACTGAGGAAACGGAGGAAAGCACAGGAGCTTCAATATTAGCTGTAACAGTCTGTCCAGATGTTCCTTGGGAGGTTAACGATTGGTAACATTGAAGTAACAGCTGTTGGCGAGCATCCTGTTGCTCCACACGGCTGACCAGATGCTGCAGCATCTCTTTAGCGGTAGGTTCCGTATCTGGGTCTGTTTGCCTGATCTTACTGTCACGGGCACTAGGAGTCTTTACCCAGGGATCACCAGGTGATAGGCTTACCAGAGCAGTATAGGTGGTAATATGGTACTCTGGTAGCAGGGTGATCACGGAACAGGAAATAGCAGATGATGAGATGCTCAGGAAAGTCTATGACTAGCAGCACTGGCAATATGATGGTAATAATACACGAGGAACTGTATGGACAAAGGACACGTGAAGGTAGTCAGTGGTCTGCGGTAGCAAGTTGTACCACTGCTATAGTGAGGAGGAATGTCCAACAGAAACGAGGAGGTGATGAGAGTCAGCGGTCTGCGGATAGCAAATTGTACCGCTGTCAGAGTGAAGGAATGGAATCCAAGTGGAGGTATCCGGGGAGTCAGTGGTCTGCGTTTAGCAAGTTGTACCACTGCTATGTGAGAGGATACTGGAACAAGTGATACTGGAAACAGGGATCAGTGGTCTGCCATTAGCAAGTTGTACCACTGAATATATATGTGAGGAGGTGCACGGGGAGAGACTGCAACACAAGATATACACGGGCACCTTAACTTTGATCCACAGTAATATGCACAATATATATATATATATGACTGAACAGCACTGCCATAATAGAAAGTCTCTTGAAGTAATCCAGCACGAGATAACACAGTCAATGATGGCAATCGACTCAGCGGATAGCAAACTCCAGAGGAGAACCAACACAGTCCAGCAAGATATGCAATACCCCAGCACAGTCAATGAGAAGTATGCATACCGTGGTTCAGAAGCAGGCAGTCAGACAGGAGTGCAGAGATACCTGAACGGCAGGAGGCCGGCAGGATGCAAAGTCCCTGGATGGGTGAAGCGCTGGTCTAGTAGGTGCAGCGCACAGGTAGGTAGACCAGCAGGGAAACAAATATACAGGAATCAGTAGAGCGTGGAACTGGACTCCTGGAGGACCCTGGAGAATGGCGATGGTCTAGCAGAGAGGTAAGTAGGAAGACACGAATCCAATGCTGACAGGCGGGTAGAGACCAGCGGGAACACAGGAAAGCGTGGAGAGCGGATCAGCAGTAGATGGATGAGTAGCGCTGAGGAGTAGCAGCAGCAGGTCTCTGCGGACACACGGAGGTAGCCAATAGCAACCAGCAGGTGCAGTAACGATGGGACACGGAGAGCAGAGTTGAACTGGAACTGTTGATCACGGAGAGTAGCGGATAGCAATAGTGGCAGCAGTCTCGAGGAAACACGGGAGAGTTGACATGAACTGAAGACTGAAGCGCACAGAGGCAGCGGATAGGAATCAGCCAAACAGTCCCGATGAAACACAGACGAGTTGCAGGTTGAAGACTGTAGTGCACGGAGGCAGCGGATAGGAATCAGCTAACAGTCACGATGAAACACAGACGAGTTGCAGGTTGAAGACTGTAGTGCACGGAGGCAGCGGATAGGAATCAGCTAACAGTCACGATGAAACACAGACGAGTTGCAGGTTGAAGACTGTAGTGCACGGAGGCAGCGGATAGGAATCAGCTAACAGTCACGATGATGAACAGGTGAGTGGATGTGGATGGGAGACTGTAGTGCACGGAGGCAGCGGATAGGAATCAGCTAACAGTCCCAATAATACATAGTAGAGTTGAAGTGGTTAGAAGACTGTAGTGCACGGAGGCAGCGGATAGGAATCAGCTCACAGTCACGATGATACACAGAAGGGTAGATGTGGTATGGGAACCACAGTAGTAGAAGTGGTTAGGAAACCACAGAGGTAGAAGTGGTTTGGAAACCACAGGAATCAGCAGGGCTGAATAAACGAGGAAACACAGGAACACCTTCAGAGACTCATGGGGAATGAGACTCCAAGATCAGGCAACGTGGTGATGACCATAGGTGCTTAATATAGGGAGTGTTGCCTGATCTGCCAATTAAGTTAAAGGAACATACACTGAAGGATTAGAAAGGGCTGCGCATGCGCAGTCCCTCAGGATGGAGGACGGCTACGGTTCCTAAATGTCCGGGAAGAAGCACTCACAGTCCGGTGAGTGACACATGGGTTCCACTGGAGGCGGAGGCTGACGAATTGGAGGTGATGGAGTAGAGGACCCTTTAAAGGTGCTTGTTCTTTCAGACTCTCTCTCACGGAATCTCATATCTACCCTATGACAAAGGGAAATTAGGTCGTCCTAGGATGATGGTAACTCTTGTGTGGTCAGAGCGTCCTTGATCTTGTCTGCTTTGGGTCTCTGTCATATTTTGAGGGAGTAGGCAGGTGTAGCTTGGAAGCTGTAGACACCTGGGATGGCACTGGGGGAGAAGATGATGCTGGAGGTTCAACAGTCGCTGAAACATTTTGTGGAGAGACTGCTCGGTTGGCCAGCGTTTGGAAACACTGAAACAGATGTTGCTGCCGGGCATCCTGTTGTTCTACCCGAGTAATCAAATGCTGCAGCATCTCCTTAGTTGTTGGTTCCAATCCTGGGTCTGTCATGGCCTGATCTTACTGTCACGGGCACTAGGAGTTGCTACCCGAGTTTCACCAGATGGTACTCTGCTGGAGAGGAGGGGATATGGCACGCACCTCAAAGCAGGCAGGTGAATGATTGGAGCGACACAACAGCAGGAGAGTAGAGATAGTCTGAGGCAATCAACGACTTGGAGTTGTAAACTGAAAACTGGAGATAATGTAGACATGAGGAGTGAACGTGGATCGGTGATGATAGGTAGAGGAGGAGTCAGTGGTCTGCGTACAGCAAGTTGTACCACTGCTCTGATGGGAAGAATAGGATTGGTGCAGGTAGGTAGCAGGGTAGTCGGTGGTCTGCGTGCAGCAAGTTGTACCACCGCTATGGTGGGGAAACGGGTCCAGGTGTAGGTAGGTAATAGGAAAGTCAGTGGTCTGCGAGTAGCAAGTTGTACCACCGCTGTGATAGGAGGACTTGTCCAGGTGCAGGTATGTAGCAGGGAAGTCAGTGGTCTGCGTGCAGCAAGTTGTACCACTGCTGTGGAGGGAGTGAGGACTTGTCCAGGTGCAGGAGAGTGAAGTTGAAAGGCAAACTGTGGCTCTATGGGAACAGCGCGAGTAGAGCAATGTCTAGGAAGGCACAATGAATAGTCTGTATATATAGTTGGTGCCTTGCAGTGGGAAGAAGCTGATCACAGCAGTTTATGCACAATGACGCCAAGTAGTAGCGTGAGTAGGTAACGAGCTTGAGTGACAGCAAGTCCTAACTGGAGCTATGCAGAAACACAGTCTATATGGGTACCTGTACCCTGCGCAATAAACAACAATGGATGCAACTGGTATGTGAGTAGAATAGATAATAGTCAATAGTTAGTAACGCATACCCAGTTGTGTAGATCCGGAATCAGCTGGGAGATGAAGCGTTGTAGCGGTATGGGAACCGCCGCTGAGTTGAGCAGGGGAGCAGCGTGGAAGCTGTAACACGATCAGCAGGGTGTCAGCGTTGGAACGGTCAGAGGACCGCTGCTGAGTGGAGCCAGGAGCAGCGTGGAAGCTGTGACACGATCAGCGGGATGATAGTGTTGTAGCGGTGTGGGAACCGCCGCTGAGTTGAACAAGGGAGCAGCGTGGAAGCTGTAGTAAGAGCAATCTGCACACAGTTTGGAAACTGTATAACGAGTAAAGCTGGAAGCAGTTTGGGATCTGCACACACCTATAGAAGTTCACTGGGAATGAGACTTCAAGATCAGGCCCCTACCTAGGGTTGCAGGTGCCGCAAATAGGGTGAGGTGATTGATCTGTCAATCGCCTCCATGGACAGGTGAAGCTACTAGCGAGACCTGCGCATGCACAGATGGCAGGATAGCGAGCGGCCACGATTCCACACAGGTGTAGGGAGAAAAGATGGAGGACCTCGCACCAGCGTAAAGGCACTCACGGTCCGGTGAGTGACAATAACCATGTACTAAGCAGACAGATATACTTTTATACATCACAGAACAGAAGGCAGACATGCAAAAAGAGCACAGGGAAAGGAAAACTTAGCAAAGATCTCTTAGTACATATTCAGTAACCCTTCATCAAGTTCAACAGGGTGACAGATAATTACATAAAGGCAGTAATATTCCTACAATCATTCCTTGCTAATGGATTCCAGAGCTGACAATAAAAATAGGTCACATATAATGGAGACAATCAATCCAATTTAGAGAAATTTATTTTTAAGATGTTTTATATAACTTGGTAATTGGAAAAGGTCAACACAAGCAGAGGAAATTTGCAGACAATCGTAAATGGCAATTGTAGAATTATCAGAGAGAATAAATTGCTGTGATTTACATTGATGTTCCTTGAGGTTGCTTTAGGGAATAGATATTGCAGGAGATATTTTACACAAAAACAAAGTAAGAACAATTTCATTTTAGCAGGTTGTCAAACATCTAAGTGTACTCTCTTACAGTGAAAAGGGGTGTCTTGCATTTACAATTTGCTTTGGTGCACTACATAGTTCAGCGGCCCTGGGTGTTAGGGCATGCTGCCATTTGTGGTTCCCCAAGTGCCAGCAGATCTTGGCAGCCATGGTTATGCTGGTGCTTGTAGTACATAAGCACCAGCATGCCCAGACTGTTCATGACAGCCTGGGCTTGCTGGGACCTGTAGTTCACCTATGTAAAATAGAGTTTCATTCATCTATCATTAACCATTTATTACCCCACATTGTCAGCATTTTGACTGACAGAAATCACAATGTCGGTATTTTATCAGCGTCGGTCAAATTGGAACACCGGCTTTTACCCTGTCGGCATGATAAGTGTCTGTATTTCTTCCAGTGGGAATTTGACTACCACCAGTATGTACTGTAAGACTGTGTGCAGCACACCCAGAAAAAAAATGTTTTTCTTTTAAAAAAAAAAAATGTGTTTCAACCTAAAAGCAGTTTTGTGAGGGGCAGTATCACTTACATCTGTACTACAAAGCAGCCAAAAAAGCGTGCTCTTTGATTTAGAGCAGCACATTCCCACAAAAACATAAATATATATGTGTATTAGAAGTTTGTTTGTAGGCGAATAACTTCCACACCCCTGCACTGATTGGGATGAAACCAGAGTGAGGTGGTCCAGTTGGATCCCGGGCAGATATTAGCGGTTGAGGTCACTGTCGGACCTCCCGATGGTATACGGTGGCAAGAACTTTGACCCGGGGGGTCTGTTCTGGGCATTTCACTGGATGGATGTGGTTTCTTTGTCTGTCTGTTTATACATTTGGACACCCCTGCACCGATTGGAATGAAACCAATGCGGGGTGGTCCAGTTGGATCCTGGGCAGATTTTAAGGGGTTAAGGTCCCAGTCGGACCTCCCGTTGCTGTACACTGAACAGAACTTTGACCCAGGAAGCACATTCTGAGCCTTCTACTGGATGGATTTGTCCAAAATATTTGCAGACTGGTAACATTGGATCCTAGAAGACATACCAGGGGGTTGAGGTCCCAGTCGGACCTGACGTTGATGAACACTGGGCAGAGCTTTGACTCGTGGAGCCTGTTCCGAGCCTTTCACTGTCTGGATTTGGACAAAATTTCATAGACTGGTAACATTGGATCTCAAAAGACATACTAGAGGTTTGAGGTACAGGTCGGACATCCCATTGGTATATACTGGCGAGAACTTTGATCCAGGCAGCCTGCTCTGGGCCTTCCACTGGATGGATTTGGTTTGTTTGTCTAACCGGTTATGCATCCAGACACCCCTGCACCAATGGGGATGTAACCAGTGTGAGGTGGTCCAGTTGGACCCTGGCCAGGTTCTAAGGGGGTTAGGGTCCCAGTCAGACCTCCCATTGGAGTACGTTGCTATAACATATCAACCTGCTGTATAAGTAAACCTGAGGAAATGATCCTACACATGGTTGCAGCAGTAATTCCACAGATGACAGACCAGACAAACAGGAGAGATCCTTTTTTCTTAACACAAACACAGGAGGTGGTTTTTTGTTTTTTTTCCCTAGGCATGACAATGCACTTATCATGGGCATGAGGTGGTACCACTGGTGGCTGACTTGGACACATTCACCGATATTGGTGAAAAGTTTGACATATTAGAAAATAGACTGTAAATTGATTTCAGCATTTTCAGATCCACAATTATCCCCCTCATCCTGTTGCATATTAGCAAGTTCCAAAGTAACATCTTCAATTTATATGTCTAAATCATCATCATTACTACTCATCCTCACATTTCCAAAGGTATGTGGTCGACAGCTAGATATTCATTTGGTTGACAGTATTATTAGGTCAACAATTCACATGGTCGACAGTATTATTGGATCACAGTGTAGGTAACATACCTGCACTTAGAGTAAGAACGTGGTACATGTGAAGTTACAGGAGATTACCATGCTGGGCACTCACTTATGCAATGGGCATTCTAGTATGTATAAGAGCAAGAACCACTATTAGCAAAACGTGGTCATGATTTGAGCCTTTTCTTGCAACTGCGTGTAATTTATGGAATGTTGGCTATTTTAATTTTTTTAGACACATCACCACATTCATCAGTAACTTTTTTCCCTTAAGAGCTGATGTTTTCTTTGAGATTGGCAAACTTTTGGATTTGGAGTGCCCTATCTTGCAATTTCTTCCCATTTGACCTTTTTTACTTATAGAGGTTCAAAAAGTATTACTACTGACAGTACTACTGGGATGCTCCTGATCTATAAGTTGATCCAGGATTGACAACAGGAGTAAGGCTGCGTACACACTACAGTGTTTTCAGCTGATTATTGGGCCAATCAAACAACCGTTCGGCCCAATATCGCATTAGTGTGTGCGCTGCAACATGAACAATTATATGTATACACAAGTTAACCCGTGCATGATACTCATGCATTCTAGTCAAATCAAGCTACTTAAGGTCTTAAAAAGGTTCTTGTCATGCATTTGGGCCTAGCCCAGGCCTCCTCAGGGGAAGAGCGTTACTTCCCGATGCAAGCGCCCTTTTTAATGTGTGTTCATGAGGTAAAATTACCTCACGAAAATGAGTTTGAGCCCTCAACTCATAAATTTAGCCTTTACTACCCCTCCCACGGGGGGAAGGGGGGATGATGGAAGTTAACTGACTTCACTATTCTAATTTTTTGGTCAAATAATGTCAGTATACCAAATTTCAGGTCAATTGGATGAGCCCTTTCTGAGAAAATAGTTTTTTCCACACACACACACACACACTAACACACACCACTAGGCTTTTACTTTTATAATATTAGATAATGCTAAGAATTTAGTAGGTCAGTGTATAACTCTGCCCAGCAGGTGGCGCTGCAGCTTGTTTTGTTTTTTTTCCACACACAGACTAACACACGCCACTAGGCTTATATATATTAGATATGTATAAAAGGTTCTGAATATACACATTTCACTTTATTTGATTTTTAAACCGGACTAAAAATGTTGTTCAACGATTAAATGATGTCGTTCTGATTCCAGCAGTGTCCATAGATCTCTATGCAGTGTGCAGTCAGGATCTTTTCAACCGATGGTTAGGACATATGAAGAGCAAAGATCTGAAGGTAAATCAGGACTTTTTTTTCCTGTTGTTGGTAAAATCATTAAAGATGTCGCATCAGGAGAAATTTTCTTTAGTGTGTACCCAGCCTAAAGCTACTTGAAGTTGGTGCTACTTGTAGCTGCCACAACACCACGTGAATGCCCAATGTGATAGGGAATGTCACAATATAATTCAAATGAATACAATTAGTTTGTTAAAAAAAAAAAAAAATGGGTTCTACTGTTAAACACAGCTTTCTGTCTTTTGCCCATGTACTAGTACAAATGTGATACTGCCCTTCACACAATTGCCTTCACATTAAACACTTGTATTTTAAACTCTAAACAAGCTACTCTCTGTTTTGCTGGCTTCGCTAAGAAGCATATTGATATTGGTGAAAAGTTTGACACATTAGAAAATAGACTATAAGTGAATATTAATGTTATAAACACTAATTTTAGGACAAAAACAGCTCAAAATTACATGATTTTGCCTGCTTTTCACAATGTTTTTTGAAATCCAGATCCAAAACCAAAACACATGAGGACTTTTGGCCAAAACTAAAACACAAAGATAGTTTTAAAACCAAAACCAAAACACGAGGGTCTGTGCACATTAATAATACTTAAGAATTGTATTAATTATTATTAATGTCTATTAATAATATTTATAATATAATTTATTAGTGTTATAGTCGCAGTGCTTGGTTTTTCTCCCCACTGGAAAATGAGGTATTCTTTTTTTCCAGTGCTGAAAGGATTTATTTCCTCAGAAGCCTGCTTTGGCACATCCTATTCCTTGCACTACTCCTTCTTACTTAAATAGCTGTAAAAGGGAAAAAACTTATTGCACAACATTGTCTGAAATTCAGAATCCTTTTTCTAACTCAAATAACACATGAATAGTTGACTGGTTAATGACAGAATTTGTCATGAAGGTGTGCACTCACTATTATTTTACTTTAGGACTTCATCAACTGAACTTATTTGCTGGCCAGTTATTTGGGCATTCTTACAAACTCAAAATTGATATATAAAATTGATTGATTGCGTGTGTGCATATATGTATATATATATATATATATATATATATATATATATAGAGCAAATGAACTAATATTTTTAAAATACAGGACACCATGGATCGTTTGTTAGAGCTAAAGGAGTGATATATTTCGTTGGTCCACCATGATTATCTATTGTACGTCAGTTAAGTGTGTTCTCTTTGCCACATATACAATGACTATGCAATTAGTTTATTGTCTTGATAATTAATAATTATAATAATCTACATCATGTTATCATTGTTTGGTAGAATACCATCACATACTATGTCTGGCCTGTAAAGCACATGGTTTGCAGGTAAATGTGCAGAGGTGCAAAGGTTTGGCACCATCTAATGGAAGAAGTTGGGTAAAGGTGTTTTTTTGCTGAGTACAGATTAGGTGCATTAGTGGACCCACTTCTGTACAGACATGCTAAAACAAGATTTAATTTTGTGGGGTAAGATTAGTTAATTGAGATTAAGGAGTAGTGAAGGTGCATTAGTAGAGTTGTCCCAGCCTTGTGTGGGGATACACAGCTTTTTTTCTCCCCACAAAAGATGAGGTGGTAGAGATAGGGCCTAGGCCTATACTTCCAATGAGTCGCATATAGCACTTCCAGTTATAATTTTTAAGTAAAAGTGCATTTCTAGGACTACACTGTGTAGTATTTTAGTAGAAAATGTAAAGTTTAAATTATTGAAAGGGATGGTCCTAAAGATGTAGTAAGCAGTGCCAGCCCAAGCTACGGTCTGACTGGGCGAGACGTCTTATAGTATGGTGCGCCAAAATAACTGTTATATTGTCACTCACCGGACTGTTAGTGCCTCTAGGTTGGGACATGGGTCTCTCTCGCTCCTGCCGGCGCCTCTCCTGAGCCGCGGCCGTCCGCCATCTTGACTAAGATTGCGCATGTGCAGAAACCCTGAACTGTTGATACCTCGCCTCTAGTCTCATTGGTTAATTAATCATCTCTCAGTACTTAAGGCACCTGTTGCCCTATTACCTTTGCCTGTTCTTGGTTTTCATTCCTTGAGACTCTGAGGTGTTTCCTGTTTCTGCTCGTGTTATCCGTTTGCTCTAGACAAGTCTTCTCTCCACATCGGTAGTAGAACTTACCCGCTGCAGACTACTCCCGCTACCTCCGTTACCTGCCTGCTCCTGGACAACTCTCCTCTCCACATCGGTAGTAGAATATACCCGCTGCAGACTACTCTCGCTACCTCCGTTACCTGCCTGCTTCTGGACAAGTCTTCTCTCCACATCGGTAGTAGAACTTACCCGCTGCAGACTACTCTCGCTACCTCCGTTACCTGCCTGCTTCTGGACAAGTCTTCTCTCCACATCGGTAGTAGAACTTACCCGCTGCAGACTACTCTCGTTACCTCCGTTACCTGCCTGCTTCTGGACAAGTCTCCTCTCCACATCGGTAGTAGAACTTGCCTATTGCAGACCACTCACGTTGCTCCGTTACATGCCTGCACCTGGACAAGTCTTCCCTTCACATCAGTGGTACAACTTGCCTATTGCAGACCACTCACGTTGCTCCGTTCCATGCCTGCACCTGGACAAGTCTTCCCTTCACATCAGTGGTACAACTTGCCTATTGCAGACCACTCACGTTACTCTGTTCCATGCCTGCACCTGGACAAGTCTTCCCTTCCCATCAGTGGTACAACTTGCCTATTGCAGACCACTCACGTTACTCTGTTCCACGCCTGCACCTGGACAAGTCTTCCCTTCACATCAGTAGTACAACTTGCCTATTGCAGACCACTCACGTTACTCCATTCCATGTCTGCGCCTGGACAAGTCTTCCCTTCACATCAGTAGTACAACTTGCCAATTGTAGACCACTCACGCTATTCTGTTACACACCTGTGCTGGACAAGTCTTCTCTACATATCCGTGGTGAAACTTACCAGCTGTAGACCATTCATGTTTCCTTGTGATATAGCTACTACTCTGTATGGTACCTATTAGCTGGACTAAAGTCTACAAG
Organism: Mixophyes fleayi; assembly: GCF_038048845.1. Classification (NCBI taxonomy): domain Eukaryota; kingdom Metazoa; phylum Chordata; class Amphibia; order Anura; family Limnodynastidae; genus Mixophyes; species Mixophyes fleayi. The sequence goes on along the minus strand of NC_134402.1, from coordinate 367,145,839 downwards.
TGCCTCTGTATTGTAGCTGCAAGTCGCTGACTCTTCTACTATATTGTTGATTGGTCTTTGCCTAACGTTATCCAGTTATCAAGTACTGGCCTTCTATATGCTACCTGCATGCTAAAGCACTTGGACTCTTTCCTCATTTTTATCCTGTTTACTAAACTGCTGTACCATCACAGTTCCACGGTGCCAAGACTCATTATTTATACTATTGACATTCCTTTCCTCTATTCTACTGTATGGTTCTACTGATTCACCACACTACCCAGAGGTCCGCACTTCTGGTAAGTGTAGCTACACCTGGTGAATTCTGGGTAAAACTCCTAGTGCCCGTGACATATATGCTCCCAATCATCCCAATTTCAGCAGCAATCCCCCTATTTCCTTTCTGTCTTGCACTCCCAGGTCCCCCTGCATTACTTCAGGATTGTTAGGATGAGGGCACATAGCCATACTTCGGAGCCATTAGTAATAGACTGTTGGCAGACAACCAGAATGAATCACCTGCGCTCTGTCTCTGTCCAAATATCACATACTGCGGTGCTTTGTAGGAGCTCTTACTCTTACAACTGAGAGATGACTAAAGTTTTACTTCATAAGATTAAGTTTCGCAACTCCCACAGAGTTTTTGGTGCTGCAATGCCTCATTGCCGCCGGCCCCTCCTTACTGTGTGTGGTGGAATCAATTCAAGTGACAGCTGGTTGTGATCTGGAGGGGAAATATGGGGGGGTCGTTATCATGATATGTGGGCGAATCAAATAGGGTGTCACTTAGGGGAGGTCAGCCAGGATTTGGCAGAGAATCAATTTGGGTGGTGATCCGAAGAGATAATCCTTGATCTGGGTAAAACAGGGGGCCAATTTTTCTTTATACTTCTCTTAAAAGATATATTTTACTTATACAGTATTCTAGTTCAGATAATAATGAATAAGGGCACATTTATAATATCTGCTCTCGGCACAATGGCAGCTTGGGCCAGCACTAGTTATATGATGGATTTTGTGACGTTCTCACTCTCTCCTCCATGCACATGTTCAGGTGGATCTAAAACCCAGATTGATTTGTGGTGAGCGTGCAGATTGAAATGTGCTTGGAGGACATATAGGATCATTTACAAGTCCAAGTTTTTTGTTCATAAATGTGCCTTAGGGGTATAGTTACTAAACTGCGGGTTTAAAAAAGTGGAGATATTGCCTATAACAACCAATCAGATTCTAGCTGTCATTTATTCAGTACATTTTACAAAATGAGAGCTAGAATCTGATTGGTTTCTATAACATCTCCACTTTTTCAAACCCGCAGTTTAGTAAATATATATAAATAAATATATAAATAATCTCCTGGTCCCTAGCTAGTCAAAATAAAGTAAATAATCTACTTATATTATATTGTATGTATTAGCAATTTAGTGAAACAAGCAAACAAAACTCTACAGTAGCCAAATGCTAGGGTGCGCAGTTCCTTTCCTACGTATCTAGAAGCTTTTCATTGTACAACAGATTGATACGCTGTATGAATGGCAATCAGAAATGTACTGAGGCAATTCCTTGCTGTGTTCTGTTATTTCTGATTTAACACGACTATGTGTATTTTTTTGTGCCAAGCTTGCAGCAATACTTGTCTGTGTAAAGCAGATCTCATTTCCACTTGATTGATTTCAGAGTTAGGATCCTATTGTTAAAGGAGAGGTATTCAAGATACTTGAAAACCTGGACATTTCCAATGAAATATTCACATCCACAAACAACATTATCATAATTGGTTTGGACTGACTTTTTTTAGACCCACAAGCAACTTGTTATTCAGCAGAATGCAGTCAATACTGATAAAATCTTGTATTACTTATATTTAAAGAACATGGTTAAAATAAAAAAGAAACTGTGAATTAACAGCATGATTGTGTGGCACAATATACAGTAAGCATAATTTCACTTCCAAATAGCATTTTTAATAAGTATGTTGAATAAACAATAAATAACAAGAAGGGACTTCCATATCTATGTGTGACAGAATGGACCACCTATGCCACCCTGTCTGTTGTGTTGGGGACCGCCTGGGCTTACATTGCCACCGTCCTCTTTTCTTTATACCAAATGCACCATCTAACCGCAGTAGGAGGAGCTTATGCTGCTGCCACCACTGGACTCCTTAGCGGCGTCCAAAACTGCGTCCTTCTGGATACCTGTCGCTTCTAGAGTACCCCCTTGCTTGTACACCTGGGCCGGTACATTTCACCTCTTGCCTTCAAATCAGTGTTGCTGTGGATGGTTCTCCTTAGCCTATCACACTGGCCAGAGCTGCAGGTAGCGGGCAGTGCGTAGGTACTGGAATGCAGGGTCCCAACCACTGAACAGCTAGAAATGGATTAGATTTGTTCTAATCTGCAGGTCACAGGAATTACAGCAGGTAAGTAGTTGTCAAAGCAGATTCTTGAAGCAGAGATGTATTATTAACTCAAGTAGCCTTTATAAGGGCAATTAAATCTACTAATTAAGTTTCATAAGGAAAATGCAACTCACGTTTATTAACAACACTCTCAAGATACTATTCTCTTTTGAGTATATAACACTTCATTACCCATTATTGTGTATGAATATGGTTGCATTTACTACACCATTATGAAGCCACATCTCTATGTTGGGGCAGAAGTATATGCACTTGAACGCCTGACATAGAATTATTGCTGTGCTTTGAGTTGGATTTTTACGCATATATTCAGGGTGCAAAAGGCATGTAGTTCTAAATGAGGCCCAATGTGTGAACAAAAGCTTCTGAGGAGGTGGATACTTTAACAGCACAAAAAAACATGAAAGTAAGTATGTAAAAGGAGCAAAGGCAGGAGTAATAGAGCTAAACAAAATGTGCAATTTACAATCTATTCACAAATGGCACACAAAGACTTGTATCTGAGTATGAAGGAAAGATCTGTGTCCTATCTGCATAGTTCCAAATCCTTAACTTCACCTACATACTCATTACACACGTTTACCCACAAGGACTGGACCCTGTATTGTCATGTAAGCAGCAGGGGTGGGGGTGAAACGCAAGAGGGGCACTACTTCCAAAAGGTGAGTGAGCGCCATCAAGGGGGCCCCAGGACTTGCATCTGTCCTGGTACCAGTATTTATCTTACCTGAACTGGCTCCCCAGCATATCGGGGGGCTAAAGTTCCACCATTGGAGACAGGCCCAATTCAAACAGGTAGTTAAAAAGGTGTTGTTTAATTATAGATCATTTATTCACTATCTGCGTGAAGAGGGCCTGTCTCCTTCATTTCTTTTGCATACAGTACCTGCTGGCATTTACAGTGCCCTTCATCTGCTTTGAAGTGGTGACTTATAATCTATTTTTCTATATTTATACATATATAAATATATTATATAGAGAGGTTAATTGCCTTTAAAAAAACACTTTTAAGATAAGATTTAATATTTTGTATCTAATGTCCGGAGATATTACCTGTGTGAATAAAAAGATATTATTACATGAGTTGTCTAGTTTGCCCTTATTCATAGTTGTGCTGCAACACCTTATTTGTTATTCTGCAACATTATATTGGCGAAACTAACTGTCCTTTTTGTTCTGATGACCAGCAATGATCAAACCAGATAAACACATAATTATTTAACCTAAACTACACAGTATTTCACATATGTACAGCACACACATGTTGTATATATGTGAAATCCTTCCAATAGTTTGTAGCTTCTCCTTTAAGCAATAACCCAAATCCTCCAGGGGCTCAATTGATTTATAAAACAACCTTAATATGGAGTGCTCCATAGTGCAATAAAAGTGATACAATTGAATAAGCAGCAGGAAACAACAAATTAACTGCGTATCGTTGGAATTAGCAATTTGCTGCTAAAAAATATTTATTGATGTAAATCTGTAGGAGCTTGTTATTGCATTTAAGTGCTATTTTCTAATGGTGCGCATTTAGTATGTTGTTCCTTGCTGCTTAGTAAATTGTATTACTTTAAATGCACTTTTTTAATTTTGCTTTAGAAATTACTTGAGCCTGTGTATATTTGGCCAATCACACTTGGAATAAAATATAAAATGCTTATCGCAATTGGCATTCTCCCCTCTGAGTAATTTTGTCCAGAGCTGCTACAAGTAACAAGAGAAGTGCAGCTCTCGGACATAGAGATTGTGACTCATAATAGCTGCTTGGCACTTTCCTTCCAGCGTCTTCATTCATATCATGTATTATTAGTCACAATGCCTATGCCAGATAGATGCGTTTGAGGAATATAATTTAGGGCATTTCTAGCTAATTGAAATTAGCACTTTGATTTGATTTTATGCGACTGGTTATTCAAAAAGAATGTGAATTGTTTTTGTTTTGTTTTTTAAAAAAAAACAAAACTCACGCATATCGGGCATACGCATGTCCGTGTTCAACTAGGAGCAGACCTGATGATACGTCTCTTATTGAATACAGGTCTAGGTGCGCTCTGATCAAACAACCAATACACTGCAGGATACGTCCAATACATAAGTGGAATATAAAGTCATAAAGAACACACACAATACAAATAAAAGTATTCAATGATTGTCAACTGTTAATAACCTGCGTAGTTCGATTCTGAGCATGCGCAAAGCAATTTTACATAAAATATGGCTCATACGTTCCATAATGAAGCAGGACTTTGTGTTTTGGTGATATTAAAAATTCATTCAGCATTTATATATTATACCGGCGGTTCCCAGGGGAGCCGCGGCGCTGTCACTGGGGTGCCGCGGGCCAGCCAAAAAAGAAAAAAAGAAAGAAAACAAAAACGTACCAATACGCGCGGCGCCTGGACCCAGCAGACTCCTCTCTCCCGCAGCTGTCACTGACGACATTCAGTGACAGCTGCGGGAGAAAGGAGACTGCTGGGTCCAGGCGCCGCGCGGATTGGTAAGTTTCTGTTTTCTTTTTTCTTTTTTGCCTGGCGCGGGGCAGAGGAGGAGGGGGACAGATGGCAGACCGAGGGCAGAGGGGGACAGAGGGCAGAGGAGGAGGGGGACAGATGGCAGACCGAGGGCAGAGGAGGAGGGGGACAGATGGCAGACCGAGGGCAGAGGGTGATAGAGGGCAGAGGAGGAGGGGGACAGATGGCAGACCGAGGGCAGAGGGGGACAGAGGGCAGAGGAGGAGGGGGACAGATGGCAGACCGAGGGCAGAGGAGGAGGGGGACAGATGGCAGGCAGAGGGGGACAGAGGGCAGAGGAGGAGGGGGACAGATGGCAGACCGAGGGCAGAGGGTGACAGAGGGCAGAGGAGGAGGGGTCAGATGGCAGACCGAGGGCAGAGGGGGACAGAGGGCAGAGGAGGAGAGGGACAGATGGCAGACCGAGGGCAAAGGAGGAGGGGGACAGATGGCAGGCAGAGGGGGACAGAGGGCAGAGGAGGAGGGGGATAGATGGCAGACCGAGGGCAGAGGGTGACAGAGGGCAGATGAGGAGGGGTCAGATGGCAGACCGAGGGCAGAGGGGGACAGAGGGCAGAGGAGTAGGGGGACAGATGGCAGACCGAGGGCAAAAGGGGACAGAGGGCAGAGGAGGAGGGGGACAGATGGCAGACCGAGGGCAGAGGAGGAGGGGGACAGATGGCAGGCAGAGGGGGACAGAGGGCAGAGGAGGAGGGGGACAGATGGCAGACTGAGGGCAGAGGGTGACAGAGGGCAGAGGAGGAGGGGGACAGATGGCAGACCGAGGGCAGAGGGGGACAGAGGGCAGAGGAGGAGGGGGACAGATGGCAGCCCAAGGGCAGAGGGTGGCAGAGGAGGAGGGGGACAGATGGCAGACCGAGGGCAGAGGGGGACAGAGGAGGATGGGGACAGATGGCAGACTGAGGGCAGAGGAGGAGGGGAACAGATGGCAGACCGAGGGCAGAGGGTGGCAGAGGAGGAGGGGGACAGATGGCAGACTGAGGGCAGAGGGGGACAGAGGGCAGAGGAGGAGGGGGACAGATGGCAGACCGAGGGCAGAGGAGGAGGGGGACAGGTGGCAGACCGAGGGCAGAGGAGGAGGGGGACAGGTGGCAGACCGAGGGCAGAGGAGGAGGGGGACAGATGGCAGACCGAGGGCAGAGGAGGAGGGGGACAGATGGCAGACCGAGGGCAGAGGGGGACAGAGGGCAGAGGAGGAGGGGGACAGATGGCAGACCGAGGGCAGAGGAGGAGGGGGACAGATGGCAGACCGAGGGCAGAGGGGGACAGAGGGCAGAGGAGGAGGGGGACAGATGGCAGACCGAGGGCAGAGGGGGACAGAGGGCAGAGGAGGAGGGGTCAGATGGCAGACCGAGGGCAGAGGGGGACAGAGGGCAGAGGAGGAGGGGGACAGATGGCAGACCGAGGGCAGAGGAGGAGGGGGACAGATGGCAGGCAGAGGGGGACAGAGGGCAGAGGAGGAGGGGGATAGATGGCAGACCGAGGGCAGAGGGTGACAGAGGGCAGATGAGGAGGGGTCAGATGGCAGACCGAGGGCAGAGGGGGACAGAGGGCAGAGGAGTAGGGGGACAGATGGCAGACCGAGGGCAAAAGGGGACAGAGGGCAGAGGAGGAGGGGGACAGATGGCAGACCGAGGGCAGAGGAGGAGGGGGACAGATGGCAGGCAGAGGGGGACAGAGGGCAGAGGAGGAGGGGGACAGATGGCAGACTGAGGGCAGAGGGTGACAGAGGGCAGAGGAGGAGGGGGACAGATGGCAGACCGAGGGCAGAGGGGGACAGAGGGCAGAGGAGGAGGGGGACAGATGGCAGCCCAAGGGCAGAGGGTGGCAGAGGAGGAGGGGGACAGATGGCAGACCGAAGGCAGAGGGGGACAGAGGAGGAGGGGGACAGATGGCAGACTGAGGGCAGAGGAGGAGGGGAACAGATGGCAGACCGAGGGCAGAGGGTGGCAGAGGAGGAGGGGGACAGATGGCAGACTGAGGGCAGAGGGGGACAGAGGGCAGAGGAGGAGGGGGACAGATGGCAGACCGAGGGCAGAGGAGGAGGGGGACAGGTGGCAGACCGAGGGCAGAGGAGGAGGGGGACAGATGGCAGACCGAGGGCAGAGGAGGAGGAGGGGGACAGATGGCAGACCGAGGGCACAGGAGGAGGGGGACAGATGGCAGACCAAGGGCAGAGGAGGAGGGGGACAGAGGGCAGAGGAGGAGGGGGACAGATGGCAGAGGGGGAGGGAGACAGATGGCAGACCAGGAGGATGAGAGCAGAGGAGGAGGACAGAGGGCAGACCAGGAGGACAGAGGGCAGAGGAGGAGGACAGAGGGCAGATCAGGGGGACAGAGGGCAGAGGAGGGGGAGAGAGGGCAGAGGAGGAGGGGGACAGATGGCAGGCAGAGGAGGAGGGGGACAGAGGGCAGAGGAGGAGGGGGACAGAGGGCAGAGGTGGAGGGGGGCAGAGGAGGAGGGGGACAGATTGCAGACCGAGGGCAGAGGAGGAGGGAGACAGATGGCAGACCAGGAGGACAGAGGGCAGAGGAGGAGGACAGAGGAAAGAGGAGGAGGACAGAGGGCAGATCAGGAGGACAGTGGAGGGGGACAGAGGGCAGAGGAGGGGGCCAGCGTGACAGAGGGCAGAGGAGGGGGCCAGCGTGACAGAGGGCAGAAGAGGGGGCCAGCGTGACAGAGGGCAGAGGGGGCAACGTGAGAGGGCAGTGTGCCTGGATGCAGAGGGGGCAGTGTGCCTGGTTGCAGAGGGGGCAGTGTGCCTGGTTGCAGAAGGGGCTGTGTGCCTGGATGCAGAGGGGGCAGTGTGCCTGGATGCAGAGGGAGCATTTCTGTCGTGACCTAAATACTTATTACAACTTTTTGACCCAACTACCTCTAAAACGGGACTGTTCAGTAATTATTTTGGAGGGGTGCCTTGAAAAAATTTGGAGACTCTAAGGGTGCCGCGAACTGCAAAAGTTTGGGAACCATTGTATTATACCATATAGTTGTTTCTCTCTTCTTTTCTTAATTCTAAGATTTACATGTTGGGAGAACATCCTTTGTTGAAGTAGCACTTAGAAACGAGCACCATATACAAACACATATATACAGGACAGTCAAGAGGAATCTGGGGCCCCCATACAGCAACTTTTTGGGGCCATAGAGGAGAAGTTAAAGGACTGCACCACAGAAGGGGACATGGCCAAAGTTTTGTGGGTGTGGTCAACATCGGGCATGACTGTGTCACTTTAAACATGACATATTATGTATTAAAAGTGTGTTGCTCACTGGATTCTTGTATGCACCCTGGAATGTTGGGACCTGTTTGAAAAATATATATGTACAAGAAATATTGAAAACCGAGCAATAAGTTAACACAGTACATAACAAGGATTACACAGTGTATAATACATAATTACACTAAAACACTACATTTATCAAGCCACCCCCAGCCACATCTCACCACCACTCAGCCACATCATGCTACCCCCAGCAACATCACGATATCCTAGCCACATCACGCCACTGCCCAGGCACATCTTGCCACATCACACCAAACACCAGCCACATCACAACCCGCAGTCACATCACAAGCCTGACACATAACAACCCCCACTGACACCTCACCACCCCCCCCAGCCACATCATAACCCCCACAGCCACATTACATCCCCCTCAGCCGCATCACAACCCCTCCAGCCACATACCAGAACCCCCCAGAAACATGACCCCCCAGTCACATCCCAACCGCCCCAGTCACATCCCAACCACTCCCAGACACATCATGACCCCCTAGACACATCATAGACCCCTCTCCTGACACATCATACACACACAACCCCCCCCGCCCTAAAAAAAGACACATCATAACAACCCCAGATGTGCTGTTGGTACTGCCTGAGCAGGGAAGCACTAAATTTCATGAGACTACCAAATCTCGCAAGTGTTAGAGATCCTAGGACAGTGTGTGATGTCACACACTGCCTGGGGACTGGGAGTTGTGGACAGCTGTCAGCTCCCCCCTCCCTCCTCCCCATTCACAGACAAAAAAAATCATTTAAAAAAAAATTAGCTAGCTGCCAGTGGAGCGAGAGCCCGCCAACAGGCCCTTCATCTCTGAAGAAACCACAGAATATTAGTGAAGAAATGCGTCGGATATTACTAATTTGTGAGATCAAAGGACCTGAATTGGATTGAATGCAGTAACAGAACGAGAGACCATAATTACTATATGTATTCCACCTTTATATTCCAATTTCTTCTTCATAAAGTTCTGAATGGGGTAAGATCACTGCTGTGAGCAAGAAATATTTACTTCGGAAGACAGACTCATTATGCAGTTTTAGCAGGCAGAGTCATATACCTTCAGCAGGGCTCCATGAGTCGAATGTTCTATGTAAGATCTACACCTCTTGAATGATGTATGAACTCTAACATTATATGACTGGTCGTGTTAATTAACATTATAATGATCCACACAAGACTGTGAGATTGCTATATGGATTATATTTAACACAATCGTATTTTGGAAAGTGTGGAATGGTCCCTTGATTTTATATAAACAACAATCCAGGATCAAGGCATAAAATACTGCTTTTTGGAGGACACAGTTTAAATCTTTTTCCCTATATGTGCACTATAAGAGACTTTTATATACAAGATATTTAACAGGTCCGGATCATAGATTTTTTAGTTGTTTTATATAATTTTATATTATCATGTGACATTGACTTTTAATTAATCGTGTTTTTTGTTATTAAAACAAATTCTAATATATATCTATATTTCTATATATTTCTTACCTTCTTACCTTAGATAGGATCAGTTTTGCGCTTCTATGATGTCTCTGTTTTTTATTCTCACATATGCCACACCTTGCCCAACAGTTTTTGTCGCTACCAGCATAACACCAGCTTTACTCACATGTCCACCTGCCCACTGATATATCTTTCACATACACCCCTGTCCTAGCCAGCATTTTTCACACATGTCCCTCTTGCCCACAGCTTAATGTTTAAGCAACCATTTACTTTTTTAGTATTTTCCCACTACTTGACTCTCCTCTTTTACTGTCTATTAGTATAATTATGTGTCACTCACCGGACTTCTAGATCTAGAGTTGGACCAATGCCAGCGCCTGCGCTGAGCCGCGGCCGTCCAACATCTTGACAGGGCTTCTGCGCATGTGCAGATCAGGAGGTCTCTTTATAACCTTTCCTTTATTGGTATTGGCTATCCATTAGCCTTTTCCCTATTTAAGGCACTCCTGACCCCTCATTAATTGTCTGATCTTGATTCTCAACTCCTTGAGTCAGCTGTGTACCCTGTTCCCAGGGGCGGGCTGGCCCGGGGGGCAGGGGGGAGTGGCCCCCGAGCCTCTCGGTCAGACCACTACTCGGGCCGGGGGGTAGGCCGGCCGGCCATCCCCCGGATGCAAAATACAGCACTTTCCCCCGAGGCCGCATCTGATCACATGAGATGCGGCCGCCTGTGTGCCCCCCGGGCTTCCCTGTCCCAGCCCGCGCCTGCCTGTTCTTGTGGCTGCTGGTAAACCTGCCTCCCGCTGTATGGTGAAGTCACCGCTGCTTCTCACCTGTTGGCCGGATACTTCTTAGCCACAACCGTGGTCAACCTGCTTCCTGCTGTAGGCTGAAGTGACTGTTACCTATTATCTGTTGGCCACCTTTCATTATATCAGTATTCATCATTTCTGGCCGACTGTCACTATTGTGTTATATCTTTCTCATTGGACTTATTTGCTTTAGTGTTATTAGGATAACATTACCTCTGTTTGTTTATCCTATAGTTTATGTTTCATTACCTCTCCTGGCCGGACAAGTGTTGTTACGTCATCGTATATATCTATGCTCTCCTGAGTATTCTCACATTGTTTCTATTGTCAACTTCATATTTAGCTGTACATCGTTGCTCTTAGGCACTCTTGAGGACCGCGACCTGCGCAGTGACGCAAAAAAAAAACCAAACCCTCCTGCGGGGGTCCCTGGAGAAGACCAGTCACTGCGTTAGACTCCACGCCTCGAGAGTAGTGATAACATCTAGCAGAGCATTGGGTCAAGAACTCTAGTGACCGTGACATTATGTTTAGATCTGTCATGAACACCCAGCCTGTCCCAGATACAGCAATCTGAACAGCTGACAGTGATTGACGTCACCTTTCTGCCACCACAAAGGATTTATTATGGTGTCCTTACATTCACCAAAAACATTTATTATTGTTTCACACTTAAATCACATACATGTGTAGCATGAGCCTCCCTATGCTTCGTAAATTGAGAAAGAATCACAGAGAACACACTAGATTAAATTTATTTAATCTGAAAAATGTTTCCAAGGCTTAGTTGCAAAAAAGTTAATAAAAAAGACATACAATAAGTTGCACAAATAAGTTTCAGAAACAAAATAGGACATAAAACCAGAGTCAATACTTACTAGTTAAGACTTGGGGCTAGATTTACTAAGCTGCGGGTTTGAAAAAGTGGGGATGTTGCCTATAGCAACCAATCAGATTCTAGCTGTCATTTTGTAGAAAGTACTAAATAAATGAAAGTTAGAATCTGATTGGTTGCTATAGGCAACATCTCCACTTTTTCAAACCCGCAGCTTAGTAAATCTAGCCCTTGGTGTGTGTGAGGGAACACAGTTGAGAAAAATGAGACATTTCAGTCTTGATAGACTCTCTCATGAAAATGCACAATGTAATGTCAAAAGCAGAAGATTTTAAACCATTCTTACATGCTTTTCACCCCTTACCTTAAGAATTTCATTTTCAATAAGGTCAGATTGATTCCCAAAATGACACCGAGCATTCCAATGTGAGCTCAGGATGTCCTGAGATCTGGAATGTTCACAGGGCCTGAGTTCTCACCTCTGCTCGTTTGAGTGGCTACATGGTTTACAACTTTGGGGCTGCGTATCTCCCCGTACCTGACTAGTTTCAAAATATTATTGACACATGCATAGGTTCAGACTCATGTCATTTAGCAGAGCAAACATTGAAATTACATTAGAAGGTTACATAAGGTTACATACAATATACATTGTTATACCTGAATATTAAGAGAAAATAACAATATTACATAATCTTCACACCTCCCCCTAAACCTAGGGCATGGAAAACTGTAACCTGTCACTGTTTCTCCTGCGGATTCACCACTTCTGCCCCTTGGCACGAGAGGCGATCTGTTCTGCGCCCTTCCGGTGCTGAATGGTGAAGTTATATTGCTGCAAAATTAAACTTCATCTTAAATGCTTACCATTATCCCCAGAAACTCTATTTAGCCAGCTTAGAGGATTATGGTCTGTAATAATGGTGGAATACTGTCCATACAAGTAGGGCTGTAGCATTTGCAGTGCCCATACGATGGATAGGCACTCTCGTTCAATGGTAGCATGTGCCACCTCTCAGGGGAGTAGTTTTCTACTTAGGAAAATGATAGGGTTCTCCCCCCCCCCTGAACCGTCACCTGGACAGCTCCAAGTCCGTTGTTAGACGAGTCGGTCTTTACTATAAACCTCCGTTTGAAATCTGGAGCCTGGAACACAGAGGACTGAGCCAGAGCATATTTCAGAGCTGTAAATGCATTTTCACAATCCTCTGTCCAATTAACCATCTGTGGTAATTTATTTTTTGTTAAGTCAGACAGAGGTTTCGTTATAATAGATAATACCCAGCCGTACCTAAGAAAGACATGATCTGCTTTTTTGTTGTAGGGGGTCAGCCACGCAGTGATATTGTCTACCTTGTCTGGCTCTGGGTGGAGGGTACCTCCCCTTACACGGTGGCCCAATTACTGCACTTCACGCATGTCAAGCTGGGATTTCTTTGGCTCGATAGTCAGACCTGCCTCAGTAATCATGTCAACTAGTTGCTCTAGCTGAGAGTCAGACAGCTCATCACTGCAGTGGATGTCTGCTTTAGCAGCAGCTGTTAAATCTACCAAGGGGTCAGACTCCTGATTGCTCTCAGACAAGCTACACACAGCTAATACACAAGCTTCCCTGTCATGATAAGGTTTGAGCATGTTGATGCGATATACCTTCTGCCTCTTTTGGCCCTCATCTTTTGCCACTACATAACTGACATCATTAATGCGCTGTACTATAGGGTAGGGTCCTCCCAGGCACCCTGCACATTGTACTGTCGCAACTTCAACCCCCCGCCTGAAATATGCGTTTTCTCGCATTGCGATCATACCACATCTACTGTTTTGCCTGCACAGCTTTTAGGTTGCTTTGTGCCATCCCCATTAAGGACTCCAATTTTTCCCTGAACTGCACTACACAGGGGCGCACGCAGGATTGTCAGGGGGGGTTGACCCCCCCCCAAAAAAAAAACACGAAAGAGAGCTCCGTTTCGGCAGCGCTGTCCTATACAGCAGCCGCGGCGCTGCCAAAGAAGCGTCCGCGGCGGTGCTGTATACAATACAGCACCGCTGCGGACGCTTCTTTGACAGCGCCGCGGCTGCTGTATAGGACAGTGCCGATATGGTGGGCACTGAGTTAGCACAGGGGGGGGTTTCTGGAGACTCAGAAACCCCCCCTGCATGCGCCACTGCTACATAGTGTACCACTGATGTTTCTGGGGTGATAAATTTCCCTTCCCACTCTTCCTTAATCAAATCTCATGGGTTGCGCACCTGGCTCCCGTACAGGAATGCAAAGGGTGAGAAGCCAGTGGATTCCTGTGCTACCTTGCGGTATGCAAAGAGGAGGTGCAGCAGGAACCTCTCCCAGTCTCTTCCCTGAGACTCCACAAAAGTCCTAAGCATTTGTTTTAAGGTGCTATTAAGACGTTCGCACAGCCCATTGGCCTGCGAGTGATTCAGGGAAGTAATTACAAAGACTCTACATGAGGTTAGACATGAACTGGGTACCTTAATCAGTTAACATTTCTTTTGGGAACCTCACCCTGGAAAAGATAGTTATACGGACATCTGCTATATTGTCTGAGCGAATGGAGGAAAGAGCAACTGCTTCTGGGTACCTTGTAGCATAATCCACTACAGTCAAAATGTACTATTTCCCTGAGCTACTGTGAATGGCTAGAGGACCCACTATATCCACAGCAACCCGTTCAAAGGGTTCTGATATGACGGGCAGGGGAATGAGAGGGGCCCTCCCCACATCACTAGACTTCCCAATCACTTCGCCCACATGGCATGAGCAACAGTACTTGGCTATGTCAGTCAGCATGCCAGGCCAGTAAAAATTATGTACCAAATGGGCTTTAGTTCTGTTAACACCCAAATGTCCTGCTAGGGGTATATCATGGGCTACTTTCAGCAAACCTTCCCTATAGGTTTAATGTACAATTAGCTGCCTGTCAGCAATCCCATCTAGATGCATACTCGTGACATTTTTCTCTCTGTACAAAAGGCCATTTTCCAAAAAAATTCTATTTTTCTAATCTTCAAGACAGATCTGACTGACCCTCCCCCTCTCTGTCGATAAACTGGGATCAGTGTTTTGTTCTGCTTTGAATGTGTCACTTCAGAACTTATCAGTGTTGCATACAACATGAGGACGCTCATTCAAATCACTCCCTCAATCTGCAGCTTCTACAGGGAGGGATGGGGTGGAGGGGGATTAGTTTCTAGTGAACATCCCTCCACATTTGCAGAGGTTAATGCACAGCTCCTCTGTTGCCCTCTCCAGCTAATACATTTGATACATTTTCACACTTTGGGTTACCTTCAGAATTGGGCACATGTAAATCGATCTGACTACCTAAAACATTAGCAGACATGGTATCACATTTAGGCACAATCACAAACATTTTGCCCTGATCAAATTCACAACCCAGGGGATTTAAAGTGTTAGTCTCTCCAACAAGAGCATTATTATCATACACATTGGCACATAATCCTTCCCTCTGCATCACAGGTACCTGCATGAGTATTCTCAGCAGCACATGAAATTTCATTACATATTTTTGCACTCATGTTATGCTGGCCAGCTGTCAGGCGCCATCCTGATTCTGTCTTCAGACGTGCGCCTGCCCCCTTGTGATTCCCACGACCCATTGTATAGCGATGGGACATTCTCTGTTTCTATTTGCATGCATACGCAGAGCTTGGTATTCCGTTGCATAGCGACAAGACGTTCTTCCTGTTGCAATCTGCACGCATGCGTAGGGAATTGAGTTCTGTCGCATAGCGACAAGAGACTCTCTTCCTGTTCAGCGATTGGTTGGGTTCCTTCTGCCGATTCGGCAACACATATCAGGGAACACTTCCTTCTATTTAAGGATTCCACTGACTCCCACATGGGTGCCAGAGTATTTGGTCTTCAGCATTGCTCCAGCGTTGTTCCTGTGTATCTTACTTATTTGGATTTCTGACCCCGCCTGTGAAGATACCGGGTTTATCTGGCCCAATACTACCAACTTCACGCTGGCTGGCCACCCACAGGTGCCTTCCTATGCCAGGGAAGTCTACCCAGTACCTTCTAGGATTCATATAGTCACTCAGGCAAATGCAGTTAGAAAAATACAACAGTATATTTATTGTCGTACAAACAGCACTAGAATATTATGTACACACAGTAAATAAATGCCAGGCAGGTTTACCACATCATCTGTCCCTTACCCCACTAGCTTAAGAAGTTATAGTCAAATGGCTGTCCAGACTTCACGACCCATGGATCTCTCTCAGCTGCATATATAGACTCTAGTAGAGAATGACAACAAAAACTAGATCTTGCACTCTTCATGAATGAAATCCCAGAATGAACACCCCCCCCTTGGTGTGGCTCCTTATATCTTGGGTCTAATTTCCACAGTATTTCCCCTCCCTCTGCAAACTCCTGGGTCTATTCTTCTTAACCATTGGTCATTGCTGGACTAGGGGGGTTGGAGAGGGAAGTAAAGATGAGCTGTCCTTCCACAGAACGTTCCCTATTAGATGGCCTGTCAGGACTAGCCTGGTGAGAACAATGGACACTAATTAGTTTTCCCACTCCAACATCTTGCAACCTGATTCCTACCCATAATCCCCCTGGCTTCACTTTAAAGACAATGAATAACAACCTTACTGCAAATCATCAATATACAATACACATATTTAGACTGAGCTACAATGTCCCCTTAGCCACATGTAGTTAGACAATGCAGTTGTAGTCCGGTGAGCTGGGGAACAAAAGCAAGGGCTATAAAAAGTACTTGCTATAATCCACATGTGAGAAATGACAAACAGAATGGTTATCACACTCGTTATCACACTCATTTCGTCACACCGCTGTCACGGATCAGAGTAGAAATACAGCTGAGGAGTCATGGATAGGGGAAAAACAAACAATGTTTATTGCTGAGGAACAGTTGATGACATAATATCTTGCAGAGTTTACCAGATATACAGCTGATGCAGGTAAATAGGAGGTGAGGTAATATTCCAGACAGCATGCACAGGGAAATGCACGGATAAGTCCCAGGTACAAATAAGGAACAGATCAGCAGATAGTATGCTGAGATAGATCCCAATGCAGCAGGCTTGACTGGGCAGTAGGCTTGCCAGCAGGCCCGGACTGCTGGCAAGCCTTCTGCCCAGTCCGGACCTGCTCCCAAGTCTGCCGCCCAGTCCGGGCCTGCTCCCAAGTCTGCCGCCCAGTCCGGGCCTGCTGCCAAGCCTGCTGCCAAGCCTGCCGCCCAGTCCGGGTCTCCTGTCAAGCCTGCTGCCAAGTCCGAGCCATCTGTTGCTGAGGGTGCTAAGTCTGAGCCGTTGCCTTTCTTTGAGGGGCACATTTCCCAACTTTGTGCCCTTCTGAAATTTGCTGCCTCTTATATGCCCTCCATACCGGAGCTTGTTAACAACCCTAAGGGACGGGTACTGTTCCTTATTACGTATTTTAAAGGAGAGGCTTTGGAATGGGCAAATCCATTTCTTGAAACCCAAGATCCCATCCTGTTTGACTTACAACGGTTTGTGGAGGCAGTAATCGAAAAGTTTTCTCCAACCCCTGCAGTGCCATCTTGCGGGGCCTCTACATTATCAGCAGTACCACCCATTTCACCTGGCCAAGTGATACCTTTGTGCTCCTCCCAGTTGGCGCAGATCCCAACTCCAAGGAAGGTCCGTAAGAGAGGAGGACGTAAAAAGAAAGGAGGTTCTACAGTGATTCAACTTCCATCTGACATGGTCTACTTTGCCTCTCCGCCCATGGACGAGGACTTTTCTGCCGGGCCCCCAATTCTGGACTATGATTCTGATGAATTCAGACATTGGTGGTAATTTGGGCGTCTGGAATCCGCCCTTAAGGGAGGGGGTACTGTCACGATCCTCCTGGCAGCTCCTACCTTTTGGACTTTATTATTTGTATTTGTTCTTTTTATGTGTTTGCAGCAGTACCTCTGATGTCCAGAGGTGCTGCTATTGTGCATTTCTTGTGCTTTAAGGGTTAACCTTTCTGCTCTCCAATTATTCCATGCACCTGGGTGTGGTCTTCTTTTCCCTTTATATACCTGTTACTCCCAGCACACAGGGCTGGTTATTGTTGTCATCCTGATGTCATTGTCACGCTGTAGGCCTATGAAGGCTGATGATAAATAGACACTAACCGGTATTAGCGCAACTGGTCCAACAGGTGCGAAGTCTAACGTACCCCTGGTGTTCACCAGGGACCCCCGCAAGGAGGTTTGGGCTTCGCAGCAGAGAGCACGCAGGTCGCGGTCCTATTAGCCAGTTACCAGTGTAGCGTAGAGAGGTCAGACGGTTCCGGGTCACAGCAATCAGGTAGATAGGTACAAAAGGGAAATCCAGTAGAATACTCGCCAAGCCGAAGTCACGGTACAGAATGGGTCACACAGAGAAAGAGGATGGTCGCCAAGCCGGGTCACAACGATAAACAGGAAGCAGGATACTCAGGGAAAAGTAAGGGAGTGTGGAAGCCAGGAACACTGGTGGTGAACCTGTTACTCTGGCACCCTAATGGCGCCAGAGGCAGGTTTAAATAGTGTCCAGACTGAGGTGATTGGTGGAGAGCGGAGGCGGAAACAGAAGCAGCGTCCCGTTGCCTAGCAATGGGACTGAGGCCAGGGCGCATGCGCCCGCTATCCGGAAGTCCGCGGCTGCCGACGGGGGGATCAGACGTCCGTTCCCCGTCTGACAGGGAATCAGCGGGGACGGCGTCTGACAGTCATATCCTGTGGTTCCACCTTGTGATTCTTTCTCCTGCCTTGCTCCTGTGATTGTATGCTGCATTGGGATCTATCTCAGCATACTATCTGCTGATCTGTTCCTTATTTGTACCTGGGACTTATCCGTGCATTTCCCTGTGCATGCTGTCTGGAATATTACCTCACCTCCTATTTACCTGCATCAGCTGTATATCTGGTAAACTCTGCAAGATATTATGTCATCAACTGTTCCTCAGCAATAAACATTGTTTGTTTTTCACCTATCCATGACTCCTCAGCTGTATTTCTACTCTGATCCGTGACAGTATAACTAGCCCTGTGTGCTGGGAGTAACAGGTATATAAAGGGAAAAAAAGACCACACCCAGGTGCATGGAATAATTGGAGAGCAGAAAGGTTAACCCTTAAAGCACAAGAAATGCACAATAGCAGCACCTCTGGACATCAGAGGTACTGCTGCAAACACATAAAAAGAACAAATACAAATAATAAAGTCCAAAAGGTAGGAGCTGCCAGGAGGATCGTGACAGTACTGTCACGGATCAGAGTAGAAATACAGCTGAGGAGTCATGGATAGGTGAAAAACAAACAATGTTTATTGCTGAGGAACAGTTGATGACATAATATCTTGCAGAGTTTACCAGATATACAGCTGATGCAGGTAAATAGGAGGTGAGGTAATATTCCAGATAGCATGCACAGGGAAATGCACGGATAAGTCCCAGGTACAAATAAGGAACAGATCAGCAGATAGTATGCTGAGATAGATCCCAATGCAGCATACAATCACAGGAGCAAGGCAGGAGAAAGAATCACAAGGTGGAACCACAGGATATGACATCAGGATGACAACAATAACCAGCCCTGTGTGCTGGGAGTAACAGGTATATAAAGTGAAAAGAAGACCACACCCAGGTGCATGGAATAGTTGGAGAGCAGAAAGGTTAACCCTTAAAGCACAATAGCAGCACCTCTGGACATCAGAGGTACTGCTGCAAACACATAAAAAGAACAAATACAAATAATAAAGTCCAAAAGGTAGGAGCTGCCAGGAGGATCGTGACAACCGCCTTGTTTCTGACTTTTTCTTTGGTTCCTGATTTTGGCTTAGAGTCATTCCTGGTTCTGACTTGGCTTCCTGACCATTCTTCTGCTCCTGATTTGGCTGTGTTTGTCTCTCTGGTATTGACCCGGCTTGCTGACTACCCTGTGCACTGCTGTATCCAGTATTCTGGTGCTCCTTCACCGCTGCATCGTTTGATACCTCTTCAGCTGACTGATACTGAGGGCCGCAACCTGCATGCCACTTGCAGCGAAGTCCATACTTCCTTGCGGGGTTCCCTGGTGAAAACCAGGGGCGTGTTAGACTCCCCGCCTCGGTACTCAGTAGCGCCAACTGCTGGTAGGTGTCATCATCTTCATCCTCATGGTTATGACACCAGCAGAATCCATCTGTGAAAGAATAGGGTTAGTTTGCACCAGAGCATCAGAAATTCCATCACTTTCATTTATATAAGCAGCATGTATCCTTCCCAAATCAGTTCCCAACAGTACCGTGGCAGGCAGATTGTCTAGTACCCCAACGTCTCGTATTCCTCTGACAGATCCCCAATCTAGGTACACTCTCGCTAGGGTTACTGCCGAATGTAGGACCCCTACTCCTCACACAGTAATATTCTTCCCAGGAATAATGTTCTCTAGGCTCACTAGAGCTGGATGTACAAGAGTCAGGTCTGTGCAGGTCTGGTAATGATAAGCCCCTGTCCGTAGTCAGGGATAGAGCTTTTGTCCAGGACAGACCCACGTATGTCCTCATTCCCAGGCTTATGTGGCACTGATCTTCTAGATGTATAGAAAAGGTTAGTCAAAATATTTTTGGTTTAATTGACTTTGTTTGCAGATGTAGATAATAAATCAATCTATCCATATTATCATTTTATCGAAGCAACATTTTTAAAAAAAGCTATTGATTTTTCTTTATGCATGGGTGGTAGGCAAACAGAAATAGATTTCCCCAGTGCGTAATATCCTAAATATGCTACTTATTTGTCAGTTATTATCTCCTTTCTCTCTCCATTAATGAGGTCTGTCCTATAAATAAGCATAAAAATACTCTATATGACCAACAAATGACTGTGTAACATGCCCTGTACATACAGCTGTTACCCTTCTGGGCAGAATTTAGTCAGAACTCAATAGGGCAGATTGGCCTGGTGACGGTTGCCCCCACCCTGCTATGTTAACTGCAAGTATGGACAGGTCAACATGTCTGTCATCAGATCTGACTCATTGGGACAGTTTCAATTGAACGTGATGTTCCTCTATGGTAATTAGAGTATTACAGCAAAAAGTAATACAGATTTTTGCTTGCACCTCTATGGGGTACAAGCAGAAATCAGCGTTACTTCTGTCACAAAATATTTGAGCGAGGTGCCTCACGGCCATTCTGTAGGTATCTTGCGCGGATATTTTCTGAATTGAATCAGCCGCATTAAATTCTTTTCATGTTAACCATGTTAAATAACTGCATGTAAGAATGCTTGCAAAATAGATTACATTGCCTTTTATTCTCTTTATAGTTTTCTTAATGTGATGTTAAATTGTTTTCATATTTATTATTGTTAAACAGCTAGTAGCAATTCCAACATGCAGCACTATAAATATGTATTCTCTTTTGTTATTTGTGAATAGAGGTGACCTTGAAATGTGTTCCGATTTACAACTAGTTTATTTAAACGGCTTTCTAAATACTGTCCTGCTATTTATTGCAGGTCAATGCATAACGTATGCATAGGCACAGGACACATTAAATTACTTTTTCATGGAAGGCCATATTGTGTCATTCAGTCATAGGCAGTGATTCATTAGATATAAATCTGAAAAGTCTGCATTAGCCTGTAACTGATAGTATGCATACTGTACAACTAGGAATTGTGCAATTGGATAACTTGCTAAAATGTGTGTAAGGCCAGGGGAGGCCTGCACTGATATAAATCTGCCAGAACCAAAGTATTGTGGACTTAAGCATTGGTAGTAGAGTCTTATTTATATCAGTGCCCAGTAGCACAACAGAGAGCTTAATAATGAAGACACAATATAATATAAAGTATGAAGGAGTCACTCACAGATGGAAGGGCAAACATGAATCCCGTAGGGCACAGGATGGCAGACAACAGTTCCTGTTCAGGCATCCAGACAACCAGGAATAGAAAATGTAGTCAGGTCCAGGCACAGGGTCAGTGGCTGACAGTTGGCAAGGAACAAGTAGCAGGTTAAAGAACCTATAACTGCATCAATACACAGAACTCTGTGCTATATAAAGTGCAGAGATGCAATGAAAAGAGAGCTGTTGGGCAAAGTTTCCTCTTCTCGAATATGTGCAGTACGATCATGTGATCGCCTAAATGTTAATTTGGCCTCTGGCAGTTGCCATAGCAACCAAGGCCCATGGTCGTGGAACAGAGTATTGCTGTGGTGTGCATAGTGCTCACGGCTCCTAACAATGTGCTTTTATACAGTGAATGAAATGGTTTGTACAAATATGTCTTCCTCACATATAAAACAAAGCACTGTTTTACAATTTAACAATATGAAGTCCTCCTATCCCAACCTAGATTACCTTAAACTGATGGAGATGTGGCTTCATCCTTACTCCTTAGTGAAGTCCTTGTAGCTTTTGTGTGATTCAGATGACTGAGTCCAGAAGAGAGAGTGGCACTACTAGTTTTGCTATGCTTAATAAACTGGCAATAGTATTTAGCCGGGCATGCAGAAAGAGCCCCAGGATAACTATTAGCCAGTTCAGTGCCTAGGCCGCGTCCTCGGCTCCTGAAACTGGGAGAGTGGAGCTTGCCAGTGACATCACAGCCAAGCATCACACTACCAGCCTACCACTGAAACTGCTGGCTGCTTCTCCTTCATGTCAGTGGCCATTGCTCTGTGTGGGGGGTGTCACAGTGGCATCAAAATCACTAGATGAGTGACATCATTTCCCTTCTTCAGTGTTTTAGGCACCTCCTAGCCATTGTATTTTAGGCAACTGCCTAGGTTCTCCTAATGTTAGCATCAGCACTGAGCCATTTTCATACCTCCCAGTATCTCTCTTTCATGGAACTGTCTCATTTCCCTGCTGAACTGTGTCCTTTGGCTATGTTGTAATTATCTGTATAAATAAACTCCATATATGGTGAATATTATTTTCTATGGTTGTTACATTAATGATATCTGACTTATCTTCAAAGAACATTTTCTCTTTCAATCTTTCAATCATTCATATTATATCTGGCCACCTTGCCAACTCCACTGCTCCCTACATCTCCAACCTCCTCTCTATTCACACCCCTTCCAGCTCACTGCGATTAGCCGACGATCGTCGCCTCTTTTCACCTCTGATTACCTCCTCTCAATCACATATTCAAAACTTCTCCCGTGCTGCCCCCCTTCATTGGAATAATCTCCCCCATACTATCAGAACTTCCCCCAATCTTAACAGATTCCAACGGGCATTAACAACCTACCTCTTCTTAAAAGCCTTACCATCATCTGCCTAACTACCCACCTGTCGGCTACCTCGCTACCTCTCCCTCTATCCCTTTCTTTCCATTTTTCCCCCTTCTCGCTCCGTTTGACTCTGTCCCCGTTTCACTTTCCTTGTGTCTTGGGTTTGTCCACCCCTCCCTTTAGATTGTAAGCTCCTCTGAGTGGGGTTCTCTCTCATGTTTCCACCACTTTTAACTTCTCTCTACAGCTACTCTGCCCTCCTACTTCTTGAGCCTTCTGCTCACTGACTCCATTTCTGCTTTTCTCTGCACCTTTCTAGTTGCTGTTAAACTGTTAGCTGCGCCCACACTCTTGGGCACAGCAGGCTTTCTGCTGGGCTGACTTTCCCTCACTCTTTCTTACTAGCTGTGCACTGAGCTACCTGAGTCATTGTGATGCTTGTTTATTGTACCATAATGTTATACCTTGTACTGTCCTACTGTTTGTCCCTGTACAGCGCTTCGGACACTTCGTTGCGCCTTACAAATAAAAAATATTAATAATAATAATCTACAACAATGTGTAATATTTCCATTTATAACTTACCAATCACTCATTCTGCTCATCATCATGTTATATATATATTGGATTTGACACAATTTGTCAAAGACCAAACATCTAAAACTTTCCATTGCAAGTCTACTGAAACAAATAGTTTGTTTACACTACAAAACTTTCCACTAATGCAAAGATTAATAAATAGCTAGTGATTTGTTTCTCTACTGCCACTTGTTGACCACAAATGGTACTGCAATAGCGCTGCTTTTCTGTCCAACTTCCCAAGCAAGAAATAACTGCAACCCCCCAAAAAAATTTGCATTTGATATTTTTACTACTACAAAAGGTAAGTATTATTAAAGTAATTCTATCATTTTCAAATAAGCATTGCCCAAGCGATTGTATGTGTTTCTAACGCACAAAGTTTTTTAGCAGATGCAAAGTTTAACAGTTCAATATATGATTATATTATGATACAGTACAGTACAGCCAATACCAAAAGATACATACATACCGCTGCGCTACCACGGGCCCCAGTTCCCAGTATATCTGTTTAGAATACTGTGGTCAGAGTAGACTGAGGCTAGTGGGGGTGCAGCTATGATTATATATACAGTCAGTGTTACAGAGTGAACAATAGAGATGACGTGGCTAGCTTCTATAGGTCCAGACTTCAGATGGGTCCAGGGTAAACAGGTCATAGGCTGGTTCAATCTAAGGAATCCAAAGGTAGGGGTCATATCTCCAGGGGATGAGCTCTGTTCTTCCCGCCTGAATCTCCAGTTACAATTAGTCTATTAGCATTTTATGGTCAGTATCATATTAAAGGTTTATTCCCTAACATCAATAACTAGAGTATGCAATGTGCGATCTCTTCGTCGAATGCACCGGACAGCTGCTGATGAATAGGGGTTTAATATGATACTAGACATGACACCTTTCCTATAACCTGAACCTTAAATAACACTGAAGTGTACATATAATCATATTATATAAACTAATTTTAAACTAAATACTATCTGCTCATAAATGACTGTGTAACGGAACCAATATGAATATGAATTACATAAATAACTAAATGTTGTAATGCGAGTGTGTACGTGCGTATTTTACCTTGCGATCGCCGTATGCCACGTGTAGAGTGGCAGACTGAGTGCAATCGACCAATAAAACAATATTAACCAATATACTTTTGTTCATCCAATTATACGACTCCGACAGTATGTTTAAACGTGTACTCATAATTTAACCAAATGGGCACCAGAAATATTAATAGCATTGTTCAAAGAATCTGGCCAGCATTGTTTCATAGTGGATAGTATTGCTGTCTCACAGCGTTGGGTTTATGGGATCAATTCCAGCCAGGACTCTATGTGTAGTTT